>NC_037328.1:89799346-90409180 GCF_002263795.3 Bos taurus
TATTCCATAGGGACCACACACCAATGTCAACATAAAATACTAGATAGTCTCCACTGTAGAAGTATATTTCCTATGCACAGCCATCCTGGAGAATGCGCCAGGCACCACAGTAGCCACAGAACGGGCAGCCCTTTAATCCCTGAGAAAGGTCTGCAAGGTTTACAGACCTCAACTGTTGACCCAGTCATTGGCTGGGCATGCCTGAGAACAGGAGAACTGGAAGTGGAGGAACAAGTGGCAACATGACTCAAGGAACCAGTGATGTGGATGCTATGTGTCATAGCAGTAAGCTCCCAGGACCCACCCTTCCTTAGCCAGGGCCCTGGCCTTGGGCAGGCTTGTCTGGCCTCAGCTAGGTGTCAGCAGAGCAACTTGGCATGCAGCTTAGGGAGTTCTCCAGCCAGTCTCACTGCCTCCACACAACCACATCCTGTTTGTCCATTAGAGGACAATTCTCACCACCTCTGAAGCACGTCTGGTAGGTAATATACACGTCTGGTGTACTGGATAAAATCTGTCCCAATATTCAATAGGGATTAAAGTGAAAAGGAGGGAAACATGGAAATCATCTTCCCCATACCCTGAATCTCACTGAAGCAGAGAAGTGAGACATATGACAAGGTCTCAGTTGCTTCATCTGTGAAATAGAGGGTGTTTGCACACAGAGATGCCGAGTCCCACCAACAGAATGACAGTCACCAGCAGTGTGCTCCTGTACTGTCCCAAGCTTTCCCAACCCCCAGTTCCTCCTGCCACCCTGCAGTGAGTAGTTCCAGCATTTAGCTGCTCTCCTACTGCTAGGCTTATTTCTTCTATACTGCCTGGGTTTTAGTCAATGAACAACTCCAAATCAAGGACCAAGTACTTGAATCTTGGTCTTTCTTCATGAGAAACACACCAACAGAAGCCTACAGTAAGTATTTTTTGTGTTTACTGGGTACCAGTGTTACAGCCACCTAACAGGTAGGTGTTATTATTATCCTCATTTTTCTAGATGGTAATATTGAATCCCAGAGGACTTCAGTAACATAATTAAGGTTTCCCAGCTAGGCACGGTGGAAAGTGAAAGTGCTAGTTGCTCAGTCGTGTACGACTCTTCGTAACTCCATGGACTGAAGCCTGCCAGGTTTCTCTGTCCATGGGATTTTCCAGGGAAGAATTGTGGAGTGGGTTGCCATTTCCTTCTCTGGGTGATCTTCCCAACTGAAGGATCAAACCCAGATCTCCTATATTGCAGGCAGATTCTTTACTGTCTGAGCCACCAGGGAAGCCCATAGTAAGTATAGAAAGACAAATTCAACTTGGGAAATAAGGATTAAAGCCTGTTGCCTCAAATACCATAATGGATAAAATCATTTCTATCATAAAACCTGATTCACCCAGGTCATCCTTTTTCTATAAAAAATCTTAAAATAGTTCCAAATTTCAGTCTCACAAGCTTCATGTATGAATGAGCAATCATAATGACTTTTGCATAGTTGCTAAGTCATGTCTAATTCTTTGCAACCCCATGGACTATAACCGACCAGGCTCCTCTATCCATGGGATTTTTCAGGCAATAATACTGGAGTGAGTTACCACTGAACTATTAATGCCTTAAGAAGGACTAGGGTACAGTTAAGAACGAGACACCAGATGAACTCTGCAGATTTAACTCTCTCCGGGTAGAAAATAGCCTCACAGGTGGAAATTCAGGGCCAAAGACAAAACCTAACTTATACTGCAACAGGGTATAGGGCAGGCCTCATATCCAATGGTGAAAATAGATGCAGCTTTTTCAATAGGTCATGGGCTCTTTAAATCACAGTCTTGAAAAATCAGCCACTGAACTAGTTTATGAATCTGTGGGTACAGCATAGCGAAACATTTACTCAGGGAACAGAAAACCTTCTGGAACAAATAAGCCAAATGAATGCTTCGAAGTGGAAATGTTAACTAGTGATGTAAGTTCAGAGTGCAGCTGTGTCCAATTGAGTCGGGCTTCTGGCCCAACAAGCAAAGTCTATGAAAGATAGAGAAAAATTATATTGTTTTTTCCTAAACTCAAAGCAATGGACTTTTGCCATGTTAATTCTGAGTTTCTGAGATGAGATATGAGAAATTAAGAAAGCACAATGAAATGGTTTTAAAAACAAATACTTCCTATGTCATTGTGTTGTGGAGATAGGGTTGTAGGTTTTTTTTCCTCCTTTGGCTGAAGATTGAGTAGACCTCTTTCAGGAGATATGTCTCAGATTTATTTCAATTACCTTATAGTCTGGGTATGATAGCACCAAAAATATACTCTGTTTATTAATGTCTAATGAATCACATTTTGTGTGTTTTAGGACAATTCATAAGCTCTTGTGGTTCATTTGGGCCACAAGACACCACTGCACAAACCACGATGTCAGTACCTGCATTGGCCATTCTGCACTCTGTGTGGAGCAATGCAGAACCAAGCATGACCTGACTGTTTGCCAAACTAGTCATCGTAATTATCCAGCAACATGATAAAGACCTCAAAGGATCAGTCATTACTTATGTAGGCTTTGGGTAGAAGATAAAACAGTTTCAACAGGTTCTGATTAAAACTGTTCTCAACAATAATAACTATCACTTACCAAGACATTCATCAGGTACAAAAGTGTTTCAGATATATTTTCTCTTCTGTATTCTATATGATAGGTGCTATTATGTTTCCCATTTTATATCTGAAGTTTAAGCAGATGTGTACATATCTGGTACAGCAAATCCAAGGCCTCCAGGAAAGACACTGGAATGCCTCTGTTGGCAACAACATCAAGCTTGTCGTTCTGTAGCTAGGTCGTGTCCAACTCTTTGCAACCCGATGGACTGCAGCATGCCAGGCTTCCTGTCCTTCACTATCTCCTGCAGTTTGGTCAAACTCATGTCCATTGTGTCGATGATGTCATCCAACTATCTCATCCTCCGTTGCCCCCTTCTCCTCTGCCTTCAGTCTTTCCCAGCATCAGGGTCTTAAAACCCTATGCTATACACTATAGTAGTCCTCAGTTGAACTGAGCAGAAAAAAAAACTTACGTAGTCAAATAGCTATCAAACAGTATAAATCTATATGTAATAAAATCATGAATAGTAGGAAAGAGATTCTAAAGTCCTAGAGAGGTTCAACAAAAGAAAATCTAGACTGAAAGGTTCAGGCAAGACTGGAAGTAGAAGTGCAAGGTAAGCTGGCCTTTGGAGTGGCTATGGCAGTACCGACACAAGAGCAAAGGTGAGGCAATAAGAAGAAATGATTATTAATAGAAGATGTGAGAGTTCATGAAGAGGCCAGACGGAGCAAACAGCACAGGAAAGAAGTAGCTGGCCACTTTTAGACTTACTCTCAATTTTTAAGCTCAAAAAGAATTCAAGGGGCATACAGATCAACCCATGTAAGATACAATGGCAGGTCTGATAGGGAATTGGGCTGGAATCTCCAACTCCCAATCTGCAGTGCTTCCAGGAGCTACCATGTAGAAAGGCTGTGCTTCATAATTCTGGTAGTTTAGTCGCTAAGTCATGTCCAACTCTTTCGACCCCATGGACTGTAGCCCGCCAGGCTCCTCTGTCCATGGGATCTTCCAGGCAAGGATACTAGAGTGGATTGCTATTTCCTTCTCCAGGGTATCTTCCCAACCCAGGAATCGAACCTGGGTCTCCTGCATTACAGGCAGATTCTTTACCAACTGAGCTAGCAGGGGAGCCCTCATAATGCTAATTCAATCTAATATTGATGGAGCCTCTACCGTGGACAGATGCAGTGCCAATTACTAGGAAGATAAGGGTGAAAAAAAGGTCTGGTCTCTAGGGAACTCATGTTAAAATCACATAAATACACAAATATTTATGGAATGAGTAGGTCTGGGGAGGAGTATGACAACAGATACACCTAAGTGTTAAAAGGAGTATCCCATGTCTCATAAGGCAGAATAGACTTCTGAGCAGGGGTATTTGATGTGGGCTTTGCAAGAGGAGTGAGCTATGATCTCTCAAGAAAAAGAGGAAGGGAATTGTAGGCAGAACAAACAGCAGGAGCAACTGGCTATAAACACAGAAACGTATGGAAACATATGCCATTAGAAGAAAAGGCAACCCAGTAAAACCAGAGCTGAGAAGAAGAGGCATGTGAATCAGGAGGCACGTGAGTCAGAAAGCACATCAGTCGGAAGGCAGGGCGACCAGAGCAGTCTTAGATGACCAGGGTGAGGAATAACAGAAGGAATCAGAACATAATCAAGGAGACAAAGAAAAACTTAAGCACTGCAATAACATTTGATCTCTGGTTTAAGATGAAAATCTGGCAGCAAGGTGAAGAAAGGATGCTTGGGGGGGTGAGTGAAAAAGCTATGTGGCTATTCAAGAAGAAGCCTGAAGTCAGGTGATGGTAACAGACAAGACGAGGGACTCATGAGACACAGAGGTAGATAGACAAGGCTTATCAACTAAAAGATAATGACAGTTTCTGATTTTAGTGACTTGATGGATGGTGGTGTCACTAAATAGGATGGGGACATCGAGACCAAAAGCAGTCCAAAGTAAGTGCCACCTGAACTAGAAAAATACTGGAAATTCTAAAAACACACCAGTGGATTCTCACAACTGGGTGATGCCATGTCTATAATGACTGTGTATTGTGCCAAAGCAGGTGGCTCAGGGGTGCGCGAATAAGGACAGAGGACCTCCAGGTCACTGGTTCCAAGTCACAGTTCTCAAGTGTCCAAAATTTGTTCACATATCTGACAGCTGTTCACTGACTTATCTAAAAGGAATTAGAGGTCTTAGCTTAGGTTCTAGCAAGACAGATATTCCACTTTATAACTGAAACCCTTGTTGATTTTTTAAGAAATTAAACTAGTTCTAGTCTTTCAGTTGGCTGCTGAGGTGGTTTTGGACTAATCAGAGTCAATTTCTTCCCGCAGAATTCAACCACGGAATAGCTGATTTGTTTGAAATGTTTAAAAAGTTGAAAAGTCAAGGATAGGAGTTGGCAAAATGTGATAAAGCAATCATTCAATATAGCTCTGCTTCTTTCCATCATTCTTTATTCTCATAAAGTCACTTCCAAAAAAGGTATCTGCCACATTTCAGGTCTCTGTTTCTTTTATTCCTTTTTCAACATTTAGATCCAAATAAAGCCTTCGGCCTGCAGTAGTGGTTCTCTCTGTCTTTGGAAGATAGCCAAGTGGCATCATAGGTTTTGGAATATATACATATATATACACACACACACACACACACACACACACACACACACACATTTTTAAACATGCTTCCTTCCTTTCAAATCCAAAGTTCCAAGTGAAAGGATATGTGTCCTGGGCATTAGGTGAGACACACAGGGTGTTCTTTATGTCCCCATATAGAACAGAGGCCTCCACAGTATAAGACTCTTTGAGCTGTAGAGGAACCTCAGACCTCCATGGTTCCATATTTGCTTACCCTGTCCCCTTGTGTGGACTGGCCCATGGCAAACCACCATAAAAAAATAATGAAGTCTCATAAGAATTGTGCTTGAGTTTGTACATTCCTTGGTGTTGGCTAAAGCCACAGGAACTCTGGCTGGGTTTTAAAGTTACACCCATTCCCCATTGCAATGCAGGTCTGTGAAATAATGCCTTAGCTCTGCCAAAAACCACAATGATTATCAACAACGTAAGTAATCAAGTAAAAGCACTTTCCACAGTCCACTGACCAGATTGTCAAGAAAGCAAGAAGTAGTAGCAAAAATTGATTGCCGTTTGCGAAAGTAATTTCTATCTGAATTATATTATTGTATAGCAACAGTGATGCATAATGTGTGCCTGGCATCTTTGCAGTAAACATTTTAGGTTTAATTTAGAAATCTGAGTCATTAGAAAACTTCTCTCTCACAATGATAAAGGAGCCACTGTGGACTCAGAACTATTATAATCTGAAGAGGGAAAGGGAATAAACAGGCAAGCTACACACACTAAAAGTGAAAGAATTACCATTGGGCCGAAATAATGGGAAGAAATTCAAATGACAGATAGTTGCTTACTATTGAACAGTTAATACAAGCATGGTTATTTTACATTATTAAACAGCTTGAGCATTTTTAACTTTCTAACATAATGTGCTATGGTCATTGATTTGTTGTTGCTTTTGTTGTTTTAAGCTCTTCATTTCTATGAGGGAAATGGGCTTCAAATTATAGGAAACAGGCCAAATAGAAAAACTAAACTAGACCTCCCTGTCCCTCACAGATACCCAATACGACTTCCTTAATAATTGACACTACCAGTATTCAATAGCTAAGTTGGCAAGATGTTCACCCCTATGCAGCTGAAAAATTTTATTTAAATTTAATTTTTTCCTATTGAACTCTTAATGTTAGAACCTGGAAGATATCTATTGAAAAGCATCAGGCCTTACTATAAATTAATGTAGTGGAAACACAATAAACTTGGGCCAGAGGCCTCCTCCCAAGATTAGTAGGTGTGAGTCAGTGCTTCAAAACCTGATTGCTTATTAGCATGAGGTGGAGGGCTTTTTTTTAAAAACACTGATGTTTGAGCTGCCCCCTCCAGGGACCACTTACTAAAACATCTGGTGAGAATGGGGTCCAGCCACCATGTAGGTTTTGAGCCCCTCCTCCACAAGTAATTCCAGTGTACAACCTGGTTAGAGAATCACTGTTTCATGTTCTGGCATGCCTGCAGAGAGAGAGTTTCGTGCGTATTTGTGTAGAAATACTTGCAACCGATTACACTGAAAGCGCTTGGCACTCAGCGTTAGAGACACCTGGGGAATTTTAAGAGTGCTGATCCCTGGTTCTCACCCGCCGGGATGCTGATGTTCTGGGCATGGACAATCACTTCCCAATGACTCCGAAGTATAGCCACTTTTGAGAGCCACTGCTCTCCAGCTGTGACACTGAGGAGGGCTGAGCCAGAGGTGGTCAACTAGGAGTATTAACAAGATAGGACTCAGGTTAGCCTACAGACGTCACGCTCAAAGAATAGGAGTCCTTCCTCCCGTTGCCAGAACTGCACGTGCTGATGTCTAGAATGCACAGAAGTACGTGCATAAACAAGTGTCTATTTTGAGTAATAAGATAGAGTTGTCTCCACAGAAACAACTGACTAATAATCATAATGGTTAATTAGATAAGTGATTTCCAAAATCTATTTGTATGATAACTAATGTAATAAACTTCAGACTTCTTATTCAGTGACATGTTTTTCCTTAGTTCTCTTAATGGACTGTCAGGGCTTGGCACTCAGGTCAACAAAAGCCAGGTTAAACTTAACACCTCCAGAAGAATTACTGAGTGTAGAGAAAAGTAGCCTACAACAAGCACAAGTGTGGGAATCAGACCAAACTCTTGCATCCTGGCTCTGCCGCTGATTAAGCCGCCTCAGAAATGGGGTTGAACCTTCCGCCCAAACTTCTTGTCAATAAAATGGTAGTGATGCTGCCCACCGGAAAGCACGGTAGTGAGGAGTTCAGAGACCTAATTTTCCTGCCACAGTGCTTCACATAAACTATTCCTAGAAGAAGCATAGTAACTGTTATTAAAATCATTGCCTAGATCAGGAGGCTGTTCAGGGTTAACATGCCGCCAAAGTTAAATTTCTCCAGACAGGATGACCACAAATAAAGGTCAAATGACTCCTTACTGCCATCTCATCAGAATACAGAGTCTTGGAATAACTGAATTTAACCGCCTATTTTTTCAGCACATTTCCGGTTTTTTGGACCAATGACCAAAATATTTGGTGGTTATCCCTGGTGCTGTTTCCCTCCCTGGCCACACTGGTTTCCTTCCATTTTCCTCAGGGTGAAGACGACTGGCCTATCCTGCATGTTCCTTCATTCCTCTCCTGATCCTGCCTCAGTGCAGAGGCCAATGCCATATCTCACGGACAAGTTTCTGAAACTTAATAAAAACAGAAGATGCCACCATCAATCTTATTTACTCAGCTAACCAACAAGCCCAGGCAATGTGCACAGGCTGGAAAACAGTACGAAATCCATGGCTCTGACCCCCTGATTTTAGACATAGATGAGTCATAGTGACGACCTCAGCAGAGAGATTCCAGATGACTGTTCACTTTCACATCCTCAGGGTACACTTCAGCACCCTGGGGAGGGAGGTTCTGTTCCAGAGCAGGAAACAGAAGCCTGGAGAAGATGAAAAGAGCTGGTACAAGAGCTAAGGCCTACCAATTCCTGGTTCAAGGCTCTGTACACGCAGCAAGTTAGCAGCTTTCCAGATTTTTCTCAGATTGTCTGCATAGAGCACTACCGTAGTGAAAGTGTCATCCGTGTATAGCATAGAGGTGAAGTGATACTCATTTTTCCCTGAGAGACCTTCTCACAGGTAAATGTTTCGTGGCTGAGCGCATGTCTGACGGGATTCAGCTATCTTGCCAGGTCCCACACAATAAAGTAAAATAAAGTGGTCCTCAGGGCTTCCCCATCTCCTCCCCAAAATGACACTGCAAATTTTAGTATTAAATGGAAGTCATCGAGCTGCTTACAAATGAGCCAGACCCGCTGTTCTCATCTCTTAAGGCCTGACATGCTTGGTTCATAGGCTGGACGGCCCCCGTGCAAGGCCGCGAGTGTCTGAGTTCAGCGCATGCTGGACATCCTAGCTCTGAAAGGAAAATCAGAGATGGCAGCTTCCTTTGAGCAACCATCTGCCTTGGGATAAGTACGTCGAGAAGCAATTAGCACTGGGCCAATTCTACCAAAGGCAGGAAGATAAAACTACTAATAAGAACAGCAACTGGTTAGTAGCCTATTAGCATTTTTGGTCCAGTCTAAGGAAAGCAGCTTCAATGTATTTTCCCCAAATGGTACACATCTTCTGCTGTTGCAAGTATTTTAAAAGGTTCAGGGATTAAACCTCTGTTGAAATTGTTTTTTTTTTTAAGTCTAAGCATTTGAAACATACACACAACACACACGCATAATACATTAAACTCATGATTCCATTCCCATTATTGCTTAGGATAAGGCTAAATTTAATGGAAAACAAAAATAAATTGACTTAAAGAAAAATTAATGATACATGGCTTTGGTAAAAATAGTGACACATTTAAAACGACTTAAGATTGGGAGACGTGAGCGTACTGGTTATGAGCGTGATAGGCTTTGGAACTGCAAGGACTCGACCTTGAATCTTAGATCTGCTGTCTTGTAACTGAGACTTAGACCCGTTTCCTCACCTGTGAGACGAGGATAATGACATCGCCCCCATAGGATGGTGGCAAAGATGCAGTTAAATTAAATACCATAGGTAAAGGGCCTGGTATATGTGCTGACCATCCTTATTATTATAACTGCCTGGATGGATTCAACAGATTGAACAAAACCAGTCCTATCAAGCAAACTTGGCTGATGCCATTTGGAGAGGAGTCACAGACGAGACTTGCTGTTACCCGCCAAGCCCACTAAGAATTCCCGGAAAATGAAAGTGGAACCTGGGTAATAAAATGAACTCTATCTAACCTTTTCTCTTTTCCTTTGGTCCTTGTCTAGTTTCACTTGCTTACAGGGCACCTCAACACCAGTGATTTCAGTTCCTCATGTGAAACATCTGTGCCTGGTTCACCCCAGCTCAGGGGCCGTGTGCAGAGAGGCTGCACCCGACACCTAGCTTGGAGGCAGGCCGTGTGCAGAGATGCTGTGCTGGGCACTGCAATCTGGCACATGAGCAGCACAGCCAGAGAATTCACCCCACCCCCCACCACACACACACACACACACACACACACACGTGCGCACATGCACCCCCTGCTACTGCCTGCAGGGAGACCTCGTGCTTTAGAAAGACAGCCCCAACTTGGCCATTATTTGATCAAAGAAGATTTGTTTTGCTTCTGAACTGAACTTGGACACATTCTATTGGCCTGATGGACATGGGAAGACACTTGTTGGGGACTGACTTGGGAGGGCTGGGTAACGTCGGGAAGTCAAGGCTGCCCATGCTAGGCCTGCTTCCCTGTCACAGCTCCCGGGTTGTCTGACCTCCCTGGTAGCATCGTCTGCTCAGAGTCAGCCCCGAGTTCGCCTGCTGGTGGGGTGCAGGGCTCTTCCAGGACGCAACAGTCACATCAAGATGCTAATGCCCTCCTCCAGCCGTGGGTGCTGACACTCTGTAAAGCTGTCTTCTAAAACAGCACAGAGACCTCACAGCGCTTTTGGGTCCCGAGCTCACTGCACACAACTCTGCTCCACTGCTGGACCAGACCAGGAGAGCCACCATGCTAACTGCAGGGAGAAACAGGAGAGGTCTCAGGAGTGGCTGCCATAGACTGTCTTGCCTCGCCTTTCAAATAAGCGATCCTCGGAGGATTTCTTCAAGAACCCTGTGGTGGCAGATGTCTAAAGATGAATGGCAGCAGCCACTGTCTCCCCAACAGAAAGTTCTGAACAGACACCTTCAAGCTCCAACTGTCATCTGCCTATGTGGCTTGGCAGCAAAGCTGGTTTCTCAGAGAAATTTAAGAACACTGGTCTCATTTGACAGACTCAGAGCCCAGGCTTGTTATCATTCTTCTTTTCTATCATAAATACCACATGTACTCAATGTAGAAAATTTAGAATATATATAAAACAAAATTTGCCAAATGCCACAACTCAATAAGAACTAATAACATTTTGATGTCTCCTTCCAGACAGGATTTTTTTTTTACAGTTGTAATGGTACTATTTATACATATAACATTACATCAGAATTTTCCCATATTTCATTACATCATGAAAATTTCAAAATGTTTTTCATAATGGCTAGATCATTATATCATGTAATATTGTAATGTACTTAACCACTCCCCTATTAGCGGATATTTGCATTTTTATTTTTATTATAATTAATTCTGTAATAAAATATCTTTGTGCATTCATCTTCATCACATTGCAAATTATTTCCTTAGGAGAATTTCTATTTCTAGATACAGAATGACTGGGTTAAATATTGTGCTTTTCAGTTCTTGATATATACTATCTGATTGCTCCTGGGAAGATAAAAACACTTTGCAGTCCTACAACAAGCATATGAGCTCCCAGTCTTACCAAATTCTTGCCAGAGGATTTCTCCTTTTTAATTCTTTACTAATTTAACAGACAAAAAGAGACTAACGACTTCTTGTTTTACCATGCATTTCTCTATTGCTCAATTTTTTTACATGTATTTGTTTTGTCTCTTTTGTGAACATTCTGATCATGTCCTTTGCTCTGCTATCTTTTGATTTTTTTTTGCTAAGTTCTTTAATTAAAATATTCTCACTTCACTTCCATTACAAGTTCATTATAACTAATTTTTCTCCCACTGAAAGAACAATACATTACATTATCTTAGGTGTCGGGGTAAAAAAAAAAATGGTTCCTCTGTCATTTTATTCCTGTGTAATTAAATATAAAAACTTTTCTTTATGGAATGCAACCTGACACTCTAACTTGTTTAGGAAAATATATAATGGGTTACACATATTAAATTGCCTTGTGTTCATTACTGTTTTAGAATGTTTCACTTCATGAATTTTAATCTGGTAGACTAGATATCGTTTTGATTTAAAGTACAAGATCATGGAGTTTTTTGGCGATATTAAAATAAAAACAGAAAACATTGTCAGTTGATTTATTTTCAAAGATTATGTCTCTGCGTTAGTTTCCAGACACAAACTAAACCTGAAATAACCTCGGACAAGACATTAAAGTTAAGGGCTTCCCTGGTGGCTCAGACGGTAAAGAATTTGCCTGAAATGCAGGAGATCCAGGTTCAATCCCTGGGTTAGGAAAATTCCCTGGAGACGGGAATGGCTGCTTACTATTTATACCTGAAATGAGCTGAGACATGATGTTAAAGTTAACTAAGGTTTAAAAAACAAAACCCACAATTTTTATAAAATAAATATTTACAAACAGATGACCCAAATAAAATCTCTCCTCCTCCAGGGAGCTTTCTCAGAATCACGGAGGCAGAATTCCTTTCTCTCTCCCCAGCCCACAACTTATTGCATATGCCCCAGTGACATTAGTCATCAAGATCTACCCTGAATAGGTGATACATGAACATCTCTTTCCATCAAGCTGATTGATTCCTGGAAAGCAGGAACAATATTTTGTTTATCTATGTGTCCATCTGTGATCCCAATATAGTGTTTTGAGTATTAGTACATACCCAGTAGACAGACTGAATTGAATTAAACTCTAAAATTTTGAGAAGAGGACTATGTGGAGTAGTGGAACCCATATAGATTTTTGAGTTAGATTAAGTGAGCTTGGAATCCAGCTGTGACACCAGCTATGAGACCAGAAGTAAGTTAACTTAGCCTCCTGAACTTTGTGTCATCTCTATGGGAATAACAACGCCTACCATGGTAGGCCCTCCAGGTTGGCTAACCCAACACCCATTTTCAACCAGTTTCATACTTGACTTCCTTGACTATAATGACTGGAAAGCTAAATCCTCAATTTCCCAGCCTCCAGACCTTTGCACAAATTATGCTGCCTTTGCAGAGAATTCTTCACTCTTATTCACGTTTCAAGGCCTAACTTGAATAGCATATCTACTGAGAAGTGTTCCGCAGTTATTCAGGACCACATGAGTTACTCCCACCTGTATACTCCAGGAGAACTTCGCAGTTGTTTCTGTTGCAGCATGTATTACTATGTTGGTTACAGTTGTGGGCTCAACTTCCTCTCTCTGCAAGCAGACTATTAATTCCTCAAGTAGTATTTGTCCATAAGTCTGCTCCAAGTAATCTGCAGATCTTGAGTAAATATAGGTTTTATGAATGAATGAGCGGATGGATGGACTACCTTAAAGTCCACAGGGTCTTGCCTCTATATATTTATTAAAGATGCTATGAATTATTATCAGATCTATTACCATTGCAGCTACCAAGGTCCTACTACAAGCCTAGGGATCAAAATCAGGATGCCAAGGAAACTCCCCAGTTATATTTTGCTTAAAGGGGGGAAAATAAATTTTATATTTAATGGCTAACAAAATGGAACCAAGCAATTCTAGTTTTAATATAAAACTGTAACACCAATATTTTATGTACATGTATTTATATATGTGTCAGTATTTTATGTATGTGAAAGTAGTAGGGGTTCCCTTATCCGTGGTTACTTTCGAGCTGGCTTCTTAAAAAGGAATCAGTCACCCACATATAGCCACAGTAACCAGTCACTGCTGGGCACTTAAAGTAATCAATTTCAGTCACCCACAAGGCATGGACCCCACCCTCACCAACTGCACCAGGGGAGACAAAAACTTCCCCAACCATGAACTCTGGTGAGTTATAGTTTAAGCTCAACCATATCATACCAGCTCCAACACCCCCAGGATAGGACCCCAGCCCCAGTTCTGCCAAGGGAAGAACTAGTGCTTCTCCAATTATAACCCCTGGGCTGGCAAGATAAAGATGAAGTCAAGGTCCTGCCAGGAAATTTTGCTATTGAATCCCAACCCTTGACCATGCTAAGGGAGGGGCTGGTGATTCCTATTCATGTAGCTGAAAAGCCCTGCCATCTTAGCACTTGGTTCCCCTCTGAGAGATGAGAGACTGATTCTCAGCCCTGCTAAATAGAATTATGCTGCCCTGGAATGCCATGAGCTATGGGGGACCAAGCAACTCCTACAGCACCTTGTTTGCCCACCAAAATATTTTAACAATGTATTGTTTATTTAGTGAGGAGGAAAATTGAGTCTGGTTGGTTGGTTGGTTGGTCTCTCTGCTTTGGTGAGAGAAGTGCCAGGAACACTGAGGAATTGTTAGCGACCGCTCCCCCACGGAAGTACTGCAGTTATTGCAGGGGTAATGCCTCCCAGGCTGCCACTGCCACTTGATCAGCTGACAACCTCTCAGGCCTCCTCCACTTCACATTCAGCATATTCATGCTAGCTTTAGCCGACACCCACAGCCACCAGGCAAGCATATCACAACAGGACAAAGCTGGACCAGATGGCCTGTGAGAAATTGACAAACCCAGAAAATATCTGTATATATAACTGAGAAAGAATTGAGTCATTGGAGAGGGCAGACTGGACTTCTAAACTTTCTGCTCTTACCGACCAACAGAGCAATTGAGCTTTTCACCCTGGTGACTAATTTGTACTTTCGACTATGAAGTTGGACACTCTGGAGGTCATGTATTTATTCCCTAAGCAATATGATACTCGAGGGAATCAGGATAGCAAATATAAATTCATTCACCACCTATTATGTTCCAGGTACTGTACTTAGCATTACTAAGATTTCATTTAATCCCAAAACAGACTTAAGTATGTCTCTCCCATTCTGTGAATAGGGAAACTAAAGTTCAGAGAAGCTATAAGTTCAAAGTTAAAACAGAAGTGAGGTAAAACTGATTACAAGTCACATCTATCTGAATTCAAAACTCTATGGGTGTCTCTAAAATTGTAGCTGCTAGTATTGAAATAGTCATGGTCAACTTATTGTGGAATATGAGCTTTGGGAAGTGGGTAAGCCACAAAACAGAAATAACCTAATATCAGATGCAAAACCTAAACCTAAGCATTTTCCAGTTGACTTTTCACATTGGACATTGTGGTACATCATTTCTATACATTCAATTTACATGAATCTGAAACAAACTGCCTCAAATCCTTTCAGCGTGAAATTTTAATCAATGTTGGCTTTATTTTGTTCCTGGTTATAATATTATCTTCCCTATTGAGAATTGATGATGTACATCTAATATGAATAGAATGACAGGGCAAGAGCAAAGGCACCCAGATCAGAGAAATAAGGGGAAAAGAGGTTTTCCTGAACATATAAACTATATGATTAGAAGTGAATGAAAACTTCTCCAAAATAGATAAAACATTCTGCTGTTAATTTGGTTGATGACTCATGTTAAAATAGCATCTGTTTACATCTATCTCCCTGTTCTTGTCTATGTGACATTCTTTCCGTCTTCCTTTACCCAAATAACTCTCTTACATTCTTCAAGACATAACTCGGTTTTCTCCCAGATTTCCCAGTAGGGCTATTTCCACCTCCTCCACACTTCTCCAAGGGCCCTGTGCATAACCCTGTCACTGCTACAACCACAGGAGAAGTTTCTGACCCTCCTCTGAACCATGAGCTCCTTGAGGACAGGGTCTAGATCTTTGATGTATCTTTATCCCCTAGAACACATGTAACACATAATGATACCCCATAAAAGCTTGATTACCCAGACTGAATCTTTCATCTTTATAAATAAATGCTCAGATAAATGATGTGCAAATTGGAACTTAAGATCATATTATGTCATGTTAATGTTTTAATCTGAAGGAAACTACACATTTGCAAACAACAATATCCAGCTAAAAACCAACCCCAAATTGTGTAAATTAAGGCCATTAATACTGAACAAACTATAATTCCTGCCAAGAGAGTTAATTCTGTCAAACAAAAACTCTTAAGTCCTAGAATTTTCTTGAGTGACTTCAGTGGTTGGCATCATTCAGCACATACTGAGTAGTAGACATGCAGACTCTTTCTTGAGTTTTAAATAACCCTAAACAATTCTAACCTCATCATTTTTTCACCGGTATCCCTTTTTCCAGTTTCTCCTGAAATGTGTTTTTTAAATCTGGGGTTTCTCCTAGAGCTGTACAACCTTAAGTAATCATTTAACATCACTGAATCTCAGTTTTATCTGATCATCATCTATAAATTTTGCCTTGGTGATTTCACCTGAAAAGACAGAACTCTAGAATGTGCCACGACAGGCTGGCAAGACTCATGTGTGATGGTCCAGGTGACAGCAATCCAGCTCTAGAGACTCTAAAGAGTCCTCACAGGATGGCTGAAATTATTGTGTCAAATGGAGCCAATTATAAAAGAACTAGTTTCATATTAAGAAAAATTTGTGGAGTTGTAAATATAAGATAGATTAGACCCTACCGTCAGCAGTGGGCTTCCCTGGTGGCTCAGATGGTAAAGAATCTGCCTATAATGCAGGAGACCTGGGTTCAGTCCCTGAGTCAGAAAGACCTCCTGGAGAAGGAAATGGCAACCCACTCTAGTATTCCTGCTGGGAAAATACCATGCACAGAGGAGCCTGGTGGGCTACAGTCCATGGGGTTGCAGAGTCGGACATTGCCAATAGTACCTTCAGTCATGGAGTGTACGCCAGTACACACCTGAAGCAGAAGGGAGACACAGCACAAGAAATCAAAAGGAGAGGATAGGTCAGTACAGAGTTCCTGGCACTTCATTCAGGAAAAAAAGAGCTCCTTCCTTCTTATTCTCCCAACCTGGCCAAGGGAGGTAATGTGTGAGGGTCTTCTCCAAAGCCTTTTCTTGCTGAATCAGTACCAGCTACCTCTGAGAAGGTTCCAGAAAAGCTTCTTTCCCATCAGGTCCATTTGTTTCCCCAAAGCTACAGAAGAACATCAAAACCACTGGCAATTACCCTCAAGGCCTGAAAATCTCACTTGCCACTTGCCACGTCCATTTCTGAACCATGAATTTTATCATGTCATCCCCTGCTCAGGGACATACAGCATGTCTCTCCTGATCTAGGATAAATCAGTTAATGTTACTGAACATTCCTTTGGGTCCACAGCCCTCCACTACATATAGGAACCACCGAGTAAATTTTTACTGATTCAGAAAATGTCTGCATACCTACTAAGTGGCAGGAGCCATGCTGGACACTGGAGAATGCATAGATGAATAAGGTGCAGTCCCCACCCTAGAGAAGCACCTTCTTGGAGTTGCCAAATGAGTAAACAATAATTACAATAAACCGTGATAAGTCAACAGTAAAGACACATGCACGGGGCTTCCCCAGTGGCTCAGTAGTTAAAAAAAAAAAAAAACTTTAGGAGACACGGATTCGATCCCTGATCAGAGAAGGTCGCACACGCCACAGAGCATCTAGGCCCATGTGCCACAACTATTGAGCCTGTGGTCTAGAGCCCAGGAGCTACAACTACTGAGCCCAAGCGCCTAGAGCCTGTGCTTCACAAGAGAAGCCACCACAAGGAGAAGCCCCCAGCATCACAACTAGAGAGTAGCCCATGCAGCAGAGAAGACCCAGCACCGCCAAAGATAAACAAATTAAATTATGTTTAAAAAAGACAAACGCGTGGCATTCCATGAGTCCTAAGAAAAGGCATCACAGAGCAGACAACACATCAGCCAGGCTTTCAGAGATGAGTAAGGATCCACCAGACGACAAGCAGGGAGAGGGTACCCAGGCTGAGGGAACCGAATATGCTGAGCTAACCTAAGTAAAACAGAAACAATGAGAAGTACAGATTACTCTAAATCATTTGTATTCTATTAAGTGCTCTTGATGAAAGTGAAAGTGGAGAGTAAAAAAGTTGGCTTAAAGCTCAACATTCAGAAAACTAAGATCATGGCATCTGGTCCCATCACTTCATGGGAAATAGATGGGGAAACAGTGGAAACAGTGTCAGACTTTATTTTTTTTGGCTCCAAAATCACTGCAGATGGTGACTGCAGCCATGAAATTAAAAGACTCTTACTCCTTGGAAGAAAAGTTATGACCAACCTAGATAGCATATTCAAAAGCAGAGACATTACTTTGCCAACAAAGGTCCGTCTAGTCAAGGCTATAGTTTTTCCAGTAGTCATGTATGGATGTGAGAGTTGGACTGTGAAGAAGGCTGAGTGCCGAAGAATTGATGCTTTTGAACTGTGGTGTTGGAGAAGACTCTTGAGAGTCCCTTGGACTACAAGGAGATCCAACCAGTCCATTCTGAAGGAGATCAGCCCTGGGATTTCTTTGGAGGGAATGACACTGAAGCTGAAACTCCAGTACTGTGGCCACCTCATGTAAAAAGCTGACACTGGAAAAGACTCTGATGCTGGGAGGGATTGAGGGCAGGAGAAGGGGACGCCAGAGGATAAGATGGCTGGATGGCATCACTGACTCGATGGACTTGAGTTTGGGTGAACTCCGGAAGTTTGTGATGGACAGGGAGGCCTGGCGTGCTGCAATTCATGGGGTCGCAAAGAGTCGGACACGACTGAGCGACTGAACTGAACTGAACTGAAGTGCCAGGGATTATGTATTTTAGTACAGCAGAGATCAAGAAAGCTGGACTGGGCTAATCAGCCTTTTCTCATGTCATTCCACTGCTCTCCCCAGACAAAATGGAGGAGGGGAGTAAAACACACACACACACACACACACACACACACACACGCAAATCTTGGAAAGAGATCTGAGTCAGAATCACAGTTGCACTAAAAAGTGTACTATGACCAAATTAGAAATGCAAAAGTTTTCACAGTCTTTCCCCGCTCACCCATCAAAACAGATTCTAGCTTGTCTTCCAGCTAAGTCCAGGGAAAGTCTTACTCTTCAAGACTAGTTATCTGGGGCTTTAGAATGCAGACTCAGCATGGGGGCAGGGCAGAGAAGGACTAGTGCCCATAAACTAGGTCAGGAGCACTGAGAGAGACAAGGCTCAAAACAAGTAAGTGCACAGTGAAGTCACAGAACATCACAGGGATTCATCTTTTTGGCATTCGAGAAATCCAAGATTCAGTTATTGTGAAACTATTTCTTTTTTTGCTTATATATTAGCTTATTGTTGTTTGCTTGTTTTGTTTTCCTTTGATTTTTTAACCTAACTCTGCCTAAGACAGCTCCATGGGTCATGGCTTTAGAAAAATTTTATCAGTTATGTTAGAATCATGTTACATATTAATGAAGTGCTTTGATTTAACCTCTTCACTCTCTTTATCTGCAAAATTTGAACATACCTCTGAAAGATTGCATGAAGATGAAATGAATAACTAATGTAAAATTCTGCCAATCAAAGAAGAAACTTTCTCTTCTACTTCTTTGCATGTTCTTTCATTCAATTGTTTATTCAATTCATATATTTTGATCACCTCCTACTGACATGGTCTATTAAATTTTTTTTCCATATAAAGTCTTCCCATCTTAAATGCTATTCATGTTTTAGCCTGCCCAGCAATGGCACCCCACTCCAGTACTCTTGCCTGGAAAATCCCATGGACGGAGGAGCTTGGTAGACTACAGTCCCTGGGGTCGCTGAGGACACGACTGAGCGATTTCACTTTCACTTTTCACTTTCCTGCATTGGAGAAGGAAATGGCAACCCACTCCAGTGTTCTTGCCTGGAGAATCCCAGGGACGGGGGAGCCTGCTGGGCTGCCGTCTATGGGGTCGCACAGAGTTGGACACGACTGAAGCGACTTAGCAGCAGCAGCAGAAGCACTGTTTTCCCTCTTTTTCTTCTCAGTTTTACTGAGATATAACTGACACAATATTGTATAACTTTAAGGAACCAGAGATCAAATTGCCAACATCTGTTGGATCACAGAAAAAGCGGAGAATTCCAGAAAAGCATCTACTTCTGCTTTATTGACCATGCCAAAGCCTTTGACTGTATAGATCACAACAAACTATGGAAAGTTCTTCAAGAGATGGGAATACCAGACCACCTGAACTGCCTCCTGAGAGATCTGTATGCAGCTCAAGAAACAACAGTTAAAACTGGATGTGGAACAACGGACTGGTTCTAAATTGGGAAAGGAGTACGTCAAGGCTGTACATTATCACCCTGCTTATTTAACTTTTATGCAGAGTACATCAAGTGAAATAAATGCCAGGCTGGATGAAACACAAGCTGGAATCAAGATTGCCAGGAGAAATATCAATAACCTCAGATATGCAGATGACACCACCCTTATGACAGAAAGTGAAGAACTAAAGAGCCTCTTGATGAAAGTAAAAGAAGAGAGTGAAAAAGCTGGCTTGAAACTAAACATTCAAAAAATGACGATCATGACATCTGGTCCTATCACTTCATGGCAAATAGATGGGGAAACAATGGAAACAGTGACAGACTTTATTTTGAGGGGCTCCAAAATCACTGCAGATAGTGACTGCAGCCATGAAATTAAAAGATGTTTGCTCCTTGGAAGAAAAGCTATGACCAACCTAGACAGTATACTAAAAATCAGAGACATGTTTTTGCCAACAAAGGTCTGTTTAGTCAAAGCTATGGTTTTTCCAGTAGTCATGTATGGATGTGAGAGTTGGACTATAAAGAAAGCTGAATGCCAAAAAATTGATGCTTTTGAACTGTGGTGTTGAAGAAGACTCTTGAGAGTCCCTTGGACTGCAAGGAGATCAAACCAGTCAATCCTAAAGGAAATCAGTCCTGAATATTCATTGGAAAGGCTGATGCTGAAGCTGAAACTCCAATACTTTGGCCACCTGATTCAAAGAATTGAATCACTGGAAAAGACCCTGATGCTGGGAAGGATTGAAGGAGGGAGGCAAAGGGGACAACAGAGGATGAGATGGTTGGATAGCATCACCAATGCGATGGACATAAGTTTGAGCAGGCTTGGGGAGTTGGCGATGGACAGGGAAGCCTGACGTGCTGCAGTCCATGGGGTTGCAAAGAGTTGGACACGACTGAGTGACTGAACTGAACTGAAGGTCTACAATATGATTTGATACATGTATCGATATATATTGCAAAGTGTTTACACAATAAGGTTAACATACCCTTCACCTAACTACCATTTTTATTATTATTAGGGTGAGAACATCTAAAGTCTATTCTTTGTAACTTTCAAATATATGGTGCGTGCATGCTAAGTCGCTTCAGTCATGTTCAACTATTTGTAACCCCATGGACTATAGCCCTGCAGACTCCTTTATTCATGGAATTCTCCAGGCAGGAATACTGGAGTGGATTGCCGTGCCCTCCTCCAGGGGACCTTCCCTACTCAGGGATTGACCACAAGTCTCTTACATCTCCTGCATTAGTGGGCAGGTTCTTTACCACGAGCGCCACCTGGGAAGTCCCAAGCATACAGTACAGTATTGTCAACTATAGCCACCATACTATATGTTAGATCCCTAGAACTTATTCCTCTTACAACTGGAAGTCTGTACACCATTTATCCCCTCTCCCCAACTTCCAGCCCCACCATTCTACTTTGCTTCTATGAACTCAGCTTTTTTAGATTCTACACCGCATGACCTTTGTCCTTCACTTAAGATGATAGCAACAACTCCTGACCACAGGTATGGACATCTGATACAAGCTGGCCAATCATGATTTCTCCTCTTGTCCCCATGCCTCTTCCCACACAGGCCCATCACCCCAATAAGAGTGCTGCTTAGGATTTTTCAAACTAGAACTGGGAAAGAGCCCTTTTTTCCCTCTGAACTTAAGACTTTAAAGATGTAAGCACAGCATCTAGCAGCCCTAATTCCAGCCACTAACTTAAGAGAATTTTGAGAATAAAGCCAACCCACAGAGAGAAGAAAACAAAAGAATCCCTGGTCTTCCTAGGGGCTGATTCAGTAAAAAGTGAAAGTGATAATCACTCAGTCATGTCCAACTCTTTGGAAACACCATGGACTGTAGCCTACCAGGCTCCTCTGTCCATGAGATTCTCCAGGCAAGAATTCTGGTGTGGGTTGTCGTGCCAACTCCAGGGAACTTGCTGACCCAGTGATCAAACCCCCATCTCCTGCATTACAGGCAGAAGAAAGCCCTCTCCAGGTAATAGTAGTCAGTAAATATAACCCTATTTGCTATGCTAACTTGAGGTGGTTCTTCTCTGTCAAGGGCTATCAAAGACAGCATCTTCAGAGGCCTCATTCATTTCCGTTTCTCCCTTCTCTGCAGGATATCCAGACTTTTCTCAATGCCTACAGCGCTGCTGCTAAGGCCACACCACTCACGCTGACCCTGTAGGTCTGCTGGGTCAGTTATGCAGTTCTTTTTCCCAAACACTGTGCTTCTTAATGTCAAAGACTTCATCACTAATCACATAGTAGGTGCTCAGTAAATGTGTTAAGAGAAACTGAATACTCTCAAACTATTGGAGCTAAGGGTCTTAGATAGTCCATTGGAAAGTCTCTGGAAACTGAGAACTGTATAGTGACATTTTTTTCTTTAATGACCCCAGGGAGAAAGCAAGAAAGATGGCCATATAAATGTACACTGCAGTTCTTCCCAGGAATCACCAAATGGCATATCAACAGTGCCGACCTGTAAATATGTAACTGTGTGAGTGCACCCAGACGTGCCTAATCATAAGGGAGCGTTTATGCTCAGAGGATGCCTGAGTCTAGCTGGAATTCATTGTCTCCAAAGACAAAGCGCACCACAGAATTAAAACTTGACATGAGTTCAGAAATGTATTCAACACCTAAGAAACATGTCCCTCTCAAGCCACCACTTCTGTTTGGGGCAACTTATCCTAAGACAAGAAGTATTTACAGAGATTTAGCCATGAAGATTTTCATCATAACACTGTGCAAAACTGCAAGGGATTGAAAAATACTGAGCTATCTATTCATAGGGGATTGGTAAAGAACTTAATGGCCTATTCAGACACTGGAATTTCATTTTGAAAAACCATGACACAAAGATGTTCACATTGTTAAATGAAAAAGGGGAGGTATCAAAATGGTGTGTACAGAGAATGATTTCATTTTTGGTGTATATTTAAACGTACACAACTATATGTACATGTATGTGTGTGAACATAGAAAGGCTGGAAGAATATACACTGAAATGTTAACTGTATGTATCTCTGCATTATAGCATTATATGTTTGATTTTCTCCTTTGTTCTTTATTTTGGTTCACCATGAATACATATATGTTTTCATGTAATTAGAAGAAAACAAGAACAATGTTTGAAATAGACAGAAAAATGTTCTTAGAGAACATCCAGTCCAAAATGCTTACGTTGAAGGGAGAGAACTAAGGTCCAGAGAAGTTAAGCGACTTGCCCACAATCCAACAGTTAGACAAGTTAGCACCTCATGACCAGGCAGAGTTCTTTCCACCAGACCAGGCAACCACATTATAGGTATTGTGTTTAGAAATTCCAGCTGACTTCATTTAACTCTGGTTGGAAACAATTGTCCCAATACAAGTGCACTTAAGTATGGGAGCAGCAGCAAATAAACGCACCTTGAATTTCATCTCATGCACTGGCTTTAGTGTTTAAATAAAAAAAAACCAGGGCTGACATTCCCTCCTGACTGGGATGGGATTTACTATGGAACTGAGACCAAATTCTTTAATTAATAGGCAGAACATAGGTTTAATATTAGTGAAGTCATATTTTTGCAGCTGCCCTAGTTCTCAATTCTTCCACAGCATAATTTGCTACCTTTGTGACTTTAACAAATGGAAAGATTGTGTGTGCTCATTTATAATAATTGGTTATATGCTTCCCCTAACTTACAAAGATTCAATGATTTTCAGGAATCATAACAGACCATGACCTATAAATTCAATTTCCAATGGCAAAAATCCCTTGACCAAAGTGGATGTTGATGACGAACTAATGTGCTCTGTAACAATCTGTTTTGAGCATTGAATTGACCTGTAAGTGTTCCAGATACTGCCTGACGAAAATGGGTTTTATTATTTTCCATTAGCAGCTGCTCCAGCAAAATGCACGGCCAGTTCACAGGGGAAATAGAAGTGCTTCCCTCTTCACAGTCGCCTCTGCTGCAAATGTAAACACGGCCAGCTCCTCCTCCCCCCTCCCCTTGTCCCACCCTGTGCCGCACTGAAATTTCCACACTCAAGGCCATGGCTGGCAGAACCTGCTTGCGTCCATGGCATAGAATTGAAGCTTAATGGAATTTAATTATTTACAGAGCATCTACTATGCCCTCAGTGGCGTGTGGATGGTTGGCACATGAGAAAAACGGGAAAACAGCACGGGGGGAGTAAAACATTGGGAAAAGTGCTCCCTGCCCTGAAAACCATCACTGTGCCTTCCAATTCGTTCTTTTTCCTTAAACAAGTGCCTATCCTGTTAATGGGCTTCCCTGGTGGCTCAGTGCGTAAAGAATCTGCCTGCAATGCAGGAGACTTGGGTTTGATCCCTGGGTCGAGAAGATCCCCTGGAAAAGGAAATGGCAATCCACTCCAGTATTCTTATCTGGAGAATCCCATGGACAGAGGAGCCTGCTGGGCTATACTGTCGGAGCTTCATAAACATGACCTCTAATTCTCTCAATAGCCTTACAAAATAAGTATCATTCTGTTTTACACACATGGAAAAATGAAACCTGAAGAGGTCAAGTGATGCACACAGCTGATAAGTGAGAAAGTTGGGCTTCCAACCAGCTCTCACTTGCACTAAAGTCTGTACCTTAGCAATACCCTGAATGGATGCTAAAGTCCAAGGGCTATCACTAATAAGTCTCAGTACAGTGTGGTGGAAAGAAGGACCTACAGTTTGTTATCAGGAATAATCCTAGTCCAGCCACCTGTGAACTCCATAAGACTTTGGGCAGCTGTCCAGACTTCAGTTTCTTCACCTGTTTAAAGGAGTGGTGACACGTCTCTCACATGGATAATGTAACACTAAACCCAAGTAAAGAGAATAGTGTAGGTTAAAAAAAAAATTCCAATACCCAGTACCCCAAAAAAGGAACATTTGAACAATTGAGAATGTTCCAAAGTTAAACCCGCTCCCTAAAAAAGTGGGGAATAGTTTTGGAATGGCAAAAAAAAAAAAAAAAGTGTCCTTCAACTGAACTTAAGTGCCTGATGATGGTCCATGGCTAACTCTGCCTGCCAATGACACCCAGATCTTGTAGGAAGTGTCCATGCCTCTATGGTCATTTGCTCCGCCTTTGGTTTTTCTTGCCTTTTGAAAAATTGTTCAGCACTATCTTTGTTTCTACAAGTTAACCACAAGGCCTCTCCCAATCTTTCCACTTTTGACATTTGCATCCTGCAAAATAGTCTTTTAGGCAAATGCATACATGCATGTATGTAAGTGAGACATATAATAATTTAGAGAAACCATTTCTCCAAGGATTTATTAAGTTTCCCTCCAGAGAGACAAAGAAAAATCTCTCCAAGATTTTTGTTCTACAATACCACTTCTGCTGGCTTCTATTTTCCTTCTTGCTGGTGAAACAAAAGCCTCACCCAAAAGTCTTTTCTCTGACCTCTCTTCTCTTCCTATTCTCTCCCTAGGTGATCTCATCTAATTCCACAGCTTCAACACCCACCTGATACATGTCAGTCCTAAGTCTCTCTAACCATGGTCTCTTCCCTAGCTCCTAATTGCATTCTTAACTCTCTGTCAACCAGCAACACGCACACATATCCCTGACCCCTACGTTGAGAACTGCAAATCTAGAACCTGTGTGTCCACCTGTCGTTCTTATTTCTGCTCAAGGTACTAGCATCTTCCCTGTCCAGATCTAAACTAGCACACATCTTTCCCCACTTCTTCCTTCATGCCCTTTACGCAACTTGTCAGTTCTCTATCTACACTTCATAGAGGTCTCTGACCTCCTTTCCATCATTTCTACCACTCCAGGCACCCCTGGGGCTGCCACTGTTAGGGAGAAACACAAATACACTGGCTCACATTCTATTCCCACCTTTTCATCAGTTTGGAAGTTTCAAACCCAATTTAAAATTACTGAAAGCCATGTTCTCCTAGATCTCATCTGATACTGTCATTCTGAATAAAAAGGACCATGCCAGGCCCTTTAAAGAGTACAAAAAACACAGGCTCCCACAATATGAGTTGAAACACAAGGTATAAATGCAAAGAAAGCTAACCAGCAGGAAAAGAAAGCCAGTGGGATAGTATAAACCACAACTTCTCGAGGGTTTCAGAGCAGGGGCGAAGAACTTTACAGATGAGGAGCTTGAGGCTTTTAAAAAAAAAAAAAGAGTAACTTGCTTAAAAGTTAACATGCTGTGTCAGAATTCTCTTGGTTGCCAGAGCCCACATATCGTACTGCACCCAAATTCCTACATTTCTACTACAGCTGGGACGATTCCAGGTGGCGTCAACTTCTAGACACTCCACATGTTTATGAATGATAACTGTGTAGACAGCACAGTCTAGCTGACCTATACTGATGCTCCGAGGAGTTTCAGAGTTTTTGGTTTTGAGGTTTTGGTTATGACAGTGGTGTAGTGGTGGTATTTTCTCGATGCTCTTGATGTCTGAGTTTAGCTGTAAATCTCTAGCTGTGTAGTAATGATGTTTCTGTCCAGAGCATATACATTTGGAAGAACTCCTTTCTCTTCTCAATTATTTCTATTTCTTTTAGAAATGGCATCACCCCAAGACTGCCAGGCTCTTCTGAGTCAGGAATGGAGATTTGAGATTTAGGAGTGAGAAGAACATGTTTCCCTGGAAAGCCAATGCAGTGACTCTTTATTCTAAATGGATGAACCCACACTCCAGTTTTGCTATTAGTTTGCTGAAGATTTCAAAGCAAAAGTCACAGTGTGTTCAAGGAAAGAAAGAAGGAAGGAAAGATAAAGAGAGAGAGGGAAGGAGGAGGAAAGAAAGAAAAAATGAAAGAATGAAGGCAGAGAAGGGAGGAGGGGAGGAAATAAGAAAAGAAGAAAGGAATCAAGAGAAAAGAGAAAAGAGAGAGAGAAAAAAAGAAATATTCTTATGCAAGGTTTCAGAGTAAAAGGGAAAATCCCTAGGATCACAGCCAATTGTCATAGGAGAAATTTTTCCTCCTGATCTATTTTTGGCAGTCTGTTCAACTTCATGCATCATTGTTTTACTTATGGCATGTACAGCAGCCAGAGAAAAACCCATAATATCTTTTCTGTCTGGTGGGAATCTAATATTCCTATGCACGGTGACAAACGGCCTGATCACAACATTTTTTTTTTCTCCAGACATCATAGTGTTTTAAATATCTCTGAATCTGCGGAATGCATTTAAAGAGCCTAGGCCTCAACATACCAAACACAGAGACCATGGTACAAATTAGCAGACAGCATGGACCAGTCGGAGAAGCACCATTTTTAAAGAGGCTGTCAATGAGCACAACGCCATGAAGAGGAATGTGAAGGAACAAAGAATGTGCAAGCTACAGGAAGCATCCATTTTTGAGGAATATTTTCTTCCTTTTAAAGTAAGAACATTACTCAAATATTTAAGCAAAGGCAGAAAATAGATTTAACTATGGGAAAAATAATTATAAATGAGTTAAGGCAGCTTATGGCTTTCACCACTTTATCCTCTATTTTCATTTTAACTTTCTGAAAAGGGCCATGTTTTGTTGTGCAGCTTTTGAATCATGCTAATTCACTGCTTCAGTTGTTTCTATCCTTCAGTGGAGAATTTTTTAAAATGTGAACTCTTCACGGGAAAATATCTGTGACATTAAAAACTGACTCACGTTTCCTAGTTTTTCATGAAACAATGACATTTTTCCCTTTGATGCTCTCATCTAACTCCACAGGAAATTTTACCACCGAGCTGCTTTCATCTCTTTCCTGGTTTGAAGATAAATGATCCTTGGTCTCCTTTAGACCTGCATAAATCACAAAGCAATCTCCTAAGAGATGCCTGTGGCAAGCAGCTTCAACTAGAATCAAAAGGACAGTCAGAAATATCCATACTGCTTACACAAGGAGTAATCGAGGCAACGTAATCCAAATACTGCACTTCCTTTTCTTATTCATACAAAGCGTGGTGCACGGGGATCTTTGAGAAACATGAATTAGCTCCTCTCTGACATGAGCACCGTCTTGCGTGTTACAGGTAACTCCAACTTCTCTGCTCTTCCTCAGCAGGAGGAAACCCAGTTCTTACAAGGAATACAGTGATGAAGAACTCCATTTCTTTGTTTGTTTTTTTTTTTTTAATTATTATCTATTTTTTTCTCAGTACATAAACAACATTAATGGGATACCCAGTGGAAGAGAAAAGGGTCATTGACCATAATCCTGCCATCTAACAAATTAAAGAATTTCCATTTGCTTGTGCCCATGCATTATTTTTCCATAGGACCTGTTGGGGCTGAGATACAATTTCTCATCACCTTTCTTTTTTTGTTTTTTTTCCACTTAACAAAGGCATTTTCTTTATAGGACACATGATCTTCCCATTTGTGGGAAGCTATGGAACTGCGTCAGGTGATTCATACCTCCATTTATGTAACTTGCATTTGGTCGGACCATAAGACTATTTTTGTTTTTGGATTACAAGCAATCTTTATTTCTTTTAATGTGCCCATAATGTCCACATCTTCTTCAATAAACATATGTCCTACTTTTAAATTCAAGAAAAAGAAAGCTGACTTGAAAGCGGTAGGCTTATTAAGAATTAGTAGTATCACAACATCAAAATGAATATAATAGAAATGTAAATAAAAGGGACCAGGAGACTTTAAAAGGCAGGGTAAACAAGCGGTTACTACACAGGCTCTGCAAATAAACTGAGTTTGAACATGAGATCTGCCATTAATGGTCAAGGGAATTGGGTTGACCATGCTGTCTCTAAGTTCCCAATTTATCTGTCTATAAAAATGGGGACAAGCTAGCGTCTCCTTTAAAAGATTACTGAGAGAAACAAATGAGACCGAGGACATAAATTCCATAGCATCTCTCCTAGCTCACAGTAACCACACAAGAGATGTTGACTGCTTTTATTATTAATAATAAAGAACTTTATTTTTTTAGCTGATGCAAGTATACAAGGAGATAAAAGAAAAATCCTCTAATTTATTGAAGAGGGGTGAGGTCTAATTCGAAATTTTCTCGATTGCTATGCAATTCTCCCTCCATATTCTCTTTTTTCAGGGTTAACAAAGGGGCTGCCCCAGCAAGTGGTGGTGCAAGACTCTAAGCTTTGATCTTGCATAATGGTGATGGGGTTACTACTGGCCTAGCCACCCCAGAGCACAGCAGGTGGGAGGTGCATGGCACTTAGACATCTGTTAAGTCCAATTGCCACATTGTGTCAAAAGGAATTGAGGCCTTGAGAAGTAAAATGATGCATCCAAAGTTACAATTAACAGGACTCAACCACAGTCTCCTACTTGCCTTTGTTCATTGCTTCCGTTCTGTTGCAAGTCTGGCTTTGTTTACAAAGTATTAAGGATATCCACAAGAATTCATACAGTGAACTTAGCCGCCCAGCCCTGAAGTCTTTCTCAGCCTCTTGGCTTCTGTGGTGAGGTCACCTTTCCTGGAAATCCCTATGATTTCTTTCTGCAAACTCTTACCCATGCGTGTGCCAGTAACATCAGCAGAACCAAAACTAGTGATTACTTGTTAAGAAGAATAAGAGAACTCTTTGAGCTCAGTCAAAGCCACACTCAAATCTAAAACGTCATTTTCTCATATTTCAAAATGGGGTTGTCAGGTTCTTCTTTATCTACTCTTATTTCCTTTTTCTCCCTGTTTCTTTCCACATTTGTGTATATGTTTAATTTATTCGTCCTTTCCTCTGGCACTAGAAGAATCCAAATTTTTCTAATAGATCACTTCAAGGTAATTATAATCTAAAACAGAAAGTGATCAGTATGTCATAGTGGAGAAATCTATTCTCAAGGCAATCATAGTATCTCAAGAAGTTGTTTAAAGTATGAATAAGCATCTGAGCTACAGTTTATCTACAAACTTATCACTGCTGTTAGAAAAAAGAAAAAAACACATTTCCAATCAAGTGTCACCTGAAGAAATCTTTACAAAAACTTGTAAAATCCACTGGCTTCCACCCAATCAGTTGGCTTTTCCCTAAAGGTGTTCATAGCTTTGTCTTGAACCATCAGCGTGTTTTTAAAAAAAGATTTTAGGCTCTCTTCATTTTTGACAGAAAAACTGTAAGTTATGTGTCTCTATAATTTTTAGGATTTTAAAGAAACTTAGCTTTAGAAGTTTTTAACATCCTGCATCCACTAACTCAAATTAGCTTAGTTTGAGTGTTGCCAAGTAGAGAGAAATGAATAAAAGTGATGTGCAATTAGCCCAGCTTTAATATGAAAATAATTGCTTCAAAAATGCTTCGTTCTGTTGGACAAGCTAAAAGTTACCAAAGTACAATATAGTTCAACTTACATCAAATTTCCACAAGCTTCAAATTTATATTAGTTGAATTAATGTTTATTAGGTTTACTTTTTATAACAGCATTAGGTTTATAGGGAAATCTTATTTCACAAGCATGTTCTTGGGAATATTCATTTCTTTTTCCCTTCCCATATGCCCCATGTTCTCCACCATGCAGACTCACCTACCTATTACCATCCCTAACACATAGCCAGGAAACAAAAACTCTGCCTTGTACCATAGCTAAATAAAATCAATACATATTTACCATGCAACCATGGTGTGTGCAATATAACACAAGCTGATATGAAAATGAAAAAATCTGTGCCCAAATCACAGAATTTAAAATCTACATCGTATTTCCTCATATCCCTATAAGCACAGCCCAAACAATGAGCTCTATGACCAGGGGGCCAGGGAAACAGCCTAAGAACAACCATGGACTCTTGGCCAAGCTGTTTGCTTTCAGATGCTGGAGCAGGCAAAGGCAGAACCTCCCTTTTAAGAAGCAGTTTCCAATTTTTTTATATAAGCTCCCAAGACATTGGTTTAGGCCAAACCGAGCACATTCAGGCTTTGCAAAACCCTGATAGTCATTGTCATCCCCATTTTAGAGATGTGTAAACCTGGGCACAGACAGTTCAAACTTCAGGGTTAAATAACTCTAAAAAGTGGCGATGTAAGAATTTGAACACAGAACTAACTCCAACACCAAATTTCTCAATCAGACTCTAATCACCTACTTTTCTAGCTTATTTACCCGCCACCCCCACCTCTATTCAGGAAGATCAAGCTCATTATAAAGAAACAGAAAAAGCTTTGAGCTAGAATGTAAACCTTAGTTATAGCCATCAACAACTTCTCTTTTACTATTATTATTGCACTAAGCTATGTAACATGAAACATTGTTGCCCAACATTGTACTAAAGATATATTGACTAAATATAAAACCAGCCCATTAACTTTTAAGAATTTTCTCCTCCAAATTCTGTATGGAATGTGCAAATTAATTAGGCTCTAGAGCTATAAACTGGAGATAATCAGCCTTAACCAGCTGAAGAGCTACTATGTCATCCACTAGTCAGAAAGCCACCAAATAACTAAGTAAATTTCTGACATAAAAAAGTACATAAACATTTTATTATAAAATAACAGTACATTCATCCAAATGGCTAAATAGAGGTTGCTGCCTGAGCTTCAACATTTTTCAACTCAGAAAGAAGTCTAGAATTAATGCCACATTTCCAGATCCCATCAATTCCTCTGCTGCTGACTAGGCTGGTGAGCTAATGTCAGGGAAAAGACTAACTACGGTCATAAAGTTAACTATATCTAAAACGTAATAATAATAATAGTGAAAATGCTACTTTTCATTTGTTTCAAATGGATAATTCTGTTTCTCAATACACCTGGGTTTAAGTCAGCTCTATAGCATTGTAGCAAATTATTCAAGTCTCACCTGTAAAATTGGGGTAATAAAGACTCTCTCAGAGGCTCACTTAACAAGCTAAAGGTAGCTGGTACACAGTGAAGACTGTTCAAAAAAGGTAGCTATTATTCGGAGGCATTTATGAAAGAGAAAAAAGTCAGTGGGCATTTAAGGTCTGAGTTTATCAGGAGGACAGGGTTGGCTTGGTGTTTTCATCTGTAATTTCTTTCAGCGGCACTTGCATTCAGTATCTCATCCATCATAGCCCCGTGTGCACGACGTAGGCCATTAACACATATGGTTCCGGCTCTGCTTCACGGATAGGAATGGATTGCTCAACAGGAATTGCTGTGTTCTTATGTTTTAAGTGCTATTTTCCCCTGAGGCTTTCAGTATGTCACTCTATTTCAAAAACAAGTGGCTCACATGTCTAGAAAACCATGTGTTGAAGCTCACTGTTAGAGATTCTGTTTATTCACAAGCAGGTCATCAGCTTAGAGAGAAAAGGTCCTTATTTTAACTCCAGGCTCATATGCATAACTACAAAGAGTTGGGGGCTTAATGGTTCTTTTGTCAAGCCACCTTGAGGTCAGTAGTCCTTTCACGATTAATTCATGGGAAAGCAGATATTCTTGTGATGTGTGGCATAGGAAACAAGTGGCATAGGAAATATATTGGATTTACATAGTGCCAGAGGATATATGTAAACTGAAACACTGGAGAAAACACCTTTGTGTGATTCCATCAGGAAGGACATGTGATTTTGCTTTTTTGTCTCTTGGTTGCTATTATCAAAGCCCTTTTTTGCTTTATGATCCAGAGTCTGCCCAAGCTAAATGATTGAATAACAACTGCCTGAGGCCTGGACATAAGGATATGCTGGCCCTCCGAGCAGGGACTTTCCACTTCCCTGCTGTGTGAGCTGTGTGAATTACCTGAGTTCTCTCAGCCTCTGTTTCCCTGTTTACAAAACAACAACAAAAAGTAGGTTACCTTTAAGATACCCTGTCCCAGCTCTAAAGGCCTGTAATTCTACTACTATCTTTCTTTTTCAAATTTACTGCTTTGTCAAGTATTTCATTTTCTAATGATGAATAGTATGGAACAATAAACAACTGCTACCTGGAAGATATAATTAAGTCTATATATTATTTTCTATAGCTAATCTGCAATGGATTTTAATTTTATTCATAATTACTAACTTCAGGCTTAAAATATCTGTATATGAAGCAGGAATACTGCACCATTTTATAGCCTCTTCTTCTCATATTAATAAAGTAGCATAATAAAACACCACCCACACAAATGATAAGCCTCATTCTATCAAGGGAAAGTATAATTAGCAAATTAAAGAGTTGAACTTACACTTATATTCCCAAGGTTTTTCATTTAAGTAAAGCCTATGACCTAAATCACAGTGATTATAATACTGCACTAAGTAAATAAAAGTATGTCTGCCTTTCATAATTTATGTTTAATTTCCCATTTTTCATTTTCAAAATAAAAGCTCTGTTCTGTTCACACTCTGATTTACTGAAGATTTTTCTTAAATCATATCTTGTGAAAATAGACATGCAAACACAATGCATGGATTTTTTGACCCCCATAAACATTAGCTTGTATCTTTGCTGGTGATATGCAAATAGACGGGTGCTTTCAATTTAGAAAATGCTATACTTTCTCTATTCAAAAAACATTCTTTGAAAGAAGGGTTACTATCTTTAGTCTGCTTTCTCTACATGTCTCTGGAAAAACAGGATATATAAATTGGTTTTAGATGCAGTGCTCCAGAAAACACAGGAAATTCTGAAATGAGAAGGAGACACGCTTCCTCGGGAACACACTCCCTCAGATCAAAAGGTCACCCGCCAGTTCCTTAAGACAAATGTGCTGAGGTGGAATAGATACCTCGGATCACACAAACTGAAGCTCACATCCTTGTTCTGCCCCTTGCTGGTTTCATCTTTACCCACCTCCATGTCTTCATTTGTAAAATGGAGGAAGTACCGCCTAATTCAGTGGTCCCCAACTTTTCTGGCACCAGGGATCTGTTTCCATGAAAGGCAATTTGTCCACAGACCAGGGGAGTGGGGAAGGTTTTGGTTTCTGCCCGCTGCTCACCTCCTGTTGTGAAGTCAGGTTCCTAACAGGGGGTCAGGGACCCCTGACCTAATTCAAAGAATTTGTGCAAAAATTAAGTTAGATAATATATATAACATACTGTACAACAAAATCAACCAAGAAATCATGGAGGTTATTGTTGTTTTTATTATTGTTGCTGCTTTTATCATCATTGCTACTATTATCCCTGCTATTAATTACTACATCAGGAAGAATATGATCCTGGGGGTGAGGGAACACCATGGTTTCAGCCGTGACATTTAGGCAGCAGCATTGGTTTCCCTTGGAGAGTCTTGCTCAGGGTGAGGGAATTGGAGCTCAAAGACACCCAGAAAACTGCCAGCACTGAAGACCTCTGAGGATGCTCAAAACATTCTTCCCAACCCAGCCTGAGGCTGCATCACTGTCTACCAGGCTTCCTTCTGCCCTCAGGCACTCACTCCACTTCTGGTTCCATACCAGCCTTCCTAACTTACTTTGTGCCCTCCTGCTTGAATCGTCATAACACCCCGGCTTCAGTGACAGATAATTGGATACATCCCATTGGATCACTGCTCCTACAATTGGGGGAAGCAAGGGATTGGAGATGTGTCAAGCAGAGGATAAGGGCTGAACTCAGCACGTGGCACATACACCCCTCCATTATCGACTAGAAAATCAATTTAGTGTGTTAGTGACCAGTAATATTTTTCATAAAATAGAATAGGAAATATCAGCACATACATCATGCAGAAAGTAAAATATTATTTTGTTCAGCTTTATTTCAGTTATGTGTATGAGTGCATGTCTATCTGTGTTTGTATATACATGTGTGTGAACTGGGTTACAGTATAAAATATACTTCTTTTTGTTCTCATTTGAAAGAGAAGATGTTTAAGGTCCCTTTTAACTAGAAAGCTTATAGTTCAATAAATCTCCAAAACCTGTAGAACTGGGATTTAAAATGCCAGTAGTTTTTAGTTTCGATTAAGCGATAGAAATCTATTTACTTTAGTAAATAGGTAAAGTAAGCACAGAAAAATGTTCTTAGCTAGTGATTCTAAAACTATTGGAAAAGATATAGTCTCTAAATATTTTTGATTAGAGCCTCTCTTTGAAGTCTTTTATAAAAATAAATTTAAAAAATAAAACAGCAATAGTTTGGAGGCCTTGGTTTTATTGGGTTAGTCTACTTATTTTCCAATAAGATAGACTGTATTTTCTTGGATTCTCAAACCACTGTGGAGGGTAATTGCAGCCATGAAATTAAGAAACACTACCTCCTTGGAAGGAAAGCTATGAAAAAGCTAGATAGCATATAGTCAAAGCCATGGTTTTTCTAGTAGTCATGTACAAATGTGAGAGTTGGACCATAAAGAAGGATGAGTGCCAAAGAATTGATGATTTCAAATTGTGGTATTGGAGAAGACTCTTGAGAGTCCCTTGGACAGCAAGGAGATCAAACTAGTCAATCCTAAAGGAAATCAACCCTGAATACCCATTGGAAGGACTGATGCTGAAGCTGAAGCTCCAATACTTTGGCCACGTGATGTGAAGAGTTGACTCATTTGAAAAGACCTTGATGCTGGGAAAGATTGAGGGCAGGAGGAGAAGAGGGTGACTGAGGACAAGATGGTAATATAGTATCATCAACTCAATGGACATGAATTTGAGAAAACTCCAGGAAATAGTGGAAGATGGAGAAGCCTGGCATGCTACACTCCATGGAGTTGCAAAAAGTCAGACACAACTTAGCAAATTAACAACAATAACAACTACTAACGATGGTTAGTCTCATTCATTATTAGTGAAATTTCTACCTCAACCCCCAGAGAGGTGCCATAGCACAAAGTTCTGTGGGTCCCTTACCCTTATCACCATGTGTAAACACAAAGCCAAGAAGGAAGTCCTCACGTTCAACATTTTTTTATTCTAGTTGGTCTGGCACAGTGGGTTGGTACTAAGGTAATTATTTGCTCTTAATATTATTTAGTTGCTATCCTAGCTTACTTTCCATATAAATGATGTATTAACAATTTGAACATGTGCCCTGGGAGAGTTTTGCAATTAGAACCATTTTTAAATCAAAGAAATAAACACTATAAACAAAGCACAGCTTTTTAAGTGGCTTTCTAAGGCTTGTTGCAATTAGTCACTGGCTTAAGAAGGCAACTCCATTATCATTCTGTTGAACATGAGTCACCCATACTTTGTGGCCATCAGTGCAGAAATAAACACGTTGCATCTTCCTTTATATGTCTTTGGTATTGACAGACTCCTCTGTTTCAGGAATTTTGATTATCAATGAAGTGAAGTGAACACTCAGTCATGTCCGACTCTTTGCGACCCCATGGACTGTAGCCTACCAGGCCCCTCAGTCCATGGGATTTTCCAGGCAAGAGTACTGGAGTGGGTTGCCATTTCCTTCTCCAGAGGATCTTCCCCACCCAGGGATCAAACCCGGGTCTCCCACAGTGTAAGCAGATGCTTTACCGTCTGAGCCAGGTGAATTATCAATATGTGATTATCAATATGTGAACCATAATTTTCAAATCAAAACTGTAGACATAGTTCCTGAGATGAAATTTTTTATAAAATTCTGATTTTATAATTTCTTATAAAATGTCTTATCCAATCAAGTTGTGGCCATCACTTCACATTTGTTTTGACTTTTTATTTTATATTGGAATATAGCTGATTAATAATGTTGTTATAGTCTCAGGTGAACAGTGAAGGAACTTGGCCAAACATATATATGTACCCAGTCTCTCCTAAACTCCCCTCCCATCCAGCTGCCACATAAGGTTGAACAGAGTTCACTGCATTATACAGTAAGTAAATCCTTGTTGGTTCACTACACATTTGTTTTGATGTTAAAATAAAATGTAAATTTAAAAGAAAATAGTTCTAGCCCTCTGAAACAATTTTGAACTGACTTAAGTTTCCTAACCACATTTAATAGCATCTGGGAAGAGGCACTGTCGCCCACCCCCACTGCCCTCCCTTCACCCTTCCATGGCCCCCAGGTCAGCAGGATTTTAAAAGAACAGTATTCCCCAACTTGAAAATACCAGCACATGTATACACATAACTGTATGAGATGTGGGCTAGCATGCACATGTATCCTCATTAGTTCCTGAGTTCCTTCAGAGTATGACTCAATTTTTGTGACACATATATTGTTATTATATTACTTGCCCTGAGTCATTCAGTTACTATTTATCAAATACTAGGATTTCTCAGTTATTTTTATTGATTTGTGGAGTTGATGGGTCAGAATATTTGAAACTGAGACTGTCTCAGAAAAGGAGACGTATGGTCCAGAAATGAAGCAGGCATCCCTCCGCAGGGGCGAAGGCATGACAGAGGCTTGCCTAGGGCAGCAGAGCAGGCCCAGCGTAGCTGTCAGTTAAAGGAGGGGGAATTCCAATGACCATCACCATCACAGCTACATTCCTTGAGTGCTCACTATGATCAGGGATCATGCCAAGTACTTTCTGTGCACAACCTCAGTGAACACTCATAAAAGCCCTGACAGAAGCCATTCAACCCTGTTTTATAGATAAGGAAGTAGGTTTGGAGAGAGGGCACTTAAATTTATTAGAACCTGGGATCAGAACCCAAGCCTTCCCAATTCTAGAGACAGTGCTCTGGGATCCGAATCTGCACTTAGATTTATTAGAACCTGGGATCAGAACCCAAGCCTTCCCAATTCCAGAGACAGTGCTCTGGGATCTGTCTCTGGACCAAATGTAACACCCATTAGACCTTTAGGAGGCTGCACACCCCTTGACTGTAATAGTGCCTGCCTAAGCCCTCCGGTTGTCTTTTCAATCCCCACCTCTCTTGTTCTCTGGGCTCTAAAACTAGGAAAATGTCTGCAGTGGGACGGGCAGTCAGGAGGCATTTTTTCATTTTTTCCTTTAAATAATTCTCATAACTAATGCAATTTACCATTCCTGACTCCTCACACTTTCCCCCTCAACATGTTCTTTTTTGATTATTTATTATTATCGTAATTAACATTTATTGGACACATTACTGTGCAAAAATATGGAGGAAGACAGACTCCCCCACCCTTTTGGCTTATGATCCAAATATTTAGATTGTAAACACAATGTTTTTGGCAGGTTAATTCTGTATGAAGAAATAGAGCATTTGCAGGAAATGTCAGATGCTTATTTTATGATCAGCGTAAGGAGTAATTTACCCCACACAAAGATTTGGACTTGGCAAGCAAGTCCTGTCTACCTACCCACGTGTGAATAAGGCAGGGACAAGGCTTCTTCCTTGCCATAATTTTTAGGAAACGGGCATTTTTAACTCTCAGTAAATGTAGTGGCAGGAAGGGGCAAGGGAGGTGGTTGTTGGTGGCCAGCATGGCAACAGGACAAAAGGCATTAATAACAGAAGTTTCTGCATCCCCCTCTTTATAGTAAAAGATAAACATGCTACTTTTAAGAGATGCATGAAACATTACAAAATTAGTCTACTTATTCCTCTTTAACAATCTGTGCAATAAGACCCCAGCATATAAAGGAGATAACTCCAGCACGCTGGCTTCAAAGCTTTCTGCCCATGTGTCATTTCTCCTCTAGAGACATGGTTTGAACCCCAGACATACAAGGGTTTGCATTTAAGAAACTGAGTCAGGACTTCCATGGCAGCCCAGTGGTTAGGACTTCACCTTCCAGTGCTGGGGGTGCGAGTTTGATCCCCAGTCCGGGAGCTAAGATCCTACATGCCTCTTGGCCAGGAAACCAAAACACAAAACAGAAGCAATATTGTGACACACTGAATAGAAACTTTTAAAATAGTCCACATCAAAAAAATACAACTTAAAAAAAAAAAAATTGTGCCGATTTCATGTGGCATGATATTGAGGACTCAAGATGTAGGAGAACTCTAAATGGCTAACCTGATAATATTACTTATAATCTTAATAGTACTCAATAACCAACACTATGGATTACATGAAGGTAGGGAAAAGTTACATCTCTGGGGTGACTTGCATAACAAATTTCCACTAAAAGGAGACTGTGCACTTTCACAGTTCAAAAAGCTGGAAGGTTTTATTAATGATCTATGAGCAGGCATGAGTGCTAAGCTGCAATGAACCATGGAACAGAAAGGAATTTTAGTCCAGCACCTTCATTCCACAGTTAAGTAGGAGACCATGTGTATCATCCACCATCAAGCAGCTGGTGAGGAGCAGGATTAGGACAGGAATTCAGAATCTTGTGGTCATCTCATACAGAGCTCTTGCCAACATGTCATGCTATCCCTGTGTCTTTTTTAATCATAAAACAAAATTACACACTGAATAAGCAACTCTTGGGTAATCCCCATATTCTGAGTCATCTGAGCATCATCACAAATTTGGTGGACCCAGAAAGGAGGACTCCCAGCTACTGCTACGGACAGTCCCCCCACGAATTCCAAGATACCACAACAGGGCTTCTGTTTAGCCTGCACGTAAAGCATCCCAGCCAGGGTACAGCTGAATTGGTCAGAACCTGTATGCTATCAGTTGTTAGATATTTTGACCATCACCCCTGCTTTCTGGGAGTTCCTACAGGCATCACAGCATCGCTGCATGAATACACACCACCACTTCAGTTACACTTGCAGGTGGCAACATTTGCAACTTTTCAGAGCAAAGTATTGCTGTAAGATGGAGAAAAGTTAAAATGACTCTGATAAAAGCCACAGAGCCATCCCCTTCAGCCAGCTTAATTTTCTTTTCCCATAGCTATAAATTTTGGCCACATAAGAACAAGAAATCTGACAAGAGTAGCCTTTTTAATGCTTGCTTTATAGTTTAAGTAACGAGCTAAACCACTATTGAAAGCCGTTAAAGGGGCAGGTTCTTTCCCCATCTGGTTCATCACATGAGTTTGACACCTTGTTTACTGCACTATAAAAAGAGAGGTATGCCCTGGCTTGCTCCATACCTGATATTGAATCACATTATTGTAAACCAGTTGTTCAGTTAAAAAAAAAAAAGCCTTCCAATCTTTCAGCCTATTGACGAAATCTGTAATAAATAATGTATGTGTCAATCGGATGATAAGAGGGCTTGGAATTGTGCCCCTTTCATTAGTCTTTAAGAAGACACCCACAATATCGGCGAGTGCCTCCAGTAGCAGGGATCTTAATAAAGGGGCCTTAGACGATGCCACATTTTGCATGGGAAAAGACTAGTTTCTGCTGTGATACAGTGTTTTTGCAGTGACATTTAGATGAGTTTAAAAAATGGCTACTACATAAATTTAGCAATCTCTGGCTTGCACCATATTCTATGCTTTGAACATAAAGCTCCCTTTTTCTTTACACTTTTGGTGTTTCATTCATTAGGTTTTTGTAATGGCATGCATTAGTGATTATTTGGGGTTGATTAACAAATGTAACGTCTTCCTGATATATTGTATACATAAGCGGAGGATGACTTTTTTCCTTTTGAACGGACCACTATGCAGCCTTCAGGGAGAATGAATGACCTTGTCCATCCATATATTTATATAACTTCTCTAAAAGGCAGCCAGCCTAGTCTTTTATACCACAGCAGGCTTGATACAAAGCCGTAAATGTTTCTTATCTGTTTCAGTTAGTTAATTCTATTTGCAAACTTACTCTGCTTGTGAATTGGCCTGCCAAAATATATGATGAGGCCTCAGATTTTTAATCCAGCTTCCACTTAAAATCAGTAACATTGTACCATTTCTTTTTCCATATAACTACAAAAGTAATCTTTGAGAGAATGACCCAGAGAAAGATTATCTAAAATTCATTTCAGAAAAGCCAAATGTTGGATCTCAGTGTTTCCATGTAGTCTAGAAACTGGGGGCATCATTGCCAACTATCTGAGCGGAGCATTGCACAATATGCTTTGCCTATTTTCTAGCAGAATATGAGTCTAACCACACCAAACAATTTAGTCTATAGACCCAGTTCAGACCTAAAAAGCAACCTAAATATATTCCTTAAGAGAAAAGAGAGCAGAAAAATCTTGCTGATCTTAGTTTCTTAAAGGAAATGTTAATGTTCTCTTGTAAAAGAGAGTTTATAATGTGTTACAGAAAATGAAAGACTTGAGTGATGTGAATGCAAAGTGGTGTGGCATGGCCCATTGCAGAATGGACTAGATTAAGAGTCCAGAGGTCTGACCCCAGCCCTTCCAAGAACTAGTTCCACCATGCTGGGCAAATTACTTCTCTTTCTGTGGCTCAATTTTCTCATCTGTAAAATGATGGCACTAGCCTTGGTTCTCTAAGGTCCTATTCAACTCTGTCATGTTGAGGCTATAGGTCTATAAAAGATCTGAGATGGCTAAAATAGGAGGAAGAGACAGATGGTATATTGGGCTCAAGAGCTCTGATGAAGAAAAGTAATACGAGTCAAGAAGTGGAAAAAGAAAAGCAGACACAATTCTATATAAAACAAGTAAAAAAAAAAAAAAATGAACAGACCTGGAAAAGTAACTAAAGAAGTGAAAGTGTTAGTCATTCAGTCATGTCCAACTCTGTGCAACCCCTTGAACTATAGCCCACCAGGCTCTTCTGTACACGGAACTCTCCAGGCAAGAATACCGGAATGAGTAACCATTCCCTTCTCCAGGAGATCTTCCCAAACCAGGAATCAAATCTGGATCTCCTACACTGCAGGCAGATTCTTTACCATCTGAGACACCATAGCTAAGGGCAAAGTCCATTTTCAAAGATATGGGAAATAAAATTGACGAACAAGACAGAGATGTATGAGGAAAAGAGCATGTCAACAATTAAAATATTGCTCATTAGTATGAGCAGAAATAAAAGAAAAATAATGTCCAGTAGGAATTCAGATCATAATATATTCATATTACCAAATTCTTAAAAAGGAAATCTATACCTGCCAGTAAACAAGCATTTTTTTAATGTAAACTTGCATTGTCCTTTATGTGTCTATTTGTCTCTGGTATAAGCCAGGCTGGCGAGCATGATCTCATATGACATGTAATAGGGATTCCCCATTATACAGTGAAGTGACTGCCTATTGCTATAGACTATTTTTTCTCCCTCCAAAATTTACATGTTGAAATTATAAACTCCAGTGTGATGGCCTTATGAAGTGAGGCCTTTTGGGGGTGATCAAGTCATGGGATGGAGCTCTCCTGAATAGGATTAGTGCATGCAGATAAAAGAGGCCCCAGAGAGCCATCTTTTTGCTTCCTCTTGGGAAGACAAGGCACGAGGAGGGCCCAGAAAAGCACCTCCACCAGAACCACCCCCAGGCCGTCATCCTGCTCTTGCACCTCCAGGCTCCAGAACTACAAAAACCAAATGTTTGTTGTTTGTAAGTCACCCGGTCTGGGATCTGTTCTAGCAGCCCGAATGGACTAAGACAGAAACATAGCAAAGTTAAATAAATCGCCCAGTGTCACAAAGCAAGTAAGAGACAGAGCCAAGATTCCAACGTGAATCAGAGGATTCTGAAGTCTCTTTGCTGTCTCTTTGACACAGGGAAGTCTTTAATATTAATAAAGGTTAAGTGCTGCAGAGGGAAGTAACCTGGCCTAGGGAGTCAGAGAAGGCCTCCTTGAGGAGGGGACATGAGAGCTGAGACCTGAAGATGTGCTGGAGGTAAGCAGGCAGAGGGGAAAGCTGCTTCAGGTGATTATCAAATAATTACACTTCACTTTTATTCACAAAGGCTGTTGTACCATTAACATGGGCTAAAATAGCTTTAAGCACACTTTTAAAAAATTAGTAATCCCAAGGGAGTACAGAATTATCTTTTTATGTAAATTCAGGGTTAGGCAACCATTTCTCCCCAGGCTGTGCTATACAAATAGTCTCTAAGACTCACTCCTGGATCACAGGCCCAGGAACCAGAGACTCTTAAAAAAAGCCCTCACTTCCAGATGATGAGAGTAGGGAAGCTAGAGAGATAGGTGTTTCAAAGTGCTTGGCTATTCTGTATATAGAGGATCCAAGTTCTATAAATGAAGAATAACAGGAACCAACCCAACTGTGGCCTTCTCTCCATCCATTAGGCCGGGTGGTGGGTGCTCACTGAGGGAGAGCAGGCAGGATTCTCAGTTCTACAGTTAAGAAGAGTTTCTCTAGTTAGGACAGAGACCTTCTTGGTCACAATACAGCAAAGGGAGCAGATGAGGTGGTCAACTTTGGCCTTGCTCTTGCAGGAAGTATGAATATCCATGGATGCTTGTGGCTGTGCTGTCTGGGAGGTATGAAGTGAAGGCACCCTTTTTTTGTGTCAGGGGGCATGTATTGAAAGCTAGATCTAGACCAGTTCTGAAATATATTTTACAATTCTGGGTCTAGGAATTTTTATGCTTTGCCCTGCTTCTTCCAGAAAACTTGCTCCTATTTCTCAGAGAGGAAAGAGGTCACGTCTATAACCTAGCCTTGTGCTGTGCTTTGCTAAGTCGTTCAGTCATGCCCAACTCTTTGAGACCCTATCTATGGACAGTGGCCTGCCAGGCTCCTCTGTGGGATTCTCCAGGCAAGAATACTGGAGTGGGTTGCCACGCCCTCCTCCAGGGGATCGTCCACACCCAGGGATCAAATCCATGCCTCTTCTGTCTCCTGCTTTCGCAGGTAGGTTCTTTAACAATGCACCACCTGGGAAGTCCAATCTAGCCTTAGGGTTCTTTTTTAAAAGGATAAAATGGCCACGACAGCCCAAGCATTCCTAGAAAACTGTTCTTTCTGCCCTTTTTTTTTTTTCAATCATGACTTTCATTTCTAATGATGAACCTAGCAGAGACCTCACGGAGCAGGTCGGCACAACTGAGCAACTAAGCACACACGGAACAGGCATTGTGTGACAACAGTCATACCCACAGACGTACATGCGCTCTTCACTGGCCCGCCCTAGAGATCTGGGAGTCGAATATTTAGCTAAGGGGGAAGGGGAGCAAACTCATATTTATTGACAACTACTTTGTAACTAGCACTTTGGAAAATACAATGAGCCATTACATCCACCCCACTGAGAGGAGCCGGGTGTTCAGAGGAGGACTCCAGGACTCAGGACCTCCACCTTCACACACACCCCTCTTGCAAAGCCTTCTTATTATGTGTGCACTGAGAAAGGCAGGCAGAAAGCATCAGAAATGTGATTGAGTCTTTCACGTGTTGGGAAGATCCCCTGGAGAAGGAAATGGCAACCCACTCTAGTTCTCTTGCCTAGAAAATTCCAATGGATGGAGGAGCCTGGTGGGCTACAGTCCATGGGGTCGCAAAGAGTCAAACACAACTGAGCGACTTCACTTTCACTTTCACCTGCTTGGGATAGATTTCAGATGTGTCTAATTATTAGAAGCAGCGCTGATGTGTCCTGCAGACTCTGCCCTTCTTGGGTAACATGGCTGTGGACTTCATCGTAAAATGTTTGCCCACACGGAGAAGCTGCAGGCTGACTTTCAAAGGAATAATTCTCGTGTCTCAGAGTCCCACCCACCATTGAGCAACCAGCTTTGGAAATCCCTTGAAGGAGGGGTGAAAGGTAACTTGACCTCGATTGAGACAGAGCGGCCAGAGGAAGTGGGTGAAGGGGCGTGCAGGGCCCAGAGCAAAGAGCGAGGAACTTGGCTCCAAAGGGGACTGAGGTGACCTAGGTTCCTCCTGCCAACAAGGCAAGTCTGGGAAGAACGCTGATGGAGCAAAGTTTTCCAAAGGAAAACTGCTGTGCGGACTTTAATTTTTCTGTTATTTAAAAATAAAGAAGAACAGCCATTTCATTTGCTTCACGTCCCACAGAAAAAATAACTGACCCATCAAAGCCTATGGAGCTGAACTTGGCCTCATATTCCTTTTGCCTCAAGATTCAGTCTTTTATTCCTCTTTCACTAACTTTGTTGATTATTAAAAGGCAACCAAGAGAAAACTCTAGTTTGTGAAAACTAAAAGTACTAGCAAACAGTGAATGTCAGCTGGACTTATTTTTCTAAGGGCACTCATAGGCAACATTCGTCTTACTTCAATAGTTTATTTCCAATTAAGAATACAACATTTTTCTTTTAGGAAAAAAGGCACATACATTCTGAAAGGTTGTATTATTTCTTCACTCCTTAGGCACGGGTGGCAGTGCCAACAATCGAAATCAGCATATGGAACACGTGACTCCCCTCTTCAATGGGGTCATAAACATGGTACAAGTAAATGTTGAAATAATGACTTTCTTTGGACATCGTTTTTAATTAGAGCTGAAAGAGTTTAGAAAAAAATAATAACCACCTGGCAAGCCAGCTCCTCTTTGAAAGCTGAATTAAAATCAAATGAGAGCAATAATTAGGACAGCTGGAAATAATAAAAACAATAGATACCAGAGACATCTTTGACAAAACACAACAAACCAAAGAGACATTACAATGTAAAATCTTAATTGTGTCATAGCTCAGTAAAGCTCTCTCCTTTTCCCCTCCTCAGTTCTTGATCACAATGAAAAATAACATTGTTATTGCTATAGCCTGAATGGGCATGACCATAAACAGAGGTAGCTGCTGTAGAATAGTGCAATTTAAATAGAAACAATATTGCAATTTGAATGAATTACTGTTTCCTCGTTTTTGTCCCTTGAATGGAGTGCTAATTTTTACTTCTTGCAAGTTGTTTGTAGACTAATATTGGATTAGCCAAAAAGTTCCTTCAAAAAAACCTGAATGAACTTTTTGGCCAACTCAATACCACCATATATATCAAGTCTTAAATTTAGTTTTTTTACATATGGGGCTGATTTGGATTCTAATGTCCAGAATCAGAATTATTCCTGAACTACTGCTAGCCTATTTAAAAAAAAAACACACACACACAAAAAACCCTCACCAGAGATGAACTATGCCACTCCTATAGAATGCAGAAGCTTCTGTAGTCACTGCTATTCTAAATAGCATTTTTTTTTTTTTCCATTTTGCAGAGCTGTGGGGAAAAGAAGGGCCAGAGAAGGGAATGGCATCCCACTCCAGTACTCTTGCCTGGAAAATCCCATGGACAGAGGAGCCTGGAAAACTGCAGTCCATGGGGTCGCTGAGGGTCGGACACGACTGAGCGACCTCACTTTCACTTTTCACTTTCATGCATTGGAGAAGGAAATGGCAACCCACTCCAGTGTTCTTGCCTGGAGAATCCCAGGGACCGGGGAGCCTGGTGGGCTGCCGTCTATGGGGTCGCACAGAGACGGACATAACTGAAATGTCTTAGTAGGGAGAAGGGAATATGCCAAAATTCTAACAGTGGTTTTCTTTGAGAAATGGAATTACTGGTCATTTTAGTTTGTACTTATGTTCTTTTCTGTATTTGTTAAATTTTTCGTAATTTAAAGCCAAATATAATTCATGTAAATCCTCCAATCCTATAAATGCATTGAAGAAGGAGGAAATGACCCAGAGACACATTAACAACTTTAAACATAAGCTATAGGCAATGGGAATGGAATGCAGAGGAATGAAGTTCACAGACTCTGCAGCTCCATTAAAGTGCAAATCACTTGCACTGTAAGTTGGCCGGTAAGTAGGGGAGGGCCCCAGAGGACACCAGCGCTATACTGACAGCCCAGAGTAGAGCACAGAGCTCGGTGCACATCTGGAAATTGGGTTATCTAGATACTCGGTGAATGACATCCTACATGGTGGTGTGAAAGCCACTTAATCTCCCCAGTCTCCGCCATCAGAATATCTTCCTTTCCACAGGCAAAGCTTCTGCTTCAAGTTAATAGAAACCGAGAGAATTGGGACACCTCTCCCTTTACTTTTTCCTCTCTGTCAAACCAAGATAAAGGTTTTATTCAAACTTTTTTATTTGAGGAGAAGCAGCACCTGAATGAAATTTGTTCATGATCAGAAATCCTAAGAATTAGAAAATTTCGAGGCACCCACAGAAATGATACAATGCCTTGAAGAATGAGGGGAGAAATTGCTGTGACCAGAAACATAGCTATCTAAGCAGTCTTCCTTGAAATAAAAGGGTTTTCCATATACATGCATTTATAAAAGGCATGTCTATAAGAAGAAAACACTGAAAAAATTTTAAAGATTTAATTTAATGAAAATGATTCAAGTTTTGTATTTTAGTACCTTGGCAAAAGCAATTTTTTAAAATTTGAATAGCCATAGCTAGCTTAACCTTTTTTACCCCATAGGTTTAAATTGGCTATGACTCCTTCTTTGAAAAATTCATGAAGTCTTGCTTCTACATGTTTAATAACTGTATTTAATTTCCCACAATCTGTCCAATTTGAAAGGCAAAGGGGTATACATAGACAGATCACTGCCTTTTGTTTACCCAATTCTGCAATTAACTAACTCTTTAATAATATTAACTTTATTAATCAGTAATCTTGAACAAATTGTTTGATATTTATAAATTGGTGACAGTCCTACTACTACTACTAAGTCACTTCAGTTGTGTCCAACTCTGTGCGACCCCATAGACGGAAGCCCACCAGGCTCCCCCGTCCCTGGGATTCTCCAGGCAAGAACACTGGAGTGGGCTGCCATTTCCTTCTCCAATGCATGAAAGTGAAAAGTGAAAGTGAAGTCGCTCAGTCGTGTCTGACTCTTAGCGACCCCATGGACTGCAGCCTACCAGGCTCCTCCGTCCCTGGGATTTTCCAGGCAAAAGTACTGGAGTGGGGTGCCATTGCCTTCTCTGGGTGACAGTCCTGCTTATCAAATATTTGTTCAATGAATGAATGATCTAATAATGCTGATTTCTCATCTTGTAACTTGATGACTTGCTGTGACCTTCTATGACCTATGTGTTCCTATTAAACTGTACCAACAGTTTCCAAATGCAAATCAGTTGATGAATACCAATCCATCAACTAGTGTCAGCCTGTGATGAAATTTTCAAGACCTTGCATACAGTGAAAGCCGTAGAGGTGTGGCAGTGGATAGATGATGAGAAGGGAGGGCAGCTGAGAGCGTCTTGTTACCTCAACCTTCTCCCATCTTCTTTGGCCTTCATCAGCCAAGCACATGATTCAGAGCCATCTTCAGGATGTGGTCCTGAGTCACTGCCCCTGCCAAGTCTAGCACTGGGGTAGACAGCTGCTAAGGTGGCCACCAATGATCCCCACCTGCTCGTATTCATATTCCTGTGTTGTATGCTCTCCCACTGTACCTGAGTTGGTCTGGGTAAGTTATTTTAAAAATGCAATTTCTGTCTTAAGTGCATTACTAGCCCCTTCCCCCATCTGTTTTGGATCATAAAGTCCAGGGAAAGCCAACTTTTATGTCATGAAAACACTTGGGTACCTACAGAGAGGCTCATGTGGTAAGGCACTAAAGTCTCCAGCCAACAGCCAACCAGGAAATAGTCCATCCACAACAATGCAAGTGAGCTTAGAAAAGACTCCTTCGCCAAGTGAGTGTTCAGATTGAGACTGCAGTCCTGGCAAACACTTGTATGCAACCTTTTTAGACACCCAAGACTAGAAACCCCTAGCTAAACTGCTCCCAGATTCCTCATCCACAGGAAAAAAAAAAAAAGTTATTTTAAGCTGCTGTGTTTAGGTATAATTTGTTGTACAGCTGCTGCTGCTGCTAAGTCGCTTCAGTCGTGTCCAACTCTGTTCGACCCCATAGACGACAGCCCACCAAGCTCCCCCATCCCTGGGATTCTTCAGGCAAGAACATTGGAGTGGGTTGCTATTTCCTTCTCCATGTTGTACAGCAATAGATAACAAATTCAAAAATACAAACATTTCTTCTACCTTGCCCCACTCAGATATTCCCACTGGAAGAACAGTTTTCCTCCTTTGCCTTCCGTAAACATTTGTGTCAATATGCTAATCCCCTCACCCCCAGCTGGGGAGTAAGTTCTATAGCTAATTCATAAGTATTTTCACTTGAAGTATGCATGTGGTTCTAGACATTGGAATTGTCAAAAAGCCACTACTGTCTCTCTTTCCTCTGCCCCATCATTTTTATATTTACTTTGGCTTGTAGGATCTTTTCTCACAAGTCAATAGAAGGCAGGGAATTTTAAGGAAGAGTTTGACTCCCCTCCTGGGCAGAATATTTAAGTCATACATTATTGTTTGTTTTCAGGCAAACCAGTACAATTATGCAACATAAATTCTTTTAAAGCATCTGGGACTTCAATTCAATTTAAAATCCTGTGGGGTTTATTACCAGAATGAATGATTATAAAATATATGCATACAAATGAAGAGATAAAAAAATTATAGAGCATATGAGATTTAATGCACACTACTTATAATTCCATGCCAAATTGCTACAAAAGACAGTGGCTATGCAATACCATGTAAAAACGTGGTTTATAATATTTACGACTTTGGAATGTGGATTTAATATTCTATTGTCATGAATATATATTATAAAACAGAGTAGAGAATTAGTTTCTAGGTGCTAGTAGGAAGGGGAGGAGAAGAAAGGTTTACAGCTGTCATCAGTTTTACTGCCAAAATAAAGGGCCCTCCTTTCACCCCAACAGTACACCACTGTGATAATTTTGTGAAAATGGAGATTCTCTATTTTTCAGTGTTCTTATTCAAAGAGCTCATTTGGGGGCAATCTAATTCAATCAATATGAATTGTGTCAAAAAATGTGAAAATATATTTGAGACTTTAAGGGGTTGGGGGAGGAGGAAATAAAAATTGAATCTTATAATCCCTATCTTTGAGGAGATCACAGTCTAGAGAGATAGGCAGGGATGTGCATAAAGAATCTGAACCAGGATTGTGTAAATTGTTGCCGTTGCTAACAACAGGCTCCCACCTCCAGATCCTTCTTTTAATCCATCCTCCTCACTGCTGCCTGAGTTAGTTACCCAGTATAAAAGTCCACTTGTTTCACTTCCTGCACAAAGCTCTCTGTTGCTTAGAAAATACAGTCCAGTCCAGACTCCTAAGTGCAAGGCCCTTCAATGTTCCGTCTGGAACTACCTTGACATATCCAAATAACACTCTGGAGAACAATGGGCAAGAAAAAAACAGATTTCACTTGAAAAGACTAAGGATTCCAATATAGTTCTTCAAATAGTGTACAGACATCCACTGTTTCCGCAGGGCTCATCCCTTCCTAATTTTTGTCTGCAGCAAGAGAACTAGTTAGTTTCTAAAGAAGGATGGACTCAGGTCAACCAGGAAGCAGCTGGGGCATTCCCTTGCAGGAACTGGTACAGAAGGAAACAAATGGGCGTGTTATTACAAAAGAAATTCACTGATATTTGCATCTCCTTTTCCTAACCCCTCCCAGCTCAGTCCTAGTCCCCCAAAGAGGAGAGTTCTGTACTTCTGAATGTGTCAGGTCTTGTATATTTCATTCAGGAAGAGAAACTGCTCTGATATCTCCCCTCAATATAGAGGGGTTGATGAGATTTGGAAAGAGAGAAAACTGCTTAATATTTTTTAGGCTGAGGCAGCAAGACTCAGCATTCTGGAGATGAGAGCTGAGGAGCATGAGAAGAAGGCTTTTTTCTTTGGATTTGAGTTGTTCAGGGGGTAGGGAATTCATGCATGTGTAGAGACAGGCCCTTCTTCATACATCACTCCTACATCACAGTATGCCTGTAGAAGAGAGACAGTCTGAGAGCTCAGCAGGTAGTGGAACCCCAAGCAGTTAGGAGGAAAATGTATGCCTGAACTCCTAGTATAAACAGCCAGGAGATAAGCCCCAAGCATGGAGGAGTAACAAGGATAGCACGTGGACCAATGGCCAACCTCTTCTGCCCCGTGAGCCCCTAATAAACTCCATTTCTGTGCAGTCTCAGAGAAAAGGCAATCAGAGGTAGAGTCTTCCACCAGCAAAGTAGAGGGGGCTCAGAAAAATTTATATTCAATTTAGAGATTTAAGGGATGCATCTTAAGTTTTAAAATCTTTGTATACCAGACAAAGTTCGGGAGCTGTTTCCAGATAAGAATGCTCAGAGCACTGTTTCCAGATGCCTGCAGACCTTTTGCCATGCCAAATCCCGTATACCCAAATACATGGGTCTAAAAAGGGCTTCCCACGTGGCTCAGAGGTAAAGAATCCTCCCGCAATGCAGGAGACGTGAGTCCCTGGGTCAGGAAGATGAAGATCCCCTGGAGAAGGAAATGGCAACCACTCCAGTATTCTTGGGAGGAAATCCCATGGACAGACACGACTTAGTGACTGAACAATAGAGGACACCACAGTCCACTTTATGGAAAAACCCACAGGCAGGGGCAGAGCATTGGGTCCTGCCTTGGAGATCCCCTTTCAGGCTATGGAGAGGCTTGTGTGCCTTTTAGCAAGCACTCCATGTTATTCTTATGGGGAGGGTATTCTTCCAACCAGACTTTGAAAAACGCTCAGAAGGTCCTTTCATTGGGGCACATTGCTAGCTGTGAGGAAGGCTCATTTTGTTTGCATTATCCAGGCTCAGCTTCTCACTCCACAACCCAAGTGTCTCAGCAGATTTACATTTAAGACCCACACATACTCATATGGTTTCTACCCAGTATTAAATATTTGTTATTTTTAATCATATTTTATATCTCTCCTACTGAACCACAAATCTCTCTGGGGCTGAGACTTCATTTCATTCATTTGGTTTCCTCCCGCTTATACTTGGCACAGTGCCCTGCAACTAATAAGTGCTTAATAAATGTTTATAGAATGAAAGGACTGCAAAAATAATTAGGTGTTGTTCTGAATCAGCAGCTTGCATAATTCAATTTAAAACAAAAGACGGTCAAGAGCAGAGTATGGTAAAATGACATTAGTGAGAATTCATAATCATTTCTAATATTTTCAGTTAAAAGGAGAAGCCGAAAATATGGTTTGAAACAGTTCCTTGAAGCGTGTATTTTAATTGCCAAAACATTTTTGTTCTCCGCCCACCCCCCCCCCCCATATATTTAAAATAAAATAGCTGCTCTCTCAGCAGCATATAATCACTGAGGAACATTGACAAGCTCAGGTCACAGCGTCTGCTCCCCACTGCAGGCAGGTTCCATTAGGACTCTTCTCAGCTGTCTTGGTTCAGATCTAGAAAGCATTCTGTGGATACCTGGGAGCAGACTGCTCTCCCTGTTGTCATCCTCCCCAATTTTTTCAGTCAAGATGTTTCTAAGTGAAGATAGGCTTTCTAATCCCCAGACACTCTGTTATACTGAAATACTTGGGTACCTTCTAGGAACCAGGAGTGAGAGTCAAAGGTGGGGTCCTGGTGAACAGAAAGCTGGTTTTGGCCATTGTTGTTGTTTTGTTTGGTTGCTAAGTCATGTCCAACTCTTGTAACCCTGTGGACTGTAGCCCGTCAGGCTCCTCTGTCCCAGGGGATTTAGCAGGCAAGAATATTGAAGTGGGTTGCCATTTCCTTCTCCAGGGATCTTTCTGACCCAGGGATGCAACCCCGTCTTATGTGACTCCTGCATTGGCAGGTGGATTACCTGAGAAGCTCTGCCTTGGCCACAGGCTACCCAGAATTTCCCGGTTGGGAGGCTCGAGTCTGCAGGCTGTCCCCTCAACCCCTCATCTGTTCACTTTATCAACTCAGGCTTCTGGGCACTTTATTGGCTTCAGAGGGAGAAGCCCAGGCTGTGGGGTTCCCAGACTGCCCCCTCACCTTGCACAGAAGCACGAAATGATCTCTGGCCACTCCCAGGTGCTCAGACTGGCCTCTCCTGCATCCCTACATTCCTGCATTCCTGGGGGCGTTTCTGCAAGCACACCAGGATTCCTGGCGGAAGATGGGCTGTGTTGACAGTGGGGGGTAAACTATAGTGCAGAAGCCCCCCCAACTCCCGCAGTTATTTCCCTAAGGAATACATGTGCATACCTACCGAGTGCCTAGATCCATGAATTCTACCACAGCACATAACAATTTCTCGGTTAAATTCAGTGAAAGGAACTAAGACATTGTAATCAGCTGCTTAATGAAAATCATGGAGTATGTAAGGAGGAATGGAAAGAGTAAACCTGCAAGAGAGGGACGCTGGGCCACCAGCAAAGTTCACACATCAGCTCAGCGACTCCTGGGTCACTGCAGCCAGACAGCATGCGCCTCAAATCTGCGCTTGAGCAGAAGAACAAACTGCTCTATGCATCATAAATCTTCTGGGTCATCTGCAAATAGTTCAAACTGGAAATGTTAAATCCATGAATGCCAAGGAGGCACTCATATATCAAAATGAACATTTGTGCCGACAATATGAGTCCAACTGAGAGAAACGTGCAGCTGCATTTATGTGTGAATTGGATGGATAAAAATCTATCCATTGACTCTCTGAAACAATATCTCTATAGCCCCCTATATTTCAAAGTCAGTGATAGGTATAATGAGCAGATTTTTCTGAATCAAAATCAGACCGTGTGACTTGAGAAAATATTTTTTCTGCGCTTTGCGCTGTAAATGTATTTATAAGGAAGGATGCCTTGGGCTCCTAGGAGGACAAAAAAGCTACAAAATTACAGATGCTGACAGGAAGTGCTAAAGCTGGAAGGAAGAAAGTTCATCTGAAGAAGGTGGGAGGTCTGGATCATACAGCATTTAGGTGCACATAAGACTGCATCTGGGCAAGAAGAGCCCGGGAGCCCGGGCACCTGACAGACAGGTCACCCAGGGTGTGTCTGTAGAGAATGGACAGCAAAAGTCTGAGACGAAGTCGAAATGAAGAGGCAGAAGTGTCCTGCTCCAAGATCACCAAGGCAGTTGCACAAACATCTAAGTGATTGGAATCCACCCAAGGGAGAACAAGGAGGAAGACAAAAAAAAATTCTGAGGGGTTCTAATTTGAATGTGACTGAATTACAAACCGGAACTTGCCAAGAAGTATCTGAATTAGACTGAGTTTACACAGAAATGACTCAACTCAAAACTTTCTGCTGCGTCAGAAATTACATTTATTGTAAGAAGATAAGACAATTTTGCACATCTGAGTGTGTGACTGGGAAAGAAAAAGCCATCTCTTGGGCTTTGTTTACTCTCTTCTCTTCAAGTGGACAAGGTCCCTCCTTCCACTGAGGCCAAGCCAAAGGCAATGGCCACTCCCTGAGAGCTCCCTCTAGAGCCACTGCAGTGGGAAATGGCCCAGCTGAGGCCACCAGCAGAGGCAGGTGTATCTATGCTTTCCGTCATTCACTTACATGCTCAACAATTGTCTTCTTTGTGCTCCACGCCTCTAAGCCTGGAATTCTGGATCAGGCAGCCAAGGAGAAGTTTGGGAAGCCAAGAACAACCACACCAGACGTTCCTCTAAGTGGACAGTCCCCTTTAAAACACTTCCTTGGGCTTCCGTGGGGGCTCAGTGGTAAAGAATCTGCCTGCCAATTCAGAAGACACTGGTTCGATCCTTGATCCAGGAAGATCCCACGTGCTGTGGAGCAACTAAGCCTGTGCACCACAACTGTTGAGCTTCTGCTCTAGAGCCCGGGAGTCACACTACTGAGCCCACATACTAACTACTGAAGCCCTTGCACCCCAAAGCCTGTGCTCCACAATAAAAGAAGCCATCTCAATGAGAAGCCTGCACACCACAACCAAAGAGTAGCTCCTGCTTGCCACAACTAGAGAAAAACCCACACAGCAACGAAGACCCAATACAGCCATAAATAAATAAATCAAAACTTTGAAATGGCAACCCACTCGAGTATTCTTGCCTGGAGAATCCCATGGATGGAGGAGCTTGGCAGGTTATAGTCCATGGGGTCACAAAGAGTCAGACACGACTGAGAACTTCACTTTTTCACTTTTCCTTAACAAAGAAGTTTTTTTTGGAAACTATAAAAGCCAATATTGCCATTGTGCACTTATGCGTACTTAGGCATTGTGCATAAGCACACACACCGACCCCTGTATGGGGAACAGAAGTAAATATGAGTGGCTTTTCTAGAAGGCAATTATATACTATGTACCAAAAGTCTTTAAAATGTGCATACCTTCTTAACTAGAAATTTTAGGTTTCAAAATTTCCATAAGGTAGTAATTAAATAGATCAATATAGTGTAGCAGTTAAGAGCCGATCCTTCAAATCAATAGAATCTGGATTCAGGCCCTGATTCCACTGATGAGCTGAATGAAACTTTGGACAAATTTCTAAATGAACTTCAACACCCTGGATGTGAAATGGGGATAATGGTAATAGCCATTGCAAAAGGCTGTTACAAAGAAAAAAATGAGCTCAAGTATAGAAATGCCTGCAGCATGATGCTGAAAGATGCTGCTGCAAGGTATACCACTGTTTGTAAAAGGCAAAAGCTAAAATGCAATGAAACTAATACTAGGTGATACCTTTAAAAAACTATGACACATCCATATAATGAATATTAAGCTGTCCTTTAAAAATGTTAGGGAAATATATACATTTTGCTATAGAAGGATATTCATGATGCAGCCATGAAATTAAAAGACGCTTACTCCTTGGAAGGAAAGTTATGACCAACCTAGACAGCATATTAAAAAGCAGAGACATTATTTTGTCAACAAAGGTTCTGTCTAGTCAAGGCTATGGCTTTTCCAGTGGTCATGTATGGATGTCAGAGTTGGACTATAAAGAAAACTGAGCACTGAAGAATTGATGCTTTTGAACTGTGGTGTTGGAGAAAACTCTTGAGAGTCCCTTGGACTGCAAGGAGATCCAACCAGTCCTTCCTAAAAGATATGAGTCCTGAGTGTTCATTGGAAAGACTGATGTTGTAGTTGAAACTCCAATACTTTGGCCACCTGATGCAAAGAGCTGACTCATTTGAAAAGATCTTGATGCTGCGAAAGATTGGGGGCAGGAGGAGAAGGGGACGACAGAGGATGAGATGGTTGGATGGCATCACCGACTCAATGGACATGGTTTGGGTGGACTCCGGGAGTTGGTGATGGACAGCGAGGCCTGGCGTGCTGTGGTTCATGGGGTCGCAAAGAGTTGGACATGACTGAGCGACTGAACTGAACTGAACTGAACCATCAAGGGAAAGAAGCAGGTTTACAAACTGGCATGCACAGCATAATCTACTTTTGTTTATACATGTGCATAGATATATAGCAAAACATGTGAAAAGATGGACTCTAATATATTAAGATTGTTGTTTGTGAGGTATTTTTTTAATCTGTGTATCTTTGGCTTTTTGTATTGAATTTATATTGTGTTTGCAATAAGCAAAAAAAAAAAAAATCATGATAATGTTACTTTCAGTGCAAATGCTCCTTGAGAATTCGTAGGTAAATTGTATCAGGTAATTATCAAAAATCAATATCATCCCTCACAACAGAATCTCAAGTAATAAAGCAGAAGAAATGAGGAGGAGAGAAAAGTCACGATCAGAAAAATACAATAATAACTGCTGCAGGCTAGATCCACCCTGGATGCTCAAATTTGTGGGTGAAATCTCAAGAATAGAACAGGTGCATTGTCTCAAAGGATATCCCTCAAAATAGTTATTGTGGGTCAGACGGTAAAGAATCGGCAGGCAATGCGGGAGACCTGAGTTCAATGCCTTGGTCGGGAAGATCCCCTGGAGAAGGAAATGGCAACACACTTCAGTATTCTTGCCTGGAAAATCCCATGGACAAGAGGAGCCTGGTAGACTACAGTCCATAGGATCACAAAGAGTAGGACACTAACTGACTAACACTTGCACTTTTCACCATGGGGAAAACAGTAGCTTTACCATGGAGATGACTGGCAGACAGCACTTTAATGACATGATCGAAGCTAACATGATCAGCAATGAGACACATGAATACCATGAATGAACTCTGATGTGATATCCTATGTGAGATACACGATATGACTTCTGCAGTACTCTTGCCCAAAAGGCACGACTTCCATCTCACCATGGCAACACACCAAACTCAAATTGAAAGATAAAGTCTGTAGGCTACCAGTTCTCCTTAAGAGTGTCAAGGTCGTGAAAGACGAGAAGACTGAGGGACTTTCGTAGATTGCAAGAGACAAAGGAGACATGACAGCAAGGGTAATGGGGTTCCTGGACTGGCTCCTCAAGGAACTAAAGAACACTAGTGGAGGAACTGGGGAAATTCAAATAAAGTTAGCAGCTGAACTAATAGGATTATTGTGATATTAAATTCTCAGTTTAAATAATTGTTATATGGTTATATAAGATAAAAACTGATATAGAGAAAGCTGGGTGGAAGGCATATGAGACTCTATGCTATTAGTATTTTGCAACTTAACTATATATCTAAAATCATTCAAAAATAAAAAGTTTAGAAATAAAGCAAGACGGGACAAGCTGAGGTACATGGGTTTGGCATTATTGGGAAGTCCCCAGAGCAGCCCAGGCAGGAAAAGTCTCAGTCCTATATTTCCCTCTCCTATTTGAATAGAAAATACTACTTTTACAACTTGTTATGTTAAAATTAGATTAAAGCAAACATAGGGGAACATAGCATACCAGTTTTCAGCACACAGCCACAGATAACATTCACAGATATTATCAACATTCAACATTTTTCTTTTGAATTGTCACTCTTCAAAAGCATAGTTTCCCCATTCTAATTCATTCATTCAATTCCTTTTTTTATCTGAACAATCTTTTTTTTCAAGTCATAAGTCAACAAAAATTAAAGATCAAAGTCCTTTATATTTTAAATATTTCCAAAAGTGTTTTTGAAAGTGAAGTGCAGGTGTCAGTCGCTCAGTTGTATCTGACTCTTTGTGATCCTATGGAATGTAGTGTTCCAAGAGCCTCTGTCCATGGGATTCTTCAGGCAAGAATACTGGAGTGGGTTGCCATTTCCTCCTCCAGGGAATCTTCCTGACCCATGGATCAAACCCTGTGTTGCAGGCAGATTCCTTACAGTCTGAGCCACCTATTACCTGTTTCTTTTGTTTGCCTTTTCAGAATCAGATATATGTTTGTTTCCTCAGTGTCTACTGAATCGGTATCTAAAATCACCAGTCTATTCAAGCTAGTAGACCTCATGCTGCCTAGGGAAACATGTTTTAATCTCCCATTCCAAGCCTCTTAGTAATTAAAACAAGTAGCAAATACCAATGCAACTAAATTTATTGGAGCTTACGTTAATCCTCATTATTGTTTTTCAGTCGCTCACTCATGTCCGACTCTTTGCAACCCCATGAACTGCAGCACACCAGGCTTCCCTGTCCTTCACCATCTCCCGGAGTTTGCTCAAACTCATGTCTATTGCGTCGGTATGCCATCCAACCATCTCATCCTCTGTGGCACCCTTCTCCTCCTGCCCTCAATCTTTCCCAGCATCAGGGTCTTTTCTAATGAATCGGCTCTTCGCATCAATCATAGAAAACTAACCAAAATGATCAAATGGACCACAGCTTTGTGTAACTTAATGAAACTATGAGCCATGTCGTGTTGGGCCACCCAAGCTGGATGGGTCCCGGTGGACAGTTATGACAAAACGTGGTCCCCTGGAGAAGGGAATGGCAAACTCTTCAGTATTCTTGCCTTGAGAACCCACAAACAGTATGAAAAGGGTGAAATGGAAGTTTGCTTATCTAGGATCTCTCCTTATTCATTTTATATCTTCATATGCAAAATTTCGCTTGATGCAAGATGAAGACTAGATTCTCTAATCACTATAATTCCACATGTGGAGACTTTTTTAGTGAGGGTACCACCTCCTTATGGATATTCTCTTCCCTCTTCTAAACTAGCCGATGTACATCTGCTGGATTAATCTTCTTAAAATTTTAATTACCTCATTCCTCAGCTGCAAAAGCGTAATGGCTCCACATAGCCTTTGAAATATTGTCTACATTCCTCAACATTCTGCCTTCAATCTCTCTTTCCAATAAAATGTTATCATCAGTTGGGATAATTTCTATAACAACTAACAGAAATCCCAACTCAAACTGGTCTAAACAGAAGGAAATATTTTCTCATGTAACTGGAAGAACAGAAGTTAGACGGGTTTTGTGGTAGTTTAATCCAGTAGTTCTGGCCCCAGGGCCCTAAGATCGATTCATTTCTGTCTACCTCCCTGTTTCTCTCTCTCTCTCTCACCCTGTCTCTGTGTGTGCGTCTGTCTTTTTCTCTCTGCCTCTTCCCTCTGGTCAAACTACAACTTAAGCCAAATGAAAACATGCATTCTTGTTTTTCCACTTTGTCATGGAACATCCTGCCTACCATTTCTACTCATCCTTCAAGGCCCATATCTTCCATGGCTCATCCCTGTTTTTCCCAGCAGACAGCTTTGTCTGTGTTCTCTGTAATTCCATTGTATTTTATATTTGTCTTTGGCCCCAACTATGACCTGTTCTGTAAAATAGTCACTTATATCCATGCCTTATCTGCTGTATTAAACAATGAAGCCCTTGAGGGCTGAGTCCAGAGCCAGCGCTCACCGCATCCCCATTTCCTGCCTAGCGCTTTGTACACAGGCTCTCTATAAATGAGCCAGTCAATTAACAAACGCAACCTTATGAGAAAATCTGCAGGGTTACTTGCCCCAAGGTACAATTTCCTCCCTTATATTTGGTGTTCTTCAAGGCCTGACACAAACAAGACAAGTTTTTCGTTAAACATGCCATTCTCATTAAAAAATAGAGAGGACACCCTTTTTAAAAAATAAATAAATGTCACAAAAACATTTAACCTTGAGTCGAAAACAACTAGAGGACAGGTTCAGAGGAGGAATTTTCTGCAGCAAACAGAACTTTGAGCAGAAGAGCTGTTCCAAAGTATAAAGTGATCATGGGATCCAAGCTAGGCCTGCGTCATGTCTGTGATGTTCCCCACTGAGCTGCACAGTATCCCTAAGTGAGACACCAAACAAAATCCAACATCTCTTGGCATCGCTCACTCTCTAAACTATTCAGAGGCCTGACGTAACCTTATCTAAGATTCGCCTGCACAGAGTGGAGTCCATGAGAAACCCAAGGGGAAATTACATGGTAAAGTCAGGTTTCCCCTGATACCCAGTATCATTACCCACATAAAGCACATTGGAACCTGGATTATATCAGAGCAAGTTGAACACTGGTTTCCTATAGTTAATAACAGCCAAGAATTCAGCAAAAGCATCAGGGGGTCTGGAGTGCTCTGTGGGAGAGAATGAATTTGCTTTGGTCTAAGATGAGGTCAGCGGTCTGGAACTGGGATTCATTCAATCACTCACCCTAAGACATTCAGTAAGTGTCTGTTAGGGTGAGGTACTAAGTTAGTTATGAACTTCAAACTTCTTTTGGGCCAGCTGGAAAAATCGACCCTTTCATCTCCCAAAACTGCCTCCTTCATCCATGACCCAACAGCTCCAGGTCTCCCTGGGATGTGGAGTACAGGGTCAGGAGCTTCCAAGTCACAGAGCAGATGCAGCCAAGCCTCACTGCAGGCTGTGGCTGTGACAAGCCAGCTGGCCATGTCCCATGGACTGCTAAGTGAGGGGGGAATTCACCTTCAACCGTCGTGAAAAAGGCTGTAAGGACAGATTGTTTACAACTTGCAGCTACAGCCTCACTGTAGATCATGGGACAGAGCAGTACTTTGACTGTATGCTGAACTGAGGTGATCACCCTAACACCAAATTTTGAGGGTCTCCATGGTGATAGGGAGCAGCTCAGAAAGGCAGCTGCTAATAGGAAATAACTCACTCTTTCATCATTCACTCATTCATTCACATATTGATTCCTTCACCCAAGGTTGAGCATTTCCATCTGCCAGTTTCTCTGCCCTTGAAGAGCTAACAGTGAGGGAGACAGACACATTAAACAATAATTACCACTTGCCACAATCAGTGCCATGATAGAAATAAGCACGGAGTGAGGGAGCATGGTGTTCTTGCCTAGAGAATTCCATGGACAGAGAAACCTGGCAGGCTACAGTCCATGGGCCACAAAGAGTAGTACATGACTGAGCAACTGTACTGTACTGACAGAGCACAGAGAGGAAATGACAAACTCAGGCTGGAAAGGCAGAGAGGACTCAGAGAGAGGATAACACGGGATCAATGAGGGATGGAAACGTCAAAGATGTTCCAACCCACCAGCTATTCCTGAACCTTCAAAGTAAGTGCAAGTACAACTGAAGATATGAGTGGATTTACCTTAAATATAGGAAGAGTTGGAAAACAACAGGTTAGGGCTTTTCTGCAAAATATGGGGATAAAACCATTGCATGAAGACAACCCAAGTCGCTAATCATTTTCTTATTGACATTAACAACTTCTTTACTGAGGCTCTTCTCTGTTTCCTCAGTTCCCTGTTGTTTGTGGGTAAATATCCACCTGCTATTTTACAATATTCCTGCTTAATTTGCAACCAGCTGCCCCGAGGAAATAAGATATTATGTTCAAGTGTGACTATTTTTTCCACCCCCATCTTATCGCCAAGAAAAAGACTAAGAAAATATATTCTTAAAATAGACAGCTTATTAAAAAAGAAAAAAAAAAGAAGAAGAAATGAGATATTAAGCTAGTGCTGAGAATTGTATCTTTTCTAAGGTGTTAGCTCAAGGTAGCCAACGACTATACAAGCATGATTTGGCAAGTCTTCTGGCATTCCCAAAGCAACAGGAGCAGACCTAGGCTAATGGTAGTGATAGCTTCTAGGTCAAATGAAAGAATTAGCTACTGTCTGGATTGCCTGTTTTGAGAGTGCTTTTATTTGAAACATTTTGGGTCCTCGGAACTTCTGAGACTTTTCAGTAGAAAATTTCCATGGCCTTGGAGTTGGGTTTCTGGGTGAGCCGAATGCTGTCTCTCTGCTCAGAAAAGTATTGGTAGGACAGGTCCGAGAACAGGAGCACTTTGGAATAGAGCCCTGCAAATGCTACAGACACATGCATGACTGAGACCACCTTGACTGGCAAAGGGAGAAAAATTTAAACATGGAGGCAGAGCTGGTTAAGGGGCATCCTAGAGAGAGAGGAAATTCCTAAAGCAAAGATAAATAGTGCAATTCTAGGTGCTTCCGTCCAGGAAATGGAAAAGATTTGCCTATAGGAGGTTATTAGGAGGTAGTACTGTTGTGTACAGCCTACTAAGGAAACAATACTTCACAGCATCCCTATCTCTATTTATTTGTTAACATTGACGTTAACAAATAAAACAAAGAGTTAATTTTTTCATCCAGAAGACATCAAGATTGTCATACAGCAATAAAAACACAGTATCTTACAGATACAGCAGATTAAGGCCCAAAGAAATTCAACGGCCTTCTTACAGTCTCAAATAATTCAATAAAATAAGAAATTGCAGAACAAATATTTCCAAACTGAAGGTGGAAGTTACCCTGCCGGTGGCTCTGATCCAGGGCATTTTTCTGAATTTGAAAGAGGGCAACAAGAAAGGCTTTATAGGAACCTGTGTGTGTTCCCTCCGGGTCATCATAAAAATCACAACAAATCATAACATTTTGGAATTCAAGAAAATCTAATAAAATTCAACTCTTCCTTTTTATAGATGAGGAAGACAAGGCCTCAGGGAATACAGTGACCTCCTTAAAGTAACACAGTCACCAAAGTATATGAAAGAAACCAAAACTTATGCTCCAGTCATCTGATCCTGACTACAAATTTATTCAACTCAAAAAAAAAAAAAAAGACAGTGAGCAACGGTAAGAAAAATAAAATCTCTACTTTTTCAAAGGTGAAGAGCATCCTGACAAACATCTGCAACTTCATGAGAATACTAGCCTTAGTACTAATTTGCATTCTCAGACTCTCACTCTCCTTGATGAGGATCATTTGTCTGAACAGCTGCTACATTAAGTTATTTGTTGTTTACTGTCTGACTCTTTTGCGACTCCATGGACTATACCTGCTAGGCTCTTCTATCCATGGGATTTCTCAGGCAAGAATACTGGAGTGGGTTGCCATTTCCTTCTCCAGGGGTCTTCCCAACCCAGGGATTGAACCCGTGTCTCCTGCATCGGCAGGTGGATTCTTTACCACTGCACCACCTAAGAAGTCCCAAAAGAAAGCTTACTCTCAGGAATATAGGTAGATCAAGGCAGACTAACCAGAGTTTTCTTAATAAAATAAATTGATAAACTTCATGCAGAATGAAGGGATATATTCACAAAAAAAAAACTCAGCTCTGAAAATTCTCCACAAAGAGAAAAGGGCTGTCCCTTAAACACCTGCCATGGGTACTAAATGGACAAGGTGTCCCTTCAAAAGGGACAAAAGATTCAGCCCATGAGCTCAATCTGGGGACCCTGTCTGGACCCTGTAAGAGGAGTCAAGGACATATGGTGGCATTCTGATTCCCTTCCCACACCTGAGGCGACAAAACAGAGGTGAATTAAAAAGGTGAACTATGTTCCCCTGAGAGGCACAGAGACTGTAAAGCCTCTCTGTGGTCTAATTGTAAAGGCTCACATTTATTGAGCACTCCCAACACTTAGCACTTTACATGCACTATTTCATTTCATACTGATAACATCTCCCAGAGGAATGCATTAACCTTTTTTCATGATAAAGAAACTGAGGGTCTTGAACCCAGGGAGTCTGATTCCAGAGCCTGCATGCTTAACCACTCACTATATTGCCTCTTAGGAGTTAAGACCAGAAGGAAGCACTTGCCCAAAATAATATTGATGGGAGGGTGTCTGGAGAATATACAGTCTGTCAATCCCCCCAGACATTTCAAATTTCAGCCTTGGATCAGGGAAGAACACGAGCAAGCTGTACAGTCATCAGCTTGACATTGAAGGACATTATAATCTAGTGTTGAAGGACAAAACACATCTAACACAAAGATGCTGTGGAAGGCACCATCCACTACCTTGACACAGTATTCTCCTTACCAAGACCCATGGGGAAACAATGCCTGTTACTCTCAGTGTCTGGAAAAGCTGTATTCTCCTAAACAATCACTTTATTTGTAAATGTGAACAGAGTAAACCCTGTTTCTATTTGTTTTCCATCTTTGTTATGGCTGCTAGGAATTGCTGAGCCAAATTTATACCCCACACCGAGAGACTTTCCAGGACCACAGTTTGTAATAAGTCTTTTGGTATACTATGTTCACTCCTTGCTTATTTTCTGCCTATATTCTCCTTTAGTCCTGATTCCCAAAGCTTATTCATTTTATTCCTTCCTTCATTCATTATACCGTCTCTAGTCTCTTATGGAATGAGATGCTAAATGAATGAATGTATAATAGCCAAATAATCAGTTGCTTTTTTAATGAATTGGAAAAGACACATGACACCTACAAAGTCACTGAATTCCAACTCAGAAGCTCAAAGCTGATCAACAAGGCAGTGCCTGGAGGAACCCTATGATCAGTTGGGTTCACAGAGGCAGTAACAACATAGGAACTAGCAAAGCCATGGTATATGTGAACAGGATGAATGATGACCTCATGTTAACAAACAGAAGAACATTAAAGCTACCCTGAAAAACATGTGAACCATCCTGGAGACCCTGTCAGTAAGAAAGAAAGAACTCTGAGGACTGGGTTTCCATTCATGCTGCTGCTGAAGGCTTGAACCTGGGACTTCTATTAGGCATTCTGGAGTCCATCATTCTAGGCCGCAGTGTCCTAAAAGACATGACTTACATGACTATATACATGCAAGACTGAGCCATGTGTTGGCACTGGCTTGGGTCTCTTGCAGTTTGAACTGCAAATCATAATTATGCTTTTTGGTACCAAGTTTATCCCAGGTCTACAAATCATTAAGTAATTTCACTTTGGAGGGGGCTCCTAAATGCTCCCAATTCAGTTCAGTTCAGTCTCTCAATTGTGTCCAACTCTTTGTGACCCCATGGACTGCAGCACACCAGGCCTCCCTGTCCATCAACAACTTCACCATCATCACCATTTCAACAGTATGGAAATACTCCCAAAGCTACCCTATTCAAGTCATTTAAATCTTTAATTGTTAATTCAATAATACAGCCCCAGCAAAACCAGGTTGCCTGGTCTGTTCCAAATGGTCAGCAAAAGAAAGGGGTGTCCCAGAGGAAAGTAAATTTGCTCGAAGAGGAATCACATGAGACGTGCTCTGCTTAGGGCCTTGCTCAGATCGTGGAGAAAATATGTGAAAATGTGTTCAAGATTCCCCTGGTTGGATCCTGATTGAAAGACTGATTAAGCACATCACCCCATGTCCGAACAATCATCTGGAACTTAATGATGCATGATCATTCTAACACTTTTCCTAAACGATTATACCTTCCGTAAGAAAATGTCCTGTGCTAGATTGGAAACAGCAGCACATTTCCTTCACGGTTCTGAATCAATCCATTGGCCAACAAGTATTTTTTAGTCATCACCCATGAGTTCATCACTATGACAAGTGTACTAGTGAAACCATAAAAGAAACCAAGATCTGTTTGTTGCTCTCAAAGAATTTACTCCTTAGCTGGAAAGATAAGCCACTCATTAAAAATGAAAGAATTCTTATAATCAGATCATTTGGCAGTGCCAAGTGAAGTTCAAAAAAGGAAGAGAACACTGAGAGTGGGGTTTGTTACAGCAGAGGTAGAATTCAATTAAGGTAAGGTAAAATTCGATTAAGAGCAAAAATTGAAAGAACTCATTCCAGGTTGGGAAGAAGAGAAGAAAGATTGTAGACACAACTAGCCATAGTTGTCCTGAGCTAATATTAGAGTTCTCTCATCATTCTGGTTGGCTTAAGAGAGGCTGACAGATACTCCAAGAAAGGAGGAACAATTTTTCCAAGACCATACAACTTAATGGTTTTGCAGAAGCAGGTCCAAAGTTTTACTGTTCTTACTTACCAATTGGACTTCGTTTGATTCTTTCCCTTCCCATGTGGGTCTTACTTTCCCAGTCATATTCTAAGTCACAGTTTTGAAAGCACATTTATTGAGGTCTGTCCAGAATGTTCAAAATACAGTTGCTACATGTTTTTCAACCGTAAGCCTCACCCTTCCAGATGGCTCTGCTGTGACGACTATTGTTTCTCACTCTGCACTGGGAGGGAGGGCACACCTTCCAATTATAAAGACTAATGTAACAAAGCTCCAATTTCCCGTCTGCTTCCAGCCACCTGGGAGATCTTCATTTTTCTTGGAGATGATGATGGAAGTATCTGAAGAATAAGGGAATACACTTCTCCTTGGGGATAGGGGCAAGGAGCTAATTGATTCATAGCCAGTGGACACTGAGTCTCAAAGCAGCAAGGGATGTTCCCGAGGCGACCAGAGCTAACCGCAGAGCCTACATTCTCCTGTCAGGCTAAGGACTTTAGAAACACCAGGGAGAGGAAAACAGCACATTTTGTTTCTTCATAATAAATCTCCCATCTTATTGTCTGAGACATTCCGCTCTCCCGAGGACACAGGGCCTACTTCTCAGGCTCTTTCAATTGGCTCTTCCTTGCTGCCTGCCCATTTATATTAAATTGGCTTACTAGGATCTGAAAGAGGCAACCTGCCATCTCAAGATTTTTTTTTTCTCCACTCCCCTTCCTCTGCTCCCGTCCAGTCTCATTTAGACCTTTTTTCTCTTTCCCCCGCCCCGGTCTCCCATCCTGGTCTTCCTCCGCCATCCATCATTACCCAGGGGAATCTCTGTCTACGGGTCTTCAGGGAGAAACAATTCCTGGGTTGGATTGTGAAGCAAAGCATTATGAGTCTCTAAACTCCATCTCAATTACTATTTGGCACTACGTTTTATGAGTGAGAACTCCAATAAAATAGAAACTTCTAAATTTAACTAGCACTCTACAATGCAATTATTTATTACAGAAGGCTATTGTTTATATATGGCCTGAGCTACTGATTAGTATGAAAAAGGCAGTGTACAGGAAGCCATAGAAATCGACCATTATTTAAAGTGGTTAATCAAATATCTAATTTGTTTCCATGAATTCTCCTCCAGTAATCATATTGCACATCACACAACGTTCCAATCGGCTGTAATCCAAAGTCACGTACCCACCCTAGAATAGAATCAGCAAGAGATGCAGAAATGACTTTCTCATTCTATTGTTCAAAATGCTGGAAAAAGCAATTAAAGCAGAGTAAACCATATTTTTCTTCCACATATCCATCTTTGCCTTGCTCCTGCCCCTAATAACCATAAGCTGAAACCACTTAAGAATTACAATTATCCATCATCATTATCGCCCACATTACGACGGGGCTGCTACCCACTGCAAATGATGCTTCTGAAAATGAAAGATGCTCTTCTGAGAGATTTTTTGTTTGTTTGTTTTTTGCTTTATAGGTTCCTTTGGGCAGAATGGGGGCGGGGTGGGGGAAGAGATGGAAATTTAGTCAGGAAAACAATTAACTAGCACAGCTTCACTGCACAGTAACATCAAATCATACAGCAATTAGAGCTCTGCAAAAACCCCGGTTTGGTTTCATGCACATTTAAGGATGAAAACTGATCTGTACACTGAGCTGATGCTGGACTGCAAATGAAAAAATCAAAGAGGTAAACACTATAAAATTTCCTTCCCTGCCTAATCACATCTCTAGAATGGTGATTGGGCTAAGAGTATTTTTAGTCTGCACGCAAGAGAATTCACCTTTTCTCTCCTCACATCATGGTAAATTGCCAGAAAATTGTCTACCATTCTTTTTTTTTTTTAATTCCACATTGAATATTTAAAAGTGAACGTCTGCCAAAAATATATATTCTACTTGTTGAATAATAAAGGGGTTATTTAATCCACTGTCCTCACAGATCACCAAAGCCTTAGTTGTTAAATCCAGGAAAGTAATAACTAAAGTGAAATGAAAGTCATTCAGTTGTGTCCGACTCTTCGTATCCCCACAGACTATACAGTCCATGGAATTCTCCAGGCCAGAATACTGGAGTGGGTAGCCTTTCCCTTCTCCAGGGGATCTTCCCAACCCAAGGATCAAACCCAGGTCTCCCACATTGCAGGTGGATTCTTTACCAGCTGAGCCACAAGGGAAAGCTTTTCCAAAAAAGCAAGACAACGGTGCTTTTTAAAAAGGGAAAGATTTACCAATCCTTGTGTGGCTAAGTTTTACCACAGAAAAGAAATTCACCTTTATTTTGTAAACAATGCTAGCATAGATTACAGAACCCACAAAATACGTATGTTTTCTTTCCATTTTTTTTCCTTGTTTAGTGCTTTCTCCTGTGGAAAGTTTTTGGTAGAGTAGATGTGTATTACAGCAAGAATTTCCCTATATGAAACAATTCACAAAGACTCATTTTCCCCTCTCTACCTTTGAAGGTGTTTTCGTCATTTGACTGTGGTTTTAAAAAAGAAAGTGACCAACGTATCTTCTTCCCTTATTTTTCAAGTGAATTATTTCGGGATGTTTAATTTTTTTAATACTTATTTCTTTGGCTACATTGGGTCTTAGTTGTAGCATGTGGGATCTTCAGTTGCACTGCAGTCTCTAGTTTTGATGTACGAGCTTAGGTGCCTTGCAGCACGTGGGATCTTAGTTCTGTGACCATGGTTCGAACACACATTGCCTGAATTACAAGTCAGATTCTTAACCACTGGACCACCAGGGAAGTCCCGGGAATACTTTTAGATTCAGAGAAAGGTTGTAAAAGAAACAGAGAAAGTTCCCAAATCCCCTTACCCAGTTTCCCCATTATGATGGTACATTCATCAAAATTTAAAAACTAAATAAAAAACTCAGAAACTGACATTGATAGACTGCTATTAATTAAACTCGACTTTATATAGATGCCACCAGTTTTTGCTTACTTCCTTCTTTGTCCAGGATCCACCCTCTGGTACCACATTACTTTGAATTACTGCAGTTTTCCCTGATGTGTGAGTTTCTCAGTCTTGCCTTGTTTTTTAAGACTTTGACGGTCTTCAGCACTGGTCAGATACCCTGTCACATGTTCTACAATCTGAGTTTCTTTCCTATTTTTTCTCTCGAGATTAGACTGGGGCGACAGGGTTTTAGGGAAAACAACAATACAGAGTTGAAGTTCCCTTCTCATCACTCCATAACAGGGTACCAAATGTGCATATGACATCACCAGTGCCATTAGTCCATCCTTGGTTAAGGTAGAGTTTGCCAAGTTTCCCCACTCGCAGTTTACTGTATCTTCCTTTCTTTTATTTATTGTTTGGAAGAGAGTCACTAAGTCCACTCCACATTCAAGGGGGGTGGCGGGTGAGAATTTCCTGGAGAGGGAAATATCTATATATATTACTTATGGAGTGCAGCATCTAGGAGTTATACTGTAAGAAAGACTTGTCTCTTTGTCCCAATTTATTCATTTATTCAATCAGTTGTTGCTCACCTGCGACCCCATGGACTGCAGCATACCAGGCTTCCCTGTCCTTCATTGTTTCCCAGAGTCTGTTCAAACTCAGGCCCATTGAGTCGGTGATGCCATCCAACCGTCTCATCCTCTGTCGCCCCCTTCTCCTCCTGCCCTCAATCTTTCCCAGCATCAGGGTCTTTTCCAAGGAGTCGGCTCTTCTCATCAGGTGGCCAAAGTATTGGAGCTTCAGCTTCAGCATCAGTCCTTCCAATGAATATTCAGGGTTGATTTCCTTTAGGATTGTCTGGTTTGATCTTCTTGCAGTCCACGGGACTCTCGAGAGTCTTCTCTAGCACCACAGTTCGAAAGCATCAATTCTTCAGTGCTTCTTTGTGATCCAACTCTCACATCCATACAACTACTAGAAAAACCATAGCTTTGACTATACAGACACTTGTTAGCAAAGTGATGTCTCTGTTTTTTAATACACTGTCTAGAATTGTCATAACTTTTCTTCCAAGGAGCAAGTGCCTTTTAATTTTGTGGCCACATTCTATTGGTTGCTCCCCTTAATTTTAAAATAAGACAGATCACTGAAGTGACAAACACCTTAATTGTAGAAGACACGAAGAAAACACAGTAGGGGTTTCAATTTTCAAAAAAATTTGTTGTTTCCAGAGCCTTTTCAATAAACCAAATTTAATATTCATTTAATATGCCCAGGGGAAAATGTACACATAAGGTTATACGCCCACTCTCTGACCCCCCACCAGAGCTCAGTGTATATTATTCAAATTATGTTTATTTATCCCAAGCAGTATATGAAGAAAAACAGCCATCTGAAACTTTGGCTGAAGCATTTTGCTTCAGCAATATTCCAATCACTTCTCAACCTTACTGAGCCACGTGATTTGTTTGGCAGCTGTCTGGATGCAGTGGAGGCATATACAACAGTAACAATATAGGTATGTGCAAGAGAAAACACAAATTAAGGTGATGCCCCAAATCAGTAACAATTCTTTCCACCAAGAGCCCCATGGCCTAAACCACTGATTTACTAAGTCCCCTCAGGTCAGATCACTCAGGGTCTTCACTTGTGTCCTCATGTAATTTAATGAAGATGATACTTGAGCAGATTCATTGGGTAACAACATGCAATATTCTGCTTGGATAACAGCTAAGGTGTCTCTTTGCGAGCTGTCTTCTATTTTGGAATACAGCTTTTCTTACTTGAGACATTTCAGCGTTCAGTAAGGACAAGCTTTGCTGGCTACCAATGAAGTCTTGCTGGATGAATTTAGTTAGGACTTTCATGTGAGTTACTATGTCCTCCAGGCCAATGGAAGGGACAAAGATGGTGGCCAAATGATCAAACTACTGGAAAACAGAACATGCCTATTTGGCATTGAGGAGAGGGGGCCGGCAATTATTATGACCAGGGCAGATTCTTCCCTGCCCAGGGAAAATCCAGGGTACATCAGTCTAACCATCCAGGTGGAAGCCACAGCTAAAGATTTGTGCCACATCCCCACTGGGTCCCATTTACAGCTACCTAACAAATACCTGGACAGCACAACGAGTCAGTGCCAAACCAGTCAATGTCCATAACCTGGGGTAAGTCACAGGAACCCATCCCAAAGCTGAGTGTAGCCACTCCTGGTTCTGATGGTGGTGTTCGCAGAACCCTTCCGGGTAGCAGTCTGACAGGCCGCCTGTGTAATTTGATTGACAGAAAAAGAATATCCATGACTCTGGGCACAGGCCAGGCTTCAGGACCAGTACTGGTAATGTCAGGTGAATGGAGTACTAGTCCTAGCTTCTTCCTGAACACACTGTCTTAGAGCCTTCGATCCTCTCCCTGGAGTGGTGGTCCCCACCACAGTAATCCCGACGAGCGAAATAGGGCAGCTGCCCACATACCCTATAGCTGGATCCCATGCTAAAAGATCCATGACATCTACAAAGCCATCACAGTGCCTGAGCAAAACTGGGCATATGTGTCATGTTTACATCCTACGAGGCAAGAGTACACAAGTTGCTGCCACCCAGCACACAGAAAGCAACGGGTGATGGCAGTTAGGGCAAAAAAAATCAATGTAAAGTTAATAGGACCTTAGAAAATAGAAATTTGGGACTTTGAGACTAAGTTTGGACAAAGTCACTGCCAAACTTTGGCCCAAATCTGAGTCAAACACCTAAAGAGCTAAGGGATATTGATGCAGGAAAGGAGGGGTGAGAACATGAATTTCAAAGAACTGAGTCAATGGGAATAAGAGACAGTGGCCGTGTCAAAACAGGCTGAGTGTCAACCACTTCAAGAATCCAGATTAAAAATTCTGTCTGATATCAAGCCAAGGTAAAGAGGAGCTGGGCTCAGACTTCAGAAAATAAGGCTGGTCAGAACAAGAGAAGAACTGCCCCCACCCCAGATCCGGAGGCTAACAGGATCTGTTCCCTTTCCCTGGATGGCAATGCCTGGTTTAGAAACCAAGAAATCCAACAGCAGTATCAGCTACCCTGAAACCAAAACTTTTAGAGTGAAAAAAAAAGAGTCAAAGAAGAACTAGAAGAAGAAACCATATGTGAATATCTGCATAATTTTTTAAGTAAAAAGAACTTTTTATGTGAAGAGGGCTACTACAAAGACACTCCTGGGACTTCCCTGGCTGTCCAGTGGTTGGGACTCCATGCTTCCAATGTAGAAGGCACGGGTTCAATCCCTGGTTGGGGAACTAAGATCCCACACACTGTGTGGCAAAAAAAAAATTGAAAAAAAAAAAAAAAAAAAACCCACTCCTCCTTTCCCTGGTTTGTAACCAACTGAGAGATAGACCCAGATGTCAGAGAGATGATGAACACTTTCACTGATAAAGCAGATACCAGGTACATAGCTTGGGAGAAGGCAATGGCACCCCACTCCAGTACTGTTGCCTGGAAAATCCCATGGATGGAGGAGGTTGGTGGGCTGCAGTCCATGGAGTCGCTAAGAGTCAGACATGACTAAGTGACTTCACTTTCACTTTCCACTTTCATGCATTGGAGAAGGAAATGGCAACCCACTCCAGTGTTCTTGCCTGGAGAATCCCATGGATGGAGAAGCCTGGTAGGCTGCAGTCCATGGGGTCGCACAGAGTCAGACACGACTGAAGCGACTTGGTAGGTACAGAGCTTAAGTCAGTAATGACAGCAGACCTGTTCCTACTGTAGACCAGACATTGACTCTTTCAGTTACCAGCAGTTCTAACCACCTGCAGACCTGCACCTCAGGGAGCCACGCTATAAAACAAGGATCAGAGGATGTGTGCTATTTGCAGAAGGGAGACAGATTCAAGGCCAAGGGTAAAAGGGGGCTGTCTCTTCTCCCAAATACACCACTCAGGTAAGTGTAGCCCAAAGAGAAGCCAGGTGTGTTTCTCCAGCAGAGGTGACCCCACGTAGAAAATATGAAGAGCAGAGAAGAAATCTTCTCCCAATAATAAGCACAACACCAAGGCACAATCCACAAAGAACAGACTGAAATATTTGAGTAGGCAAAACTGAAAATGTTTTCATGTGATGGAGAAAAATAATACATATATTCATATATATTCAACTCTTTAGCTACATCGTGTACCTAATGTTCTATAATGCCACTGTGAACACTGAGTTAGCATTGTTCCTGGGGGAAAGAGAGCCCTAGGTTCCTGCAAACCTCTGACTCCAATATTTTTGTCAACCAATTAATACATAGCCTTATATGTGTGTCTGTTTAAAGAGACTTTATTTAAAATACATTGTTGATTCATTGGGGCTTATCCTTGGTGGCTCAGTTGGTAAATAATCCACCTGCAATGCAGGAGACCTGGGTTCAATCCATGGGTCAGGAAGATCCCTTGGAGAAGGAAATGGCAACCCATGCCAGTATTCTTGCTGGGGAAATTCCAAGGACAGAGAAGCCTTGTGGGCTACAGTCCAACTGAATTCATGGCCAACATCTAATATAAGTCATGTCTGAACAAAGCTTAACTAACATGCATTTTCTCTGAGAGACACATCACAGCCTTCTTGCACTAAGGAACACCAGGTAACACTTTTGCACTACAGGGACATTTTAAACAGTGAAATCACCAACAAAAAGCATCAAAATGTGGAAAACATGGCACTAAATAGACTATGAAAAGGACACTTGTTTACAGAGGTGAATCAAGAAGGTTGAGGGTTGCCTCATTGGACCTCAGCTGAGAACTATCATGTCATGCAATTCAGATTTTTGCTGCTCTGCACATGTCCACCAGTGACCACAAAAACACCACAAATATTGATTTGGGGTTACAAGGAAATTTTAGTGAGTAGGCACATTTGCAAATGCAGAACCCATCAATAATGAGATTGACTGTATACACACACATTTCAAAAGCAAATAACAAAATGAGAATTCCTTCATATGTGTCAGATGAAAAGGTATTAATTACCACACAGAGATTTTGTAAATCAAAAATAAAAGGCAAATATCCCAATAGAAAAAATACAGAATCAAAGGATATAAATCATGCAATTCACACTGAAGAAATACATGCTTGAAGAGAAAAAACACTCTTTGCAACTTTTATATGAAACCCCATCCCCTCCTTCACACAGGTTCATGCACTATGGATGGGATAAAGCCAGGCATAGCCACTCTGGAAGCAATGAGGAAAGGCTTCAGAAAGCTCATCTCCTATAAACTAGTAATTCCAACTGTAGTAAGTAATCCTAAGGAAATAGAGATAGATAATGATTAATAAATAATATATGTCCATTGGTAACTTTTTTACATTGTTTATAATAGCAGGGGGAAATGTGGGGAAATCTTCTATTTCTTAACTTTATCTGCATTTATTTTTCTGCAGCATTTATTCCCAGGCTGTAAGTTTTCATCTCATTAGTTTCTCCCAGGATATCTTTTTCTTTTGTGCAACCTCCTCTTCTGGTTTAGGAACAACCTGCTCTTTTTCAGTAAGGATCATCTCCATGTGGCAGGGAGAACTCTTGTATGGGCTGATCCGACCAGGAGCTTTCTAAGTCCTATGCTACATCTTGGGAGCTTTGTTCACTTGGATGTGCTCAATGACCAAAGACTCTACATCTAAACCATTAAGTTCAGCATTGCTCTCTGAATTTTTGAACATGTGCAATAAAAATTCACCACTCTTTCTGGGCCACCAATGATCAATGCAAAGAAATAGAGGAAAACAACAGAATGGGAAAGACTAGGGATCTCTTCAAGAAAATCAGAGATGCCAAAGGAATATTTCATGCAAAGATGAGCTCGATAAAGGACAGAAATGGTATGGACCTAACAGAAGCAGAATATATTAATAAGAGATGGCAAGAATACAAAGAAGAACTGTACAAAAAAGATCTTCATGACCCAGATAATCACGATGGTGTGATCACTCACCTAGAGCCAGACATCCTGGAATATGAAGTCAAGTGGGCCTTAGAAAGTATCACTACGAACAAAGCTAGTGGAGGTGATGAATTCCAGTTGAGCTATTTCAAATCCTGAAAGATGATGCTGTAAAAGTGCTGCACTCAATATGCCAGCAAATTTGGAAAACTCAGCAGTGGCCACAGGACTGGAAAAGGTCAGTTTTCATTCCAATCCCAAAGAAAGGCAATGCCAAAGAATGCTCAAACTACTGCAAAATTGCACTCATCTCACACTCTAGTAAAGTAATGCTCAAAATTCTCCAAGCCAGGCTTCAGCAATATGTGAACCGTGAACTTCCTGATGTTCAAGCTGGTTTTAGAAAAGGCAGAGGAACCAGAGATCAAATTGCCAACATCTGCTGGATCATGGAAAAAGCAAGAGAGTTCCAGAAAAACATCTATTTCTGCTTTATTGACTATGCCAAAGCCTTTGACTTGTGGAACACAATAAACTGTGGAAAATTCTGAAAGAGATGGGAATACCAGACCACCTGATCTGCCTCTTGAGAAATTTGTATGCAGGTCAGGAAGCAACAGTTAGAACTGGACATGGAACAACAGACTGGTTCCAAATAGGAAAAGGAGTACATCAAGGCTGTATATTGTCACCCTGTTTATTTAACTTCTATGCAGAGTACATCATGAGAAACGCTGGACTGGAAGAAACACAAGCTGGAATCAAGATTGCTGGGAGAAATATCCATAACCCCAGATATGCAGATGACACCACCCTTATGGCAGAAAGTGAAGAGGAACTCAAAAGCCTCTTGATGAAAGTGAAAGTGGAGAGTGAAAAAGTGGGCTTAAAGCTCAACATTCAGAAAACGAAGATCATGGCATCCAGTCCCATCACTTCATGGGAAATAGATGGGGAAACAGTGGAAACAGTGGCAGACTTTATTTTGGGGGGCTCCAAAATCACTGCAGATGGTGACTGCAGCCATGAAATTAAAAGATGCTTACTCCTTGGAAGGAAAGTTATGACCAACCTAGATAGCATATTCAAAAGCAGAGACATTACTTTGCCAACAAAGGTTCGTCTAGTCAAGGCTATGGTTTTTCCAGTGGTCATGTATGGATGCGAGAGTTGGACTGTGAAGAAGGCTGAGCGCTGAAGAATTGTTGTTTTGAACTGTGGTGTTGGAGAAGACTCTTGAGAGTCCCTTGGACTGCATAGAGACCCAACCAGTCCATTCTGAAGGAGATCAGCCCTAGGATTTCTTTGGAAGGAATGATGCTAAAGCTGAAACTCCAGTACTTTGGCCACCTCATGCGAAGAGTTGACTCATTGGAAAAGACTCTGATGCTGGGAGGGATTGGGGGCAGGAGGAGAAGGGGAGGACAGGATGAGATGGCTGGATGGCATCACTGACTCGATGGACGTGAGTCTGAGTGAACTCCGGGAGTTGGTGATGGACAGGGAGGCCTGGCGTGCTTCGATTCATGGGGTCACAAAGAGTCAGACACGACTGAGCGACTGATCTGATCTGAACCCTGCGTCCAGCCCTACCGTTTGATCTGTGCCGCTATCACTTCCACTGTAATAACGCCGGAATGGCACACATTACTTCTGTAAAGGGACATCATTCAGATACCTGGTGGCTTTTTGGATATGCATACACTTAATGGCCGGGCAGTTTCACACATGTTCTTAAATTGAAAATGAAGATCTGAACCTCCTGATTTGCAGGATTTTGTGGCATTTTCTGGATCAAGGGAACCATTTTTAAAGGTTGCTTAAGCTTGCTTACTGAAACAGTAAAATCTTGTATTTCTAAAAATAAAACACTAGTTAAATATATTATGACATTAAAATACATGCCTTGATAGAATACAATATGTGAACATGTCTTATGTCATTTTATTTTAATTAAAAAATAAATACTGTCATGGAGATTTGTTCCCAACCTATTAAGTAAAAAAAATGTTACAAAACAATATTCACAGCACATAAGTCCATTTTCATGAGTCCATAATTATATTCACCTAATTTTTAAGAGTAATTGGCTTCCCTGGTGGCTCACCTGGTAAAGAACCCATGTGCCAATGCAGGTGACTCAAGAGACATGGGTTTGATCCCTGGGTTAGGAAGATTCCCTGGAGAAGAAATACTGGAGTAAGTATACTCCAGTATACTTACTTGGGAAATTCCACATAAAGGGAGCTTGGCGGGCTACAATCATGGGGTCACAAAGAGTCAGACACAACTAAATGCATACACACATGCGATTATCTATTAGGTATGGGAATATCAGTATTTCTTAAAATTTCTTGTCTTTTCAAATTATTTCTATCATCACTATGCATAGCTTTTGAAACAAACATAACATTTAATGTTAATGTCATATATCTGCAATAATCTTAGCATTCTTGATTTAAAAAGGAAAGCAGATGCTTTCCTTGGTTCTTCCAAGATTCTCAAACATTTTTATTGTTACAAAGACTCAAGTGGGTTAATTCAAAGAGCTAAAAAGATTAATAGCTTTGATAAAGAAAGAATGACCCTTCATGGCTGGTTTATGAGAACTGAGGTTCTCCTTGTATTTCCCTTCCTGCCTGCAGACAAATGCCCAGTTCCCTTTTATTTCAGCTGTAGAATCTTAGGCGGTAGATTGACCTTCGCACACACGGGAAAACTACATGGATGTGATCACATTATGGGTGGAATTTCCCTGCTCTCTTCGGAGAAGAATACAATCTGGCACTTGTGGGTGCGGTGGGGCTTCTGTCATTTTGCAGGGTGCCTGTGGTAGCTCTTGACTACAAGGCTATCAGTGTAGCTGCTGGGGAAGGTGTGGTAATAAAAGATGTCGTCTTCCCCTCTCACCATATGGAGCTATGCTACAGAGTGTTTGCCCTGCCATTTCACCAACTATTAATAGAGCTACGCCGCTTTCTCCTCCAAGCTGTTACAATCTCTTGAAAAGATGATGTCTAGATTTGTATGCAGATATTCTTGATTCCCCAGCATCTTCTCTCCCTTAACCCTCCTGAACAAAATCTATACTTTATTTTCAAATCTGGAGTTGTCAATTTTTTATGACAATATCCTTTTGGGGTAGGGCTCCAGCTGATGTACGTGACAACGGCTAACGCTCTGTCAGCTAAAAAAACTTACCGAGCAGGTCTGGTGAGCACCGTACACTGTGAGCCAGGAGTTATGGGGAGACGTGTCATTTCTGCCCTGCAGGGAACTGTTTATCCAAATAAGGGCTCGCGATTTCCCTGAGTTAATATCCTCCAACCCAGGGAAGCCTCCCACACGGGTGTTCTGTCTTCCATGTTTATCTTCAGGCTGCATATCTCTCCCTACTGAGGGACTGAGAATTTAAATTCAGCTCAGATTTCTCTGGGATTAGGTTTATCAAAATAAATACACTCAGATCTGCCTGTCCGATCCACGAGGCACTTGGGCATTTTCCTGGAAATGCTTGAGTCTAAAGTCTAAGGCTCTCAGGACATTTCGGACATTTTGTGTGTGTTCTCCTCTTTAGCATGCCTGAAAGCTTGGTGGATGCTGACTGTATTATTACATATGTATTATAGAAGGATATTCAGATATATTTTGTCACCAGTGAAATGCTAACAGGTGGCATGTACCCAGCACTGGGAAAGTCAGTGTTTGTGCAACATGCTATTGTATGTTGTTGAAAAAAATTTCAAGAAGCAAAGAGATTATAACACTGCTGTCAGTCATCTTTTTTTATGGGACTCAGTGTAACTTAGTGGAGTCAGCAGGGTTTCAGAGTCAGGCAGCCTAGGTTTCTTTCTGGTTCCACTGCCTACTAGCTCAGTGATGCTGGGCTTGCCACTTCGTGCCTGTGTTTTTGTTGTTCAGTCATTCAGTTGTGTCCAACTCTTTGAGATCCCATGGACTGCAGCACACCAGGCTTCCCTGTCCTTCACCGTCTCCTGGAGATTGCTCAAATGAGCATAGTTTTATAGAAGGAGCCAAGGAAATAATACCAACCTAATAGAGTTGCAGTCAGATTCAGTTAGATAATGTAGGTAAAGTTTGGGGCAGTGAGTGCTCAATTTAATCATACCTTTTCTAATCATGAGTGACTTTGAAGTAGAATAACTTTCTGCTTCACTGGTATACAGTCATTCATGCATTGAGCAAGTTTTATTGAACCTCTATGTTGCACTAAGAGCCAGCCTGACATAACCACTGGGGAATTAGTGTGTGTGTTGGGAGAGATCAGGGAGGTACTGGTCCCTGTGGCACAGAATTCACAACCAGCAGGAAGGGACAGGAACGTTCACAAATAAACAGGGTCAGTGGGATAAGTTACATAATAGATATACTACAGACAGAAATATACAGCAAGGGTTAATTAATGTCTGATTGGTGCATTCAGGCAGGGCTTCAAAGAGGAAATGAAGTGTGAGCTGCTTCTTCAAGTATGAATAGGAGTTATCAGACATACAGGTGGGACGAGAAAGCCCTTCAAGTCACTTGACGATGAACTACTAATGGAAGCCCCTACTTTAGCAAAATGCCACATACATGATAGACACTCAATAAGTATTTAATGAGGTAAAGAGCCACATAAAGGTATATATGTAGTCAACACTAACCACAAATCTCAACCACTTGTGTGCAAAAAATAAAACCTTTACCCTCTAAAGCTCAATTTTTATTGCTATTTTCAAGTGCCCTACTTTTTAATGCAAGCAATGTAATGTAGTCATTTCTGGTTCATCACTTCCAGTTAATCCAGTCATTTTTTTCAGAGCCGTTTCAGGAGGTGACTTGCACATTCAGGATTCAGTCCCTTCTCCACTCTTTCCTGACCCATAAAATAGTGCTGATTATATCTGCACTGGTGTAGGTTTTAGACGTAATAGTTGTAAACCTCAAACTACTAGGCACAGAGAATGCACCCTGTACGTGAGAACAGCAGCCATTACCCACCCTTGGTCTGATCTAGGTTAAGGACACTCTTGCCACCCTCTAGTCAAATCCTAAAAATGTTACCTTTTTATTCAAGGACAGTAAGTGGCAAAGGGTCATAGACTAGAACCGAGAGAGTACAGGCTTCCTCCCATCCCTGGTAACTGGATACGTAAACCTTGCAATGCCTTGCATACCAAGGTACACACTCCCTCAGCCAAAGCTGAGTCCCATTCCTTGTGCTTCTAGGAAGAGTGGTCCAGCCACAGCTGACTCAGGTGAGTCTCTCTGTCAAAGGGCCACACAGTAACACACAATTTTCTTAATACTTCTCTGGATGATTATGAACTGCACAGCAATAAAATTTCAACCACAAGAACTTTATCTAATCAATTTTACTTGAACCATTTACGACTTTTAAGGAACACCTCATAGTTGAGATGGTTTTTGAGATTATCTAATGAGTTACTTAAACTTTCTGTACTCAGGAAGCCCAAAGTTGGCAGAAATACATCAATACAAGGTCACTGGCTAGCGTTCTGGCCAAAGTTCCAAGACGATAATATCAGATCAAGCTTAAAATTTGGCGGCATGGGTACTGCTCATAGATAACCTTAGACTGTACTAATGAACAGATAAGGAAACTATTTGCTTGCATAATGAGGTGAGGTTAAAGACAGTAAGATTCATATCACTAATTTCAACCTTCACAGTCTTCAAGGAACACGACTGCAAGATACTTTTTATGTGCCTAGGGAGTAGAAGACATAAATAAAGTCAATTAAGTAATAATGATGATTACTGAAAAGAATGGCTTCAACAGTATGTGAACCAAGAACTTCCAGAAAGTTTAGAACTTTCTAAACTTCCAGATTTAGAAAAGGCAGAGGAACCAGAGATCAAATTGCCAACATTCGTTGGATCATTGAAAAAGCAAGAGAGTTCCAGAAAAATATCTACTTCTGCTTTATTGACTATGCCAAAGCCTTTGACTGTGTGGATCACAACCAACTCTGGAAAATTCTTAAAGAGAAGGGAATACCAGACCACCTGACCTGCCTCTTGAGAAATCTGTATGCAGGTCAGGAAGCAATGGTTAGAACTGGACATGGAACAGACTGGTTTCAAATAGTGAAAGGAGTACGTCAAGGCTGTATACTGTCACCGTGCTTATTTAACTTCTATGCAGAGTACGTCATGAGAAACCCTGGGCTGGATGAAGCACAAACTGGAATCGAGATTGCCAGGAGAAATATCAATGACCTCAGATATGCAGATGACACCACCCTTATGGCAGAAAGTGAAGAAGAACTAAAGAGCCTCTTGATGAAAGTGAAAAGGAAAGTGAAAAAGTTAGCTTAAAACTCAACATTCAGAAAACGAAGATCATGGCATCTGGTCCCATCACTTCATGGCAAATAGATGGGGAAACAGTGGAAACAGTGACAGACTTTTTTGGGGGGGGCTTCAAAATCACTGCAGATGGTGACCACAGCCATGAAATTAAAAGACATTTGCTCCTTGGAAGAAAAGCTATGACCAACCTAGACAGCATATTAAAAAGCAGAGACATTACTTTGCCAACAAAGTTCCATCTAGTCAAAGCTATGGTTTTTCCAGTAGTCATGTATGGATGTGAGAATTGGACTATAAAGAAAGCTGAGCACCAAAGAATTGATGCTTTTGAACTGTGGTGTTGAAGACTCTTTGAGAGTCTCTTGGACTGCAAGGAGATCCAAGCAGTCCATCCTAAAGGAAATTAGTCCTGAATATTCATTGGAAGGACTGACGCCGAAGCTGAAACTCCAGTACTTTGGCCACCTGATACAAAGAACTGACTCATTGGAAAAGACCTTGATGCTGGGAAAGATTGAAGGCGGGAGGAGAAGGGGATGACAGAGGATGAAATGGTTGGATGGCATCACCGACTCAATGGACATGAGTTTGAGTAAACTCCAGGAGTTGGTGACGGACGGGGAGGCCTGGCATGCTGCAGTCCATGGGGTCACAAAGAGTGGGACGAGACTGAGGACTGAACTGAACTGACAGAGAAGACTGGAAAAAAGAAAAGGAGCCACAGGTGACAAACCCAAAACACCCTCCGACATTCATGTTTTATTAGTCACATTATAGTAAATAGATTGCTGTGGGGACTTATCAAAATAGTGTTCGAATTTTAGGAATTTTTTCCAGGTTGCACAGAACTAGGACGCGACAGATCCCCAGCATAAGAAATCTCAGGTCACATAAATCTTTCCTGGTTTCACTGAGGTTATGTTGAAACCAAACAAAGTTGCAGGATGAGACCTTCCTTTGTGTACATGATCCATCCTGCCTGGCTCTTCCTGGCCCAGATTATTTTTTTTCCCTAAGTCTCGCAACTAAAAAGGAGGAAAACATGAGACCAATGCCTAACTTAGTAGCTGAGCCTGCTGAATGCCTGGTCCTTTCCAGCCACTTCAGCCCAGGACCCTAACAATAGGATCATCTGACATTTGACACAGCTCTTTCAACCCTTCTCTTTCCATTGGTTTAATGGAGAACAAACACTAAGTGCTCCAAAAACCAAACTTTCTCAAGATTTCTAGTAACTTGAGCCCTTAGAAAAACGTACAACAGCGTTTTACAACTCCCCATGTTTTTTTAATAGGATGTCCACTAAGAAACAACTAGTTCTCTTTTTTTCTCTTTCTCTCAGACTTGAGAAGAGGAAGAATTTTAAAAGAGAAAAAGTTAAAAAGTAAGGTTCAACGTACGACCCATTTATATACACCACTGCTCACCATAGGAGTTAACTGCACCCACCTTTATTTGTTCCCCCCTGTTAACCCTGTTACCAGAATTTTACCTGGTAAAAGTATTTCTGCCTTGGATGTGGAATCTGGTTTAGAATGGCGTCACCTGTAAGCACACACACAGACACCAACATAACCATTTCTGTGTAACAACCAAAAAAGCAAAATAGCTAAAATCTCCCCATAAAGAAAAATTGTTTGAGCACTGAAATTACTTGCAAGTTACTCTGAATGTGTAATACCCAGATATTTCTATAAATAAAGTGCAATTCTGGAAAGTCACTGGTGCCATACATGACTGTTATTTGGGACAGTATTAAATTATTTATCATGTTAAAATATAAATATTAATTTCTAAATCTTCATACTTGCTTCCTATTGATTTAAGAGAGCTATTTGCTATGATAATTCAGACCCAAGACAATCCAGAAACAAAAAGAAATGCCAACTGGTGTCAAAACAAAGCCAATTCTTGGATGTCACACTTTGAAACAGACTCAGAGTCTGATCTCTAAACATTTTACTGTTTTGGAGAAGTTGCAAGGAATAAAATAAACTCTTTCTGGAAAACAGTATTTCAGTTCAGTTCAGTTCAGTCACTCAGTCGTGTCTGACTCTTTGCGACCCCATGAATCACAGCACGCCAGGCCTCCCTGTCCATCACCAACTCCCTGAGTTCATTCAAACTCATGTCCATCGAGTTGGTGATGCCATGCAGCCATCTCATCCTCTGTCGTCCCCTTCTCCTCCTGCCCCCAATCCCTCCCAGCATCAGGGTCTTTTCAAATAAGTCAGCTCTTCGCATCAGGTGGCCAAAGTATTAGAGTTTCAGCCTCAGCATCAGCCTTTCCAATGAACACCCACGACTGGTCTCCTTCAGAATGGACTGGTTGGATCTCCTTGCAGTCCAAGGGACTCTCAAGAGTCTTCTCCAACACCACAGTTCAAAAGCATCAATTCTTTGGCATTCAGCTTTCTTCACAGTCCTCATAAATATGTGGATATTTTAAATATCAAGAATATGAATCTTGGCTATACACCATAATGTGTTCAAGCCAAAGCCATCATCTGTATTACAGAAAAACAAATTACTTCAGGTATTTCTATATCATGCTCCAAAAATTAACTTAGATGCATGGAAACTGGAAATAAATGTTTTCATTGAAATAAGATTTTAAAATAGTAGTTAGTCCCCCTAACCTAGCCTTCAGAAGTCACTTCATCTTACAGTGTTGCTGAACTACTAGATCTTTGGAGAGTGTTAAGTGATGCTGCTCTGTTTGCCCTTGCTACAATACAGTAGCTATCGCAGTGTTATCCAATCTCATGACATATCTGGGCATAGAACGTTCCATTGTAAATGGGACAAGGTAGACTAAAATAATACAGAGAATCATCTTTATTTCTAGAAAGCATATGTGACTGGTATTCTTTTTATAAGATCCTGCATTTCTATTTCTCTCATTTATAAATGATTTAGTTGGTATTAAAGTTTTGACTATTTATACCCCTTCGAATCCCACAGACAGTGTTTGTTGTTTTTTATTTTCTACATACTGGCAGATTGGAAATCCAAGGCACTGTGCTTTTTAATCTTTTGTAGGTAAAACATTGCTATTGTTTTGGGTGTTTGGTGGAAGCAAAGGTTGAGGACAGAATAAAGATCAGGGCACCTGTAGGAAATTTTACAAGAAGTTAACTATATGCAAGTGTTGTGATTTTTAAATCTGAAAACTCAGGTCTTTCTTCAGTGGAGAAATGAGATAATTACATCACATCTTTAATTATTTTCCACTTATTTTATCAAAAGAATTGAAGCAGAAAAGTAGCATGGTTAGATTTTATTTTGTGAGCATTTTTGTGACAGTGCAGAGGATGGCTTTTGAGCAGCACAAAGATGGATGCTGGAAAATATATTAGGAGTCCTTTGCAAAACATCAAGAGATACAGAGGACATTACAAAGGGATAGAGAAAAGGAAGTAGATGGAAGAAATATCTAAGAGAAGACTTGTCAACTTGGGAGTCATCTATCTGTAGACATAGAAAAGGATACATTTACTCTAATTTTAATAAAGCTTAAGTTTCAGGCAACTTAGTTTTCTGGATGAGGCCCTGTGCTTAATTTTGTACACTTTCCGTAAAGAGAGACCCCATACGTGATTTTGATAAATAAATCATTAAATATGGAATGAAAAGAGAGAGAGAGACCCCAGAGTTGTATAACCTTCAGACCCCACAAAATCTGGACCTAGCCTGGGTAATGTTTAAATCATTAGAGTAGATAAGATGATCTGAGGAGATTGTATAGAATGAAAAGAGAAGTGAACTTAGAATGAGAAATCTGAAAATGTCAGTATTCACAAGGTAGGAGACAAAGAGGAAGGGGTTTATGAACGAGATTTTTAGAATATAATCAGAGATAGAAGATCAGAAAAGATTTTTGTCCTGGAGGAGGAAATGGTAACCCACTCCAGTATTCTTGCCTAGGGAATCCCATGGACAGAGGAGCCTGGTGGGCTGCAGTTCACAGGGTCGCAGAGTTGGACATGACTAACCACGTGTGCATACACACAAACACACACATTTGTTCTTTAAAAAATACTCAGTGTTTCATAGCTTTATAATAAATGTTGACTTTGACCTTTTGATTAGCAACTAATACTTTAACACTTGCATCAAGAATTTTTCTCGGTCTAGACCTCTGCTGTTTAATATGCAACCCACTATATGAAGCATGTCTATTGAGTATTTGATATGTAACTCATTCAAACTAGTTGAGTTTTAAGTAAAAAATATGAATTGAATTTCAATGACAAAGTGTTAGAAAAATAAAATATTTTATTAATAAAAATAAAGAATTTTGTCATGGAAGCCAAGGACTAGAAAGTCTTAGGAAGCAATGGCCTGTAAACAGTCTCAAAATAAAGCATAAAGGTCAAAAGAACTAAAAGGAATCCTTTGGAGCCGGCCTCCTGGAGTTCCATTAGCAACCTTGTCAAGCAGCTTCAGAGGAAGCAGAGCCACCTTTCAGTGTGTTCAGAGTCAATGTTAATTGAAAAAATGAAGATAATCTGTTTGTTCAGGCTTTTGAAATAGATAAAGGAATAAAGGAAGTTGAAAGCTAGAAAAATACACCTTCCTGAGATTGTTTTAAGCAAAAATGCAAAGCCTGAAGAGTATTAAAATTCTTAAAGAAACTGATGCAACATTTAAAAATGTTCCCACAACGAAAACAGTGGGGTCAGATGGTTTTACACAGAAACTCTCCCAAACTTTGAAGGAAGAAATCATCTTTTACAATTTCTTCCAGGAACTATAAAAAGAAGGAACATGCCCCCAAGTCATTTTACACAATCGGAACCATCCTGACCCCAAAACGACGCCAGCATTAGGAGAAGGACAACTTTCTGATTTCTAATTCATGAAAAAAGATGCAAGAATGTCAAATAACATACTAGCAAGGTCAAATGGAATAGTGAAAGCAAGAGATAATGTACCATGATCAAGTTGCTTGTAACTAAGGAACACAGGGATAGTTTAATATTAGAAAATTTGTCGTGGAACTCAGCACATTAACAGATTTTAAAAAGAAAGCCATGTGACTATTTTAATACATGTGGGGAAAGTGTCTGATAAAATTCAACATAACACAAACTTACGGTAAAAGGAGAAGAAAAGCAAGCTTCCCTAAATAGTCTCTATTATCAGGAAGTGTTGGAAGCACCTCTTTAAAATCAGGGATGAGACACAATCATTACTTTTTGTAACATCGTAGAGAAGGCACCAGTCTTCCTCAGCTCAACGCTGAGCCTACCACTTGGTCAGCTTTGCTAACTTAGTATCCTCCTGACATCCACATGTACTCCTTCACTGGCATCTTCTCAGCATGGGCTGCACAATGGAATCACCTAGACTTTGAATTTACTAATGCCTGAGTCCCAACCCTAGAAATTCCTATTGTGATTGATCTGGGGTATCATACGGGCATCTGGAGTTCCAAATCTCTCCAGGTGATGCGCAGCTCAGGTTGTGAAGCTCTGAAGCACCAAGAGAAGAGGAAAATGGGGAAGCAAGGGAAAAACACAGCTATGATTTTCAACCTGGCTGCACATTAAAATCACCTAAAGAGCTTTAAAAAAAAAAAATCCTGATACCTCAGTTGTCTCCTATACCTATTTTTAAGTCAGAGGCTATGCAGGTAGGATCCCCAAAATTTTCTTATACATAGCCAAGATTGAGAAGCACAGTTCTCTCCTTTCTTCCTGGGCAATGTCATCAGCTCCCCTGGATTCATTTAACAAGTACATTCTAATGCTTCAAAATCTGTACATTTTGCCTGTAGTTACCTCCTAAATACGAACACTTTGAACACAACAGCCAGCTCAACATCCACCCTTGGAAGTCCCGAGTCTGCCACATGCCCACAGATTCTCCTGCATCACAGCTGTGTCCATGTACTCAGTTCTTCCCACCAGGCAGCAAGCCCCTCAAGGATGAGTGTTATTATCTAGTGTGCTGTGTGTGAGGATTGAGGCTAAGTTTCTTACATCTCCCTTATCTAAGAACAGGATTGTTTCCACATCGTTGGCATATCCTGCCAATAGGAATTGAGACCCACAACTGATGAGAAGAGGAGAGACACAGGAGCAAGAAGCCAGCACAGTGTTGATACTACTGACATTTAAAGATTTCTGGGGAGACGGGACTGGGGATCAGCCTTTAGTAAAATGTACATCAGGCCAGCACTCCCACCAGCACAAGCACAAAACTGACGCCAAGAAGAGAATGTGCTTCCAGTCCCATGAACCTCTGAACCACGCTGCCTCTCCCCACATTTTCTTTTCCCCCTTTTCCCATCCATATTAAAGGGGTGAAAAGGGACTCCCCTAACCCTCACTGTCACAGCAGTGAGAAGAGAAATCTTCCCACACCCCTGCAACCCACATAATAAGAAGGGACTTTCCTGCCTAAGTGACAAGACGGGAATCCCCTGACACAGAGGCATCTAGAAAGTAAGGGATGTCCACTGCAAATGGAGTCAGTGCCTCTCAGCCAACGAAACTGGTCTTTCTGTGATCTTTTCCAGCTCAGTCTGCACTCTTAATAAACTATCTCACTGAAGCTGAATTATCATCTCTAGGGTACAGATGAGGAAACGGGGCTTGCCCATGGTCCCCAAACCAGATAACAATGGTAGAACCCAGCGATCAGCCCATCTATGCAGAAAACAGGTATCTCCACTTTTCCAAAGTTTGCTTTATGCCGCTTCTCTTTTACAAGATCTACGTTGCTATCTGTTTTTGCTAACTGAAAGAAATCTAAAGAGAATATTCGCTTCTAGCATCCAGCATTTGTTTTGCAGTGAGCTGTTACAGAGGCAGTGCACAGCCCCCAGTGGCAAGAGCCGTACCGTCAGGCTCCTTCCCCGGGAACCACACAGCATCTCAGCATCCAGTCGTCATGGCTGGGAACTGAGTCCATGAGCATCTGGGCTTCACCTCGATTTATTCTGTGTCTACATTAACAGGATGTGTTCCAGGGTATTTGCCTCTTCGCTTTATGTCATTTGGGTTTACAAAAGTTATCATGGGAAGGCTCTGCCTTCAGATGGCAGGAGGAAAACCTCTTACCCCAAAATCACTATTTTGTTCCATGTTAAAATGCACTAGTTCATCCTTGTGGTCAACTTATTTTACTTTTTCTTTTATCCCCATAATAAAAGCAAGAAGGAAAAAAAAGGTAGTTTTACAGAGAAAACTCAAATGAAATGAGAAAGGCTGAAAAATTGTTGGAGAAACATTTCCAAAATAGCCCTCCCTATCTCAAGATGGAACGCGGCTTATCTTTGATCTCATGTCACAACAACACAGAATAACACCATGAACTTTTTCCATCTATCATTATCAAGATCAAGGAACCTGGCACTCGTCTTCATAAACAGTCTGTTACCCCAGACTCTAGGCCAGCTGGGGAAAGCTACAGCTCAGGACCACATTCAACATTCTCTGGTTGCTAAAAGCTGGGTTTCTCCAGGGAAGAGGTGAAGCTGCACAGGAGGTCTGGTCCCCTCTGGGAGAACAGCCAGGGAAAGCTGCCTGGTCAGGCCAGCTCAGCGGAAGGGGGTGGGGTGGGATGGAGGTCAAAGTGCGAAGAGGGTGTGGCTTGGAAGGAGGCGGAAAGGCTCTGCCTGTCCGGGCTAGGCAGTACCAGGTCTGCATTTGCAGAGTCACTGTTCTAGTCACTGTTCTGTCACTTTATTTGGTGGCTTTTTTTCATTAGATTAAAATGACTTTATTAGCAAAGAAGTGTGGGCCTCTTCGGTGTGCAGCATCATCTCTGCATTTTTTGGTTATGGTCATGTATTTAAACCTCAGAGTTAAAAAGAAGGATTCTTTATTCCCACCGCGCCCTTCTAGAACCAATTAAATACTGTTTGCTCTTGCTGCCTACCTCATGATCTCACTGCTTTTTGGCCGCATAATGGGAAAGAAGTCATTTCAGTAATTGCCATATTGTGAAGAGCCGTAGGGAGTGTTATGGCTACTGTGTCATAGTACTTAAGCTTTAGTTTATAAGAGTAAAAATAGCAATGGAGGAGAGGCCACAAATGCATTGGTTTCTCCAGGCTGGCTCATCTTGGACTACCTTTGCTCCCTTGACAAAAATAGCCAAGTTGCACAGACATAGTCTAAACTCTTCTTCTTCCACCTATGTTCATTTCAGAAGAAGCAACTGTGAACATTAGGGGAAAATACAGAATGCTGCAGTGCCTCCATACAACTGGTGCTCCAAACAGTACTTTTTGGTTTGATCTTTCATACGCGTTAAGATCCAATCTCCTTAACATTAAAGACTTGTTTAGTCGCTAAGTCTTGTACAACTCTTTTGCAACCCCATAGACTGTAACCTGCCATGTTTCTCTGTCCATGGAACTGTCCAGGCAAGAAGATTGGAGTGGGTTGCCATTTCCTTCCCCAGAGGATCTTCCCAACCCAGTGATCGAACCCACATCTTTTATGTTTCCTGCATTGGCAAGTGGATTCTTTGCCACTGAGCACCAGGTAAGACCAACATTAAAGACCAACGCTCCTTTAAAAAAATAATAAAAGTAAGTTCTCTCATTTCTCTCACTGCCCAGCAGTTGCCTCCGTACCCTCCAAGGCTGCCTCATTCAGTCTTTCCACAACTCCCTCAGAGCCAACCCTGTAACTAAGGCATCATCTTCTTTCTGATTTAGCAGTTCCTAAAATCCTATGTCCACCTAAGAAATACCTTTTAATCTCCCCTGCACTCACACACCATCATGTAATTCCTATGATTCCTCTTCACACAACACCCCCACAGAATTCATGTATTCTTTGCCTCTGGATAACCAAGATTTTATTCTATATGTTTATTCCCTGTTCAATTGTCTTTTTCCCCATGGCTATAGAGCAAGGACTATAGTAAGAAAATAGGAACCCATATGCTGTGTTAGAATCTCCATCACTGCTTTAGCTTTCTGTCTACAGTGTTACTTGGTATGACATTTAAGAGAGCCTAGGGAGAAAAACCAGACTGAAAACTTGCTGTTTCAGTGATCACAAGCAAGAACAAGGTGTCCCGCCTGCCTGCGTGTCCTCACTGGTGTCTTCAGCAGAGGTTACACTCATCTATGTTCACGAGAAAATAACAGAGACCAACTGGAGAAAACCAGGATCACTTTTTAAAAAATGTAATTCACACATCATACTCATTATGTCAAGGGCACAATTAAGGGTCTCCTTGCCTATGACAGCCAAGCCTTACTTAGGGCTTTTACTTTGTTGTCATTGCTATTATTCTGCTGCATTATCTTGGTTTTTATAAAACCATCCCAGCTCCTTCCCAAGTGAGTCAGCTTTTTCTGTTCCACTTACGAATTTTGCAGTTTACTGGGGTCTAACTCCATGCCAATGGCAATCAGATGAACAGCCTTCTACATGTGTTATTCACATCCACAGGAGAGGACCTGCCTAATGCAACCTGCCTGGCATCCATCCATCCATTCAGAATATTTTGATTAATACCCTACATCACACTGTCCTGGGCATTGAGGATACCACCCTAAGCGAGATAGATATGCATTCCATTTTATGCAAACTACCCTGTAGGACATAAGCCACTCTCCTGACCTCTAGACAAAGTTTCAGAAGCAGCACAGCTGTGTCCTTTTATAGAATTTATAGTTGTAAACAACTTAGTTGGGACCATATTCTGCTGCATCATTAGCTCTCTGTTCCCCTCTGCAACATGGAAGAACTGGGCAGAGTAATATCACTGGCTTGTACAAAGTGCCCACTTCTAGACTTTATAAATCTATACCCAGTTCACATTTGGTTACAAAATGTTCTTAAATATTGGGACCACAAAACCAGTCAAAGCTAAGACTGGATGATAATGTGTAGAAATTGTGGATTTTCTAGATAAGAAATATATTAGAAGAATGCATGATTCTCTCTGGTTCAAAGTTCTTTAGAGTTAGATGAAAAGAATCTTATGTATCTTAAGAGCTAAAGCAATGAAAAGTCCAATTAAGCAAGGTTGCTACCTGAGCCCCTGGCTTAGCTTGGTACAATTAGATATTACAGATTACAACTACAGAAGTCAGACAGCAGACTTCCCATACTGACAGCCAGCTTCCCTGGTGGCTCCAAAGGTAAAGAATCTGGCTGGAATGCAGGAGACATGAGTTTGATCCTTGGGTCAGGAAGATCCCCTGAAGAAAGGAATGGCTATCTACCCCAGTATTCTTGCCTGGAGAATTCCATGGACAAAGGACCCCAGTGGGCTATATAGTCCATGGGGTCCCAAAGAGTCGGACATGACTGAGTGACTAACATTTTCACTTTCACACAGACAGCGCTAGAAAAACTTTTAGTTGAATCCAGTAGACTCCAGCTGAGATCACTCTAAAAGGAGGCCATTCATCCAGCAACTATGAAAAGAGGCTCACCACACCATTTTGGTCCCAGATGAGGATTTACTTATGTCCAAGCCAGCATCTCCAGATGGGCTTCCCTGGTGGCTCAGGGGTAAAGAATCCGCCTCTAATGAAGGAGACCCAAGGTAGATCCCTGAGTAAGGAAGATCCCTTGGAGAAAAAAAAGGCCACCCACTCCAGTATTCTTGCCTGGGAAATTCCATGCACAGATGAGCCTGGTGGGCTACAGTCCACAGGGAAGCAAAAGAATTAGACATGGCCTAGAAATGGCAGCCCACTCCAGTGTTCCTGCCTGGAGAATCCCAGGGACGGGGGAGCCTGGTGGGCTGCCGTCTATGGAGTCGCACAGAGTCAGACACGACTCAAGCAACTTAGCAGCAGCAGCAGCAACTAAATAATAACAACATTTCCAGGCATTAAGTACCTTCAACAAGCTGACAAGGCAAGTTCCAAAATCAAGTGGGAAGTCAAGCCCCAAACTCATCTGAGTAACACATATTTTTCCCTATAATGAATAGCATCTTTTAATCTTCAGGAATTTTTTAATTTAATAAATGCTTAACAAAATCAAATCTATATTTATAATTTTGTGTTAAGTGATACATGTAAATTTGAAATTTTAAATATTCACATGGTAATTTGGCCTCTTCAAATATAGTTCAACCTTGTAGTTCTAATTTAAAATATGTAACTGAGTCATTAAGAGTTGTGATTGTGAAAATACTATAACACTGGAAAATTTAAGAGATTTTAGTGTTTCCATATCTGTGAATTTGATTTGTTAGATTAACAATAATTTTTTAAGTACTTAGGAATAAATCATAGTCTATCCAAAGAAAATCAAGCATATTTAAATTATAAATGAAATTTAAACTATTTCAGGTTTAAATATGTAAATGGAACCAAGCATTAGTCAAAGTCTCCCCCAAATGTGATTAAAATTTACTGGACTTATAAATAGAAAAATAAGATTTTTAAACTGAATTTAAAAGCTAAAAAAGAGCTACATTTATGGTTTGTAATAATTAATAAGATTACACATGAAAATTGCCTTAAAGGATAGGTTTTAAAGCCATATAGAGAGGCATACCTGGCAGCTAATTAATAAAAATATTTTGTTATTATTTTGCAATATTTTTCAACTTTTAACAATTTATAATATTATGATTTATTTTCTGAGTCTATATACGTATTCACTTTTATACAGAGACACAGATATAAAGAACAAATATGTGGATACCAAGGGGGAAAGGTGGAGAGGAATTGGGACTGACACACGTACACCATTGATACTGTGTATAAAATAGACAACTGGTGAGCACAGGGAACTCTACTTAAGGCACTGCGGTGACCTGAATGGGAAGAAGTCCCAACGGAGGGCACATATGCAAATGTATGGCTGACTCATTTTCTTGTACAGGACAAACTAACACAACATTGTAAAGCAACTATACTCCAATAAAAATTAATTTAAAAAAAGAGGTGTGGGTTAAGCAAAAGAGCAGAATTATGCACTATTTATCGTTGAGTGCCTACTCTATGTTTAACACTTTGGGGAAATACAAAAGCATATCAAGTTTTTAATGAAGTAAGGCAGGTAAGATGCACAAACCTGAAACAATTAGAGAACAGAATGATTCAGTTCAATAAACAGTTATTGACAGCCAACCTTCCAGGAGATACAATGATAGGCTCCAGGGAGCAGGAGAGGGCTGGGCTCAAAAGCAAACAATAAGCTTTATAATTACGCACTAAATTGTGTGTTGCAGAAGTCAAATGAGAAGCATTCAGAAAGACATACCAAAGTATATTGGAACAGCTGAGATTTGTGGACGAGGTAAGAATTGATCTGGGCTTTGAAGGATGGCAAGGACTGAAATACACAAACAGAAGAGGGCTGGAAGACAGAGGTACTTTGACCCTGTTGTGCAAAGGAAGGAACAAAGAAGCCAGCAGAGAAGAGATGCTTCATGCGAGTGGCATACGGAAACATTTCTGAATTATACGAGAGTTAAAAGTTAGTCACCAGTCTAAGTTACTACAGACTAGAACTAAAAGCAATAACATCACTACTAAATACTGGGAGATAGTGGCATAAAATAAGATAAATTCTCATGTCATACCAAGGAGTCAATGAATACTATTTAAATTTGGCTCAAATGGTAATCTGCCTGCAATGCAGAAGACCCAGGTTCGATCCCTGGGTCAGGAAGATCCCCTGGAGAAGGGAATGGCAACCCATTCCAGTATTCTTGCCTGGAGAATCCCTGGACAGAGATGCCTGGCAGGGTACAGTCCATAGGGTCACAAAGAGTTGGGCACAACTGAATGATTAACACTAATTTTCAATCAAGAAAAAAGTATCAGATTAGATCAGATCAGTCGCTCAGTCGTGTCCGACTCTTTGCGACCCCATGAATCGCAGCACACCAGGCCTCCCTATCCATCACCAACTCCCGGAGTTCACTCAGACCCACGTCCATCGAGTCAGTGATGCCATCCAGCCATCTTATCCTCTGTCGTCCCCTTCTCCTCTTGCCCCCAATCCCTCCCAGCATCAGGGTCTTTTCCAATGAGTCAACTCTTCACATGAGGTGGCCAAAGGACTGGAGTTTCAGCTGTAGCATCATTCCTTCCAAAGAAATCCTAGGGCTGATCTCCTTCAGAATGGACTGGTTGGGTCTCCTTGCAGTCCAAGGGACTCTCAAGAGTCTTCTCCAACACCACAGTTCAAAAGCATCAATTCTTCAGCGCTCAGCCTTCTTCACAGTCCAGCTCTCACATCCAGAGCACAGGAAAAACCATAGCCTTGACTAGACGAACCTTTGTTGGCAAAGTAATATCTCTGCTTTTGAATATGCTGTCTAGGTTGGTCATAACTTTCCTTCCAAGGAGTAAGTGTCTTTTAATTTCATGGCTGCAGTCACCATCTGCAGTGATTTGGGAGCCCAAAAAAATAAAGTCTGCCACTGTTTCCAGTTTCCCCATCTATTTCCCACGAAGTGATGGGACTGGATGCCATGATCTTCGTTTTCTGAATGTTGAGCTTTAAGCCCACTTTTTCACTCTCCACTTTCACTTTCATCAAGAGGCTTTTGAGTTCCTCTTCACTTTCTGCCATAAGGGTGGTGTCATCTGCATATCTGAGGTTATTGAGATTTCTCCCAGCAATCTTGATTCCAGCTTGTGTTTCTTCCAGTCCAGCGCTTCTCATGATGTATTCTGCATATAAGTTAAATAAACAGGGTGACAATATACAGCCTTGACGAACTCCTTTTCCTATTTGGAACCAGTCTGTTGTTCCATGTCCCGTTCTAACTGTTGCTTCCTGACCCGCGTACAGGTTTCTCAAGAGGCAGATCAGGTGGTCTGGTATTCCCATCTCTTTCAGAATTTTCCACAGTTTCTTGTGATCCACACAGTCAAAGGCTTTGGCATAGTCAATAAAGCAGAAGTAGATGTTTTTCTGGAATTCTCTTGCTTTTTCGATGATCCAGCGGATGTTGGCAATTTGATCTCTGCTTCCTCTGCCTTTTCTAAAACCAGCTTGGACATCAGGAAGTTCATGGTTCACATATTGCTGAAGCCTGGCTTGGAGAATTTTGAGCATTACTTTACTAGTGTGTGAGATGAGTGCAATTGTGTGGTAGTTTGAACATTCTTTGGCATTGCCTTTCTTTGGGATTGGAATGAAAACTGACCTTTTCCAGTCCTGTGGCCACTGCTGAGTTTTCCAAATTTGCTGGCATATTGAGTACAGCACTTTCACAGCATCATCTTTCAGGATTTGGAATAGCTCAACTGGAATTCTATCACCTCCACTAGCTTTGTTCGTAGTGATGTTTTCTAAGGCCCACTTGACTTCACATTCCAGGATATCTGTCTCTAGGTCAGTGATCACACCATCGTGATTATCTGGGTCGTGAAGATCTTTTTTGTACAGTTCTTCTGTGTATTCTTGCCATCTCTTCTTGATATCTTCTGCTTCTGTTAAGTCCATACCATTTCTGTCCTTATCAAGCTCATCTTTGCATGAAATGTTCCTTTGGCATCTCTGATTTTCTTGAAGAGATCCCTAGTCTTTCCCATTCTGTTTTCCTCTATTTCTTTGCATTGATCGCTGAAGAAGGCTTTCTTATCTCTTCTTGCTATTCTTTGGAACTCTGCATTCAGATGTTTATATCTTTCCTTTTCTCCTTTGCTTTTTGCTGTTCTTTCACAGCTATTTGTAAGGCCTCCCCAGACAGCCATTTTGCTTTTTTTGCATTTCTTTTCTATGGGGATGGTCTTGATCCCTGTCTCCTGTACAATGTCACGAACCTCATTCCATAGTTCATCAGGCACTCTATCTATCAGATCTAGGCCCTTAAATCTATTTCTCACTTCCACTGTATAATCATAAGGGATTTGATTTAGGTCATACCTGAATGGTCTAGTGGTTTTCCCTACTTTCTTCAATTTAAGTTTGAATTTGGTATAAGGAGTTCATGGTCTGAGCCACAGTCAGCTCCTGGTCTTGTTTTTGCTGACTGTATAGAGCTTCTCCATCTTTGGCTGCAAAGAATATAATCAATATGATTTCGGTTTTGACCATCTGGTGATGTCCATGCATAGAGTCTTCTCTTGTGTTGTTGGAAGAAAAAAGTATAAGCATGTATTATTACACCTTTAGGGATAAACAGCAGAGGAACAATAGAGTTAAAACAGTTTGTCTCTTTGTCTCTGGGAAAGGAACTAAGGATAAAGAGGGCTGGGGATCAGCGAATACTGCTTCTCACCCTGAACTTTTCTGCACTATTTGATAGCATGCAAATACATCACTTTGGTCCAAATACGAAAATTTAAGACAAACTTAGCTATTAAGCCACGTTTGTTTGACTCAGAAACATATTCACTATAAAGCAAATAAGGAGAAAGCAATGGCACCCCACTCCAGTACTCTTGCCTGGAAAATCCCATGGACAGAGGAGCCTGGTAGGCTCCAGTCCATGGGGTCGCTAAGAGTCGGGCACGACTGAGCGACTTCACTTTCACTTTTCACTTTCATGCATTGGAGAAGGAAATGGCAACCCACTCCAGTGTTCTTGCCTGGAGAATCCCAGGGACAGAGGAGCCTGGTGGGCTGCCGTCTATGGGGTCGCACAGAGTCAGACACAACTGAAGCGACTTAGTAGTAGCAGCATAAAGCTAATAAAGCTTTAGCTTCAAGGCCCCTCACTTCACTGACCTCTTCCAAGACCTATATCTAATTTTGTAATTATATATTTTCTATTCTGTTTTCTTAGAGTCCCCCAAGTCATGTAAGCTTCAGGCTCTGATGACACTAACTTGAACCAAGATCTTTCTCATTTCTTACAGTTCCTTAATGTCTTTCTTACTTTACATTTCCTAGAAGGAACCTAGTCTCACCACTTTTGATGTCATTTTTAATCCAGGCACACTATCTTGGTTATGCTAATAAGTGATTTTTAGTCAAAATAAAGATTCCTACTTGATTCAGGAAGCGGTATCAAAGCACAAAGATTTTTAAACATGAAAATGATATGAGGGAAGGAGTGATTTATAAAATACTCCCCTGACGTAGCTGGATTGATGTTGGGAGAGACTAGAAGCAAAGGGACCAGATGAAAGCCTTGGCAATAACTAGCAGACAAGAGGTGAAGGCACAGACAGGCGGTAAAGGAAGGAATGGAGAAACTGGGTAGACGAAAGAGGTCTTCTAAAATAGAACTGAACGGGCCTGGTTACCAACTGAAGAGCTGCCCCACAAATAATAATCGATTAGAATCCTTCCCAACTGTATGTCAGGTGGGCGCCTGATTTTTTACTCTTCATTTTGGCAGATTTCTCACAGGCTTCAACTGAAAATTTGACCAGTAAAACCAATTTGAATGAAGACATCCTGCCAGTCAGTCGGTAACTCTAGCCGGAAATTTGTGCATGGAATTCCATCATCTTGAACTTTCTAGCTCTGGATATGTATTCATATTCATGTACATCATTTCAGGAGCATGTGCTGACAAGAAAGGCTAGTAAGTGGATTCAATTGGGGTGCTAACGGTTCTATGGATCACGGTGTATTCAGTTTATACAACTGCCTGTACTCTGACTGTGGCAGACTGATAACTAGTCCACGTTCTATGGGAGGAAACACAGGGCAAAATGGGTCTATGAGGGTCAAGCCAATCGGCAAAAAACAGCAGGCTAAAGAAATCCATGAATAACCTCTAAAAATTGTCTACTCTTCTTATGAGTCAGTATAATTTAATATCTCTACAGCATATTGAGGGTTGTGTGTATGTAATGTGGGGATTCTGAACACATCGACTGTCAGTCTTTAAATTTCTCTGTGGAAATAAGAAATTTAAAATCTTGTCTGGATGTGGCCAAACCAGCACAGCTGACCTGGAAAGTGAAGTCAGCTAATGATGCACCTGGGTGGTTTCCGGATCGACTGATGAAACTGCCATGCATCTGGAGAGACTAAATACAGACCTGAGCCTTGATAAGAACCACTTTCCTTCATCCTTCATTCCTCGCCTTGGGGATTTTTTTCTTTTACAAATGCAGCCTGATCCTTCTGTCTTAAAAAAACATATTAACTGTTGTCTTAAAAAAGTATATTAACTTTTTTGATGGAATAAACAAGGACTAAAATGTAAATGCCTACCAAGTACAGAAAGTGAGTTTAAAAAAAAAAAAAAACTAAGTCTTACATAAATAAGCAAGCATATATTTTTTTTCAATCTTTTAAATAAGAAAGTGACTTAAGTAGTGGCAATAGAGAACTAAATATGTATAGTGCTGCTTCGTGCAACAGCTCCAAAACTAGTGAGTAAATTAGACAGACCACCAACCTGCGAGGGCAACAAAAGAGATGCACTGATTGCCATGTTTAATTCTTTCACAGCATGTAAAAAGAAGAGTGGAGTTCCCCCGTGCATCCTTTCTGACATCTTCTCCCACTTCAATCCATAACATGTCCCCGCTCTCTTCACACCTTTCAGCTCATCCTCTCTTCTGGCTCTGTATCATCATCAGCATTGTAAACATGCAGTCTCCTTAAAAAAAAAAATTCTCTTACAACCACTGCCCTTTGAAACTCAAACTTCATTAAAAAGCTATGTCCAACTCAAGTAACAAATGTTGGCAAGGATGTAGAGAAAAGGGAACCTTCCTACACAGTTAGTGGAAATGTAGATTGGTTCAGCCACTGTGAAAAACAGTAGGAAGGTCTCTCCAAAAACTGAGAAAAAAAAACAGGAACTACCATATGACCCAGCAATTCAACTCCTGGGTGTACATATATATATATATATATATATATATATATATATATATATAAAACACTTATTCAAAAATAGGCATGTGCCCCAATGTTCATAGAAGCATTATTTATAATTGACAAAATATGAGAGCAAACAGTGTCCATCAACAGATGAATGGATAGAGAAGATGTGGTCTATACATACAATGGAATACTCTTCAGCCATGAAAAAAGCAAAATTTTGCCATTTACAGCAACATGGATGGATTTGGAGGGTATTATGATAAGTGAAATAAACCGAGAAAGACAAATAGTGTAAGATATCATTTATATGTGGAATCTAAAAAATAAAACAATCTAGTGACTGTAACAAAACAAGAAGCAGATGCACAGATATAGAGAACAAAATAGTTGTGGTTACCTGTGTGTGTACGGCGGGGGGATAGCAATATAGAGGCAGGAGAGTGGAAGATAAAAACTACTGGGTGTGAGATAGGCTGAAGGATGCACTGTACACCATAGGAAACATAGTCACAATTTTATAATAACTATAAATGGAAAGCAACCTTTAAAAGTTCTTCAAATTAAAAAAAAACAAAACTATGTCCAATCACTGCCTCCTCAGCCTCACCATCACTTCCTTCCGCCACAGCAGTTTCGCACCCGTCCCTACTTCTCCCAGGAACCACTCCTGCCAAGATGGCTAGTGATCTCCTTACCTTAAGCCAAATTCAGTGGTTTTTGCTGCTGTGATCCCTAGCCTACTTTCAATACTGTTTAACTCTCCCATTACCCTTAAATACCTTGCAAAAAAAAGAAAGAACATTGTTTTTTGGCTTTCACTCTTCTCTGGCTATTTATTCTCAATCTCTTTTGCTGGCTCTTCTTTAAGTATTAGTTTAATATGAGCCCTGGGTCTGTTTTCTGACTCTCTTCTCCTTGTACACACTCTCCAAGTGATATTATCCTCTCCAATAGATTCAGTCACCCTGTATATGTGAATGACTATCACAATCTAGCTCTCCTGCTGAGTTTCAGAACCTTAGGTCCAATGGGCATCATCTTTTGTTTATTCCAGAAGCTACTTAAGCTCAGTATGTCTAAAACCAGACTCATCTCTCTGATCAAACTCTTCTCTCTCCTGGGTTTACCCTCTTGTTGGATAAAGCCAGAGTCTACTTAGGACTTCCCTGGTGATCCTGGGGTTAAAACTCCATACTTCCAATGCAGGGGACACAGGTTCAATTCCTGTTCGGGAAACTAAGATGCCACATGGCCAAAAAATAAAAATTTAAAAGTTCAAAAACTTAAAAGAAGCCAGAGTCTACTTAGCTTTGCTACTCTGAAGGACACCAGTGCCAGTGTAGGCAAAGTGTTCAATATCTTAAGAGCTGTATACTTATTTATTCTGATTCAATTAGTGTGGATTCATTCTTTTCCTGGGATTTTAAATGTCAATCGTATTAGATAAATTAAACATCTCCTTAACTACTTTGGAAGATACATAACAAACCTAAATGGTATGGAAAACATTAAATAAAATATTTTAGGAGATATTATTAGTGTTGAATTTCCCTTGATGAACTAAAAATCCAATGTCGTTTAGGGACCAGAAGGATTAGATAAACTTCACTTTGCGATACCTTGATGTTACCCTAGAAAAATTTACTCACATATAATTATATATGCAGGCTTCCCTAGTATCTCAGTGGTAAAGAATCTACCTGCAATGTAGGAGACACCAGTTCAATACCTGGGTCAGCAAGATCCCCTAGAAAGGCAATGGCAACCCACTCTAGTATTCTTGCCTGGGAAATCCCATGGGCAAAGGAGTCTGGCAGGCTACAGTCCATAGAGTCACAAAGAGTCAGACATGACTTAGCAACTGAACAACAACAACAATTACATACACACAATTTTATAAAGCAGATATCTGTCCAACTTTTGTTCTTCCTTATATATTGGGCAGCTAAGGTTGAGTTCAAAGTATTGCCAGGGTCAATCAGGCAAACAAAGAGCAAAGGATAGTATAAGTGTTGAGCCTCCCTGCTTCCTGAGACTTTCATCACTGCAACAAGGGGTGATAACACCAACCTCACATGAATGTTGGATTTAATGAGACAAACTACACAAAATGCTTGGCATAGGCTGGATCCTCAAAGATTTCAACAAAAATTTATTTTTTAAAATTCCCCACCATTCTCTTTCCTTTCCCCCAAATTTGAGGCAATTGAACCCTTCTGGTACAGGATGAAATAACTAGAAAAATCCAGCATGATCCGAGATGAGAAACCTTCCAGTAGACCTGTAAGAGATTAACTTTGGCTTAAAATTATTTTACGTGTTTCAATTGTCCAAGACTAAAGTTCTCAGATGTATTCTCTAACAGACCCAAACCCATAGGGTACCTCAAGAGTGGACCTGACTGCTTAAGGCCCTCAAAATTCTCATTGATGAGATTAAATTAAATGGCCAGAAGCAGTGAGGACTGCCTTACCCTCCAGAAGCAAATTTAGCTCATATGCAAAATTTTCACATAGTCCCAAACCAAGGAGAAGAAAAAGGATATGAAGAACAAAGAGGACACTTCTGAAAATTATCAGCAATCACCTCTAAAAATTCCTGGCTTTCCTTCAAAACAACAACAAATTGGGAAGAAAGTTTTTGTGCACTTGGGGATGGAGAAGGAGGTTGGGATCGGGAAACAACTGACTACGCCTAGGAAGAAAGAGGAATTGTTCTTAAGTAAGACTAGGGGTTTATGAATAAAGGTGAAGTGGAGGAGAACAATTCTCTCTAGACTTTCCATGAAAAAGGAAGAACCTGGTTGATGACAACCTAAGAGTAACTTGTGAAAGCCCACGTTACTGGTGCCAGTCTAACCAGCCGCCAGCAGCCCTTGCAAGGAGCCAGATGCTCTCAGCAAAGATGCCCTTCACAGTTTCCTTACTGGAAATGTGGAAGGAGCTCTCATAGAATAGACCCAAAGACATAGCTGTGCCCACAATCCCAACATAATGAATTTGTAATTAGTGCAGGAGGGAGCAAGATGGTGGAGGAGCAGGTAGACGTGGAGTACATCTATCCTCACGGATACATCGTGAATACACCTTCAGACACAGAAGTGCATGCAGAACACTAGCCAAGAGGGGGCAGAAGTACCTGACCATCAAAAAAGAATACATAGAATCATGCAAAACTCCATAGGACGAAGGAACTAGGGGGAGAAACAGGAGTATTGGTAGGACTGGAGCTGCCTTCAGTGGGTGGGGGAACTGAAGCAGGGGTCTGATCCCCACACTGGGGCAACTGTCTGGGTCAGAGGAGAAACATTTGAGACTGAGAGTGAAGCAGCTGATCTGTGACAGCCTAAACGGAATGAGAATCAGACAATCCTTGCTACAGCCATACATACCCTGGAGAGGGATGCAGGTCCCCTAGAAGGTGCAACAACTGGGAGCTGGAGCATAGGGACTGTGGAGCAATTTCAGGGTGAGGGCTGCTGTTGACTGCTGGGAGACAGACCAAGGGGACGTGAGAAATGCCTGTGGAGGAAAGCCAAGAAGCCATGGAAGCAAGGCAATACTGCTGAGTCATGAGTAAGGGCTGGAGCCATCATCATAGCCTCTCTCTCCCCACACGTCAACACCCGCAACTGAACAGTAGAGAGGCTGGCCCTTCAAGCACCTAACAAGCGGAACAACAGAGAAACATCCCAGCCAGGAGGCCTCTTTAAGTGCCTGAATGGGTGGAGCAATGGAGAAAGACTAGCCAAAGAGGCCTTCTAATTGCCAGCTTCCAGAGGCTAGAAAAAGACTGATAGGGCCATCACTCCTGCGCTGAGGCAGTCCGTGTCCCTGCACACTTTGTGCCAGCAGGGTCTCTGCGACCCAAGCAGCTGTGCCACCTTCACGATCAACCCTCATTGGAGCAGAGCTGCCACAGCCAAAAAAAGTCTTGCATCTATGCACACAGGGTGGCTTTGGTCGGTTCCAACTCTTTGTGACGCTGTGAACTGTGGCCTGCCAGGCATCTCTGTCAGGGGGCTTCTCCGGGCAAGAATACTGGAGTGGGCTGCCATATTCTTCTCAGTTCAGTTCAGTTCAGTCACTCAGTTGTGTCTGACTCTTTGCGACCCCCTGGACTGCAGCACCCCAGGCCTTCCTGTCCATCACCAACTCCCAGAGTTTACTCAAAGTCATGTCCATTGAGTCGGTGATGCCATCCAACCATTTTATCCTCTGTCGTCCCCTTCTCCTCCTGCCTTCAATCTTTCCCAGCATCAAGGTCTTTTCAAATGAGTCAGCTCTTCGCATCAGGTGGCCAAAGTATTGGAGTTTCAGCTTCAACATCAGTCCTTCCAATGAACATTCAGGACTGATTTCCTTTAGGATGGACAGCTTGGATTTCCTTGCAGTCCAAGGGACTCAAGAGTCTTCTCCAACACCACAGTTCAAAAGTATCAATTCTTCTGTGCTCAGCTTTCTTTATAGTCCAACTCTCACATCCATACATGACTACTGGAAAAACCATGGCCTTGACTAGATGGACCTTTGCTGGCAAGGCGATGTCTCTACTTCTTAATATGCTGTCTAGGTTGGGCTTCCTTTGTGGCTCAGCTGGTAAAGAATCCGCCTGCAATGAGGGAGACATGGGTTCGATCCCTGGGTTGGGAAGATCCCCTAGAGAAGGGAAAGGCTACCCACTCCAGTATTCTGGCCTGGAGAATTCCATGGTCTGTGTAGTCTATGGGGTCACAAAGAGTCGGACACGACTGAGAGACTTTCACTTTCACTTCACAGGTTAGTCATAACTTTTCTTCCAAGGAGTAAGTGTCTTTTTATTTCATGGCTGCAGTCACCATCTGCAGTGATTTTGGAGCCAGAAAAATAAAGTCTGCCATGGTTTCCACTGTTTCCCGGTCTATTTGCCATGAAGTGATGGGACCAGATGTCATGATCTTTGTTTTCTGCATGTTGAGCTTTAAGTCAACTTTTTAACTCTCCTCTTTCACTTTCATCAAGAGGCTCTTTAGTTCCTCTTCACTTTCTGCCATAAGGGTGGTGTCATCTGCATATCTGAGGTTATTGATATTTCTCCCGGCAATCTTGATTCCAGCTTGTGCTTCTTCCAGCCCAGCGTTTCTCATGATGTACTCTGCATGTAAGTTAAACAAGCAGGGTGACAATATACAGCCTTGATGTACTCCTTTTCCTATTTGGAACCAGTCTGTTGTTCCATGTCCAGTTCTAACTGTTGCTTCCTGACCCGAGTACAGGTTTCTCAAGAGGCACATCAGGTGGTCTGGTATTCCCATCTCTTTCAGAATTTTCCACAGTTTCTTGTGATCCACCCAGTCAAAGGCTTTGGCATAGTCAATAAAGCAGAAATAGATGTTTTTCTGGAATTCTCTTGCTTTATCCATGATCCAGCGGATGTTGGCAATTTGATCTCTGGTTCCTCTGCCTTTTTGAAAACCAGCTTGAACATCTGGAAATTCATGGTTCATGTATTGTTGAAGTCTGGCTTGGAGAATTTTGAGCATTACTTTACTAGCGTGTGAGATGAGTGCAATTGTGCAGTAGTTTGAGCATTCTTTGGCACTGCCTTTCTTCTTATACAGAGTCTCATACAGGATAAACCCAAGGAGAAACACACCAAGACACATACTAATCAAACTAATAAAGATTAAACACAAAGAAAGAATATTAAAAGCATCAAGAGAAAAGCAACAAGTAACATACAAGGGAAAGTCCATATGTTTAACAGCTGATCTTTCAGCAGAAACTCTGCAGGGCAGAAGGGAATGGCAGGATATATTTAAAGTACTGAAAGGGAAAAATCTACAACCAAAATGACTGTACCCAGCAAGGATCTCATTCAAAATTGATGGAGAAATAAAAAGCTTTTCAGACAAGCAAAAGTTAAGAAAATTCAGTACCATCAAACCAGCTTTACAACAAATGTTAAAGGGACTTATATAGTCAAGAAATACAAGAGAAGAAAAAGATCTACAAAACAAATCCCCCAAAATTATGAAAATGGCAATGGGAACAAATATATCAATGATTACTTTTAATGTAAATGGATTAAATGCTCCAACCAAAAGACAAAGACTGGCTGAATGGATACAAAAACAAGACCCATATATATGCTGTCTACAAAAAACTCACTTCAGACCTAAAGACACATATAGACTGAAAGTGAAAGGATGGAAAAATACATTCCATGCAAATAGGAAGCAAAAGAAAGCTGGAGTAGCAATCCTCATATCAGACAGAACAGACCTTAAAATAAAGGATATTACAAGAGATAAGGAAGGACACTACATAATAATCAAGAGATCAACCCAAGAAGAAGACATACAAGTGTAAATATCTGTGCACCCAACATGGAGAAGGAAATGGCAACCCACTCCAGTATTGTTGCCTAGAGAATCCTATGGATGGAGGAGCCTGGTGGGCTGCTGTCCATAGGATCGCAGAAAGTCGGACATGACTGAAGCGACTTTTCATGCATGCATGCATCAGAGAAAGGTATGGCAACCCACTCCAGTATTCTTGCCTGGAGAATCCCAGGGACAGAGGAGCCTGGTGGGCTGCTGTCTATGCGGTCACACAGAGTCAGACACGACTGAAGCGACTTAACAGCAGCAGCAGCATGCACCCAACATAGGAGCACCTCAAAATATAAGGCATAACACACTAACAGACATAAAAGGAGAAATTGACAGTAACACAATAATAGGAGACTTTAACACCCCACTTACACCAAAGGACAGATCATCAAAACAGAAAAGTAATAAGAAAACACAAGTCTTAAGTAATACATTAGATGAGATGGATCTCATTGATATTTTCAGGATATTCCATCCAAACGCAGAAGAATACACCTTCTTCTCAAAGGCACAGAGAACATTCTCCAGGATAGACTACATCTTGGATCACAAATCAAACCTCAGTAAATTTAAGAAAATTGAAATCGTATCAAGCATCTTTTCTGACCACAGCGCTATGAGACTAGATATCAATTACAGGGAAAAAAAAAAAAATGTAAAAAACACAAACGCAGGGAGATTAAACAATATGTTTCTAAATAATGAACAGGTTACCAAAGAAGTCAAAAGGGAAATAAAAAAATTCCTAGAAACAAATGACAACGAAAACATAACAACTCGAAACCCGTGGGATGTAATCAGTGCGATCACTGGTAGTGCAGAGCGCCCAGTATCTCCCTTTCTCTCAAGTGCCCAGGCCCGACTTTCTTCTAGGGCAGCCAGCTTCAAGCTGGGGGACGTACACTCGCACTCCTGTAGGTACATGAAGACCGTCCAAGAGGTACACAAAAAAGGGAAGTTTTAAGATCATCAATTTCCTCAACTTCTGTCAGTACTATCTGGCCGAGAAAGAATTTGATGTCAGGGTAACCTCACCATCTCCCTATCTTCTATTAATACTTTGCTAAAGAAATGCATACCCCCCAAAAAGAAAGAATTATTCAGCCATAAAAAACAAGGAAATCTTGCCAGTTGCAACAACATGGACAGACCTTGAGGGCATTATGCTAAGTGAATAAGTCAGACTAAGACAAATACCATATGATCTCACTTATATTTGGAAACTAAAAATATTCAAACACACACACACACACAGACTCATAGATACAGGGAACAGATTGGTAGTTGCCAGAGGTGGGGGTGGAGGAGGAGGAAATGAGTGAAGGTGGTCAAAGAGCACAAACTTCCAATTATAAGATAAATAGGTCCTGGGAATGTGATGTACAGCATGGTGACTAGAGTTAATAGTATACTGCGTATCTGAAAGTTGCTAACAGAGGAGGTCTTAAAAGTTTTCATCGGAAGAAAAAAAAAGTGTAACTATATGTGCTCGTGGATGTTAACTAGACTAATTGTGGCAGTAACTTCACAAAACATACAAATATCACGTCATTACATTTGTACCTGAAACTAACATAATGCTATATGTCAATTATATCTCAATTTTAAAAATTAAACAACATAGACAAGCAGAAATATAATAAGTAAAATTTCTACTGCCTAGAAAAAAAAGCAAAATGAAATGCATACCTTATGCCTGTTCTCAACTTTACTGCCCTGAGGCAGAACATATGCAGAGCAAAGGAAGACTTAAGTCTTAGAATAGATAGATATAAAGGAAGCAAATAACTTTAATGACTTGAAATAAATGCCTTTGCTAGTCAGGTGGTATCTGACTCAGGCTGCTATAATATCATACCATAGACTAGGTGCTTTATAAACAACAGAATTTATTTCTTACATTTCTGGTGGTTGATAGTTCAAGATCAAGACACCAGCAGACTTGGTGTCTGACATGAACCTACTTTGGTTCATGGATGGCCATCTTTTCACGGTGCCCTCACATGGCAGAAGAGTGAGGGCTCTCTATGGGGTCTCCTTTACACGGGTTCTAATATCATTCCTGAAGACTTCAGCCTCATGACCTAATCACCACCCAAGGTACCACTTCAAAATACAGCACACTGAAAAGCAGGTTTCAACATATGAATGGGGGTGGGGGACCACAAACTCTGAATAGGCTACAGAGTAAGGCTTATTTCTTGCATCCCAAATAATTTAAAGTACGATCTAATCACAGTTGATTTTTGGCAAGCCCAAAATGAGATCTTTACCAAATGATTTGGAAGGAGATAAAGAAAGAACAGCAAACTAGAAATGTGAAGATGGTATTCCTATTAAAAACAACCTCCATTTCCATCTCCCTAGTCATCTGATAACATTTCTTGTGCACACAGAAGTGTATGAACAAAAACTAGAATAGAATTAATGCTCACTCTAGTAATAGGCAGCAGTAGTCATCCATGGATAAGCTAATTGGAAGAAAAGCCATATTCATTTTACTATAACACATAATCAATAAAAATTAACACTTAAAGCCATGTAATCACATAGAATTTTTAAATTAAAACTTATATTTATTTTGTTGACCCTATAAGGATAGCCATAAACAGTCAAGAAGGAAAAACAAAAGAACACAAAACATATAAAGTCTGCCAGTGTTTAAGACAAGCTTGTTCATGTATTTTTTACGTAAATGATAATGGGTATCTGATGGCTATAGTATTTGCATCCCACTGGACATATTTTTTAAAGTGATAGTTTTATTCTAAATGTTTGTAGTACACTAGATATTCTATCCTCTGCAACAACTTCAACTTACGTTGCAAAACTGTAGCTGTCATTTTTAGAGGGTACATGAACAAGAGTCTGAAGATGACACTTACGCAAACAGCAGCCCGCCAACTTTTTTCATAGGGAGCATCCCCTCTTGAACATTTTTTTAAAAGGCGGTAGTAGTTTTACTTTCTGTATCTATTAACTCAGGAAAATTAAGTCATAAAAACTAGTAGTAACCATTAGCAAAAACATTTATAAATTATTAAATGAATTTTATACTCCTCAAAATAGCAGCTGCATGCGCCTAAAGACTTTAAGCCATATAGTTTGAAGCGTGCTATCCTCTAATCCAGAGAGAACATTTGGGAGCACACGAGGCTTCACAGACACTCTGTACTAACGCCACTGCCTCTATTCTCAGCACCTCATTGCCTGGGTTGGGGTCCTTTGCCCTTTGCAGAGTGGTCTTTCCCTGTGATAAGGACAGGAAATACTCATGCAGTCTGTCTCAAGGGGAAACCTTTAGGAGGAGTACACAGATTCAAATGCTCTTTGTAGCCACGACAAGCATGTAGTTCAAATGAGTGACCCTTCCTAGGGGTAGGCTGGGACTGTGACCAACAGCAGGCTGCGTCCTGGGCTTAAAGGGGCAGCTCTGCTCAGCTCTACCCAACCATTAACATGGCTTGAGTTGAAGGCAGCTTTTCACCTTTTAGGGAAACCTGGGTTTTTATGTGATAATCTCTGGATTTTTAATCCATTTTTTAAAAAAACTGTTTGGGCCAAGCTGCACACAAACCTGAGATGAATGTAGCCCCTAAACCTCCAGTATGCAGTCTCCGTTTCCTGCTCCTCAAAGTGCACCCTATATCCAAGAACTGTTTGTTACATTCCAGATGAGATGTGCATAGCAACTGAGAATAACACTGAGAAACATCTAGACAGTAATTCTGTGAATATAATTTTGTCTCTAGTAACAAAAAATTGGCCTTGCATTTTTATATATTTTGTAATTTATTTCTCTAATTTTTTAACAAAAATCTCAGTGAGCAATGGATTACAAATCTTGCCCACAGATAGTTTAACCTCTGTCGTGTCCTTTATCAAAGTAAATCATATCATGTGATATGATAAAATAAACTGCTCAGTCATGTCTGACTCTTGGCGACCCCATGGATTACACTCTGCCAGGCTCCTCTGTCCATGGAATTTTCCAGGCAGGAATACTGGAGTAGGTTGACATTCCCTTCTCTAGGGCATCTTCCCAACCCAAGGATCGAACCTGCATCTCCTGCATTGGCAGCCGAATTCTTTACCATTGTGCCACCTGAGAAGCTCTTATCAAAGCAAAGCGTCTATCTAAACCAAATCAGGGCTTGCTAGTTGAATGTTAGTCTCTGTAATCTTCACATTACTACCTGACAAGACATAAGCCTATGAGTTAAAATGTACCCAGTTCTAACCAGCTGACAGATGTCTGCTAATAAAGGCCTAGAAGCTAACCTCTCTTCCCCAGAGGAATAGAGGAAACACCCCTTCACTCCTGCAGGACTGTTTCTGGGCCCATCAGGCCACCAAATTTCTTCCAGGGTCAGTTGTGGGAGGAGTGGCCAGATGCCACAGGTCACCTGGAATTCCTCCTCCTCCCCTCACCGGTACACAGGGACCTCTCATGTCTGTGCCAAGGGCATGCTCTCTGGCTGATGTCTGTGTGTCTGCCTCTTGGAACGTAAGCTCCTCTAGGACCAAGAATCTTGCTTCTCGGTCTCCCCAGCTTAGTTCCATTGCACTGAGTTCTCCCCTCTTCCTAGCCAGTACGGGCTCCATGCTCAGCAAAGGTGTCAGCCACCTAGTTCTGAAGCTTACATAGTTAGCAACCAGCTTCCTGCCCTGGTGCTTCTACCCAAGTGGTCCTCTGACCTTTGTCTTCCCCTGCTTAGGCAGAAGCTCTGGGACAGGAAGTTAGTTGCCCGCTATTAATATCAAAGCTCAACATCCAGAACAAGATGGCTGACTTCCTTGTCTAGTGAGGCCCTCTATTTGGGTTAGTCATGCCTAGAAGGGGCTTAGACAAAGGCCGGAGGGCAGGCAGCCTAGAAAACAGAAGTGCTTCAAGATGTGAGTGCCTCTTCATCTCGACAACCAAAGGGTCAGACTCTCCAGTCTGCACACTCCTCTCTAAGGAGCTGAGGGAAACCCCCTAAGTATGCAGTGCACTAGTAGGGGGAGAATCCCACCCATTGCACCCTAACACCTACTGAACCATTGTGGAGAGCTGGACCTTACCAGCTGCCTGGACCTCAGAAATTTCCAGCGTAAAATAGTAGGTGGGGGCGGCAGAGCTGTAGGGCAAGCCGGTGGAGGCGATTTTAGAAGTGCACACGTGGTAGGGAAATTTTTCCCTCAAACCCTCTAGAGGGAAGTGGTCATGATCCACCACAAGTTCTCCTGAAATGATCAAGGGCACAGAGGCAAAGCGCTACACTGCTGAGAAACATGGCTGCTTTGCTTCCTCCCCAGTCCCCAGGCAGCTCCAAGGTATTTCATATCAGTGAGTGATCAGTCCCAGCCAGGGGTACAGAAGGATGTGATCAGGCCGGGAAGAACTGCACTCCCCTTCTAAGTCTCCAGATAGCCAGTTCCCGGCTGGTTGCCATTTTTGACTATTTAAAATTTAAGAAAATTTAAATGGGATTAGCCCTGTGTGTGGAAGAGAAGAGCCTGTTTGACCAAACAGAAAAGGTACCATGTTGTGTAAGTTTTACATATTTTAACTGAGGGGTGTTTGTGTGTGTATCCACAGAACAAAGTGCAGTAATTATACAATTAGTTATTTAAGCCATTATAAGGACCATTACAACAGGAGGGAGGGAAGAGAATATCTAAAACATTAAATGATTCTTAAAAGCTCATTCTAGGAAAAGGAAATGCCAGAGTAGTAAGATAAGGAGTCTTCATTATCAACAAATTCATCATTTCCCTCCTTCAAAATGAGACACTCTTCTAAGGCAGTTTGCTTGGAGAGTAGTTTTGCACCGTAAATCTGGGACATGTTTTTTTATGTATGTGTTTGCTCTGCATGAGGCTTAAGAAAAACAAGCAACCAAACCACCCGAGCCAACCCTGAAGGGAAAGAGAAGACCTAATCACCCGTGATGGCGATTACATAATAGAGATTCGCACACACAAACCCCAAGAGTCTCAAAAGAATCAGCTTTGGCTTCCTGTCATAAAAGATGCCTTTTTTTCCTTTGTGAGGATCACTAAAAATGCTTCTTAAAGACCAAGTGGATGTCTTCGGTAGAAATAGAGGTCACTTAGGAATGATTTATAAGTACACCCCCAGCCAAAATGAAGCCTGTATCGATAACTAAAGTGCCTCTGCATTTAGCGCAGCAAAAGCTCATAATCTGTTTCTAATCGGTGCCCTGAAGATGCTCCCAAGGAGGAAAAGGCCTGGCGTGGGTAGTCGCCCCTTCCCAGGCCCACGTCCCAGGCCCTCCCTGGGGCAGCCGGAGTGCTCCTCTCTTAGATAATGCCAGGTACTCTGGAAAGTAGCCGTGTAATAATACACAAACCCCTGATGATGTCAGCGTGTTATTGACTTTCCATGTCTGAATGACTGAGCAGAGGAGCGGGGGTGGGGCGCGATCCATCCGGCAGCGCGGGGACCGGCCAAGCGAAAATGGGCTCGCGGACCAGGCGAGGGGGAGGGGCAGCAGCGGCTCAGCGCTCAGGCTCCGCCAAGGCGGCGTCGGTGACCGCGGCCCAGCCCGGGCTCGGCTCGGGGCTCCTGCTCCTGAGCTCTTTACGTTTGGTCAAACACCCCTCCGGCAGAAATCGCTCAGGCCACCCCCTCTGACAACCACCACCCTCCCCCTCCCCCCCAGCAGCTTTCACCACGTGGCCGAGCTGCATTACAAAACGGGGAGCAGAGGGCTAGAAAGGGGGCCCCTGCCCTTCCCCTACCCTGCACCAGAGCCTGCCGCCCCAGCTGCGGTGAATTCGCAGATGCGGGGGTCGCCGGCCGCAGGGTATTGCCCTCTGCTAGAGATCCCCTTGGAAATTGCACCTCAGCGGTGGTGACATTTTATGGGATGTGACTGGCTTCCTTTATGGCGCTGGGAGTGCAGGTGCCGGGTTGTGGGTTCCTGTTCTCACCCTGCAAACCGACCACAGGGCGTCCAGTCATCTTCAAGACTAGGTGTGAACCGGGCCAGGCTGCCCTTAAATGGAATAGCATTTGGAGGCCGGGATCTGGGGATAAGCACTCCAAGCTGGGGCGTGGCCTTCCCCACCAGGCCTCTGCCTCCCTTTCAGGCCTAGCAGCTCCTGCTGGCCCTCCGCCCTCCCGCCCACCCAGCTTCGCTGGGGGCACCTCTGGGCCCTAGACCCAGAGGCACCTAGACCGCTGCCCGCTGGCGCAGCTCCCTCACTCCCTCCCTGCTGAAACCCTCCCAGAAGTCCAGGTCCGCAGAACTTCAACCCAACGCCCCAGGGCCGGACTGCTCCTCCTCAGAGCTCCAGCCTGCCTCTCCCCGCATTCCCTGCCCCACCAGGTTTGTTCATGGAAGCCCCAGGCGGGGCCCCTGGTTCCCAGTCCTGTTCTACCCCTTATTAGCTGTGTGTGTGTAGACAGAGTGCTTAACCTCTCTGTATCCTTTATCCGTGGAAAGCGGGAAGCAGTAATCCCCGCAGTCACTGTTGGGAGGATTAAATGAAAGCCGGATTTCATAACAGACACCAGCCTTCGAATATTTCCAGTCCTTTGCCCGCACTAGCAGTGTCCTTTGTCAGGCCAGAGTCCCACGGTGGTTTGCTGGAGTGTGGGGCCCGCTGTTCCCCTTACCCTCCGGGCTCTCTAGAGCCCACTGACTCTCAGCGCCCCCCTCCCTCCACGGCGGCCCTGGGAAGAGGCACTTTACTACCAGGGTTGGGGTGCCCTGGGGAATGTGCCTCTGACCTAAGCGCGTTCACGGCCTTTTCCCAAATCCTCTCCTCTGCCACCTTGCACGTGGTCCAAAAGTGAAGAGCTGACACTTTTAGTCCAATCAGAAGCCCCCTTGGAGAATTTTGAAACTGGAAGTGAAAAAGTCAATTTCTCCCTGGGGCTAAAGCTGCAAAATGTTATAATGTTGGGAACCTTCTCTGTGACCACTTTCTGATCAAGTGGAGGAAAGGCCAACCTGAAGACAGAGGTAGAGGGCCGGGAACAGGGACAGGCTGCCAAGGTGGAGCACCAAGGGAGGTCTGCTGTTGGCCCTGCTCCTTCCTCTGTCCCTGATTCTTTGTGACAGCCCAGGAGTTTTTACAACAAATTCCTCTTGTTGTTTAATTCAGTTTGCATTTTTAGTACTTGTAACCAAAAAAGTCCTAATAATATACCAACATGGCATTTATTATTCTGACTTGTACATTATCGTAGCTGAGTTCCAGGCTAGCTCCCTACCGCTACCATAAACCCCCAGAGGGCAGAACTGTGTCTTTTCCGCCCCGCCCCCCGCCCCCCCACAGTCAGTGCCTCCTAACACGGTGCTCCCTAAATGCTCTTCATAATGAACTGAGTGACATATGAGTGCACAGGAAGTGTCCTGGAGGCTGTTGGAGGGGGAGCCTTCCACTGGTTCATTGAAAGGGGAAACATTACCTATGCCTGCAGTCTCCTGGAAGCCCATTTCTTCTGCCCTGGTGGTAATTAGGGTTTATTCGAGTGAATAGGAAGAGCGAAGAGAAGAAACTTTATCCCCTCTAAATTGTATTTAATAAAAATCTTAGAGAAAATGAGTGAATTGTCAGGCTTAATAATTCCCCCTGGGTTTTTGTTGGAGAGAAGCTGAAGAAATGTACAGTATTCAACATTTATGGGACAACAGATCCACGTTTTATCAGAGAATAAAATACTGTAGTGCTTAACCTCCTTTTTTTCCCCCCTCATTTGTTTCCAAAAGGTTTTTTTTTTTTTTTTCCCCAGCCTATGAGTCACTTCCAGGCAGATCCAAAGACAAAAGCCGGGCTAATTGTGTGAGTCAGGCCCCCACCCTGCCTTATCATGAACACCCTTTCTAGCTCCCAGAAGACAGGACACTTTTCAGCCTGTGTGACACTGAATGGAACCTGTTATACACCAGGGAGCAGTAAGGGGCCCTCCCAACTCCCTCTGGCATTTGGCAGCTGATCTCTCAAGTGATAGCACCTTGGGGTGTTTCCTTCCCAGGGTTATTTTCAATCTGGAACTCTCCATGCAATCTACTCTGTTTTCAAGGACCCTGTTGAGCTCAGGGATACAGAAGTGAATTTATATTTATAAAAAGAAGGCCCCAAATCTCTAACAATCTGACAAATAACGGAGAAAGGCTGGAAAGAACTAATGTTAGACAAGCTTTGAGAGCTACTACTGAGGAGTTCACATTAGATTTTTCAGTCTCCACCCCTCATCATCTCTCAGCAGCACACTACCTGCTTGACTACCTCCAGCTTCTTGACACACTCACTCTCAAGAGGCTTCCTGGATGCCACCCTCTTGCTGTCCAACCAGTATCTGCTCCCACCCCCACATCGTCTCCCTGCCTCCCTCCTCCAGATAGCTTTCTCTTATAGAGAAGAGATGTGGATGGTACCACATCCACCTGGAGCTTACACCAAAGGACCGCTCCTTGCTTTGTTCTTTTCTCCACTTACCACATACAGCCCATAAACTTGTTTACCTCCAAAAGCTATATCTACCCATGTCTTTCTACCCATCTGCACTGACACAGCTCAACCAAGTCCCCTCACCTCTTACTGACTCCCCTCCTCAGGCCTCTTAGACCTTTTATAATCTGGTCCCTTTACCCAATCATACCACCTTCCCCAACTCACACCACACCAGCCACAGGAGACCTCTTTTTCTTCTTCTACCACCCCCACCTCTTCCTTCCTTAAGGTGTATACCCTTGGAAATGATTCCCTCTGCCTAGAGGACTCTTCTGGCCCTTCCTGGGACTGGCCCCTCCATATCTGTCTTAGTTCATTCTGGCTGCTGTAACAAACATACCAAAACTGGGTGGCTTACACACGGGAAATTTATTTCTCACAGTTCTGGAGGCTAGGAAAGTCCAAGTTAAGGGGCCGGCAGATTCAGTGTCTGGTGAGGGCCCACTTTCTTGTATGCAGACATCAGTCTGCCTGCTATGTCCTGACATGGGTGAGGAAGAAGCATCTCCCTCGTGTCTCTTCTTTGAAGGGCACTAATACCGTTCCTGAGGGCTCCACACCTGTGACCTCGTTACCTCCCAAAGGCCCCACCTCCAAATACCATCATATCGGGAATTGGGGTGTTAGCGTATGAATTTGGCGGGACACAAAAATTCAGTCCATAGCAGTATCCATCAGGTTTCACTCCCTAGAGAGGCTTTCACAACCACCGCATCTTGCCTTCTCTCACATCACTCAGTTTGTGACCTCTGCAACCTTACGTCTTTATTTGTTTGCCTCTGTATTCTCTGTATCCACATTGGAATATAACCTCTGGGAAGGCAGAGCTCTTATCAGGCTTACTCACTGTTCATTGATGAGTTCACTGAACAGTATCTATTTCAGAGCAGACACAGAGGAAGTCTTTTTTGATAAATGATGAATGTTAGGGAAAGTGGAGTGTAGACGTTGTCAAATTAGCTCAAGGGAAAGAGGAGGATCTCCCGGTAGACTCCAGAAGAAGGGCGCCTCAAAAGGCAGGAAGTCATCAACTACCCAGTACGTTCACAGAACCCTTTCTTGACCCATTCACCCTCCGGCTATTCCTTATTATCCTGCTCCTTTTATTGCTAAACAGTGCTCAGGGTCATTGTGACTCACTGTCTTCAATTCCTCTCCTCCCATTCTCTCCTGCTTACCACCAATTATGTTTCTGCCCCAAACTACTCTACTACAACTGCTTTCCTCAAGGTTACCAATGATTTCAATATTGTTAAAGTCAACTGTCGAATTTCCAGGCTCATCGTACTGAATGGATCAGCTGCATCTGATGTAAGTGATCACTGACTCCTGGAAATACTTTCTTTACTTGATACCCAGGAAGGTGCCCTCTACTGTTTGGTCTCCCCACTTACTGACTGTACTGTCCCAATCTCCTTGCTGATTCCTCCACTCTACCCCTCTTCTGTCTCCTGAATGGTGAAGCATTTCACATCCAAATCCTGTAGGTTTCCCTTTTAAATAGATTCCTAGTCCGACTACCTCTTACCACTTCCACCGCTGTTGCCTTGGTCTAAATCATAATCCTCTCTCACCTGACTATTGCCACAGCTTCCCAGCTGGTCTTCCCCCTCCTGCACTTCAGTCTGTCCACAACACGGCAGACAGAGGGGGCCTTTGAAAATACGTCCGGTCATGTCACTCTTGCACAAAACCCTCCCATGGCTTTCCGTTTCACTCAGAGTGAAAGTCGAAGTCCCAACGGTGTCATTTAAGACTCCATCGGGTCCCACCACCTACCGGCCAACCAGTTTAACTCTCTTGCTTTCTCATTGCCATTCCAGCACACCAGCCTTTTCACTGCTTCTCCAAAGCAACAGCCATTCTCTGTGTCACAACCTTTGAGATGGCCCCAGCCTCTGCCTGGAAGGCAGTTTTCTAAGATGTCTGCATAGTTTGCCCCTGTGTCAGCTAGCTCTTATTGCAACTATGCTCTAACTGAAACATCACCTTATCTTCTCAGAGAGGTCTACCCCATCACCCCCGATTCCCACTCTCAGTACAAGTAAAGCTCCCCATCTTGCTCCAGTTTTCTCATAGGTCTCGTCACTTTCTAATTTGCTATATAATGTTTATCATCTGTCTGCTTCTACACTGTAGACTCAGATTTATTTACTGATATATCCCCAGCACGGAGAACTGTACTTGACCCTTATTAGTAGGCATGTGTTGAATATTTGCTGAATAAATATGGAATTTGAGAATGAAAGTGTATAGACCGGAGTTTAGAACTCTGCTGTTAAGACTGGGCAATAATCACAGCAGAACTAGAACTGGAGAAATAACTGGAAGCCATGCTTCTTAAAGGTCTCGTATGCTATGCTAAGTTGTTTGGATTTTATTTTGCATGCCATGGAGTAGCATTAATCCTTTTTAAGCTGGGGACTCTGACAGTGATTGTGCCTCAAATGGCTCTGGATACACCGTGGAGTACAGTAGGGTAGAGCTGAGTGGCCCAGAGCCCTGGTGGCAGGCTGTGGGCAGCTGAACTAATGAGCAACCAGCCTTGTCTGAATCTCTCCATTCAAGATGTCAGAGTGGTTGCTAAGTTCACTTACTGGCCTACCTGACAAGGGCTCCCCATGTGTGCTAGAAAGAGTACATGGACCACAGATGGTGGGAAGGAGGACCTCAGACTTCTTTCACCTGAGCCTCAAACTACAGGTATCACTTGGAGCATGTATTGTAAGAATAATAATCACTTACCCTTACATAGCACCACAGAGCTGACAAAGGATTTTTCCAGCCATTTCATCTAAAAACTCAAAGACCTAAAGTACTCTAGCCAGTATGTTTAAGTATCTAGCCACTTCACTGGTTAAGAAAGGAAATAACACTTATGTCCTGAAATTCACTAGGGAGCATTTCCAGTGAATTGCTAAAAACACAGTTAAAACACAATCTGGGGCACTTCTTTTCTTCTAACGAATACCATATTGGATTTGAATTTTTCAGAGATCTCAGGTCAGTATTGCTGTTCAACCTGATTCCATAGATTCTTTAGAATCGATCAAATGATTCTCCTCTCTGCAGTTTGGTCCCTTGAGTGTGTTTGCAGATACTCACATAAAGGCACTAAAAAGGTAAAGTAGGTGCTTTCCCCAGTTACTTCTGCACAGAGTAAGAGATCACACTCAGCTTCCCCCAACTACCGAGAGATCACTCAGGCTTGTAAGAATATTTATAGGGCTACCAGGAGTTCCCCGTTAATCCCCCGAACACTTGGCACACCCCAGAGAGGGTTTGTTTTTACATAAATAGTCTTTGTACCTCCCACATGCCTTTCTTCTTTGGCAGAAACCCAATTTGGCCATGACTGTATCTGAATGCTATGGCCCAAAGCAAGGAGTTTCATATAGATACACAGATTTTCACAGCTGGAAGCAACTTTAGACATTATCTAGTGAGTGTAAACATCTTCATTTTTCCAGATGAGAAAACTGAAGCTCACCAAGCAAAGGGAAAGAAAAAGCAAAGAAAAGGGATGCTTCCTAAGCTGATGCCGTGATCCAGACCTGTGGCAGACAGTGTTCCGTATTTGGCTTCCTTTTCTCTTCCCTATGGCGCCCCCAAAATCTTTAAGGTCAATGTATTAGTCAGAGTTCTCCAAGGAACAGAACCAATAGCATGTGCATATGTGGAGAGTGAGATTCAGTTTAAGGAATTGACTCTCAGGATAACGGAGGCCTCTACTGCGTGGGATGTGAGACTGGAAATGCAGGGAAGAGCTGATGTTGCTATTCGAGTCCAGAGGTCATCTGCTAACAAAATCCTTTCTCACTTGGGGAAAATCTATCTTTTTTTCTATTCAGGGCTTCAACTGATAGGATGAGGCCCAACTACATTTATGGGGGGCCATCTGCTTTACTCAGAATCCATCCAATTTAAATGTTAATCTCATCCAGAAATACCCTCACAGAAACATCCAGAATAATGTCTGACCAAATATCTGGACACTGTGACCCAGCCAAGCTGACCCATAAAATTAACCACCGCAACAGATATCATAATTTTACAAAGGTAATTTGAAAACTGCTCTTCAGAAAGTTTGAATGACTTGGGCAAGTTCACCTAGCTGATAAGCTGGGAGTAGTAGCACTTGGGACTTTTAAGGCCCTTCTTTCTGATAAATTGTGTTTTGTTCTCCAATGAAAAGAAGGAAAACAACAATTTTTGAGTGCCTAATATCCAAATATTTGCCACACTCTATACTAAGTGATTTACATAAGTGCCCATTTACTAGACCACCATCATATAGACCAGGAAACAGAGCCTTAAGGAAGCCACATAACCAATCCAAAGGAGCATACAGTTTCTAGTGAAGCAAAGTTTGAATCCAGATACTTCCCACCATCTAGCACTTTTTAATGATGTTTTCTGTTATTCGCCTTTCTTTCAATTTGGTGGCACATAAGTTCTCTCCCAAATTTTAAGAAATGGCCCAAAGTCTTCATCCACTAAGATCATATTCTCAGTTCAAAGTGAGTTTTCAGATATCAGATGTGAATATAAGATGAGGAGACTGATTTTAGGGAGCTCTGCCACATCAAAATGAGTGTTGTACCAATGAAAAAAACCTACCCCAGTCGACCATACACTTCTTCCATTACTCAAAACAATTTCACACCTCTTCTTTTGAAATCACCTTCAGGACCTGTATCACTTGCTTTTCCTAATAGTTTCAATGTTAGAAAATGTTCACTGCTTGGTTTGATTTTGGGGAAACAGTCCAAAATTATCTGGTGCCAATTCTGTTGAATGAGGTACATGATCAGCGAATATAGCTTAGATTAAGATTAAAAAAAAAAAAAAATGACGTGTGACTATAAAAAGATGGGTGATTTTCCTTATATTGCTGGGGGAAAGGCTTCACAGGCAACCTAGTCTCATTTTCTGAGCAATGACAGCAAAGTTGGAATAAACATTTATGCTGGAGAAAGTAATCTCCCAAGTGACTACACAGGATAGACAATAGTCTGTCTGGTTTATCCCATTACATCATGGTCACTCCCCATGTTAAGGTTTTTTTTAAAAAATAATACTTTTACAAATATTTTGGAGTGAGATATTCTTATACACTAATGGTTAGTTTTTTTGGTAAATGAAGATCAAGCAATTTTGGGAGCTATATGTCAGCAGTTACAGTTCAGAGAAAATGATTGTGAATTTCCCATTTCTTTTTTAATCCCAATAAAGCAAAGAGCTAATCAAACTGTTTTTCTTGGAAATATGCTCTCCTTTTTCAGTGAGCACAAATGAAACATATGAGCAAAAAGATCTAGTCCCCAAAAGCAAATCAGAGAACTTTAGGTCTTCGAAAATTGAGGGAAAAAAATGTCTTCCTGCAGCACAGCTGTCTTTGTAAATGTCCCCTCATAATACCCCACATAATCTACACTCGGAAGTCCCCTTAGATTCCACACATAATTAACACTTGGCAGAAATAAGGAGAGTGGGCCCGAGGCTCTCTTAAATTTCACTTAAGAAATTCAGATTTCCATGAGACGGGCTGAGGGAGGGGGAACTCAAGTCCCCCTTTTCCCACAGCATTTCCAGTCACTGAATTTTACATGAATTTATAAAGATGTCCTTAGTCAGTCAAAAGGCATATATTGAGTGTCTGCTATGTGCAGGGCACCATGTACAGGTTGAGAGAGCTTCAACATGGTATGAAACAAAACTCTCTCATTTGTTTTACTGACGTCGTTACTGGTCCTAAATAACATCAAGGTGTTAAAAGGAGACGACATGGCTGAGGAATTGGAAAGAATAGAGAAGGCTTAACTGAGAGTTGAGAAAGGAGCTGTATTAAAGAATGCGGTCAGGGGAATTCCCTGGGGGTCCAGTGGTGAGGACCTGGGGCTTCCAAGGCCAGGGCCTGGTGTTCTGTCCCTGTTCAGGAAACTAAGCACAGCCAAAAAAAAAAAAAGTATGTGGTGAGGATGATGATGGCTAGAATGGGAGACGAGGTCCCTGTAGAGATGGACGCCATGTGCTCAGGGCAGCACGTGGAGACTGTTGAGGGATTTTCAACACAGGCTCCGGGAGAACCCTGGGAGGCTGTAGAAAGCCTGCTGTCACTCAGCACACATGTAGGAAGTTGGCCACAGCATTTCAGGCACTGTTTTAGGCATTAGTTGAGAAGACTCTTGAGAGTCCCTTGGACAGCAAAGAGATCCAACCAGTCCCTCCTAAAGGAAATCAGTCCTGAATGTGAATTGGAAGGACTGATGTTGAAGCTGAAACTCCAATACTTTGGCCACCTGATGGGAAGAACCAACTCATTGGAAAAGACCCTGATGCTGGGAAAGATTGAAGGCAAGAGGAGACGGGGATGACAGAGGATGAGATGGTTGGATGGCATCACCAACTCAATGGACGTGAGTGTGAGTAAACTCTGGGAGTTGGTGATAGAAGGGAGGCCTGGGGTGCTACAGTCCATGGTGTCTCAAAGAGTCAGACACGACGGAGCAACTGAACTGACTGACTGACTATGGGAATGTGTAGAATATCTTTGGATTTTCCACTTTTCTCCCTGTAGTGAAAAAACAAGTCATCAGCTGAGAATATGGAGTGGGGAACAAGTGTTGGGGCTATTTAATTTGCTTTTAACTAGGCAATACTTATACATGATATGAAATACAAACAGGGTGAAAGCACAGAGAATAACCCCTCTTCTGCCTATTGTCCACCAGCTATCCAGTTCCTCTCCGTGGGGACAACCAGGCCCCTGGTCAGGATGGCCTCTAAGCAAAAGACTGGCATAAAAGCAGCATTAAGTTAATTACAAAGAGTCAGAAGAATTGTGGGGTTACTGAATTTTTTTCGATCCTAGGTGATCAGCTGACTTTTTGCCCAGAGCAGCAATTATGAGAGGATTTAAACCAGTTCCTGTCTTGATCTTCACTGGATTTTTCTTTTCCACAGCTGTCATATCTTTATTTTGATTCTTTATCATATTAAAACAATTTTGCAGGCCCACTTAACCCAACACCTATGACTATCTTGATGGTAACCCTGGGTCAGTCCCTCCTAAGAAGCTTGGAGCAGGGCCATCTCCAGGGATGTTCCCTTCCAAGCTGTGTATCAGGAACCCCAGATCCTGGAAGCATGTAGGTATGGACTGATCTTTTCAGGCAGGGTTCCAGCCCCCTCTCACCAAGAAAGGCCAGAGAGGAAAGAGGGCTTCTCAAGGAGTTTGTTAGGATGGTTCAAGCATAAATTTCCCCCTGTGGTACCTAAAACATTTCGTGAAACCAGAAAAATTTAGGAATCCCCAAACATACACTCATATCTAACACTTTTATCTTGTTTTTATTAAAGAAGTTATTAGGGAGTCCCTAAAAAACATAGACGGAAACTTGGTTCAAATAAAATGCCATGCACCTCTTTGTGCAACCAACAGCTTTAAAAAAAAAAGAAAGAAAATCTATATACCTTTATGCTGCCTGATGGGCTGTAGAACAGATGTTCTCCTGATTAAAAAAAAAAAAAATCCTTCTGGATAGTTTTAAAAGGAAAGGATTAAGAAGATTATTGAAAATGCCAGAGGTTAGGCTCTAAGCCAGATGTTCTCGAACTTCTGTGACTAAAACTCATAGCTAGAAATATATTTTATGTTGTGACTCAGAATACACATATATAAATGTAGGTACACGCATGTATGACCCTGAAATATTAGTTGCATAAAACAAATTAACCTTTACTAGGGACAATATACTTTTTTTTCTATTCCATTTTATTTTATTCTATATAATTTCTATCTTTCTTAATGCTTGTTCCATAGCACTAAATAGACTGTATTATTTATAGTTTGAAAAACATTGCTCTAGGCTGGCTGATGTTTCAAGCACAACTCCCAGACCCTAGAACCAACTGCCTCCACCCCATGGGGAGAAGAAGTCTGTTTCCAGAAGTTGCTGAATCAAGAGCCCTCCTACTGGATTATGAGGCCACAACTCAGCGACTAGCTCTAGAACCAGGCCATCGTTACCACATCTTCACACCTGCATCTCTTACCTCGAAATTAAATCTTGAGTTTATCTGATGGAACCCTAGCTGCAAAGGACTCTGAGAAATGTTATTCTTAGCTTTCTAGTCTCCACAGGCAGGGAGAGGTGAGGATGAGAATGGATGATGGAACTGAGCCCATCCTTCTTGAGGTGGCGGATGCCCACTCCAAACTTCAGACACTACTAGACCTCCGGGCCTCCTTGTTCCCCCGTGTCTACCACGAAAAGTCTTAAGCCCAGGGTATTTCTGGAGTCCTTGCACAACTGGGAATCTAAGAACTCTGTGAGCTATACCTGGGAAGGGCTAAGCATCCCTAAAATTTCTTAGGGAATTTTAGCCAGTTTGAGAGTGTAGACACAGTTACTAATCAAACTGCATGCTCATCAGTAATCACTCGTGCATGTGCGTGTATATGATAAAAAGTGTTAGAACTGAATTTCAGGTTTAACTTAAAAATGGTAGCATCACATAAACTTGGCCTTTCAAAGGATTGCTTTCTACTTTCACAAATCATTTGGTAAGCACTGATCAACCACCATTCTGTGTCAAGTATTATAGCTGCTGTGCATGCTATAATGTGCACTCAATCATGTCTGGCTCTGCCACTCCATGGACTGTAGCCCACCAGGCTCCTCTGTCCATGGGATTTTTCAGGCAAGAATACTGGAGTGGGTTGCCATTTCCTTCTTCAATACAGCTGCTGTAATTCACAAGTTAACTAACTTGTGATCTCTGCCCTCAAGGAACTTACAGTCTGATGGAACGATAAACACAAGAATCACATTAATACTGTTGTGAAACAAAATTTAGGATGGGCTCAGTCATGGGCCACCAAGGGAGCACGGAGGATGAGGACTTGAAAGAGATTTTGGAATTACAGAGATTTTGGAGGCAGTGACCTTTGAACTCGGTTTTGAAGGATGAGCAGTTGTTATTAGGTGAAGAAGCAGAAGGACATGTCAGGAAGAAGAAAGAGCCAGTGTAGCAGTCCCAGTACAGAAGACAGGTAATGTACGTGAGGAATTCTGGACAGTCCCACATGATTGAATAAAAGTACGAGGGAACATGGTGGCATCTGAAGCTAGAGAAATAGGCAGGTAGATCCCAAATGTGCCTATTCTGCTAAGTAAATAGCCAAAAAATAATAACAATGATTTATTTGAACACTGTAGGTTTATTGCCTCTCTTCGCCATTGTTTCATGAAATTTCCAGAGTAGAATACATGGATTTAGTGTTTCTTCCTCATTTATCAAACATATCCTGTTCTTAGCATTGTTAATTATTTGTGGGGGTGGGATGAAGCATGGTCATATATTATTATGCAAATACCACCCTGAAGGAACATCTGGAAATGGGTCATTTATAAACAACATTATTAGAGGTAAGCAAATGTTTTTTTAGGATATTCCAGGGAATACGTATCAACATAAGTTTATAAAAATACTCTTGAGAGCACAAACAAATGACCCATTTGTAATTGTGCTCTTTTTATCAGTAAGATTTCTTCATATAAATTCACAGCTGTCACAAAGAAATGCTCTGAGGCTGAACTTTTGTATTAGCGTTATAATTTTAGACTGACTCCTGAGCTCCAAACCACTTGGAAACTTTTCACCAGCTCTGGAATAGATAGCAAGCAGGGTAATACTCATTTAATTCTTTTGCACAGTAATCTGATGGCTGAATATGCTTCAGAGATTCTTTTAGGACTAGCTAGGGAATGAAATCAATCAGAGTGCATAAATTACAAGAAAAGTGCTGTTGGTGTCAATTACCTAAGCTCTGTGAATGTAAGTCTTCTAATTTCCTGTTAAATCAGTAATGTTACCAATCTCACTCTATTATTTTAAATAGGACTGTAACTGCGGTTGCTAGGAGTTGAATGAGGGCAGACCAATGTGAATAGTTAATGAGTCTCACCAACTAATAGCAAGTGGAAGGTGTCAATAACAGTGATATTATAACAGGCTTGCAAAAGTCCACCCCAATGTCCACAAAAGGAACTTTCATGGGTTTCCTTTTTTGTGTGTGCCCCTGTCCTCTCCTTAAATCCATTTTGAACACAACACATGCCAGCTGAGTATAGATGTTCCTATTGCCAGAGTGAGTCCCTATCTTCCCCCAAAGATAATGACCCTGAGTTGGTACAGGAAGTTTTGGCTGCACTTTCTCTGGTAATCTACCCACCCCCACGGCTCACAGCTACATTTCACTGACTCATAATTTCCAAGTATGATCAGCATGTTAACAGGAAAGATACGGTCACTGGGCAAAGCAGCAACCCTCGGGAGCTGGCCAAGGCCTATCCAATAACCTCTGCCACCATTGACAGCAAAACAGTAAGGACAACAACAATAACAGCAACAGAACTGAAACCTAGAGTACAGGGACCTTCAGATCCCAGCACACCGAGCACCCCACTGCACATGGTACTGAATGGGAGAGTGCAGCTGGACGTAGCTCTCAGCTATCAGTTCACTTCCAGTTGTCCAAAATAATAAAACTAGAAAATGGCACATCACACTGAGCACTATGACGGAAATCAGACAGGCTGGGAGCCGAGTTACAACTGAGGTTTGTGTTGACCTGGGTTCGAGCTGGAGGTGTTACATCTTGTATGGTCAGGCTGGGTCTTGCCTGCATTGCAGGGCTCCTCCTGTTATGAAACATTCTCTCAGATGGCACGTAGACGACACGACCCAGCCAGTTCTTGAACAGGAAACACAACTCCGCCCTTCCACTTTCCTTGGTAAAGCCTCATCTTTGAGTCAAAGAACTTCAGTTTTATAAATTACCCCATTTGTTTTCAATTTGCATTTTTCTGTTTGTCAGCATCCTACAAATGTAAAGGTGCCTGCAGTTCTCTAAATCCATCCTCAAGTGCCCCTCTGTTCCCAGTTATATTCACAGAACACTTGATGAGTGAAGGGGAATCCTGCGATAAAGAATAACTACTAATGAGTTAGTTGTCAACTAGTCAGATGAACTAAATAGCTCGATTCTAAACAGATTTAAGGAACTGGTGAGGGGCTCAAACAAAGTCAGGTCATAAAGTTATATTCAGTCACTTATTTCACTACTTGCCTAGCAGATATTCTCAGAGAAGTTTCATTTACTGCCATGGGAATTAAATGTAAAAATGCATGAATGAAGAGAGAGAGGAAGGGAGGAATGCAGGGGGAAGAAGAAACAAAAGTAAAGTAACCCAGTTCAGTTCCAGTATAACTTGTTGCTCTGGGAGCATTTGGTGGAATCAAAGAGAATTAAGAACAAGGAGACTGGCAGCTCTCCCCAGACATTCTTCCTAGGTTCAGAAAAAGCCATATCAATCCTGTATGCGACCCTAGTCTGTTTTGCGTCATAAATAAAGAAGGCAATATTGTCAATGACACTGAAATACTTATAGCTATGATGCTTCTCCTCCTACCAGAGGACTGGAGAGATACTGAGGGAAACAAACTCAGTTTCTCTGGATCACAGAGAAACCCAGGAGTGCTGGAAAGTCATGGGACTCATTAACAGCTGACTAGCCCCCAGTCCAGAGCTCCCACAATGCTCCAAAGTGCTTTCAGGCTGGCCATATCTGGTTTACTTTACAGATTGTAAGGTACTTAGATGCTGATTAATTATCTATTTTCAACCTCTGTGACTGTAAATGAGATTAGAACGTCTGTGTGATGGGAAATTCAATGGTGCATCATGTGATGGCAATAGAAGAAATGTACTTATGATAAAATCCTTTCTGACACAAATAACTCAGCAAGCTGTTGAGGAAGGCCAGGTCTGTGCACATCGTGATGTTATTATTAGCCAAGACTCTAGCTATGTTTGTATTTCCAGTCAGGGGCAAGGGAAAAAAGACACTAAATACCTCAAGAAAGATTTACCTAGCGCAAAAATGGAGTTATTTCCTGTTTCAACACAAAAATGTCTATTTTGGCAAAATGATCTTCCCAGAAGATCCAGAAACAATTTTTTCCATGCCTTATCAAGGAATACTATAAGACTTTTCCATGCCTTATCAAGGAATACTATAAGACTTTTCCATGCCTTATCAAGGAATACTATAAGACTTTTCCATGCCTTATCAAGGAATACTATAAGACTTTTCCATGCCTTATCAAGGAATACTATAAGACTTTATAAAGACTATAAAAGACTTTATTAGGCTTTTTGAGTTAAAAATTTTTTAAAAAAAGAATATACACTCAAAAGCCTCTACTTGTTGTGAGAGATTATTACTGTTATTTCATCTTCTTTGTCCAGAAGGATCATATGAAAGTTGTTCAAAAATTTTTAGATGGATTGAGTAGGTCTCAGCAGATTGTGACAGCTTGCTTTCAAGTCTGAATTTTGAATGGGCTATAGCTCTGCTTCACAAAGCAGGGGCAGGCAACATAGAAGAAGGTGGGGTGGGATGGAGAGCATGGATGCTCTGAACAGCTTTTCTGCTAGAAACTTAGACAGCTTTGCACAGACTCAGCTTGTCCTGCCTTGGGCCTTCCTTGTGTAAGCCAATAAATGAGTACACACTTCTGAAGAACAGCAACATTATGAGCTAGCATCAATCATGTGCTTGCTAGATGCCAAATTCCAGCTAAACACTTTCTCCAACAACCCTGAGAATGTTAGCCACTCATTCATGTCCAACTCTTTGTGACCCCATGGACTTAGCCCACCAGGCTCCTCTATCCATGGAATTTTCCAGGGAAGAATACTGGAGGTGGGTTGCTATTCCCTTCTCCAGGGCCAATATTATCCCCTTTTTACAGATGGGGGAATCTGACACTTAGGAAAGTCAGGTACCTTGTCCAAGGCACACAAGATGGCAAAGTTAAGTTTCAAGCCCAGGCAGTCTGATTCCCAAACTAATCCATTTCCTAGAGACTTGCTTATTGTTTAGTCACTAAGATCCGTCAGACTCTTTGAAACCCCATGGACTGCAGCATGACGGGCTTCCCTGTCCTCCACTATCTCTTGGAGTTTGCTCAAACTCATGTCCATTCAGTGATGCTACCTAACCATCTCATCCTCTGCTGCCCCCTTCTCCTCCTGCCTTCAATCTTTCCCAGCATCAGCATCTTTTCCAATGAGTCAGCTCTTCCCATCAGGTGGCTGAAGTATTGGAGCTTCCAATGAATATTCAGGTTGATTTCCTTTAGGATTGACTGGCTTGATCTCCTTGCTGTCTAAGGGACTCTAACAGTCTTCTCTAGCACCACAATTCAAAAGCATCAGTTCTTCAGTACTCAGCCTTCTTTATGGTCCAATTCTCATAATCATACATGACTACCAGAAAAACCATAGCACTCACTATGTGAACCTTTGTTGGCAAAATGATGTCTCTCCTTTTTAATACGCTGTCTAGGTTTGTCATAGCTTTTCACATAATCAAAGGCTTTAGCATAGTCAATGAAGCAGATGTTTTCCTGGAACTCTTCCTAGAGACTAATGGAAGTCAAATGACATGGTCTTGAAAAAACCAGTAATTTGTTTGGGTGATTGGTTGTTTTCAACATAAAGAGGTGTGATTAGATTAGGAAGGCATCTGCCTCATCAGTGTAACTTATAGTTTGAAATATGAAGATTACATTGTTTAATATAATGCTAGCTGCTGAAACAAAGGAACCCCAAACTCAGTAAGTAAAAGTTTGTCTCTTCCTTATGTCAGAATCCACTGTGTATTCGTGACAGACTCTTCAGTCATTCAGGGACCCAGGCTCCTTCCATCTTGTAGCTCTGGCCTCCTCAAGATATTTGAAGTCCTCTGGAACTCCTTGGATATATGGGAAAGGAGAAAGAATGGAACAAAGATGGGCCAGGCAAGTTCATTCACATGATTACACCTACTGCCTATGCAACTGAGAAACGTAGTCTAGCTGCGGTACAAAAAGAAGCAGTGGACAAAGATACTGGGGACTGTTGGGCTATACTCTGCAGGCCGGCAAGCCTTGCAGATGCCTTGAGACCAAAGAAAGAACCTGGATACAGCAACAGGGCCATCAACAATTTATTGGTCAGGGGATCTTATGTGTCCAGGATACAGGACCTGTATCAACAGGTCCTGGAGTGACAGCCCCACAGTGTACAGCCTGTAGCAGGCACAACATGGCAGCAATCGTCACTACCTAGGAAAGAAGGAGGCTACTATTCATAGGGGGAACTGATGAGAGGTGGGCTCATCATTTACCTGGGAAACCAGGGTCTGGAGCAGGGCCAAGCGCCCAGGCAGTTTTGGTTAATCCCTCTAATTAAAAGGACTAGGTAGTTCTGTTGGTGAAGCAGGGCTGGTCAAGCAGGCGATGGACAGAGAGCAAGACTACAGCCATCTTGAATGGCGTGACCATACAGGGATCATGAGTAGCCTTGGCCTCAGGAACCATTGTCTTTACTGGACTATTTAATTCTTTCTTTGCTGCCCAGTAATTATTCTAAAATAATTTTAAGGGATAGTAGCTACAGAAGCTTTGCTGAAGGATGTATAATCCACAGATTTCTAAACATCTCGGTGTGTACTTAGATCCACTGTTTTGCACCCACATTCAATATCCTGGAAACATGTTTTCTACTTTGTGTGAGTTGTGCCTTTATATTACACTGAGGAATATAATGAGACACATCTGTAAGAAATTCACTGTTATATCTACTGAGAGGATAGTATTAAGGGAAGAACCTCTCCCCAGTCTTTATGAATAAAAGACTTGATTTTTTTAATCTTATGAATATTCCGAATCTTACAATAAATCATCTGTCCCACTTTGCTAAGGCCACTAAGCAACTTAAAACCAAAGCTGATACCCCTTGCCAGAAGGTTAACAAGGGTAACACTGAACAAGGACTCTGTGATACTTATGTGATGTGTATGAAAGTCACTCAGTCGTGTCTGACTCTTTGTGACCCCATGGCCTATACAGTCCATGGAATTCTCCAGGTCAGAATACTGGAGTGGGTAGCCTTTCCCTTCTCCAAGGGATCTTCCCAACCCAGGGATTGCAGGTGAATTCTTTACCAGCTGAGCCACAAGGGAAGCCCAATATATCTATGTACACATTTGATTTATTATTTTCCTATCAAAACTAAAACAATTTTCCCTTCACCCTAATTACTCCTAGAATTTATTTAATATTTTTGTATTTTATATATAGAGAGAGAACTTTCTGGTGCAAGATGGGCAAAGCATATGACTTTGGTCATTTGTGTGATTTGGAATCTATGCTAAATTACAGCTTCGTTATGGGGTTTTTTCAGAAAGACAAATGTGACTGATAGGCCCCAGCTGTTATGGTGCCTCAGCACACAGGAAACTCTGTGAGCAGCTGACCCTCTGAGCTGATCTCAGGCCACGGGCATTCTTGGTAGGATCCCCACCACATCTTAGAAGCGAGAAGTGCTAGGCGTCACACATGTGACAAAACTGCTCTCTTAGTTAGGGCCTTTGTTTACTGAGGTGCTATGGAAACATGGAACCTGAAGGTACAGTCTAGGAATTCAGCCTGTGCACTCACGGCAAATTTACTAGAGCTAACTAGCTGAGTGACCTTGAGCAAGGCACTTAACTTCTCTGGACTCTCCATGTCTTTATATTTAAAATATAAGGCACTGGACCATTGGACTAGATGATCTCTAAAGTGTCTTCTAGCATAATAAATCTGTGATAAATTCTTTAAATTAAAATAAAATTTAAATAATTATAATTTCAAAAACTCCATCCAGCACTTTTGAAATAAATGACTATGTCTAGAGAAAAAAGAGCCAGTGGGCAACCCACAAATGATGAAGCAGGCTTCAGGCTATTGGTAAAGGCATTTCAAAAGCACTAGGGTAGGATGTAACTGCTTATCTTGTCTCTAGGAGCAACAGGAGGTCACGGTTCCACTATACAGAAGTGAAAGGTTATATCAACAGGATGTATTTATTTGGGTCAGAATTTGGCTGAAGTACCTGGACAGTTAATCCAACTCTGGGCTTCAGGAATCTGATACTACTCTAAGAACAGTGTTGCAGGATTCACAGGGCACCCTAGACATGGGACTTGGCTTGCTCCACTGGTGGGCTAGGAGAGGCTCAGGTCCATCCAGCACACCCCTAGGAACCACCCCAGGTTCCTGACCGCCCAACTCTGCATGAACAGTATACAGCATGTTTCAACTGTAATTCAGGAGAAATGTGAGCCTGCCACACTGACTCTTTGCATACAGTTCAGGACCTTCCACTGAAAATGCATTTTATGGTGAAACAAGGGATTAGCTAATCTTTTGGGCTAACGGAGGGCCAGCTACAAATGTTTCCTGTGTGTATTGTGAAACCCTGAGATGACAGAGAAGTTCCTCGTTACTCTCTGAATTTCCCTTCCCCCAAGACTTCCATTGGTCACACAAGCTATTATCTGAAGCAAGCTGGCCAGAGCACAATGTTGTAATTTTTCTTGGTTCATACTTCTAAATTAAATCTGCTTGGAGAAAGAAAAGACTGAAAAAATATTTAAATCTTGTCTTAAATCATGGAGGAATTTTCTGATTTTTCTTCCTTTATTGGCTAGTCTTATTTTTTGTTAAGAAATCATTCTTTGGATTCTCAAGAGCCAAAAACAAGATTAAAAAAAAAAAAAAACAGAACCAAAACATCCTAGAATCTAGGCACTTAAGCAGTAAGAACTCAGACACTTGTGGTTTTTGATACAAAGGCACTGACAGAGAGCCCAGGCTGCTACCCTTAAATTTCACATATGCAGCCAAGATCAACGATCCACTTTGATGAATAAATGTTAAGAGGATGTACTTTGACTCATACTGTATGCATTTAATATTCCCTTTGGCCTTACTTATAAGCAAGTTTCTTTCTTTTTTTTTTTCTAGGGTAAAGGTGTGGGAATTTCCCAACCACACTGTTCCACTTCATATCTTCTTCTTTCTCTTCTGATTTTATTTTCACTGCAGAGCAGGGTAAAGGCAAATGTATATTATTTGGTAGCCTCTGGGAACCAAGGGAAATGATTGGTTCTGATTAGCAAGTACTACAGCAAGATATGTATCTGTAACCACCAAGACTCTCACATTCAGAAGTTATAACCAGCCAAAGTCTAGGCCAAAAACATCTACTCTCTTATAGCTGTTTTATTATTATTACTTGAACATGGCTGTAAGTGTTCTGACATAAAATACTGGATGACTCACCTTTTGAGAAGTGGGGGGAAGGGGAGATGTATTCATATACATATGATTATGTATTTGTATTTGCTTGGATATGTATAAAAATATCAGAAAGATATACAAGAAACTACTAAATTGTTATCTATAAAGAAAAAAAAAAAAGTAAGTGGCTGTCTTCCAATGATCAGGTGCTGATTGTTCCTGACCTCTTTCTTTATTTCTTCAATTATAAATCTATTGTCATGCATTTCAAAAGAGAAGAATGAACCGCCCCAAAACTCCCTGAAAATACATTCAACCCCTGGTGGCTCAGATGGTAAAGAATCTGCCTGCAATGCAGGAGACCTGGGTGCTACTAACACTTTTCTCTTCCTAACAGCGTTACTATTCATTTCATTCTGTGTGTGTGTATTCCCAGTCATATCTGACTCTTTGCGACCCTATGGACTGTAGACTGTCAGGCTTCTCTGTCCACGGAATTCTCCAGGCAAGAATACTGGAGTTGGTTGCCAATTTCTTCTCCAGGGGATCTTCCTGACCCAGGGGTCGAACCTGAGACTCTTGTATCTCCTGTATTAGCAAGCAGATCCTTTTCCATTGCATCACGTCCTTTCATTAATGCCATGAAAATTCTAACATGATACTGAACGAGAAAAATATTTTAAATTTTATCACACTGCCAGCTGAGAGACTTCAGTGCACATTGTTAATTCACTGACACTCACCACCAGGCTAAGTAAATGTGGTGTTTCAAAACTGAGAAAGTTCGAGCTCCTGAGAGAAGTCTGCAGTCACAGTTTTCCGAGTCCTGTTCACATAGCTCATTTGTTAAATCAGATTCTTCTCAGAACTCCTCTCTCACCATAGTTTGTGTTTAATTCCACTCTGGTTTGTGTCTTTGTGACAGCACATTGGTGACCAAGCCGCAGCAGGGCCGAGCTGGTTAAAACACAAATCAAACCAGGAACTCCTGCCCTACCGCTGGCTGGGGGTGTAACAGTTAACTGAGAGCCAGAGGTCTTTGGAGACCCTCAGGACTGAAGGGTGAGAGGCAAGGTTTGAGTAGAATAGTCAAACTAGAGAGGAAGAGCTGAGCTATTTTCTGGGGGCTAGAGAGGAAGGCTGAGCTATTTTCTGGGGGCCTTTAATTCTGTGTACAGCCAATCAGAAACAATCGATGGATCTGTGTCCAGTGATAATCATTCCTCCTAGTTACAGACAGATTTACAGTTTACACAGCATTTCCTAGACATTCTCTCTCACCACGGTTCAACATCAGCTCTGTGCAGCCAATAGGTCTGTTACTTTCAACACTGTTTTAGAGATGAGAGTTCCGAGGCTGGAGGGATGAAATAAATTGTCTCTCGGAACCAGATCTGATTGGTGGGTGGTGAGCTGGGACTCACTCTTGGGTTTTCTGAGGATACTTTCCACTGTGCTGGCTGCCGCAGGTCCTCAAATCCAGTCACTCAGTTAAGGAATCCACCCACGTAGCCAACTTTCCGTTTGATTAACGTGAGAGTCCTATTCATCTAACACCGAACTTCTATTGGGCTCTCTGCCTTGTACTGAATGACAGAAGACAAATTCCCATCGTTAAATAAGTTGTAACAATGATGAAATTGTATGTATCTTTCCTCCTCCTGCCCGTGTCCTCTTTTCATTTTCTTTTTCATTGCTTTTGTCACTCAGGCTGTATTAGAAATTAGAGGAAGGCTGAAACCAGGTATATGGCGACTGAGGAGAGGAGTGTAGAAGCCAGCCCCTTGCTTCTAGGCTTTTGGGTGGAAATTTTGACAACGGGGGCTGTTGTGTCACTGTGCTCTACGCAGAGTCATTTTATTTTCCTGAAAACATTTGTCCTTGCTACAAGTGGATTAGAGGTTAGAATGCAGGATTGGCAGGCAGGATTTGTGGTTTCTATTATTAGGCCCGCCACAGTTTTATCACACCAGGGTGAGCCCTAAGCAGAGTGGTTTATTGGAGAGAGAACTTGACTGGAAGACGGCATCTGCCCTCCTGTGAATGAGAGAGGCTGCGCGCCACAGCTGAGAGGCAGCCCAGGGTAAGGGTACAGGGGACACCGTGAGAGGCCTGAGTCACTGACAGCAAGGCTTGATCAGAGAAATGTATGATTCACCTCGGCACAGGGCGAGCTGTGTGCAAAAGAATCCTATTAGGCCTCCCTCCGCAACTTCCTGCAGAAGTAACAGAAAGCTTTCTTTTGTGAAGGCCTGCTCAAGGAAGGGGAAGGACTCCGAGTATTGCTTTCCCAACATGCTTTCTGTGCACAAACCTACAAATTTCCACCTCATGAGTGTGTGTGTGTGTATCAGGCAAAAAGAACACTAATGCTGTTTGGAGAAGCAGGGCTGGGGTGGTGGTGAAGTTTTTGGATGATTGTTGGGGTTTCCTTGACTTCAGATATCTTAATACAGGCTGAGGTAGGGAAGGGGAGAAAAAGAACCTTGCATGCACTCCTTCTGAGCTTAGTGATGAACTGAACCAAACATGTTCAAAACACACTACGTCAGCCCTCTGTGGCTTCCAGACCACAGGGTCCCAAGACCTCTGCACACTGCTGAAAGCACCTGTGAACACATCTTTGCTCAGCCCTAAACCAAAAGGCCCTGGACCCACTGTCCCCTTAGGCAAGAGAGACAGGTAACCCTGACCCCTGATTCTGAGTCTCAACATCTATGGCGTCCTTTTCTGGCCCCCAACTCATATTCATTTGATAACTGTGCTCTTGCTTTCTTCCCCATCGGTGAAGCTCTGTGTGATCATTCTACCTGCTAACTCAGTCCCACTGGGAATGCATGCATGAACACAAATGAATTCATTTATCCAGGCAAGAAATATATACACATGCATATTATGTAACAGATCCTGTGCTAAGCTTGAGGATAGAGTAGCAATGACAAAACAAGACAAAAATGCATAGTGTTTGCCTACATGGAGGCAGCAGCAAAAAAAAATAAGATCACACAAATAGATACATAATTGTAAAAGTGAAAGTGTTAGTTGTTCAGTCATGTCTGATTCTTTGTGACCCTATGGCCTGTAGCCCTCCAGGCTCCTCTGTCCATGGGATTCTCCAGGCAAGAATACTGGAGTGGATTGCCATGCCCTCCTCCAGGGGATCTTTCAAACCCAGGGAACCTGTGTATTCTGCATCTCCTGCACTGGCAACCAGATTCTTTACCACTGAAGCCACCTGGGAAGCCCCTTTTTTTGGTATTATTAATCGTAACATCCTTTTTGACTGAAATTAGTATTTAGTGAGTGATAATCATGGGCTTCCCTGATGGATCAGACAGTAAAGAATCTGCCTGCAATGCAGGAGACCCAGGTTCAATCCCTGGGTCAGGAAGATCCCCTGGAGAAGGAAAATAGCAACCCCTCCAGTATTCTTGCCTGGGAAATGCCATGAACAGAGGAGCCTGACAGGTTACAGTTCGTGGGGTCACAATGAGTCGGACACAACTGAACAATTAACACACACTCAACCATGGGCCAAATACTTGGCTAGGATTTGGAAATAAAATGATTAATAATATTGCCATGGTCCCAACTGTCAAACAGCACAGGATCTCTCAGAGGAACTATAATGAAGAATATACAGACAATAGGTCGCCTTCAATCTCAGGCAGAAGGGGCATCCAACCCAGAAACAAGAACTAGAGAAAGACATAGCCTAGAAGAAGCGCTGTCTCTCTTGGTTGAGATTGTTGTCACCTAGTTACAATTTTTTAGTGGTCGTTGCATGACATGAGGTAGATGGGACATAACTTACTCAAACGTTCTTTCATTGTAAAAAAAATTTCATTGCCCCTCTCTTTCCTCTCAATTGTAAATAGTAACATTATTAACCATTGCCAGCAAATTATCTGTCACTATAGTAGACCTCATTTTTACCTACCAAATGAGCTGGTCTCATGCTGATGTGGTTTATCTAGGACGAGAGCTCTCTGATCTCTAAAGTAATATGAAATGCAACCTTCTATAGGTGATTTCACTTTGCAGACAAAAACACACATCTCTGGACCACTTCTGACAATCAGCCTGACACACAGCTATTTCTTCCTTTCAGTAATCAGAATATATACAAGGAGATGACTTCACCATAAATTTCATTTAATTAAAGCATAAATATGATAGTATATTTCATATGATTTCATTAAAAATCATGTAACACATTCTGATCAAATATAAAGGATTTTGGACTAGCCACATTTTTAAAAATATCTGTACCACTGTTCAATCAATAGAAATGTTTTGGGGGTATTATCTGTGCTTTTTCTCCACTAGGACATACAGTAATTGAAAGCTGAGTACAAACTTTATAACTGTTTTTGAATTGATCAAATCATCTTAGAGTTGCTTTGTAAAGCTTAATTAATGCTTCCTAAATGCTTTAAGATCTTATTAAAAGCATAGAATGAAAGTTTTATTCTAAATTCTGAAATATTAGACTTCTATGTTGTATCTACAAAGAATATGAGATTTATTTTATGTCAAAATCTATGAAAGCAAAGTAGGAACTGAAAGAATTGAGAAGATGATCTTCTCCAAAATAAAACATAAGTGATGACATTTCCACTCTGCTCCTTGTGCAATGCATTGCCTACAAAAGTCATTCCTATCTTCAAGCTCTTGTAATTTATATCCTAGAATTCGTAATGCCCAGAATCATTCTGTGCCATGCTTACTAAAAGATGACCTCCAATATTCAATGAGAAAAGTTTCCTATGCAATTTACTCAAAGCCTGTAAGTCTAAAGGAAAAAGGATAAAATACTCTTCCTGAATCCTTATGTGGGTTTCCACTGGTATAATAAATGAAATAAAGAGATTCTAATTTTTTTGTTAATATTCTCTTTAAACCAATGCAATGCATACAGCTCAATGATAAATTATGTTAGCTGAATTTGATCACCAATTATGAAGAAGAAATCATTTAATTTTAAAAAATTATTTGAAAAATAGATCATCCTTCCACCTGGAATGGCTAAAAGTCATAATAATAACAATTCTCTTTATTCATTCTATGCAGGATAAAAACCTCTGTTGAAATGTTAGGCAACTATTTTGTTTTTGTTATATTCTTCTTTTGTATTCAAGGCATTCAACAGAATAATTGTTCAAAGAAATGAGAAGAACATAACATTATATAAGAAAAAAATCTTGGCTCAGGACCATTTTGCTATGTAGATGTGTATGTAGTAAGGGCTTTTAAAAAGTTAATTAAAACTGAATTGCTAAAAGAGATCCAAAATCATGACAGTGATTCAGGAAATTAAATGGGACCATCTTCCAAGAGAGAAAACGATTGGTACCCAAAGGACCATGATTTCTCGCTGTTTGGAACCATCCCTCACCACCCTCTACCACCAGGGTCTCCTCTCCAAGCCCATCTCAAATGTCCCTTTTCCTGATTAATTTTTTTTTTTTTTTTTTTGGCAGGGGTGTGTGGGGGAAACTATACAGAATTAGTGACTCTGTTCTGAGTGTCAGGCCATATGCCGAGGGCTAGAGATACCAAGACTAATAGGAAACATTCTCTGTTCTGCCCCAAAATGGGGGAGAAAGCCATACGTAGACAAATTACAGTCCAACAGAGAAAGTGTCTTTAGAGCAATAAGACCAAATGGGCTCGGGTAAAAAAAAGAACATATATTTATGCTCCAGATATTTCTACAGTACTCTCTCCATATTTTCACTATACCAGTTTATTTGTATTCGGGGCAATCTCCACGCTAAACTGGGAGTTCCTTCATTCATTCAAAAACACACATTTCAATTCCATTATGTGCTTGGCATTGTGCTGGGCAGACCAAACATTATTGTCTGAGTTCTGATTCAAATGTAACCCTTGCTGTCATGAATGCAAAGTCAGCTCAAGCCCAACAAATATATAATAAGAGTCTGACAAATTTTGGTTGAACAAACAAACAAACTGAATGAACTCATATTGGCAAACAGGAAAAGCTTTGGAAAGCAGGATGGGAAAGCAAGCATGTTTGATTTAACCAGGCGCCACTCAGGAAGTTGAAGCTGATGCCCACCTGGGTGCATGGAACCTGCCGTTTTGTTTGTACTTCTCGGTCCTATACCTATAACTTACCCACCACTTGGGGAAATTTTGCTTTTTTAAACTCCTGGATCTCAATAACAATTAAAGAAAATCAAAGCAAAGTGAAAGAATCATGAACGAGACTGTGGAGTTATCATAAGAACTTCTGTTCTCAGAGGTTTACCATGGAAAAATGGGAATTTAAAAATGAATTTTAATAACTTTACGAAGATGTTTATAGCAGCCTTAATCCTAATAGTTGAAAACAAGAAATAACCCAAATATTCATCAACAGGATGATGGACAAATTGTAATAACTTTACACCAAAAATAAAGAGAAATAACCTTCTGATGCAATGTAATAACACATATGAACCTCAAAAATGTTATGTTGAGTGAAAAATGCTAGACACCAAAAAAGTGTTTGATTATTATTGATTATTATCACACTGATTGATTACATCTAAATGAAATTCAGTGAGTGATAGTTGAGTGATAGTTGCTCAGTCATGCCTGACTCTTTGCAACCCATGGACTGTAGCCTGTCAGGCTCCTCTGTCCACGGAATTCTCCAGGCAAGATTACTGGAGTGGGTTGCCATTTTCTTCTCCAAATGAAGTTCAAGAAAAGGCAAAAATAACCTACAGTGACAGAACAGTGGTCACCTGGGAAAGGAGAGGAGGAACTGACTGGGAAAGAGCCGAAAGGAACCTTCTGGAATGACAACATGTTCTATATCGTGTTCTGAGTGGTGATTACATGGGTTTATACACTTGCCCAAATTCACTGCACTAAGCCCTGAAGACTACTGTATCATACATAAGTTATACCACAATAACGGGAAAAAAAATCTTATGAATACTGTGTTTCTTCTAAATATGGATTCCTTTACAGAATTTTTATTTAAAATGTAATCTTAAGATCCTCAGCTTCATTTTGCAGAATTTTTAACATGCTTCTTAAAAGCTGTGTTATTTTTATAAGTTATACCACACCGTGTGCACGAGTGAAATATTTAGTGCCGATCAGATATGGCACTAAACCAGCGGATGATAGAGCCTTTTGCCACCTCAGACTCTATTCAGAAACCAGAGGCACTTGGTTCAACATATTCCTCTTTTGGTGAATTAGTTCAGGTGGCTCCTTTGTGAGCACTCACACAGATTTCAGGGGTCTCTACAAGACATCTGTTTTGAGTTCTTGCCATGGGAGGTGGTGAGGCTTTATGCCGACTCGTTCACACCCTCTCGCCTGACCTCTCATCACCCAGCTCATGTATCTGTAAGGCAGTCGTGCCGATGAGGGATTTAATCTGTGGTGACTGAAGCTGAAGCTCTCTCTCACTAAGAGTATTTGCCTGTATGGAAATGAGAACCCTGACCTTGGCCTCATTAGCACTCTCTTCCAAACAGCTAAGTGAATCAGCCACTGGCACATACCAATAATAAACTGAAAGCACGTTGGCTGGAGAGTGATATTAAGGTGCACGCAAGGCCAGTCTGCTCCCTTTAAGCCCTTGGTGATATGAAGCAAATTTTCAAGCTCTCTGATACCCAGAATCACAGTTCCAGCCTTACTGCTGCCCTATGTTCGCCTCTGTGCCCCCAAAACAAATATATGCAGAGGAGGCAGGACTTTGAGTCCACACACAAGGGTTTATGCAAAATGTCACAATATTTCATTTTGCTCCAAAATCAAAACAGATTTGAAGATAAGTCATCAGCTCACTGGGCCTCTAGGTATTGTGAGAAGGCCTCTGGGAACTTACCTAGACGACATCACTTGGATGAAGCCCCTTTGTCTTCAGTCCACACCAGTCACCACCCCTGTGCTCACTGTCCAAGCGCCGACACTCTCTTAAGTTCAGCTCTGCTGACTCCTGCCAAGCTTGCTCCGAATTCTTTGCCAGGGCTGAAAAGCCCAGCCTCTAAGATCCAGTCTCTCTGGGGGGGCCACACAGTCACTGCTCTCCAAGTTCTTCCTCAGGATGCTTCAAGAGAGCTGGGGACAGATCTCTGCTACTTGAAGAACAAATCAAAGGCCACCAATTCTTTCACAGTCTTAAAAGAGTTCCTCCTTCTCTCTGCTTCTGTTCCTAGGATAGAGTTTAGGGAGTAGGAAAATAAAAGAGAAAATAAAACAAGAATATGAAAATTGACCTTTTAATTATGCAAACATATGTACATAGCCTAACACGATCACCTATATCAACATATCAAGCTCTGGTTTTGATTTGAAAGTCTATTACTGATCAGTTGTGAGTACTCAAATAAGCACCTAAAAATAGAAAGTCTCACTTTCCTCATCTACTCAATGGGAATACACTTTAGCCTGACTGTTTTATGTACAAGTCTATTAAGAATACTTTTCATTATGTTTTTAGTCTGTTTTCCATTTTGATTTTATATATCTTCTATGTTATCCTCAAAAGATGTAATAGTGTTTTATAATGAGCAAAGAATGGCACAAAAGTTATATAATGTTGTCCTTTTCAAACAAAGACCCAGTAATCATATCTTGATATACTTTTTAAAATTTCTTCCATATTTGGACCAACTACTACATTACATACCACATATTCCCACATTGTACCAATTGTGAAGAACTTTATTCCAATTATTCTCCCATTACCTCTTAAGCTCAAATGCAAACTTCTGTATGATGGTGCTATAGTTGGGCAGCTGTTAATCTAACAAATGCTTTTTACTTGGCATCAATTTAAAAATGAAAGGGCTACCAGAGAACACCCTCATCATCTTGTCTTAGGGCTATGTCAAGTCTCTGGGCATAATCCCGTCTGCAGGGACCTTGATCCCAAGAGATCAAACTGGTTCACTGCATAGGGGACATCATGATGTTTGAAACAGATGAGCAATAGTAGCATGCCTTGCATTAGGTGCCTAAGACACACACTTACCAAAAGGGACAAGTATTAAATACCAACTCTTGAAAGCTAGGACTCAGCCACCTAGATGAAGTTCCTAGGAACCCAGTATTCTGGATTATATTCTCTCGGAATGAAAGAAAAGTTGTAACCAAGAATAATTTTGACCATATGATGGCCCTCTGTATTTTGGAGGCAATGTATGGCACCTCTGACTGTGCTGCTGTGAACAAACTAGTTAATGTAGCCAGAATTGGGTGGTGACCAGGTAAAAGAAGGCTCTGCGACTGGCCCAGGAGGTAGGCCATAGACTAACCCCAGACAAGCTATACTGCTTCACAGGCCTTATGAGCCAGCAGATCCAGTAGCACCGGATGCTTCCTTGGGAAACAGGGATCCTGTACGGAACCCATGCAAACCTCCAAAGGATAACCAAGGCGCACACCCTGAGAGTTTGAAGTTCAGAGGGGTCCTCTTTCCCAGATAACTGTTCTTTGGCAAAAGTGCTCCTGCCTCACTACTGGACCTTACAGGGAATGAACCCCCGGCCCTGTGACTTGAGCTGCCTGTAACTGACTGGGTGTTACCTGATTCATTAGGTTACAAAATTAAGCATGTACAGCAACACTTCATCACCCAGTGGAAATGGTATATGTAAAATTAGGCTGAAACACATCCCAAAGCAACAATAACGTCAGAAGTGCTGATGACTCCGGCTTTTATGGCACATTCTTCTGCTGCGCTGCCATCTTTCCTTCAACTAACACTAGGTTTTCATGGAGCTCTGCCTGTGAACAAATGACCAAGGAAGGATCTGGCTTACAGATGTTTTTTCTCGATATACTGACAAAGGAGGAATAGAACACTATAGCTCAGGAGTGTGCTTAAAAAACAAAAACAAAAACACTGACAAAGGGAAATCCTCTCAGTGAGAAAATCTTGATGTAATATATCACAGTGTCTGCTTGGACTGGACTGAGAGATGGCCCAAGATACAGACAGGCCTACACTGCTTCAGGGATAACGACTAACGGTTAGGCTGGATCATCGCAGGTTTGGAAAGAAAGGATGGAAAGACAGCAAAGCAGTCTGTTGACAGACCTCTTAAACTGGCACGAGCGTGAGGATATTCACATGGATGCTTTACATGTTGTGAGAATGCTCACAAAAGCACATGCTTTAGATGGAGCTCTCAATAATCAAAGTCTTCCCTAGTGGCTCAGACAGTGAAGAGCCTGCCTGCAATGTGAGAGACCCATGTTCGATCCCTAGGTCAGGAAGGTCCTCTGGAGAAGGGAATGGCAACCCACTCCAGTGTTCTTGCTTGGAAAATCCCATGGATGGAGATTGGGGGTCACAAAGAGTCAGACATGACTGAGCGACTAACACACACACACACTCAATAATCAGGTAGAAAAGAAAACCTATCCAGTGGATGCCTGTCAGGTTCTTTCTCCAAACACCCAGGGACTTAGTCAATAGGTCTGTGTACACAAGACGTGAATGACATCAGGAATGGATGTTGCATGCGGGCCCATCAACAGGGAGTTCCCATCCCCAGTCATGACCAGGTTACCAGCAATCTGGGTGGCACTACCAAGTGCTCAAGCTGACACTAGCAGAAGAAATCCTGGTTCCTGTTGTAGCGCCGTGTGGTGAGGAAGGGGCCAATTTAGCCACCACCTCTGCTGCACCCCTTCCATAGTGGAGGGGCTACAAGTCTTCACTGGGATAGGCACTTATTCTGGACACTGATTTGTTTTCTCTGCTTGCAAGACTTCTGTGAACACAGGATCCACCAGCTTATGGGCTGCTTTATTCTCTTTCTTGGCATCCACATAAATTGCTTCCGATTTAAACAGCTCACTTCACAGCCAGAAAAGTGCAGCAATGAATGGGTTCATGCCCATGGGACTTACTGGTATTGCCACTCATCCCTTGAAGCAGGTGGCCTGAGAGGAAGGTGGCCTGGCCTCCAAAATATTCATTTACGGGTCTAACCGAGAGATCACCTTGTGAGGTACGCGCAGTCCTACAGGATGCAGTGTAGCCTTAAACCAGTGACCAGTAGGGACTTCCCTGGTGGTCCAGTGGTTGAAAATCCACTTGGCAATGCAGGGGACATGGGTTCGATCTCTGGTTGGGGAACTAAGATTCCATATGCCACAGAGCAACTAAGCCTGTGCTTCATGACTACTGAGACCACATGCCCCAGAGCCTGTGTGCCATAACTGAGACCTGATGCAGCCAAATAAATAAAACCCTAAACAATGATTTAAATGGCAAACCAGTGGCCAATAAATGGTGCTTTTTTCTTCCAGAGTAAGAATCCATGGATCTGGAGTAAAAAGATGAAAATAACAGTAGTTCCTCTATTACCCTTAATAATCCACTTACTGAATTTTTGCTTCCTACTCTCACAACTTTATGTAATGTGCTCTTGTTAGAGAGTTTACATCCTATGAGAAGACAGTGTTTCTATTGAATTGGAAACTGAGACTGCCATCTGGCAACCTGGGTTCCTCATATCACTTAACCAAAGGAAGGGGTTACTATATTTGGTTGGGGTGATTGATTCTGTTGATCTGTACTGGTTGCTACACAGTGCTGGCAGGAGAAACTAGGTCTAGAACTGAGAGGACTCTCCAAGCCATCTCTTAGTCATTTATCATGTGCAAAACAGACAGGACTGAAAAATAATTTAGACCCAAGAATAAAGGTTTGGGTCACCTCACCAGGTAAAAAACACTGACCAGCTGGTTAAAGGCAAAAGGACTACAGAATGGATGGTAGGAAAGAGAATTTATAAATATCATTTGAGGATTTGTGACCAGTTCCAGAAATAAAGTAGCAGATATGAACTGTTTCTTCCTCACTTGTTTCCATTCATTTTCTTTATCCTAATTCCTTATTATTTTATACAAATAGTGTTAGTGACAATTAAATTTATAATAGTCTTTAATGAAAAAAAAAAAAAGATAATTAAAATCACCGAAGATAGGTATGAAGAGCACTGGAGATTTGTGACTCCATTTTGAGGGTAAGGAGATGAAAGTATATTTTTATAAAAGAAGTTATAACTCGCTAGACAGAAGTCTGGTATTGTTCTTATTGTCCAGTAGAAGTTTTAAAATGGGTAGAAGAGAGGGTGTGCAGAACTGGTAGCCAAGGGAGGTATATTTGTGATCATTTATTCATGTATTGTCTCTCAACTTTCTGCACAGGGCCCCATGACTCTGGGGCTGGGGATATGAGGACCACACTTCTTTCTGCACAGGGCCCATGACTCTGGGGCTGGGGATATGAGGACCATACTTCTTTCTGCACAGGGCCCCATGACTCTGGGGCTGGGGATATGAGGACCATACTTCTAAGATTCTCTTGCCAGTGTTCCAGTTAGATTCTGCCAGAGACAGGCACTGTGGGGGGAGACTGGAAGGGAGGAGAAGAGATTTCCCCTGCTTCCAACTGCTTCAGCATCTCTCCAGCACAAACAGGCAGCAAAGACTCCAATACTACTCTTTTGGCACGGTGCGGAACCCCCGTGGGGCCTGGACACAGCCACGCAACTCTCAGAAGCCCCAGCTGCCCCAGCCAGCCGTGAGGCACCCCACCCTCTCGTCTCAGCACATCTCAGCTGTGGCCTCTCCCACACACTCCCACGGAGACAGCAGCCCCGGCCCCTGCTCGCCACTTCTGCTGTCCCCGCCTTTGTCTTTTTTTGTCCTCCCAGCCTAGGGATGGTAGCTACTTCTGGTTTACTGATCTCTGGGTTAGCTTACCATCCTTTTCCTTGCTTTCAGGCTATTAGTCCCTTGTATTGAATACCCTCTGTTTGAAATACCTACTGTGGTTTCTTTTTCCTTACTAGACCACGACAGATGCCAGCATATAAATTAAAGGTTGATAGCAAAAATCTTTGAAACATGAGCTAAAATGAAAATATTTAATATTTGAAAACATTTTATTATTCAGACTTTTAAAGAATTAAACTTCCTGCAGAATTTGACATCTTTCTATCCCTAGATAGTGTGAAACCTCGATTTCCCTTGGGGGTCACATAACTGTATGTCAGTCTACCAAGCAGCAATTTACCCAGCGTCTCATCTTCCTCCTCAAACACAGAAACAGGATACATATCCCATCCTAGAGTGCTGAGAGCAGAGACTAAAAGCACTGTTTACATGTGAGTGTCAGGAAGTCAAAACAATGACTTTTTTCAAAACCTGCAGTCTCAGCATGTGCCCATTACAGAAAATGCTTTCCTCTTCTCAGATCATGTGCTATAAAAACACAGTGAGCCACTTCCTGTCTTTTGGTGGAGGGGTCATGTAGGTCAACCTTTAGACTGAAGTGTGAACTTCCTGGTTCTGTCGAATATCATGATGAGAAGTGCGATTTGGGCAGACAGACGTGTGGCAACATTATTTTGAAAAAAATGTTAGAACACTGGGCTTCCTTGGGAATGTGACATTTACAAGCATCCTAAATGTTCTGTACAACTGAGGTATTTTCAAAATAGAACAGTGAGCATACCAATAATGTGTTCTTCTTTTGTTTGCCATTTTACTTCTGTGACCTACCCCCAAGTAGGACTTGTACTTGACGCATGACAGAGTTCCCATCTGCAGGCTTCACTGAAAGGTGAGGTGAAAGGGAGCTCCCACCACCACGGATACTGCAATTCCTATTGTGGATAAACACACAATGGAAAACTTCTCAGAAATACATTTTTTTTTTCCATTGCTTATTGTGTTCATCCCACAGAGGTGGAGATGGCAACTTTCCGTTACACTGGGAGACAGGGACTTGAGTTTAGTGTCATCCTTGCTTCTGCAGATAGGGAACAAGCAAAATAATAAGATGGGCAAGATCAAGATAATATGGTTATTCACAGTACCATCACAGGCCTCCTCCTAATATATTTCCAACAGGCTCTTATTTTGAAGGGTGCTCTGACCCCTCTCTAACTTCAGTCAAGTAACTAGTCACATAGCTTTAGTAACTGTCAGGCAACAGGAAAAAGACTGGAGAGAGAAAAAAAGTCCAGTGAACATACTGATGTGCAAAAAAAGGGACAATAGCACCACTCTGAATGTGAACTGTTGCTCATTATAACAGTCTTTTGGGCCATTGCTCTGCACATGAGGTAGAAGAGGAAAAGTTTTTTTGCATTAGGACAGAATACAGGAATACTGAGAAAGGATACTGCTTTCCTAGATGGTTAATCTTTCTAGAGGTACTTTATCTAGATTTTCTTCTTGCTCCAAACAAGAGGAACAGATTAAGTTGCCCCACTGAAAGTAGACATTTGAGGTTTGGGAAGAGCAGAAAAATCATTAGAACTCAAGAGAAATATCACCTTCCCCAGAGAGAATTAGTTTCTCCTTCTCCATACTTCCACGTTCATATCTTGTAATATGTTGTAATTATTTGCTTAGATCTATCTCTTTGCTGGAAAGCAGGAAACACATCTATTCAACTTGGTATATGCTCAGCATAAACCAGTGCTTGGTACAAGAAGGTTCAGTGACTGTTGATCAAGTAATGACTGAACAAAGGAGGCATGCTTGGAAACTATGTCTTAAATTAACCTCAGTAATGAACCTGCCTGGATATCAGAATGAAATTATTGGCTGAGGTTGGTCCAGAACATTGTTAAAGCACATTAACTAAAGTTTCAGTATTTTAGCAATAAGGAATGATAAAGAAGCTGTGCTGTGCTGAGTCGCTCAGTCGTGTCCGACTCTGTGCAACCCCATGGACTATAGCCTGCCAGGCTCCTCTGTCCATGGGGATTCTCCAGGCAAGAATACTGGAGTGGGTTGCCATGCCCTCCTCCAGGGGATCTTCCCAACCCAGGGATCAAACCCAGATCTTCTGCATTGCAGGCAGATTCTTTACCATCTGAGCCACCAGGGAAACCAGATAAAGAAGCTGGAGGGGTGCTTTCCTGATGGTCCAGTGGTAGGGACTTCTCTCTTCCACTGCTGGGGGCACAGGTTCGATCCCTGATTGGGGAACTAAGATCCCACATGCTACACGGCTTGGCCAAAACAATAAATAAATAAAGAATATTTTTAAAAGAAGCAACCAGAGGCCCCAGGTCAAGATCACAATGAAGGAAGGGAAACGTAGAGCAAAGGTCTCCCTACTGACTGGATGTGTCCTGTAGCCCCAAAGACCTTACCTCTGAAAGTCATCTTTTAACTCCCTCCCTTTAAGCCTCAGGATGTCAACTGCTAAAACCACCCCAAGTACACAATCATATGCGCGCGCACATGTGTATGTGAAATGTAATATCTTTTCTCTCAAGAAGTCAGACTTTTGACAAAGAGAAATATTTCTTAGATTATAACCAGCAAAGGAAATAAAACCTCCAGGCAGTAAACAGTGAGGAAAAAAATAGTGAATAGTTGAAATCCTAAAACAACACCCATTCAAAAGGCTTGTTTGTTATCTAGAAAGAATGAAATAGATGACCAGCGCAAGTTTGATGCATGAAGCAGGGCACTCAAAGCTGATGCTCTGGGACAACCTGGAGGGATAGGGTGTCCTATCCTGAGGTGGGAGGGGGGCTCAGGATGTGGGGATACATGTATATCTATGGCTGATTCACGTTGACGTATGGCAAAAACCATCACAGTATTGTAAAGTAATTATCTTCCAATTAAAATAAATAAATTTTTTTAAAAAGAATGAAATGCCCTTTTATATTTCCGGATATGAGAAAGTGTATCCTAGCCAGACTGGAGGGGGCTCTTCTGCATGGTTCCCCCTACCTCAGAGTCTCTTAACACTAAATAGACCTGGAAATCAAGACCCCAGTGCAAGAGACTGAAGTTGCCTGAACATTGGAGAACACTCTAAATTATGTTCCCTTTTCTCAGGACAGGCATCTGATTTGGTTCTGATCATATTCTTGCCAGTTTCTCCCTCAGGCATTCGAGTTCTGTGCCTATCTCAGACAGGTGATTAGAGCCTTCTGAGATAGAAACCAGGTTGCCTGACATCAAAGCACCATCCTCTTTGGACTCTCTACTCTTTAATCCTGTTGCCTGTACCTGTCAAAGATAATGCACAGAAAGAAATCAAGAGAACTAGCTCACTTATGAACTGCAGATGAAAAAAAAACCTAAATAAAATAGTGGCCAATCAAATCTAGCACTGGACAGAAAGGATCCACAAATGATGAGGACCCCGTAAATGGAGGAATCAGGCTGCAGTGCCGGAAACCACTGATCAATCATTAAAAAATAGAAGAACCAAATTGCATGTGCCTCCTCATGTGGTATAAAATCAAGGCTACAGCTCACTCTTGACATATTCTTGCTTAAAACTTGAACTTTCATCTAATCAAGCCTCTAGGTCTAACTACCAGTTGTAGGAAATGCAGGGGAAAGGAGACTGTTTACAACCACAGGATGCAGTCAGCTGAATCTTGAATGCAGGAGAGTCCAGAAATGACCCCATTTCTTCAACAAAGCATGAAATGTGCTCTTGTTGATTAAGAGACTCTTGCTGATTAAGAGACTTCTTAAACCAACAATTCAAAAAAGCCCAATATTGGTGGCAATTAGAGAAACAGCTTGGATAAATTATTAGATGTCTCTAAGAAAATAGTGTTAACTGGTACTTTTTGTTAGATATCATAATGCCATTGTGCTTGCATTTTTAAAGTCCTTATCTGTTAGAAAGCCACATCATAGTATTAAGGGGTAAAACAGAAAATGGTCCTAGAGTTTGCTTTAAAACATTCCACCAAAAAGGGAAGGAGAGAAGAGCTGAATCGAGAATGCTAATAATTATGGGATTTGGGTACAGATTATATAAGGGTTCATTACGTTATTCCCTACATTTTGAAGTCTGTTTGAAAATTTTCATAATTAAAATGAAAGAAAAATAAACACCATAACCAAATAAGGGAGTTTCCAGAAATGCAAAAGTGATTTGAAATTTAAAATACTTCACCATGACAAAAAGTTAATGGAGAAAAATCATTTAATCGACTTAATAGATGTTAAAAAGGTCTTTAAAAAGTTCAATATAATGTCCTGACCTTAACAACAAAAACACTGTAAGCACCAACAGAGGATTTGGTAAATGTACTAAAGTATCTCCACCTGATAAAATGCCATGCATTTCTATAAATGATGTTGGAAGAAAACAGGGACATGGAAACATGCTCATGATGTACTAAGTAGAAAAAAAAAGATTCCCAGAAGAAATGAAAGGCATCATTTCATTTTACATTAACATATATACCAAAATGTGGAGAGTGGCTAAATGTGGGTTTGGATTTGCTATTGTTTGTGGTTTTCATTTTCTTTCTTGTAGTTGGCTATATTTTCCAAAGCGTCTACAGATAACACATACGGTTTTTTTAATAAGGGAAAAGCACACAGTATTATTTTAATTTTTTAGAAACTCTTGTGGTCATTTCTTCAGTTAAAATACACCTAAATTAACCCTGGTCTTACTAATATTTTTCCATTTTGCTCAAAATGATATCTTAAGAGACTTATCAAATACCTTGTTGGAATTAAAATTCAGTGTTTACAGTGTTTCCTCTGTAATAACGTTATTGAAATAAAAGTCAGAGGCCCTATTGGAAAATAGTGTTCATATTAAACATCTTGAACAAGCCTGAGATTATTCGTTTACATCGAATGTGTTTTAAATAATTCCTATTGTACAACTCTGCATGCAAATGGCACAAAGTTTGAGAAAATGCAAAAATGGATCACTTTTTATATGGCAGGAGATACAGGAATTTATCTTTCCTGAAAAAATTCAGGAATTTTTTCTTTCTTATCATGTTACAAAAAACAAGAAATTATGTAGAATGTTTTAGAATGATTTGTATCCAAAGTGAATTAAATTGTTAAATTTTCAGTAAGAAGCTTCAGTTTTCTTCCTTTCTCCTAAAACATGCACGCATGAACGTGCGCGCGCGCGCACACACACACACACACACACACAATGTAGTATTTCATGAGATACTACTTTACTGCAACAGTATGAGAGACAAACACCTGATTTTCTTAACCAAATAATAAATGAAATTAGGAAACAATTAAGCTTCATTATGAACTGTGTTGCTAAGTATCTAATTGTTCTGGGTACCATGTACTGCTGGTTCTAAAGTACTAAAAAGACAAAAATGAAGTAAACTAAATCAATCGTCATGCTCTAAATTGCACGTTCTCCAGAATTCTGTCATCAAGCCTGACACTTCAGTTCCATTTGTAAATCAGATTGAGCTTCTCTCTCTGAGTAGATTTGGTTCCTTTTCAGCCAAATTATTAAATTTGCATGGTAGATATAAACTTGCTTACAAGAAGGCATTCCCTAAGAAAAGTTAAAGCTTCAAGATTAACCTTTAAAAATTAGCTCCAGAGATACCCTGGAGCTGAAGGAACACTACACAGACTACTGTCCCCATTCAAATAACTGCCTTGCCCAATTAGCACCAAGGACTATTGTGATTTCAGAGGCGCTGTGGCCTAATGAAGGTCAGCTGGACTTCCTGCTAAATATAGTGCAAGAATATTAGGTAGCATAAAGAGAATACATGTTAAGCATTCTCACCACACACCCACACAAAGGTAACCATATGACAGATGTGTTAATCAACTTGATTGTGGTAATCATTTCACAATGCATACATATGTCAAATCATTGCATTGCAAACTTTAAATATATACAATTTTATTTGTCAATTATACCTCAATGAAGCTGGAAAAATGATTTAAAGTAAAAGCAGAAGATTTATAGCTGCTATTGATTTCCTCCCCCAAAATATGAGAAACATAGAGACATTTTCATAAGCTGACCAAAAAAAAAATTAGGTGGCACTGGACTACTGACTGACCTTCCTCTGATATTTAGTTTTTTTGTGTCCCTGAAAATATAAAACTATCTTTAAAATGCTGATTTTTCCAATTGACTGGCGTAGAGTTGATAATAAGATGATCAAGTGTGACTAGTGTGGCCTGACAGCTGTATGATATAATACCAAGTCCTGAATTTTTCTCCTAATGATAGAAAACACTGATCCAAGTTCTCATATAATCTAAATTAAATGTATCTCATTTCTACATAAATTGTTGAACTGCTATTTTAGATGAATAGGTTTTACCCTATATTTTCTCATCCTTTTGACACAGGTTCCAAACCACTGACTGGAGAAATCTATAATACTGAAAGCAAAAATTTATAATACTGAAAGTTTCAACTTGAGCCAAGTCTTGAAGTACCATGAGACTTATATTAATAATAGTATCGTTTATTCATTTAATTCCAGCGAATTCAAAAGCTACATGATATATCAAAGTACCTGTCATTTTTTTTCAGTATTCTTATACAAATTTTTGATACGTGTTATTATTTTATTTTTGTATTTACCCACATATTTATTATTTCCAACACTCTTCATTCCTTCCTAAAGACCTTCTGTCTGGTATTATTTTTTTGCTACTTTAAGAAACTCCTTTAGCATTTCTGATAGTAAAGGTCTGCTGGTGATACATTTTCTTGATTTTATTTTATCTGAAAAATATTTTTGTGTTTGTTTTGTAGCATATACTGAGAATTCTGAGTTGAAAATTTCCCTAGTAATTTGAAGATGTTGGTCTGTTGATTTCTGGCTTTCATGTTTTCTATGAGAAGTTAGTTGACTGGAATTATTGTTACTCTGTCAATTATGTGTCATGTGTCTTTGGTTGCATTCAAGTTTTTTCTGTATCTTTGGTTTTTAGAGATCATTTTCTTTGTATTTATCCTATGTAGGGTTTGCTGACCTTCTTGAGTCAGTAAGCTAACGTCTTCATCAAAGTGAGGAAATTTTTAGTCATTACTTTTTAAAGTATATTCTCTTTCACATTCAATTAACATATTGTTAGACCTTTGAATATTATCTCACAAGTCTTTGAAGGTCTGATTATTTCTTAAAACCTTTTTTTCCTCTTATTTTAATTGTATATCTTTTATTCATTTAGCTCCAGTTATTGAGTTTAGTTTATTGAATTTTTCCTCTGTTATTTCCATTCTTTTCTTTTTTTTTACTTTACAATATTGTATTGGTTTTGCCATACATCAACATGCATCTGCCACGGGTACGATACAGGAAGCTTGATATATGTTATATTGGCCTGCAAACAGGTGATTTTAGAAACTGGGAGAAAAGCAGATCATTTAGTCTACTCTTTTTACTTATTGTTACAAATTCTAAAGAAGAGTTGGAGATGCTAGTCTATATGATAGGATGTTACAAAATATTCTTTAGGGTTGAAGTTTTTGTTTCCTTTCTGTCTAATAGGGGAAAAGAAAACATGACCACGGGTGCATGCACCCACACACATGACACACTGTAGCAAATAGAGCCCACTGTTAATATACATAAATCCTTGTAGACTGGAAGGATTTTATCTATTACCAAGTTGTTCACGTTTAATTTCTATTCACAAAACTTAAAATAGTTCTCTTCTGTTTGGGCACTGGCCTTTATGAGGATTTCTCCAGCATCTATCGTTTTAGCCATTCTCTCTCCTTCCTGAGCTTCAGATCCATATTTCTACTAGCCTCCTGCTCATCTCCATCCCGATGACCCACAGAAACTCTTTTCCCTCACTCTACATCCAACCCACTTCTTTCTTTTGGGCTCCTAAACTCAGAAGATGCAACTGCCACCCAATAATCATATGATTGTGAGGGCTGGATAATGTCTCTTATTCCTTAATTAGGTAACAAGTTCCAGAGAGCCCATGAAACATTTTTAAAATGTATATATTGTATTGTATTACCAATGGCTTTGTCTTATTCAGGTCATCTTTTCCTCTCAAGAATAATATCTCAAAGAACTCTGAACAATGTGATATAACAATATAGTTGGTGCAGTGTTTCTGAGCTCCACATCCAAAGATTTAATTCAATTGCACGTTGAAAATATTCAGGAAAAAAGTTCCAGAAAATTCCAAACTCAAAACTTGATTTTGCTGCCCACAGTCAACTATTTATATAACATTTACATTTCGTTAAGTATTACAAGTAATCTACAGATGCTTTAAAATATATAGAAGGACGTACCATTTTATATAAGACCTGAGAATCTACAGACTTTGGTATCCACAGGAAGGGGGGATGGGACTTGGAACCAATCCCACCTCCCCACTCCCCACTCCTTGGAATGACTATAAGTGAATTTATCCTGAAACAAACAAACATTTCTTCATATGGAACAATGGTTCAAAAAACTCTGGTCATCAGGAACAAAGAACAGTGATCCTTGAAAGATGGGAAATAAATAAGACTGGCACTATGATTATATGATTGCCTTAGCTTTGTGCCTAGAAAAATTTCCAGGCTTGGCAGAGCGAGGGGAAACCAAGTGGAGCCTGACTGTCTCCCTAAGTTGAGGAGACAGAATTGTGAGTGTGACACACACACACAGAATCTAGCCAAAGCATCTAGGGCTGACAAGACAGATTTCCAGAGGGAAAAGAGCTGGACATGGGCAGAGCTGTAACTCTTGACGTTCAGCTGAGTACTGATTACTGCATCAGGTGAGGATAAAATAAAAGCATAAAATGAAACTGAAAGTATGAAAGGGAATAAAATAGGGTACTATTCCAGGTGGGCTGAGATAATTGCCTGTTTCCATTAGCCAAATTAAAAAGCCTCGTAATTCATGGGGGTGTCAGTGAGAATACTCAAAAGGGGACTAACTAGTCCTAAATTAAACATTGCTTTGGTCCTGCTTAACAAAGTTTTTCAAGCCAGCCACAAAAGCAGCTGTTGTCTCAAAAGAATTTAGGCACAACATGAAGAAAGCTTAAGAATATAGGAATATTAAAACATCCAACATGGTAAAAATCACATGTCAGGCATCAAACCAGAAGTTACAAAGCAAGAAAAGAAACAAAAACTTTGAACCATGAAGACTGGAAATATCAATCAATCAAAACTGACCAGCAAGTCATACAGATGATATATTTACTAGATAAGGATATTATAATAGTTATTAATATTATAATTGTATTCTATGTGTTCAAGAAGCTATAGGAACAATTAAACATGCTAACTAGAGACATGGAATATACAAAGACTCAAAATGAGTTTCTGGAGATGAAAATTGCAGTATCTAAGATGAAAAACATACAAGATAGAAATAATGACAGATTAGACTTTGCAGAAGAAAACATTAGTGGAATTGAATACATAACAATAGAAACTCTCCAAATCAAACACAGTTAGATAAAAAGTCTGAAAAATAAATAGACTTTCACTGAGCTGTGGGATAACTTGAACAGGACTAATATGCGAATCCCCAAAGGTGGGGCAGCAAAAAATAATGGTTAAAATCTTTCCAAATTTGATAAAAACTATTAACTCACAGATTCAGAAACTGAGAAAAAAAAAAAAAAACTGAAGTGCAAGAAAAAACTACACCAAAGCACATTATAATCAAATTACTTAAGACCAGTGATTATTAGAAAACACAGAGACAAAATGCAGAACAAATATATATTTTCATATATGTGTATGTGTATATGAAAGATTTCTCATTGGAAACAACACAATCTAAAAGATACTAGGGCATCAGCTTTAAAGCACTGAAGAAAAAACTGTCAGCCTGGAATACTTTACCACTGAAAGTATCTTTCAAAAATGAAGGCAAAATACAAAGGTTTTCAAACACAAAACAGCTTTATCATCAGCAGACAGACATGCATTACAATAAGTGTTTTTTAAAAAAGCATTTTAACAAGAAGGGAAATGATACTATATGGAAATCTATGTCTACACAAAGGAATGAAGAGCATCAGAAGTGGAAAATACACTGGTAAATATGAAAATTTTTCATCAGCTTTGTGAAAGTATCATTAATAGACAATTGATTGTTTAAAGCAAAAATAATAACCATGTATTGTGGGAGTACAGTATATTGACACTTTAAATGTATGACATTTTAAAAAGCCTGGGAACAAAGAAATGCAAATATAGTGTAATAAGGTTGGTACACTACATGCAAAGTAGAATTGTGTCCCCTAAAGGTAGACGGTGATAATTTAAAGACATATATTATAAGCCATAAAGAAACCACTTAAATACCATAAAACAGAGATATGGCTAATAAGGTAGTCAAAAAGATGAAATTGTCATAAAATACTCAATTCAAAAACAAAGAGTAAAAAAGTGAACCCAAAACAGATAACAATGGGTTTCGGGTTTTGTTGATTTTTTTCTCAGCAAAACCTCTTTTAAATCCAGAGCCTTATTGGTTAAGCTGAGTAGAATAAACAGAACAGTAACAGTGCTCTGGTTGAAGTGGGGGTGGGAGAGCCTAGATCCCCCGCTGCCATCCCGCAGTGGGTCCTGAGGAATGAGTGGCTCACAGCACTTTGGGTGACCCACTCCTGCCCAGACGGAGAACTGAGGAGGAGAATAACACCAAGCTACTGACCCGTGATTGAACTCTAGATTTTTCACTCACAATTAATTTCAGCAAGCTGCTGAGAATAGAAAAATATGGGAAGCTTACGAAAACGACCAGGAAAAAAGAGTGAAGAAAGGCAAAAAAGCATAGTGAGCGTGTCTTGACAAACCTAACCACAAATCTATTTTTTTTTACCCAGGATGAAAGTAAATATTAGGTATTTGAGCTGATATTTCCATTAATATTCATTAGCATTTGTTTTCCTTAAACTGTATTAGCCATTTGGGGGTTTCTGATACATGAAGACAACCCAATGCACTTCGGACGTGCTGAATTTGAAATAAAAACAACTTATTAGTTTCAGTGAATTAAAAGTGCCACACCCTGCATATCCTGCCAAATAAACTGAAGGCTGAAGAAATATCTTATTCTTCTGAAAAGGCCTCTTTCTCCCTTTTTCCTTTTCATTTTAATAGTGGAAAGATAGTAAAATAAATTCTGTGATAATGGCCTTCATTACTGTAAATTGAAATCAAATACTCCATTTTCAATCTCTGTCTCAGATTTGAAATGATTATGCTGATATGTAGTAAAGAAAACAGACACATAAGGGATAATTCCAAATAATGTGATTTTTTATTTCGATATAATGTGTGTCCTAAAAACGAACACAGCTAAAATACACGGCAGAACTTAGCTATAAATTTCAGTGTATGGTTCCCTGAACTATAGCAGTAGGAATACTGTTTCTGGGGTAAACATTCAAGTGTTGAGAGGATTCATTAACACAGGTAAGACTTACGATGGCAGCAGCACCAAACCTGTGAACAGTGCAGCTGCCGTTCAAGCATGAGAGCGTGCTTAGGTCTGACCAGCTTCATCATTCCATCTCACGCCAGGAGCTACAAATGTTTGGTCCCCTACTTGGTATCTTATTACTCCCTTTCTGTGGCTGCGACTGAGCTCCATATTTTATATTATAGGTTTTTTTGTTAGAGCAGTCTAAATGAGGGTTAAAGCAATATTATCAACTTTTCAAAATAAAATTAAAAATTGTGATCACTATATAAATGGTTTCTCTTAAAACTCTTCAATCCAATCTTGCTTCTACCCAAAGCAAGGTTATTTTGAAAGCATGAATAGAGCGGAAGGCAAGATCAGTGATGTCAATGAGCTTATTTTACCTTCTAGCATGTGTGAGGATATGAAACCTAGTCCTGTGTATCAACTGCTTTTTTTAAATGTGCATTTTTAAACATGAATTTTTTAAAAAATCAATAATGTTGAAGTTGAATAAATAAAATTTTAGTTTTCAAAATTACACTCATAGGCAAATTAATTATTTGACATATATGACTCAGGTTTAGCATTATTATAAATAAGGTTTATTACTCAGTCTGACTTGTGATCAAAGCTTTCACAGTTCTCCTTTGAATCAGTAGAGAATATATTTTTGTGCCTATATTTTGAAAAGAATCTTATTCAAAATTAAAAATGATAGCGCAAATCTCTTAAAATCCAAAAGGAACCATAAAAATGTATTAATATAGGTCTAATACTATTAATTCTTTAATTCAAGGATTACTAGGACATTTTATACCTATTCACAAAAACAGAGCTACAAGAGAGACTTAGTTATCTGTCTTCAGTTGGGTAAATGTCTAAACCTATTACTTCTCAATGGAAATGAGAGATGGAATATGGAATAAGTTGAAAATATCCTTCCAACTATGCACATTCCCTCTCCCTATCAAGGAAAATGCAAACTGCCAAGCTTAACCTTTAGCCAACCCTCCCCACCCACCTTCCTAAGAACTCTCATCTAACTATCTTCAGGATAATCTCTACAAATAAAGACTCAATAATAATAATAATAATAAAATAATGACAAATTCTTATATTGGGCTTCCCTGGTGGCTCAGATGGTAAAGAATCTGTCTGCAATGCAGGAGACCTGGGTTCTATCCCAGGGTCAGGAAGATCCTCTGGATAAGGGAATGGCTACCCACTCCCAGTATTCTTGCCTGAAGAATTTCATGGACAGAGAAGGAGCCTGGCAGGCTACATACAGTCCATGGGGTTGCAAAGAGTCAGACACGACTGAGCGACTAACACTTTCACTTTGTCTTATTAAGTGTCACTTTACTATTTACAAAGCCCTTTTGTCTTTTTTGAGCCTCAAGTAATTCTATGAAGCAGTCATGGTATCATCCCATTTTATATGGTCAAAGAAATCAAGGGCTTTCCCCAGTTTCCACTGTATGTGCTTGAGCTAAGGGCTAGAATTTAAGGTTACCTGACACTCAGTTTAGTTCTTTCTCCCGTACAATACGTCTCCTGTGTCATACTAAGATGGTGTTCCCTGAATTTAATAATATTTTTTATTTAAAAGTTGCTCTGACTTAAATGTAAGTCAATTACTTCATTTAGTTCCTTCTTATGTTATTCCAACTTCTGGGTTAAGACTTCTAAAAAAGATATAAAAGGAAACAAATGGAAGAATTTCCCACCCCCAACACATTATATTTTGGCAAATACATATTTAAAACCATTCCTAGGCATACGTCTACCAAGGACAACTGAGCAAAGAAAGGGGTGTGAGCTGATGCCATATATCAAAAATTCATGGCCAGAGAAACAAAGAGAAGATTCTGAAACAAGAGAGAGCTGATCTAACTCAGCTATGGACCCAAAGATCAGACCCTCAAAGTCACATCAGCTTCATAAAATAAATAGAAGAAAAATGTACTCCACTAGTAATCCTTGCTCAGAGAGGAAGTCACATGGGAATCAGGTAAAGAAGACTCCCACACTGTAACGGAGGCAAGTGTAGACAGACTGAAAATAAATGTAATGGAAACCCTGAAAACATAATACAGAGGAAGAAGAAAGGAAGGGAGGAAGAAAGAACAGAAAATATCTAGAAGGAAATCATTAACATCATTAACATTTGCTTCATGCTATAGCATAACACCATCTCCATAAGTGGCTCAGATGGTAAAGAATCTGCCTGTGATGCAGGAGACCCAGGTTTGATCCCTGGGTCAGGAAAATCCCTTGAAAAAAGAAATGGCAATCCACTCCAGTATTCTTGCCTAGAGAAATTCACGGACAGAGGAGCCTGGCAGGCTAGCAGCCCACGTGGTTGCAGAGTCGGACACAACTGAGCGGACACACTTCCACTTTCTTTCATAGCATAACTTAAGAAGAATAAGCCTTCAATAAAGCATGAGCTCAAAGATAAGATGATTACAGCACAAATGTAAAAAGAAGATTCAGCTGAAATAATATTATCACAGAACTAATTGATAAACCAGAGATAACAAGGAAGAATAGACACCGCTGAATATGAAATTTTAAAACAAAATAAAAGTTCAATTAAAACAGCATTAATAGAGAAGATAAAAGATAAAAACCCCAAATAATGGTAATTGATGTCTCTGTGCTATAGAAACTATCAACACAAATGAAGCAGAAGCTGTAGTGAAAGATATAATAGCCAAAAAAAAAAAAAAAATCCCTCATACCCTCATCCCAAGTGAAAAAAAAAAAAAAAAACAACTGAATATGCAAATCAGTTCCAAGAAAATCTGATACAGAAGGCTCAATATAGAACTACCTGGGGTGGCTACTGAGCATCAAGAAAAAGAAGAATCCTTTAGTTTTAGCATATTGCTACTACAATGGTTAATTTATGTATCAACTCAACAACACCATGGTTGCCCAGACATTTGGTTAAACATTATTCTGGGTATGTCTAAAAGGGTGTTGTTTCTAGATGAGATCAACCTTTGAATAGGTAGACGGAGTAAAACAGACTGCCTTCTCCAAGATGGGTGCCTCCAGTGCAGTCAACTGAAGACCTAAATAGAACAAAAATGCCGAGTAAGAAGGAACTCTGCCTGCTGGACTGCTTGAGCTAGAACATTCATCATTTCCAGCATTTGGACTTGGACTGAAACAATGGCTCTTCTTGGGTTTTGAGCCTGCTGACTTTCAGATGACCCCACACCATCAGCTCTCCTACTTCTCAGGCCTGTGGACTCAGAATGGACCACACTTCAGTTCTCCTGGGTCTCCCACTTGGAACTTCTCAGACTCCGTAATCACAGAGTCAATTCTTTATAATAAATCTCTATATAAATATTTTACATATAGGTTATCTATCCATCTATATGTCTTTTTGGTTGTTTCTCTGAAAACCTCTAATACACCTACAAGGAAGAAAAAAAAAAATCAGGCCAGCCTCATCTCATATGTCTTCCAATAACATACAACAGCAGAAGAGAAATATTCTAGTGAAAAGAAGCCACAAAATTCTAGTGAAAAGAAGCTAATCAGCATCATTCATTCAGTCAGATCTTTCTAGTGTAAAAACAACAGACATTTTGGGACCTCCCTGGTGGTTTGGTCCAGTGGCTAGACTCCATGCTCCCAATGCAGGGGGGCCTGGGGTTTGATCTCTGGATCCACTCCAGTGTTCTTGCCTGGAGAATCCCAGGGATGGGGGAGCCTCGTGGGCTGACGTCTATGGGGTCACACAGAATCGGACACGACTGAAGTGACTTAGCAGCAGCAGCAGGGAACTGGATCCCACGTGATGCAACTAAGCATTCGCCTGGAGCAACTGAAGACCCTGCATGCCACAACCAAGACCGGCTGCAGCCAAATAAACAAATAAAGATTTTTAAAAAACATATTTTTAAAAATGAAAGAACCAGGAATATGATGCTAATGTGCCCCTTTCGAAAAAATTATCTGACAATGAAATCCAAACAAATAAGAGATGAATTAAAGATCAAAGAAATTATAGTACAAAGACAGGTGGGAAACAATACTTCCATTTAAATACAGTTAAAACAATGAAATTATAATTACAGAATATAAACACTATCAATCTGGATAATTAAAAAATAATACTATAAGAGCATTTGAGAGATGGGCAAAGGGGAGATGGAAAAGTGATAATGTTGGTGTCTTTATTCTACACACCTAAAACTGGGGGGAAATATCTTTAAACCTTCTTCACAACCCCTTTACAACCTCAGAAGGATAGTTAGGAAATACTCCTAATGGAGTAGAAACATTTTCTTAGAGAAATAGCACTTATATCATGATACCATTTTTATAGTTAATCTACTTGACTACACATAGAAAAATCCAGGTCCATCCATTGTCTAACTGTGGCCATTTATGGGTGGTGGCATTCCAGTTGACTCACTCTTACTTTTTATTTTTACTTTTCTGAATAGTTTGAATTATTTTTAAAACGATAAAGCAATTTTTCTTTAAAAAATACTAGAAACTAATATACAAAGATCTTGACAGCAATGGGAATATATCCAGTCATTCTTCACTTGTTTTTCATATAAAATTTCAATTTCTAAAACTATCAAGTTGCTCCATAGTTACTGTCTTGCTATTAAAAATCTAACACAGTATTTTAAAAGGATGACTCAAACTTCTTTCTGTATCCTCCCCTGTACTCTTTCTCAACAGAGAGAGCTAGAGAATGTTTAGAAGGAAGAAAATTAGACCTTCCACTGAACATATATGATTGCAGGATTTGCGTTTTACCGCCACAGTAAATAAATTAAAATGACACAGATACTGTCCTAAGAAAGACAGAATTCATAAGTGTGGGCAGTGGTAGTAGGTAGATCTAAGTTTGTACACAGACTCCCTCATTTTCTGGCTGTGGACCTTGACGAGTTCTTCTATCTGATTCTTAGGGGATAATAATACTGAACACAATATGAGATGCTGCTGCTGCTGCTAAGTCGCTTCAGTCGTGTCTGACTCTGTGCGACCCCATAGACAGCAGCCCACCAGGCTCCCCCGTCCCTGGGATTCTCCAGGCAAGAACACTGGAGTGGGTTGCCATTTCCTTCTCCAATGTATGAAAGTGAAAAGTGAAAGTGAAGTCGCTCTGTCGTGTCTGACTCTTGGCGACCCCATGGACTGCAGCCCACCAGGCTCCTCCGTCCATGGGATTTTCCAGGCAAGAGTACTGGAGTGGGGTGCCATTGCCTTCTCCACAATATGAGATAGTAGTAACTAAAAAGACAACGTGTGTAAATAAGTTGGTACATAAAAGGTCCTAAGTAAAAGACAGCTATTAGTACTTTCAAAACAATTATTTTATTTCATTGAAAGTAGGGACTGGAGGAAGAACCATATTGGGAGACACTCTAGAAAGCTCTCAAAAGGCAGTTTTTGCCACTCCCACGACAACTATTCAGTTATCTGTGTCTATGGTGGCAGAAGGGGCCCTTTTTGGAGAAGTCAGGCACTCCAGTTGTCACAAGGAAAAGCAGCAGCAGCAGCCTCTTGCCCTCCTCGGCACCTTGTGACCCTACAAGCAGCACGGCCAATCCTGGCCTCAAATAGAAAGAAAGCCTCTGCTCATTCTTTCATTTCAAAGGTGTCAGCTTTGTAGCATGTTTCTGGATTAATTTTTATGAGCCCTCAGAACATATCATTGCCCAAGTCATAAAGTGCAATCAGATTGCCTGACTTCTCAGAAACCAGGCTTGTAAGATAGTGCTGAGTCTTTCCGGGTGAATGAGTGACCGAAATGAACACCCCTCCCAGCCCTGCGCTGAGCCGTGGCACCACGGGCCGTGACTCTGCTCTTATCACTGGGCCTCAGAGATGCTCTGTGGGCCAGCTTAGGGAGCATGTGCCCTGCTCTGCACGCCTGCCCCTTCAGAGGAGGGCGCTTACAGGACACACAGCTGTGCAAAAGTGGTCAGTCCTTCAGAAAACAGGCAGGGCACGTTAGGCTGGGCTTTTGTGCAAAAAGAATAAACACATGCTTTGTGGAGATGAAAGATAAGTAAATACTGTGTTCTGGCTTGCAGGGCCAAGTCCAATCTCTTATGTTCATGGAGCCCATCATCTGAGTCAGGAGCGCCAAGTTTACCAATATATGTATTTGTTGTTTAGTATCTAGGTCCTGTCCAACTCTTTGCAACCCTGTCAACTGCAGCCCACCAGACTCCTCTGTCCATAGGATTTTCCAGGCAAGAATACTAGAGTGGGTTGCCATTTCTTTCTCTGGGGTCTTCCCAACCCAGGGATGGAACCCACATCTCCTGTATTGGCAGGCGAATTCTTTATACCGCTGAGCCACTGGTGGCTCTGTCTGCAATGCGGGAGACCTGGGTTTGATCCCTGGGTCGGCAAGATCCTCTGCAGAAGGAAGTGGCAACCCACTCCAGGATTCTTGCCTGGAGAATTTCATGAACAGAGGAGCCTACTGAGCTACAGTCCATGGGATCACAAAGAGTTGGACACAACTGAGCAGTTAACACAAAAGGTACAAAAATACTTTGTACTACTTTATGAGGCATCCTAAAAAATTCTGACCTCTCAGTTCTATGTCCGAAACTGCTGTGGGTCAGGGCTCTGACCTAGGTACTAGGGGCTGAGGCTGGGAAATGCTTCCATGAGCATGGCTCACATTTCTTCCATCACACGTATGTCCTTCCAGAAGGGTGGAGTCTTCAGAGGCACAGTTACAATCCTATTTCTCTGTAAGGTGCACATCTGGCACTAACAGGGGTTCCCTAAGTGTCTGGTGAATAAAAGACTAAAGGTATTAATATAGAGTAAATTACAACAATTTTCCAAATGGACTTCTTACTCTCAATCTTTATCTGTCAAATCACTGTCACACTGCCAGTTTCCTCTCCTCCAAATATTTCACTCCCTCACTCAAAAAGCCTCATTGACTTCTATTTGCCTATACAGAAAAGGCTTCTTTAGCCTGGCCATTAAGGCCATACAAATGTTTTCCAGTATAATATTTCTAAAATCTTTTCATATTTCCTGGGTACCTACCAAACTTGCCCACTCCCTCCTCACATACCTACATGCTCGCATACAAGTTTTTCTATTAATCTGGAACCCCCTTTCCCTACACAGCTAAATTCCACCTTGCTGGACTTTAAGATCTAGTAGAAAGACGCCCTCAATAAATGATAAATAGTCACTGATACTTTGGTAATTAATTTCTTCTCTCTCATTACATTTTTTAAGAACAGGGCTAAGTACAGCCTCCGCAATTTTTTTTTTATTGAAGTTGGTTTACAATATTATATTGTTTTCAGGTATATGACACAATGATTCAATGTTTATAGATTACAATCCATTTAAAGTTATTACAAAATAATGGCTATATTTCCCTGTGCTATATAATATATCCTTGTTGCTTATTTTATACATTGTAGTTTGTGTCTCTTCATCCTCTACCCCTATCTTGCCCCCTCTCCCCTTCCTTCTCCCCACTGGTAACCACTAGTTTGTTATCTAATCTGCGAGTCTGCTTTGTTATGTACATACATTTGTTTTATTTTTTAGAGTCCACCTGTAAATGATAACAGAATATTTGTCTTTCTCTGATTTATTTCACTAAGCATAATACTCTCCAGGTCCACCCACATTGTTCAAAATTAGCCTCTGTGATTTAAGAGCTCTGACTGGGCAATCTCTGTGTAAAGTTTAGTTGTAAGAAAAACTTTTGTATTAGTCAGAGTTATCCACAGAAACAGATCCAACAGGGTGTGTGTGTGTGTGTGTGTGTGTGTGTGTGTGTGTGTTTATGCAATTGCAGAGGACTGGTAAGTCCAAAATCTACAGGGCAGGCCAAAGACCCAGGAAAGAATACAAGACAGTAAGCTGGTAGAATTCCTTCCTGCTCAGGGAGGTCAGCCTTTATTATACTCAAGCCTTCAACTATTTGGATGAGGTCTACACACATCAGGGAGGCCAATCTGCTTTCCTCAAAGTCCACCAATTTAAATATTCATCTCCTCAAAAGAAAAAAAAAAAACCTTCACAAAAACATCCAGAATAATGTTTGACCAACTATCTGAGCACCACAGCCTAGCCAAGTTGTCACACAGAATTAACTATCACACCTTTCTACACAGCCTCCTCTTCATACCACCACTTCCAATCACAAAAGGGGGAGTTTCTCTTGGCCCTTGGCCTCTTTATGTCATCACAAAACCCAGCTCCAAGGATATTGCACTCTACTCAGAATATGGGCACAGAAAGGCAGAGAGTTTAGGGGGAGGGGTGGGGAGGCGGTAAGTTCCCCTTAGCACAGCTGAAATTTGCAGTCACTTTCAAGGTAAATAAAAGGAAATGATTATAGATAATTCAAATAAGTTGCAAGTTCCTAAAGAATAGATTTCTGGTTCTACAACTACATACAGCGTTAAAGTTGTATACATCCGACACCTGCCTGAGAACCAATTCCTACCCAAACAATTCCTCTTTTTAATTCCTAGAATGGTTGCTCTTCTTCCTATATCTTTTTCTGCTCCTCCTCCCTCCTGGAAAAGAGGTTGAGCTATCTGGGGACAGACAGACCTTCCTGAGAAGGTAACGGGTTAGGTAACTACAGTTCAAAGTCCAGCCAAAACCTTCATCCTTATCTCACTGTCAGTTGTCATATAAGGAAATAGTTCAGGCACAGAGATGTCCTCCCTTCCTTGGGTCATGAGTTATTTTCTCATAGTTTTCCTAACTAGCCTTCCCTTAAAATGGGAGCTCAAGAACAAACCTCTGCCATGTTTACCCCAGGCCCGAACAGAACATGGCTTAATTTCTTTTGGTATGAGATGGGGAAGATTTGGCCTCCTTGAGGGTAACAACCCGTGCAATTTCTATTATTATCTGATCTTTCCCCTGATGTAGTTGAGCATAAATTCAGTTAATGTGGGCTTAGGGGTTTTGCTGACAGGCCTCTAGTGCATGATACGGGATACACACCTACAGAATTATTTGCCTAGCACATCTTGTCTAAGAATCAATTCCCTCTCCACCTCCACTCTCACAACTCCTCCCCACCTACATTTTTTTACCACAGGAGCCACTGTAAGGGTACACCAGGCCCCAGCTCCTTGGTTACTGTTCATTCCTTCTCAGCTAAGCACTGGACTTAAGCTGATCCACAGTCCTTTTTGTGGCTTATGGCCTTGGAATGAGCTATGAGTTGAACTAATCTCTCTCCAGTGGCTCTATACTTAAGATATAAAACTCAGGTGCTTCTGGTAAACAAGTCTTCCACCAAGTAGAGAAAGGCAGTCTAAAATGAGAGAGAGTAAAGCCCAGAGAGTAAATGCCCAGAGAGGCATGTGAGATTGAGAAAAATCTTGACAACTTTCTAGTCCCTGGCTCGAAGTATTTATAACTCAGTCGCACCTCTGTTCGTCCTGTGTTTTGATTATTCAATGCTTCCTAGAAGTCTATATTAAAAAAAAAAAAACCCACCAGTAACCTTTCTTTCTTGCAGAAGGTAATTCATGTTTCTAACATCTGTAACCAAAAACTTCTAAAAATCATATAATGTGGCCAATGCCACATTGTCTACTGATAACATCACCTGACTGCTGGGAGAATTGAGATGATTGATGGGAGAAGCACTTTGTCACATGTAATATACAATACAAAGATATGATTCTTCTAAAGTCTTCATATTCAACTAACTGGGAATAAAAATTTCTGCTTTAAGACCAAAGGGTTTGTCATGCTCCACAATTTCCTTACTTTCTCATACTTTTTGTCATACATTATCACTTTTTATGATTTGAGATTTATCTAATAAGAAGTTATCTTTACAGCAATAGAACTCTGAATACAAATGTAACACATCGTAGAAGTGCAATAATAACATCTGTAAAATGGCCCATTGTACATCTAAACATGTAATACCTGGATGATGAGGGATCTGTGAAGTTAGCAAGACATCCTGGAGCTATTTTAAATATTTTTAAACTTCTAAAGACAACTATATAAGCACTGCACATTTATTTACACAAGTTAACTATAACATCTTTTTTCTTTGGGGCTAGAATTATATCATTTCAGTCTGGCAACTGTCTACATCACATTGCTCAAAAGTTCTGATTGGCTGTTGATGATATCATATGCATTTCTCTGATGAAACTGAGGGCTCAGACTGTTACCAGGTTATAATATGCAAACTGAGTACCCACAGCAGAGTGGACCTAGGGACAGAGACAGGTTGAGAGCCAAAACGAAGGAATCTGCAGCAGGGAACATTGCTTACACATTCCTCTGCTTACACAAACGTCATTTGAAGGAGATAAGTATGGGTTTATTTACTAGGAAATATGTTTAAAACATGAAATAAATAGGGAAAACTAAAAAAGGGGTCCTGGGTGAGGAAAAGATTGGTAACTTCTAGACTGCATGGTGTTTCCCTAAGCATGTTTCCCCCAGTATAATTCTAAAGTATTACAACGGAGTTATAAAAAAGTTACATTTATATATGTGTGTGTGTGTATATATATATATATATATATATATATACACACTATATTTGGGCAATGCTGGGTCAAACAAACTTGTCTGTTTTGCTACCTGCTTTCTAGTAACCATTAACATCTTTATACTTGTTGCATTTCCAAGATGGCATCTCCCTTTTGAGACATTTTACCAGACTAGAATCTCATGAAACGTATCTTGGAGAAAGCCAATCTAATAAACTCTCATAAAATCTTTCCTATTTGTATTACCTGGCCCACACAGAGATTTCTAAACAGAGCTGGCCCCATCAGTTGGCAGAATATATGAAATGAGAGTTGCTTCACACAACCACCAACAGATCTCTTCCACCTCCCATCAAACTACCTTAATTTTTATCTGTAAAGCGCCATTTCTTTGGTTCTTGAATACTCTTTGTTGTTCCCAATTCAGATGCTCCTAAGAAGGGAAACAAAGGAGGCCAGATTTCCTCAAGAACTTCCAGGAAAACACCTCCAGCAGCAGAGCAGGGTGAACAGAGAGCCCTGAGGATCTGAGTGAATCGACCTCGAAACAGCTAAAGGCTCGACACTGATCAATCAAGTCTCCTGTTGGATTCGACATTCATGCTCATTTTATATTCTACACCATAATACACCCAAGTTTGCTTTAATATAAAACTGCTTTCGGCAGAGCGCCCTGCGCCCGCTAATCTGTCTCTTGCTTCAACAGTGTTTGGATCCCACAGACCCAAGGCCGCCCCTTGCTCCAGCCTCCCCGCACCCTCCAACTTCCAGCCTACTTTCCAGCCTCAACCTTTGGAACCAAGCACTTGGTCATCCTCGGCCTCCGGGACCAGCCAACACTGGCTTTTTGTTTTGTTTGTTAGTCTGTTTGAGCTGAGCTCCTTACATCAACCAGGAACTCCCAGGTTCGTCAGAGTTACTCCACCAAGGGCAAGCCACGGTAACCCCCAGGTCGGCCCGCACCTGCGGGGGCTGCTACACTTACCTTTCCCAGTGCCTCTATTTCCACCGTGACTCGGCGCCTTGCAAGGAGTGGGGATGTCCACCAACCGGCCGAGGACAAGTGCCAGGGCGCCCGGCATTTCCGGAAGATGCCAAACCAGTGTGGCGCAGGTGCTGTCCCATGATGAGTGAGGCAAGACCCTGGGTGCTGTGGACACCTCCGTGGCCCGGGAGAAGAACCAAGCCGAGTGCTTTTGGACCTGCATGCCCTCCGTCCTGCCGCGCAGACCGCCCGCTCCTTCTTCCTGGAGCTCTCCACGCGCGCCCGCGAGCACGTGAAACTCATCAAGAAGATGAGGACTAGATCCTTGGCAGCCCAGAGGCCCCTGAGGGGGCCCTCTGTACCCATCCGGAGTCAGGGCTTCGGCCTGAGCCTCTCCTTGCAGCCCGTGGGCAGCGTTTTAACCGCTCTCGAGCTCTCTTCCAAGCTGTGAACTACATGGAGACAATAAAGCGTTTTGTGTGGAAAAGCAAAGGAAATGTTTATTGCTTGGCAGCAAATATAATTGGTATTATAAGATGCACTGTGTTATAGCAGCTATTGGGGACCCTGTGTCATTGTCCATCTAGATGAGAAACAAGCCTTGGGGGCGGGACTTTGGTAAGACCCTCAGGGAGTAAATAAGAGAGGAGAGACACTGGAAGGGGAGGTAGGTGAGAACCTAAGCAGTTGTACAGAGGCCAAGGATGTGTTTGGAATTGTGGGCAGGATCGTTCAAGTGGGGTGTTCCCACCATCCCCCAGAGAGTGGGAGCAAAGGGCAGAGGGGGAAAGCAGTGCTGGGGGAGCTGGTCAGTGGAGAGGCGGCCCCTGTTCTTGCTCCAGAGGCTCTAACTCTCCTTTCTGATCTGGAAGGCGACTCTTTGCCCACAGTAACCTTTCCCTCAACTTCCTCTTTCTCTTTCTGTTCCTTAACCTCATTTTTGTTGCCCCTTCTTGATTTCCTCTTCCACTCTCCCCCTAATTTAGATGTAAGGTTTATTAATGTCTCTGTGTTTGGGGGTGGGGGGAGCTGGGAGGGACCAGGATCAAAGTTGTGTCGTCTCCTCTTGTAGAGAAGGGAACAATTTCAGTTCCTTTAATCTCATCCATAAGATCTAAATGGATGTGAACACAATGAGGAAGGGAAAATAACAGTCCACAGTGTTTTCCCACTCTGTGCCAACTGACATCGATGCCCGTGTTGGAAGTGTCTTTCTCTATCATTGAGTTTTTGCCACTTTCCAGCTTTTTAAATTGAGAACTCTTTTTCAAATCAATTTATCAGGAACAAAGAAAAATGGTGTTATTTTTAGTGTATTTGCCATTGTTACCAGTGTTCAGAATCCATGAAGGGTAACAGAAAATAACCTTATGCCTTTCTCCTCACTACCTCTGCAAGCTCGTTCTTTCATACTGGTGCTCCTTGTCCTTTGGATGGTATTCAGTGCCAGACTTTGCTGGTCATTCTCAGACTTAGCCAGAAAAATGAGAAAGTCCTTTGCTCACTGTACTCCTCCAAACAAGTTCGCTTCAGTTATTAATCTGATGAGTCCAGTTTAACCAAAACTCTGAGCTCCTTTCAAAGTTTATGCTTCTCTACTCCCCAGTGAAGACAGCTTTAGGCTGGGCCTGGCAGTGGGGAAGGGCTTTGGGCTGGCTATTTCTTTAACTTCCCACCTCCTTCTTCCACCTGCTTTGCCCCAACTAATTGATAGAGTTTGTGACACCTCCAGAATTAAAGGGTCAGAGGAGAAAAAGAAAGGACAAAGAAGCAGAAAATATCTTACTCGTGTCATGGGTGATACAGCTGCTCCCTGGGTCTAGTAAGTGTTTCAAGTTGACTCTCTCATAGGGTGATATTTTAGGTCCTTGGAAGATTCTCTCTCTTCTGTGGACTTATACTTGCTGTTCCTGTGATAAAGGTATGAATGTCTTTAGAATTGGTTTCTAATACATCTGTCATCAGTCCCTACCTCCTGCCTTTTCTACTGAGGTCTCCTTGCTACCCCAGGGAGCTCTCTTAGGTAGAATCTAAGGCAGCCCCAAGCTAGCTCTATCTGTTTCTTGCATGTAGTTCACCAAAAGCACACACTTCAAAGGGAGTGCAGTTACTTCCTAAGCCACAGTCTTCCACTCAATGTGGAAGCCAGCTACTGGATCTAGATTTCTCAAGGTGAAGTCAGATCCAGGTCCACAGGGTCACTTCAGACTGCAGGAGCACAAATCAGGCAGTCTCCCAGAAGCCCTGGTCATGGATCATGGAGTGAGGGAAAAGCACCTCCTTCCCCGTCTCCGTGGGCTGAGGGTATTAGCAGCATACTGACACTCTCTCTAAAGAAACTTTCCAATTTCCATTCATTCCTGATCTCTTCACATTTAATCCTTTGGTATTCCAAAGTGGGTTGGGGGAGGGGTTAAGTTTGCAAAACAAGTTTGAACATCTCTGTTGGTTTCATGCATGGTGACTGATTTCTCCTACAATACAATTAAAGTTCACATTGATAACATTTGAACTAAGATAGTATTTAAATAGGACTTTCCTGGTGGTACAGTGGGTAGGAATCCTCCTGCCAATGCTGGGAACACGAGTTCAATTTCTGATCCAGGAAGATTCCACATGCCGTAAGCAGCTAAGCCTAGGCACCACATCTCCTGAACCCATGCAACTACTGAGAACCTGTGCTCTGCAGCAAGAGAAGCCCCTGCACCACCACAAGAGAGAAGTCCCTGTTCGCTGCAACTGGAGAAAGCCTGTGTATAGCAGCAAAGACCCAGTGCAACCAAAAAAAAAGAATTCCGAAATTTGAAAACAAGAGTTAAGAATGGTCTGAGTTCAGCCTCCACCTCCATGAAGCCACATAGGCATTTGCAGAACCTTAGAAATGCATGCATGAAGCCATCCCCACTGACAAACACTGGGCTGTTCCCACCCTTCCTATTAGAAAGAAGGAAGCTGAGGCCTTCAAGAGTTAAGAGATTTGCTCAGGATCACACAAGTAGGGGCAGAAAAATGAGAACCAAATCTTCATCCTTCCACCTACTCAGATAAGTTTATCATTATGTGGTCTTGGCCAGCTCCTCCAAATCTCAAGAAACAGAAAACGTGCATGGGTTGGGCGGCCTCTGTGGCCCTATGCTCAGAAGCCTGGCCTCAAATCCTGGCTCCCTGTGCACCCCACTGAGTGAACCTGGGGCAAATCTCTTGTCCTCTACGCCACGCGTTTCTATCTGTAAAATGACATTGATAATGGTGGAAAGAACATAATGGGTGCTTAACAGGAAAGTGCTTTCCAAACTGCTACGCGTGTGTGCTCAGTCGCTTCAGTTGTGGCCAACTCTGGCAACCCTATGACCATGGTGTGCCGGCCTCCTCTGTCTGTGGGATTCTCTAGGCAAAAGTACTGGAGTGGGTTGCCATGCCCTCCTCCAGGAGATCTTCCCGACCCAGGGTTTGAACCCGTGGCGTCTCCTGCATCTTCTGCAGCACAGGCGAACTTTTAACCGCTGAGTCACCCAGGAAACCCCCAAAACTGCTATACCTTGGGCAAATGTTAACTGCCTTTATTATAACGATATGAAAGAAAGGGTGATGACAGTGTGTTCAGGATAACCTCAGTCTTAGAATTATTATGAGGTTTCTTATAAGATCACTAATGTGTAGTGGGGAGCTTCCCTGGTGGCTCAGTGGTAAAGAATCTGCCTGCCGATGCCAGAGACGTGGGCTCGATCCCTGGGTGGAGAAGATTCCCTGGAGAAGGAAATGGCAACCCACTTCAGTATTCTTGCCTAGGAAATCCCATAGACAGAAGAGACTGTTGAGCTACAGTCCATGGGGTCACAAAAGAGTCGGACATGACTTAGCAACTAAAACAACAACGTGTAATGACATTTGATCATAAGAAATGCATGACTTAAACAAGTTCCAATATTTTTCACATAACCTTTTGTAGCTATAAGGCTATTACCAAGCCTATTAGAAGTAAAAATACTTTAAAGAAAGTGGTACAGATCAGATCAGATCAAATCAGTTGCTCAGTCGTGTCCGACTCTTTGCGACCCCATGAATCGCAGCACACCAGGCCTCCCTGTCCATCACCAACTCCCGGAGTTCACTCAGACTCACGTCCATTGAGTCAGTGATGCCATCCAGCCATCTCATCCTGTGTTGTCCCCTTCTCCTCCTGCCCTCAATCCCTCCCAGCATCAGTCTTTTCCAATGAGTCAACTCTTCGCGTGAGGTGGCCAAAGTACTGGAGTTTCAGCTTTAGCATCATTTAGCATCATTCCTTCCAAAGAAATCCCAGGGCTGATCTCCTTCAGAATGGACTGGTTGGATCTCCTTGCAGTCCAAGGGACTCTCAAGAGTCTTCTCCAACACCACAGTTCAAAAGCATCAATTCTTGCGGCGCTCAGCTTTCTTCATAGTCCAACTCTCACATCCATACATGACCACAGGAAAAACCATAGCCTTGACTAGCCGGACCTTTGTTGGCAAAGTAATGTCTCTGCTTTTGAATGTGCTGTCTAGGTTGGTCATAACTTTCCTTCCAAGGAGTAAGCGTCTTTTAATTTCATGGCTGCGGTCACCATCTGCAGTGATTTTGGAGCCCAGAAAAATAAAGTCTGACACTGTTTCCACTGTTTCCCCATTTATACTAATGGTACAGTGTTAACGAGCAGGAAAGGACATATAAATTTTGTCTATATCCAACAGCTGTAAAAAAAAAAGTTAGATAAACAAATGGAGACTACAAAGCACCACGGCACTAATGCAGGCACAGCAAAATCGTGTCCAGAGCTAAAGGACTCTCGGCCCCCGAGGCCGCGGAAGAGGAACTGGCCTTTCTCAGAGGAATTATTTGATAACACACCAGAAGGCACCCACTTCAACACCACGTAGTGCGTGGAGTCTTTCTAACGTGAAGAGGACAAATACACACAGGTGCTCCCCAGCAGGAAACACTAGACCTAATTCAAGTCAAGGGCACAGAGAACATCAGGGGACATGGAGAAGCATCTTACAGAGGCTCAGAGAAAAGGCTGCTGGCTTTGGAGGGCTCCCCCAGCAGGAAACCCCGCCTTTTATCCTTGTTTGACCTCCTTGGATTGTGAAATACATGCCATGCTCTCTGGCCTAAGAGCTCTTAAGAAAGAGGGAAATGGGGCAGGAGAGGCGTACTTCATAGGGGGAAAACTTCCATATTCATTGTCATCATTTTCTGGGAGAAGTGAGATAGATCAAGGGACAAAGTTCCACTCTAGTGAAAAACTCTAGTAGTTACCATCCAGTTTCAACCTCCCTATCAGAGATTATATGGTCAAGCTTACATTTGTTTTTATTTACATTCATGAACAGCAAGTAAAGCAAGTTTGGAATTAACCGTGTGTAAGGCAAAGCTCTGATCTCTGTGATCAGTATGTGGGTGACAAACGCCCAGATGAGCTTAGTGTAATGTGATACAGGTAAACCAAAGGACATGCTGGCCCAGTTAACTCGCCAAAAACCACCTAGATCCATTTATTTCTATTTCATCTTGCTTATTTCCTCAGCAGAATAATACGTGTAGGTAATAAATCACTTAAGTGTTTTCTACTATAATTTAAAAGAACATGTTCAATGGGAGGCACACCAATTTTTATTTTTTATTAAAAAGGTTATTTTCCCTTTAGCACTCAGTTAAAGAGCCTCTGAAAACCTCACACCACTGTCCATGAGTCTAGTCATTTTACTCTGAAAGGTCAAACTGGGCTCATCCCTGAAGAGACACTGTGAAATTTATTCGAGGCATTTGGGGGACTCTTGGGCATCCAGGCAAGACATGGCTGAGTGTGGTTACAGGGGGAATGGGGAGAGCAATGAACATTCTGAAACGTGACCCTAAGATTAAAATCTCTTAAGATAAAATCTGTGTTCGGTCAGCATTTATTTGCCAAGCTAGGGGCCAGCTCTGGATCACTGGATTTTTCAGACTGCCTGAGCCTCTGTCTCCATTCTGTGACTATGAGCCTCTCCACTGGGGAAATAGAGTCTTAACAATTTAGATCCCCACAGGGAGAAGCCCAGTACCTGGAATGTGATAGTGGTCCCCCACACACTGAACTGTCATCAAACATCTAACAAATCATCAAACCCTAAATGTATTTTTCATCTAACTATTCCCCTTCGGTTGCTTCTAGTCTCCCACAGGGACTGGTGCTATACAGGCAGAAACTGAGTGAATGAGTGAATAAATGGATGTGTTAATAGATGCACACTGTCTGGTTATATATAAAAGCATTTGTAGAACTTGTGAATGCAATAGTGTTTTTTTCCTAATGTTGTTTGCTCGAATATGGTGCCATTATTCATTATGATAAATGCACCTTTATATTCATAAGACTTTGTGCTATTTACAAAATGCTTTCACATGCATTATCTTCTTTAATTCTCACAGCAGTGCTGCAAAGTAGATATTATTATCCCCCACGTTAGATAAGAGGTGATTTGTCCGAAGTACACAGTAAATAGAGTTGGACTTGCACCCAAGTTTCACCACATACACTTAGCAGTCTTTCCTGGGTTAAAGGGTGAGCAGGAAAGCAAAGGTTATAAGCATTTTAAACAGATGCTTGTTTCTGAAGAAGTCCTGGTGTGTAGTGCCCAGATAAAGGAAGTGGCATCTCTAAACTGCTGACAAGCTCTCCCACCAGTCACCTGGCTTGCTGCTGGCTACATCTGCTTCTGAATGCATAGCTGTTCTTATGCCAGGTCACCCGATGGAACTTACGTTTAATTATAGCTACTTGATACTAAAATAACTAGTGAAAAGAGGGAAAATTCAGACAACTAACCAGTTATTATTTTGTCCACACAATGACAAACAACCTCTGGGGTAAATTTTTGTCTTTGAGTTGAGCTCCTAAATTCATGGAGATACCACAATTATTTCCTCTCCAGTTAAATGTCAGCCCACACAAGGAAGCCAGCAGGCTTGAACAGCAGGAGTCAATATTAAAAAAAAAAAAAATCCGGACCTCAAAATGTGACCTGCTTCCTAAGGCCCCTGGTGCTCTTTTCTGTGTTAATGATCTGTGTTGTTGGCATTGTGGCGGCAGACACACTTTATATCCTAGAGCTGAAAGGACCTTAGAAATCACTTAGTGCAGCAGTTTTCAAACTTTGGAAAAATGAACACTTTATTTAAATAAACCCTAATATAGAAGGGACTTCCCAGGTAGCTCAGTGGTAAAGAATCCACCTGCCAATGCAGAAGACAAAAGAGACGCAGGTTCGATCCCTGGGTCAGGAAGATCTCCTAGAGAAGGAAAGGGCAACCCACTCCAGTATTCTTGTTGGGAAAATCCCATGGGACAGAGAAGCCTGGTGGGATAGAGTCCATAGGGTTCCAAAGAGTCAGATATAACTGAGCATGCACGCACTCACTAATATAGAAGCCCTGATGAGCAAAGCAAATCCATGCAGGTTTGCTTAGGTTGAGGAGGAGATTGTGAGTGGCCTGAGAGGGCCTTCCCAACAGGGCTCTGAAAGTAGGGTAATCTCTCATTTTGCATGTGAGGAGATGAGGCCTGGAAAGCAAAACTAAGACAAAGAACTTGGAAATCTGTTTTTGTGGTTCTGCTACTCTTAGAATGTCTATGTCCCTTATCTCAGTTTAACTTTCTTTTCTACCTGAATTCCAGCCTCCTCTTGTGTCCCATCATAAATCCATTGACTTACACCTGCTTACTGCCTCCAGAACCACCATAGCATTCTAATCACTGCTTAGAGAACATGATATTTCCCAAGTGTACCTGAATTCACAGAAGCCCTTGTTTTAAAAAATGCAGATCATTGGAGTCCCTTCTTTACGATTCTGATTCCGTTGGTTTGGGGTAAAACCGAAGTAATTCTCTTTGTCAGGGAAGTTTGGGAAATACTTGCTGGATAGAATGGGCCAAGGATGTCCTCTCATAGAGACAATAAAGAGTAAGCTTAAGTGGGCCGTTCATCACGTAAAAAGCCAAAGAAAGTCTCAGTGTCGTCAGAAAAGTTTTCTCTTTCCATCATAATCAAGGAATGTCAGTTCTCTGGCATTAAAGTAAAACTTCAACCAAAAAAATTTTTTTTCCATTCACTTTTGAGGCCTTCGAGGTTTTGAAGGTGCATCACTCTGTAATGTCACGTTTGCCGGCTGGGTAGGAAGGCAGACCTCAGGTTGTGACCTCTGCTCCCCCTCTGACCACTGCCTCCTGACCATCTGCTTTGGCCCAGGCACTCCCATGTGATTCGTGCTTTGCCCACAGGGCCTCCTGCAAGTCCTTGTTTCCTTCCCTAGCATGTGCTTTATCCAACATGCTGTTCCTCCCAGTGTGGCCTGGACTCCAGGATCCGCTAGCCCTTCAGTGCCCTCACTCATCCACTCTAGACTAGCCGTCATGTCCTGCGTAACTATGTGTGGAACATAGGTGTCTCCCCCTGGAAGTATCCTAGCCCTCTACTCAGTTGGTACCACCCTTACTTATGACCCTATCCTCCCCACTTATATTTGAGATTTTCCCCACTTCCATTTTGTCTCAGGAAAAAATATTTACATGTGTATCCTTCAAAATCTGGGGCTTGTCTCATTTCTTTCCAGAAACCATGTGGCTGTCACCTATCTCTCCACTGACCTGACTCCAAACCCCTCTGCCTTGGTCTCTGATGGCTTTTCTGTTGATCTTAGAACTGGAGGACCACTCTTTTCCTTTGGAATAATGCTGCCATTGGTGATGCTGGCCTCAAGGGATGGGGTCAGCAAGAACATCGGGCTTCTCAGCACCTCATCATCCCTTAATTTCCTACATTATTATTAGCATAGGCTACTACATGAACAGACTGTAGTGAATATCAGGGGGTAATTAGAGAGAATAGATTTACAACTGGATGCCAAATATAAGAACTGAAGGGAAAGCGGATTTTAAACACATGATACTAGTTTCCTTGTGGATAAACTCCAATCCCTAGCCTGCCTTCTGTCCATTGAGGTCTTCAAAGAGAGAGCCTTCCGTGATCCTTCCCCATATGAATAAGGACCCTCCACTCCATAGATTAATTGTATTTATCCTAGAATGTGTCCCAATCACACCCACACTATTCCCCAAAACACACACATGCACACACATTCACACAGCCTACATGCACAGCCTACACGGGGCAGATGGGCTGTAGCAGCACTCTGAGAGTATCACCCACACTGGGGAGCAGGGGACACGAGGACAGTTTGGGACGGGTTCCAGGGTTCCATATCCTGTCTATTTCAGGGTTACTCTGCAAGTATAAGGTGAAGCTATACCTCTTTATTCTCCATCTCTGCTTCCGTTTCTATATGAGTCACTTGTTTATTTATTTTTATCGAGGTGTATAGTTGGTGAGCAATATTACACAGGTTTCACGTGTATAACAGTGATTCATAACTTTTTGAATCTCTGGGTCACTTTTAAAATATGCACACATTCTCAAGAAGAAACACAAAGTCACTTTCCGAAAAGTCTCTTTCCCACCTAAGCTGCAAATTTTTCCCAACCCCAAGAGAAAAATATTACCCTTTTATACAATTATACACAGGAATTATAGACCACTTTAGCCCATCCTCCTTGTTGCAGTCCACACCTTCTTCCCCACAACAGTCAGGCTATGTGGATTATTCACATAGCCTATCAGTGACACCACAAAAATGGGATAAAACCAGTCCTGTGCTTTTTCTATTTGGCTATGATTTTATCCTCTCCCAAACACTGAGAGGTGGAAGGAACAGATAAGGCATATTGCTTGTTATCTTTCAATATCCATTCTTTCCTTCCATAGTAGTAGAGCTTTAGCTGGACACATGGTCACTTAGCTAAAGACCACTACCTCACCCAGCCACTCCTGAAGCTAGAAGCAGCCATGTGACCTCTGGTTCTGGCCAATGGAATGTGAGATGTGCTTTGTGCCATTTTCCTGAGTTTGCCCTAAAAAAGATTGAGTGTGTGCTTCTGACCCTTTACTTCCTTCCTGCTGGCTATAACATGGCTGGAAACAAAGTAACACCTTGAATCCAGAGAGGGACTACCTATCTCTGGGCTTCTGCAGAGAAAGAGATAAGCATCTACTTTAAGCCAAGGTATTTTCCGTATTGCTTAGTTGAGTACAGTGGCCATCCTCACAGATGCCAAGTTTCTTGAAGGAAACATAATCAGTGAGAAGTGGAGCTGAGCCTCAGGCCTCGTGCTCTAATCATGCAGCTTTCCTCGTCCATCTTCAAGATGTCTTTATGAAAACTTGAACACTTGATAACAGAGATGTCATAGAATGAAATGTGACATTTTATTGCATGTCTTTCTGTGGTTTCCTTGTTTAGAATATAGTAGTTACTAATTTTATCTCTCTGTTAAGATAATGCTATCTGTCAATGGTCATCAACCTCTATCACAACAGCAGCCTTCACCTTGCCTGGGATCTTAAGAGCATAATACATTTTCTGGAAGCAGTGATTTCTTTCTCTGTAGTAGGTTCAGAAGGAAATATACAATCTTGGGACTTAAAGGCAGAAATCTTAGAACCAACAAGGATAAAATACACTTTACAAATAAGTAGAGGAATTGGAGGGTCCAGATAATGAGAGCTGATTCCTGTTGACTCAGTGATTGTAACTCCCTTGCTCAGTCCTTCTCCAACAGTCCTGCTAAGCCCCACAGGTGAATAAAAGTGAAATGACCTCATCACTGCCAACAATAACAACAAGAAGAGCTGGGTGGCAGAAATTTAATTTTAACTCACCATTCCTCATCTTCACCAGGAAGAATAAATCATCATTTGACAACCTACACTAACTCCATACAAAGAATGGATGTTATTAATCCTATTTTTGGATTTGCTTTAATAACGAATAGTAGCAAACTCATTAAGCATTTATTATGTTCCAATCTCATTCTATGTATTTACATGTTGATTTCTAATTATTTCAATTGTATGAAGTAGATACAATTGTTTTTTTCCATGTTACAGGCAAGGAAACCAAAGACACAAATATATTTTACATGCTTGTTAGTAAACTAAGTATACTTTAGCAGGTATAAAAAACGCTACCTTCTAGAAATCTTTTTACTAGTGATGTACTGATGATAGTTGTTGCTGAAGTGTGAGCACTCACATTTCACTCACCATTTCCCTCCCATCTGAAATTGCACTCCAAAGAAACTAACCTGCTTCCTCAGCAGGGAAAACAAATTATCCAATTCTTCTGGGCTTGTTCCTAAAAGTCAGATTATTCTCAGTTGAATCAAGTTCAAGAACATGGTATCTTCATATTTAAGGAACACATCTGTATACTGAAATTTTTCATCATGTTGATCATCTGTGTACTATCTCTTGACAGTTTTTTTCCTTAGAACATGTGTGTAAATGTGTATTGCAATATAAATGTTCATAAGAAGTGGAATACTAATATTGATGCTTGCTCTAGAAAAAAAAATGCTTATCTATAAAAAATCTGTACTTAATGAGAATCAATAGTTAACAAAGAACCCACACAAAGTACATTGTATTTTGACCATTTTAGTTATGAGCCAGATCTTCCAGTGGAATTTATTTATAACTCGCTGTTTTCTTTGAATAATTAAAGAGTTTTATAAGCTTTTAGCCTCAAGACAATACTATCATGTTGTACTGTCACATTGTTTTACAGTATCAACTCTGCCATGCAAATGCGGAAATAGTTTTGTTGCTTGCCAATTCAAAGTTGGACAGTTCAAATTACTTTTCTTCTTGAATAATACTAATTTTCCTCTAGGCTATATGTGGCAAAAATTCATAATTTTCTCCATTCTCACCTTTTTTGGGGTGGACAACAAAGTGACTAACCAATAAAAGCAAAACTAACCAAACTTCTTAAACATAGAAGTGGCCATGTGTCCTGATCAATGAGATATTAGTGGATGCCATTGGTTGGGACTTTTAAAAATCCTCTTTAAAAGCAGTATAGACTCAAATAAAAATATTTTTCCATGCCCTTTCCTTTTTCCTTCCCGGAGAGTAGATGTGATGCCCGAAGGCACACTGTGAGTTTGGGCTCATCAGATAACAAGCATCCATTAAGCATAGCTGAGTGGAAGCACAGAAGGAACCTAGATTATGCTGGTAGCAGGAAACGACAATACCAGCCCTGTACTGTCCAACTCATGTAATGTGAAGAGATTAAAAGCCTTCATTTATTTAAGCTTCTATTTTTCTGGTTCCCAATACTCACAGCCAAGTACAGTTTCTAACGTCTAAGTGATCAGAAAACAGTAGCAGAGGATATGAAGGTTTTCAACATCTTGAAACTAAAAAATTGGGATAGGTCTACCAAGCATGGTTAAACATTCTGTTATACAGCCACTAGGCATTTTCAAACAATATTTGAAATCAAGTCATCTGTTGGTGAATCAGATCAATCATTGAAAATAAGATCCAGTTACTAAGACAAAAATACTTATGCTACCATCCAGTCTTATTTTATTTCAATAAAATAAATTTGGACATAAAAAGAAGATGTGCAAAATGATTTTTTTTCATTTGGAAATTGACAAGAAGTACATAACATTTGGGGAGTTTTAACATGAAGAATTTCTGTGCTCAGGAAGATACATATATGTATAGCAGAAGCAATAGAAGCCTATAAATTACAGAACTGAAAAAAGTATGAAAAGTACTACTAATAATGAGTTTTTCCTGTACGTATGTATATGTGACAGTAGTGATCATAGCTACTATCTTTTTTTTCATTTTATTGAAGTATAGTTGACGTACAGGTACTATTTTAAATGGGCCAATAATGGGCCGAGTTCTGTAGTAGATCTTGGGACTTGGAGGCAGGCCTTTGGACTAACCTCAAAATCTAGGTTTTATTTCTCTAAGTCATTAGAGCATAAGGATTCTATGCCTGAAGAAGAGAGGCAGTCAGTGGATTCCTTGATGTACTGCTAAGTTTGTTTTTCTCTTGCCCCGTATCTCTGAGAAAGCCTCCATTCCCAAAGCAAATACAAAGGAGAGATTTGGAGAGGCATTTTATGTGATTAAAAATTCTGTCAGTGGTTGCTCCTCCTAACCACAACTGTCTTTGTTTTCTATAGCTGTGCAATGAGTTCGTACACGCTAGTGACTTACACAATACCCATTGTCCCCTCACATGTTCAGTAGGTCAGAAGTCCAGGAAGGCACGCTAGGTTATCAGCACAGGCTCCCACAAGGTTAAATTCAAAGTGTCGGTCAAGCCGGGTTTTCACCTGGAGCTTGGGACCCTCTTCTGAGCTCGCTGGGACTGTCTGAAAGATCTAGCTCTCTGCAGCGTAGGTCCCCATGACTTGCTGGCTGTCAGCCAAGGTCTCCAGGTTCTAGCCATGTGCCTCCATCTCTCACAACTTGGCAGTTTGCTTGTCTTCAAATCAGCAGGAAAACAGTTTACTAATGCTTAACTTCTTATGAGGGGCTTGTTTGAGGAAGTCAGGCCCACTCAGGATAATCTCCCTTGTGGTTAACTCAAGGTCAGTAACGTAATCACAGGAGTGATAGCCCGGCATACTCACTGTTTCCACCCATACACCAGGGGAGGGGACTCTAGAAGGTATGGACACCAGAGGCAGAATCTCAGGGCCATCTCAGAATCCTTTTTATCACAATGACCTAGAGCATGTTGTTGCTTAGAGGTGTGGTTACAGTCGTTATAACGCTTACTTGTGCTTCGTCGTTCAGCTGTGTCTGACTCTTTGCGACCCCATGGACTGTAGCCTGCCAGGCCTCTCTGTCCATGGCATTTTCCTGGCAAAAATACTGGAGTGGGTTGCCATTTCCTACTCCAGGGGATCTTTCCAACCCAGGGATTGAACCCATATCTCCTGTGTTTCCTGATTTGGCAAGTGGATTCTTTACCACTAGCACCACCCGGGGAGGCCCCAATGCTTTCTTGAACTCAGAGGAATTCCTTCTTCTAAAGAGGACGGTAATGCTTATATTCTTACCTAATTATCTGGAAATGTCATTGTCAGCACTGCACTGTTTTGAAATTAGGTATTCAACAGGTTAGGATGAATGTTCCTTCAAACTAGAATGAAAGGAGGCTGTGTTCCTAGTCCATTCTTTTGTGTCTACACCATAAGCACTGTACTCTCAGACCTCCACCCACTGGGGTTGGCACCAGGGGCACTCTCCTCGGGCCAGTGCTGCTGCTGTTTCTGGAGCTGCAGCAGTTACAGCATGTCCCTCATCGGACGAGTTCTTCAGTGTTCCTCGGGACTTGAATTGTGGAAACTTAGACGTTTTCTTCTGCCTTCCCAGTTATCCCCCAGGCTACCTAAGATCCTTTATTAATCTATTTCAGTGAAGACTAGCTTGAGTGAGTTGTTATTTGCAAACAAGAACACTGACCAGTAGAGTAATTAATGACAGATGTGATGGTGGACAACCAACCTTTCAGGAAATGAGAATGTGTAGCTGCTTATTCAATGTTGTTAGGTTACAAGGCAAGGAGAATCCAGCCCCTGGCAGCAGTGGTGACAGCTACTTAAATTATCACTTGGTTATATAGAATAAGGGGGCTTCCCTGGTAACTCGGCAGTAAAGAATCTGCCTGCAATGCAGGAGACTCGGGTTCAATCCCTGGGTCGGGAAGATCCCCTGAAGAGGGAAATGGCAACCCACTCCAGTATTCTTGCCTGGAAAGTCCTATGGACAGAGGAGCCTGGTGAGCTACAGTCCATGGGATCATAAAAGAGTCAGAAACGACTTGGAGACTAAACAACAACCTATAGAATAAGAAGCCTAACAACACAGGACTGCCAGGGTCCCTGCAGTTTGGGAAGAGAAGGAAGGTATGTGGAAGAAGACTGACGGTCCATCAGGATGCTTCTGAGTATTATGGGAACGAAAAGAAAACGTGATGGTTAATTTTATGTGTCAGCTAGGAGAAGGAAATGGCAACCCACTCCAGTATTCTTGCCTGGAAAATCCCATGGACAGAGGGGCCTGGTGGGCTACAGTCCACGGGGTAGCAAAGAGTCAGACACGACTGAGCGACTTCACTAGGCTAGGCCATGATACCCAGACATTTGGTCAATGTAATACATACACATTATATGTATACATACAACACAAATATGCACATACACATCCTATTGTTCTCTGTTTCTCTGGAGAACTCTAATACAGATAGGGTTTAAGTTTACCACAACCTGGATAAAGTTATGGTGACAGAACTATATATGTCCTGGGATTTCCCTGGTGGTCCAGTGGTTAAGATTCCGAGCTTCTAGTGCAAGGGGCCATGCCATGTGGTGTGGACAAAAAAAAGAAAAGAAAAGCAGAACCATATTCCTGTAGTAATCATGGAGACTTAAAAGATGCACGCGCGCACACACACACACACACAAAAGATGCACAACTGGTGATTACTGTCACTTCACGTCTAATTTACCTATTTGGCCATTGCAGAAGAGAGGTCTCACAGAACAACAAGGGTTATTTCCCACTTAATTGGATTGTCATGTCTGAAGGATGCTATCACTCAGGAGAGAAAATCAGTCCAGACCCTTCATTGTAGCTAGAACGGACCTTTCAGTCTGACCAATGTCTCTTCCTCTGTCCCAGTAAACAGAGAACACTGGATGCAGATGGTTTCCACCTGGCAGGGACAGACACACACCATGACTGGCTTCACTGCCAAAGAACAACAGGAACTCGCTGACTGCCATAATCCAGCCCACAGAACATCAGGTGGTCTGTAAACCAACTATTTTATGCTAATGCAATGCAGTGCACAGAAAGAGTACGTACCATTGCTGTTCATTTGCTAAGTTGTGTTTGACTCTTCGTGACCCCATGGATATAGCATGCCAGGCTTCCCTGTCCTTCACTAACTCCTGGAGTTTGCTCAGGTTCATGTACATTGAGTCAATGATGCTATCTAACCATCTCATCTTCTGCTGCCCCCTTCTCCTTTTGCCTTCAATCTTTGTCAGCATAAGGGTCTTTTGCAATGAGTTGGCTCTTTGCATCAGATGGCCAAAGCATTGGAGCTTCAGCTTCAGCATTAGTCCTTCCAATGAATATTCAGAGCTAATTTCCTTTAGGATTGACTAGTTTGATCTCCTTGCAGTGCAAGGGACTCTCAAGAGTCTTCTCCAGCACAATTTGAAGGCAACAATTCTTGGACACTCAGCCTTCTTTATGGTTCAACTCTCACATCCGTACCCGTATACATTCATAAAATATATACATATCAAAAGATGTGTGCTTAATTGCTCAATCGTGTCTGGCTCTCTGTAGCCCAACAGACTGAAGCCCACTAGACTCCTCTGTCCATGGAATTTCCCAGGCAAGAATACTGGAGTGGCTTGCCATTTCCTTTTCCAGGGATCTTCCCAACCCAGGAATCGAACTCGGGTCTCTTGCATCTCCTGCATTGGCAGATGGATTCTTTGCCACTAATGCCAACTGGCAAGCCCCATCAAAAGATAAAAGATATGAAAAATACAGAGGCCTATCAGTTGACTGAAATTTCTGGAGATAAGTGTCTCAAAATGTCTCCTCCAACAGGAAAGAAAAGAATTCCAATATGCATCCACTGTCATAAGAAAGGGGAATGATGCTTGCTCAATTTTTGTATTTTGTAAAAATTATATATGATGTTTAGCTCTGCTTCCACAAATAATTAACAGGTCACAGAAAGTCTTCTAGCCTTCAATGTGGCACAAAGCAATAGACGACTCCCTGGAAGATCCAGACTATAGTGCATACCCTCACATTTCAAAGTACAGTATCTTTTTAAGTGAATAACTATGGCATTCTCCTTCTGGGTAAGTCTCACTTTGCTGTTGGATCCTGGTAGAGACTGAATGTTTGAGAGCAGTACACATGTGGCTATGGAAATTGAGCAACCCACCATGAACTATATTTTATCTCAACTACTGAGCTATAAAATCAGATATTCCTTGCAGCATCCATCATCCCCAGGAAATAATTTCTATTTGAATTGATTCAAGTAGGTCCTAAAAACAGAAGTTTTAAAGGCAGATGACTCATTCTCTGAGTACATTTACTCCTGCCATGGTGCCTTTGTTCTTTCAAACCACACCACTATCCTCGTTAAGAGAACTCTAAGCAGGTGACTGAGAAAAAAAAAAAAAATTCCAATTTACTGTTGTCTCCACTGGAAATGAAAATACTAAAAAGCACCCTATAGGAACCTCTATTGTGTAGAAGTATTCATTTTGTCCACATCACACAGCAGTATTTATTTGTCCCCTTTAATGCAGCTCAATCACCCCACGTATAGAAGTGGAGCACTTCATCATGTCAACCCCACTCTGGGGTGACCTGATTGCTCATATAGAAAAGTAAATATTCCCAATGGCAGAACTTCAAACAGGGCATCTCATGATCCATTTATCTGGAAAGCAGGATAAGCTACAGATCTATATTAATTTATAGGCAATACCTAATAATTCAACTGGATAGTCAAGGACTTGGAGGAATAAGATTGGAGAGGTGGTGATAAGGAAGATTACCGCAAAGACCAATCTAGACTTTTAAACTCTTCTAGAGTTTGAGAACATTATGTGAATATGCAAAATGACTGACTCTATACGGAGCTTTCAGTGGATGACTGAACAAGGTGTCCTGCCGTGTGGGTTTGTGAACCTCTTTCCACAGTGACCCAGTAATTATTAAGCGGTCTCATGAAAAAATGTGGTCATGGTTTCAGAGAGAGTTGATGTATGGGCTTAACAACTTAGACTTCTTTTCCCCCAGATATCTGGATATTACTTCTGCTGAATGCCCAGTTTGAAAGCAATGGTGAACAAACATGAGTCCTGCCATATGATACCATACCCCAAAAGGAATAACCAGCCACCTGATGGCAGATTAATTATATAAGGCTTCTTCCAACATTATGAGGGTGGAATCACTGCTGTCTGAAATTGATACATTCTAGACATGGATTTGTCCATCTTGTCTACCAAGTTTCTGCCAGCAATATCATCTGTGAACTGACCAAATGCTTCACTCTCTGTCACTATAATTTATGTAACATTGGTTCTGACCATAGACCTTATTTTACAGCAGAATGATTAGAACCTCAGATTGATGCATTTAGGAGACATTACTATTTCCAACTATAAGCAGATGGCTTTATACAAAAGTGAAATGACTTATTAAAGATTTAGTTTTGGTTCCTGTATTAGAAGATATGGCACAAAATTAGGATGACATCTTGTAGGATACAACATATGCCATAAAGTAGCATCCAATACATAGTGTTTCTTCAGCCATGGCCAGAAATATGAGCTTAGGAAGCAGGAAACAAAATGGGAGTGGTACTTCTCACTTTTCCCTTAATGGCTCACTAACATGAATTTAAGTTCACATCCTTGCCACTTTCAACTGCTTTGGTTTAAGGCTCTTGATGCTCAAGGGAGGAATACTTCCACCAAGGGCACAACAGTGTCTCAAGTCATTTGACAGAGCAGACACGGGGGATTACCATGTTGGCTGTGGGGTTAAGCAAGATTAGAAAGGAATAATTACCGTTCTGCAATGGAAACACAAAAGAGTTCCTTTAACTCAAGAATTTCAATAGGATATTCCTTAACATTTCCATGTCTACTAGTAAAAATTAATGGAAAATTAGAGTAACCTCATACAAGAGCCATCAGGGGCTCAATTCCCAATGAATGGAATTTGGGTCTACTCAATAGGTAAGAAATCCAGCTAACTGAGTCACCACTAACCTAAAGATAAAAGTAATATGGACTAGTTATTTGTTGATGAGGAAAGTTATTCACATCAAATAAAGACCATTTACTTTGTAATATTGGAGGCTTCCCAGGTAGCGCTAGTGGTAAAGAACCCACCTGCCGATGCAGGAGACGTAAGAGATGTGGGTTCTATCCCTTAGTTGGAAAGAACTCCTGGAGGAGGGCATGGCAACACACTCCAGTATTCTTGCATGGAGAATCCCATGGACAAAGGAGCCTAGAGGTCTACAGTCCACAGGGTCGCAAAGAGTTGGACAGAGCTGAGCGACTGAACAACAACAAAATTACAAACACCAAGACAGGATTAAGGAAACATGTAGTGATGACTACATATATTAGACCTACAAAAGACTGTATTAAATTAAAACATTGTACTAAATTAAAAAGATTATGCTAAATAGTCTCCTCATCTAGGGAAAGAATGAGTTTGTTTATTTGTGTGAGAGATTGTTACCTCATTAAGTGGGACTACAGTTTTTATTGCTAGTATTTTAAGTTTGGAAAATGGATGTATGTCCAGATAAAGGGTAACATCTGTCTTTTGCAGCTGCTCAAAATATTTTAAATACACTTCTTGTTTTTAATTGTTTTATATTTTCTCAACCTTGTTTTCCCCAGGTGGAATCCCCCAAACTACATCTTCACAGACTCTTGTACAACTGGTGCAAGCAGTTTTCTGATTTCTGTCTTATGGGAAACTAGGATCTGAATGAGGAGTTCATATTTTGATGGTGTGAATAGTCCCAGAGGTACAGGGAGTGATGGAGGATTCCTCTCTCATCCATGAGATATGATTTTGGAGTGGCAGATCTGTGGATTGGTTCTAGAGTCAGTGGTAGTGACAAATGACAGCTCCCTCATTAATCCAGTTTTGTGGATTAGACCTAGAGGTCTAGGTCTTGTTCCTGAAAGCTTTATCCATTTCTCCAACTCTCCCAATTGCCCTGTATAGGGGATCATACAGTTTACCATTTGAACTAGGACACATTTGGGAATAGAAGGGGATGCTATTGATAATGTCAAGGATAAACTAGAACTGAATGGAACAGTTAGTAACTCTAACACATAGTAACACTAACACTGTAATTTAGCTTAATACATTTTGCTGCTTAAATTACAATAGACTTGCTTGTTCTTTACTAAGAACCCTAGCCAAAATACCATTAAGTTTTTAGGATTATAGAAGTAGTCAACACTTTAAGTAGACCCTGTACTATATTGTGCCTATAATACAGAGAAGAATAGTCTTTTCTACAATTCTATTATAAAGCAAATTCTGACTAATTCAAATTCATAGAATCTATTATATCAATACTAGTTGACAATGTAGCCATATGCTTGTTGCCTAATGTTATATGTAGTTATATGATGTTATACGTAGTTAATGAAGCCTCGGGAATGGAAACTGATGTTATATGTAGTTATACTGATGTTATGTGTAGTTAATGAAGCCTAGGGAATGGAAACAAAGTACAGTCATCCCTTGGTGTCTGCAAGGGACTGGTTCCAGGAACTCCCAAGAGTACCAAATCCACAGATGCTTACAACCCTCATATAAAATGGCATAGTGTTTGCATATACTCAACAGCAAATCCTCCCATATAGTAATACTTTAAATCATGGCTGGATTGCTTCTTATAATACTTAATACAATGTAAGTACTATGGAAATAGTTAATAGCACATGGCTAATTCAACTTTTGCTTTTTGGAAATTTCCAGAATTTTTTTTCCAAATATTTTCAATCCACAGTTGGTTGGATCCCCAGATGCGGAATTCAAGGATATGAAGAAATACAAAGGGCCACCTATATCTTGTCATGATTCTTTTATAAACAGTGATTCATTGACACAGGCAAGTCCAGGTTGCTAAATGCAGCATTACTATGACAGAACATATACTTTAAGAAATCTTTAAGTTAGTGTCCATGTTAAAAGTATCATCATGTAATTTCTCTATAAGTTGTTAATCTAATGCTATAGATATATAGCTGTATTCATATTGTTCTATGCTATAAATGTTTGTACTATAATACTATTAATGCCAGAAACCCAAGAATAAACAAATACCAGTCTCATTCATCATTCCAATGTCTTCATTCAAACAGCTTGGTTGTTAGTGAAGAGTTATTGATACCTATACTTTGTTTATTCACTCAGCAATTCACATAGGCGCTAGGCTGGTAGCTGAGAATACAGTGATGAGCAAAAAAACCCATAAAAGTCATGATATTGGGGACAAGAGCCTACTAGTCTCAAAAAGGAAGTGCAGTCATCAAACAATAATAGAAATGAATATATGGTTACAAACCATAGTGAGTGCTATGCAGAAAATGCATAAAGTGTTCTGGGACATGGGCTATGCAGAGGGGTTATGCAGGGGAGATCTATCGGAGGAAGTGGTTATTTGGATGGACACCTGAAATTGACAAAATGATAACTAAGTGTGGGAGTTAGTGTAGGAGAAGAGGCTGCCTTAGAGGTAGAGAAAAGCATGTGAAAATCTATGAAGCAAAACGGGGCATGAATTTCACTTCAAAGCACAGGAAGGAGACCTGTGCAGCTGGAGCTGCAAAAAGAGTGAGACCACAGTCAACTCTAGAGGCGGCTGCCATCACCCCAGGGCCCTGAGAATGCACACAGGAAGAGGGCTTTGCCCAGTCCTCTCGGGAAATGGGCAGGTCAGTGACAACTAGCAACAAAATACCAAGGACAAAAATTAGGGTCTGAGAGGATAGCTAGTGCAGGAAGTCTACCTGTAACTGTAAAAAAAAAAAAAAAAAAAAAGCATGGAGGTGTGAAGAGAGGAACCCAAACCAAAATTCTATGGGAAAGCCAATAATTAGGAGTCCAGACACCAGTTTATCAACATCAAAGAGGACATGTAAAGAAAGAAGTCAGATGGAACGCAGACATTCACCTATCGTTTCTCTCCCAAATTTCATAGCTTACATTTTTTTCCCCGGTTTTTACTTATAAAGGATAATTGTGCTGAAAAAAAAAAACGTACCATCACCTGACCAGAAGTTTGAGGAAGGGACAAAGTGGATGGGAAACTGAAGGGAAATAAGAACCAATTAAACAAGAACAAACAAACAAAAAGCCCACCCAGCCTAAAACACAAATAAGACAAAAGTACTGGAGTGAATGCGTATTTTATCATAATTGTTTATAGTGAAAAGTCCCATTAATGAGGGTTTTATTTTCACTGCAGTTTTCTAATATACTTGTAATATGGTGCCTTGTGTGCGCATTAGTTGAATAGTTTCAGGAGGCCAGGCTCTGTCAGGAGAGTAGGTAAGACACCTGGAAAAACAGTCCTGGGCAATTGATCTCCGATTCATCCATTCTTACAGTCAGTACTCAGGAATGTGCCAGGGTGGTCACGAGTTAGTTTGCATCTGGTGAACGTTAGAAAGATAATCAAAGTCTCCATAACAGTGAAGAGTGATCAAGAGGAAGTAAAAACCTCTGAGCGATGGCAAGAAAGATTCCTTAAAAACCTTTAAGTGTTCTCTCTGTCAACAGATGATGCTACCAGGTAAGACACCCCAGTGGGAGATGACAGCCAGGTAAGTCTTCCCTCCCACAGGGAGATGGTGATTGCGCCCGGCAGAGCGGTTCGGTGGTAGCAACTTATATCTTTTCTATTTCCGTTTAAGGAAGTTGCATTATATACCTGAAGCTTTACTCTCTTCCAGTCAACACAAGCATCTTTATAAAAACTGTATTAGTATCTATTTCTTTAAAAAATGAATAAATAAAAATTATCTTTGAGAAGTCCTTGAGAAAAGTCCACAGAGCAACCAAAGTATCTCTTAAGCATCCAGCACAAGTGATTTTCCTCAACATTGGAACAGACATATTTCTTTGGTTAAACACTGAAAAAAGGCTTGGCTTACATTTAAAAACCATGCTATGAAGGTACAAATCCATAGCTTTAATCATACGGTCATACTAAATGTGGTGAATGCTTTTACTACAAGAGGCACCTGGATGCTAAATGTGATGGAAAGAACAGCAGTTTGACATCTCCCATCTGAGATTTGCTCCTTCTGGGACAAAAGTGATTGAATAGAATGACAGGCAAAAATCAACCACCATATTTAAATTCTTGTTTTTCGTTATGTTTTCCTTATAATGTAATTTAATTATGGAAAGTTACATATGACTATAATTCTACCATAAAAGTAAGAGTCCTGTCAGATATACTTTAGGTTTGTGTGCGAGCTACATGCTCAGTCATATCCAACTCTTCGCAAGCCTCTGGACTGCAGGCTGCCAGGCTCCTCTGTCCATGGGGATTCTCCAGGCAAGAATACTGGAGTGGGTTGCCATTTCTTTCTCTAAGGCATGTTCCCCACCCAGGAATCCAACCCAATTCTCCTTTGTTTCCTTCATTGGCAGGCAGACTCTTTACCACTGCATCACCTAGGAAGCCCACTTTACAGGCAACAAAAATGATGAGTAGCTTAGGCACAATTGTCAGAGCAATTCATTAAGAAGTAGCCCTTAGATAAGCAACGTAAGTCAGAACTTTTCCTCTTCTTTTGAAGTAGTAAAGGGTGCTAATGCTGTTTCCCCCCAAAAGCAAACAATTCACCTGGAGTAGGAGTGTGATGAGTGTTGGAACTGGAGAAAGAAGAGCAGTGAGGTAACTGCAAACCTCCATATTGATAGGAGAGGGGGGAAAAAAAGAGATGAATCAAGCACTTGTCTCCAGGACAAATTGTTAAGATAATTGTTCTCTAAGGTGAGTTTTCTGACACAAGAAAATCTGAGACCAGAAAAGCAATGAAGAATACTGGATCATTTAAGATCCAAATGAATGATAGGGAACCCTGCCCCCACATCCAAAATCAAGCTGTTCACAGACTCTACCTAGATACATATCCTATTCAATCCTGAAAGAATATTGAGAATCACTAAACATTTGTGAAGATAACTAGCAAAAATCAATCTAAGGGAAATTACTGTTCAAATAAGCAATCTTGTAGTTTATATTATGTCTCCCCCAACATTCCAGATATCTATTGCTATATAATGAACTACCTACCTTGTAGCTAAACAGAACTATTTTTACCATATTTCACCATTTGGGGGTCAGGGGATCAGGTAGGTCTCAGTTGGGTGACTTTTTATTCCTTATGCCATTGACTGATGTCACTTGGTTATACACAGCTGACAGATCAACTCATCTACAGTTTGCAAGACAGGTTTATCCACATGCTCACTGCCTTGGTGGGAAAGCTAGAAGAATGGACTTAGTTGGAACTGCCAGAGAACCTGTAAGTTGCCTGTAAACACGACAGTCTCAGGGTATTCAAACTTCTTACACTGTGGCTGTCTTCCCCAGAGCAAACATTCCAAGAAACCCAGATGGAAGCTGCAAGGAATCTCAGGACCTAATTCTTGGAAATTCGACAAATATCATTTCTGCCCACATTTTAATGATCAAGAAAAACTAAGGCAAAACCAAACTCACAGGTAGAGAATTAGATTCTGTCTCTCAATGGGAGGAATGGGCTCCCTGGTGGCTCAAATGGTAAAGAATCTGCCTACAATGCAGAAGACTAATGTTTGATCCCTGGGTTGGGAAGATCCCCTGGAGAAGAAAATGGCAACTCACTCCAGAATTCTGCCTGGAGAATTCCATGAACAGAGGCAGCCTGGGGTCACATTCCATGGGATCAAAAAGAATCAGACACGACTGAGTGACTAACACTTTCTCTTTTCTCAATGGGAGGAATAGCAAAAAAATTCTGATCACCTTGAATCTACCAGAGATGGATAGTTTTCACCGATGACCACATTGGAATAACTATTACTGGAAAAATCCTCTTGCAGTAAACTGGGAAAATGTATGAAACAGCTGTCTTCAGACACTGGATAAAAAGCATAAAAGAATATGATCTCTGAGAAAAGAGAAATAAATGAAGTGGCCCCAACAGTCACTGGTTTGCTGCCTAGAGGCACTTCCCAGACATCAGTTTGAGGAGAGAAAACCTAAGTAGAGCAAATGATGTTGATGAGCTGACTAGACAGAAGTAAAATTGAGGGAAGGCCAAGGTGACTGAAAACTGCAGAGCAGAGTACAAAAGAAAGGTGGAAACAATGCAGAAAATGGGGTTATTGATGGCACCAAGACACAAGAAAATTTGGAGGTGATGAAAATGAGCTATATCTTGATTGGAATAGGAGAAGGAAATGGCAACCCACTCCAGTGTTCTTGCCTGGAGAATCCCAGGGATGGTCGAGCCTGGTGGGCTGCAGTCCATGGGGTTGCTGAGGTCGGACACGACTGAGCGACTTCACTTTCACTTTTCACTTTCATGCATTGGAGAAGGAAATGGCAACCCACTCCAGTGTTCTTGCCTGGAGAATCCCAGGGACAGAGAATCCTGGTAGGCTACAGTCCATGGGGTCACAAAGAGTCGGACACGACTGAGTGACTTTACTTTCTTTTCTATACACATGAGTATATGCATTTATCAAAATCTATCTAACTACTTAGGGCATCAGTGGTAAAGGGTGGCTCACTAGTAGAGAATCCACCTGACAATGCAGGAAACATGGGTTCTATCCCTGGGTCAGGAAGATCCTCTTGGAGAAGAAAATGGCAACCCACTTCCAGTATTCTTGCCTAGGAAATCCCATGGACAGAGGAGCCTGGTGCGCTACAGTATATGGAGTCACAGAAGAGTCAGACATGACAACAACTAAAACAATAACAAACATCTTACTTAAAATATGACTATTTTATGGTAAGTACATTATACCTCTAAAAAAAGTTCATTTATTAAAAATAAAATCTGTATCTTAACACGTGTATATCTGTGGTGGATTCATGTTGATGTACAGCAAAACCAATACAATATTGTAAAGTAATTAATCTCCAATTAAAATAAATAAATTTATATTTAAAAAAATTCTGTATCTTATAAATGAATAACAAGTATCTCTGAAATTAAGTTCAAAAGGTGGGATAAATATGAATTGGACTCAGTTGAAGACCAAATCAATGAGCTAAAAGGTCAAAAGCAATGTTTCTTAACCCAAAAGGATAGTCAATATCACACATTATAGAATAGTTGGATATTGCAGATAATTAAAAAGTTCCAGCAGTCATTAATAGGAATTATATAAAGATGAACTAGAGAGGAGGATGAGGAATTTTTTACAAGAAAAATACAACTTCTTAGAACTGAAGAAAGTCAAAGGCCCTGTACCTTTTTTTCTGAGTACAAAAAAAAAACAAAAAAAAAAAAACAGAGCTAATGAAAAAAACTGTTTTAATACCAACACAAATACTGGTAAAATTTTAGGATTCTCAGGAAAACAAGAAACTTCTAAAAGCTTTCAGATACAGAACAGTCCACAAAGGAAAAGGATTGAATGGAATCAGATTTTTCATTGGCAACACTGATTGTTAGAAGATAATAAAGTGATGACTTTAGTATTCCAGGGGAAAAAAATGATTTATAGTCTAAAAATTTGAGCCAAGGCAAACTAGCATTTAGTTTCGAAGGTAGGATAAAGATATTTTCAGACAGACAAGAACTCTGAAAATGTATCCTCTTGAGATTTCTCGAAATACCTCAGATTTTTTATTTCTGTCCCTATTTGGCTAACTGCTGCCTTGTCTCTCTGCCTCTGGTCTTGCCACATCCCATACCTTTTTCTTTTTGCAGCTGGAATGATGTTTAAAGGCATATCTCATCATGTGCTCCTCTAATCAAACCCTTCACTGAATTTTTTTCTCCATGCTCATCACCAACCACTTTTCTTTCCTTCCATCTGCTTTGGGTCTCCTAAGAGTCATTCCTTCTCTCCCATTTCTCCCTGGGCTTAGTCTCAAAGTTACCTGCTTTAGAATGTAACCTGCTCTAGAATGTTACCGGCTCCTTCTGATTGCCTCTACTGAAAATACTCTTCCCTTCATTCCTTACCTTCCTTCAGGTCTTCCTTAGTACTGATGTTAATTACTTATAAAAGTGTTCCATGACTGCACTCCCATCTCTGTTCTTGCATCATAGTAGATTTGACTCCCTTGTTATTGACCTTAACAGCATCTGTACTTTTACTTATAGTAATTGTATTATACACCCATAACTTTGCATAATTATTTTACATAGTTTGTATAATTATTCAATGTCCTTTTCCCCAATAGGCAGCAAGTCTCACCTACTTGTGGATGAGAATGCTGTCTGTCTCTAATATTTGTTCTTCACTTCTCTAATAACAGACTAGATTTTCCAGTCTCCCCTGGCTCCTGTGGCTAAGTCCTGGTTACTGGGGTGTGAGCACAACTTCTGGATTGTGTTTTTAAATGAAACAGGTTTGATCCTCACATCCCCATTTTACCTTTCTGCTTGCTCATAAGCCATCATAAGCTTACTATGGTCAAAACCTTAGGGACAGAGGATCAATAAGGCAGAGACAAATATCCATGACTCCAATGGGTCCAACTTCATACCAGTCCTGGAATAATGTTCTTAAATGGTCACATTAATGAGAAAAGAAAAATACTCCAGATTCGGCTGTCAGACCCCAGCCTTATTCCTGAGAAATACTTGCTCCTTTCCCCCAAAGAAGCAACTCTAAAATTGCCTCTAATTTCATTTATGGTTTCTTACATGCTTTTTCCTTTCACTCATAGGTACCATAAATATTTATTATATTCAATGATCTACTTATATAATCTTTCAATTTTTTTATTATCCAGTTATCTGGATGACCTCTATAAGACCCACTGCTTCCACATTATCAATCTTAAATTATAATGGGGAAAGAAGATGTAACCACAAAATACCTTCTTACAAGTTATATTTGGAGTCCTAAATGTGTCCGCACCTCAAGGAGATATAGGATATCCATGTCAAAATAAGCAAAATACAAGTCAGTATGAAAAGGTCTTGTTGTCCCCTGAGTTTCAAGGGCCACTGGCAAGGACAACTCACACACAGATTTGGCAGTTGTTTGTATAAGTCTAAGAATCTGTGGCCAATTGCAGTAGCCTCTTCATGGATCTACTTAATTCCACTATGAACCCCTCAAATCTTTCTAAAATGAAAATCTGATCATGTCACTTTCCCTGCCCAAAATCCTTCATTGGATTTCCGTCACTCTTGGGATAAACACCAAAATCCTTGCTGTGGCTTGCGAGCCTCTGCAGCACCCTCTGTAGTAGTATCCTCATGTCTCCTCTCTCTTGCTTACTGAGTGACAGCCCCATTTACCTGTCTTCAGTTGGCTCCAAAGTCCTGTCTCCTTCACCCTAAAGAGCCTCTACTCAGGATGTTCCTTCCTTTTGCTTGACATATTCTTTCCCCCATCATGCCTCCCTCGACTTACTTACCTACTCAAATGTCACATATTGGGGAAGTACCCCTTGGCTGAATCTTCAGACTTACTCACATTCCCCATTCTAAACATGTATGCGTGTGTGTGCTCAGTCACTTCAGTCGTGTCTGACTCTTTGCAACCCCATGGACTGTAGTCCACCAGGTTCCTCTGTCCATGGGGATTCTCCAGGAAAGAGTACTGGAGTGGGTTGCCATGCCCTCCTCCAGGAGATCTTCCCCACCCAGGGATCAAACCAGCGTCTCATGTGTCCTGCATTGGCAGGCAGGTTCTTTACCACTAGCGCCACCTGGGAAGCCCCTGTACATGTATACTCATTTCCTCATGGAACTTACACAGTTGTAATTAATTTACCTATTTGTAAGCATGTTTGGTTTTCCCATCCAAGTACTAACCAGGCCCTACCCTGCTTAGCTTCCAAGATCAGACAAGACCAGACATGTTCAGGGTGGTATGGCCGTAGACTGTAAGCATATTTGGTTTTTTTATTTGTCTGGTCACACCGTGTGGCTTGCAGAATCCTAGTTCCCTGACTAAGAATCAAACCTGTGACCCCCTGCAGTGAAAGTACAGAGTCCTAACCACTGGGCTGCCAGGGAATTCCCTTAATTTTTATTAAAATATAGTTGATTTACAATGTTGTGTTACTTTGAGGTCTTTAGACAAGACTATTTGATTCAAGTATCTCCCCACTATTGGCTACAAGGCTCATGAGAGCAGGTACCATGTCTATTTTGTGCACTATTATATCTCATGTCCTTTGAGGGGACTTAATAAACACTGGTTGAATAAAATGAATGAATAGGATATGATTTGTAGGTAAGGGTAGAAGGCACGCCTGCCTATCTTTTCTAACAGAGCCTGGAATTCTCTTTATTGCTTTAATCTAATCTAACAGGGATTAACGGTTTCTGGAATTTGATTGTTGAGCCTGAAATATATGCTTATCAGGCTCTATTTCCATCTGTGACTACCAACCAGAAGCAATGTGAAAGAAAAATGCCCCTGTGGAAACCCCTGCTGTGCACATAGTGTTCTGGGGTTGCAAACTCAAGTGTGGAAAGGGTGGGGGAGGCTTCCTGGAGGGGAGGTGGCCTGCTGTGTGGAGGTTATGAGCTCAGACTTTCCAGCCCGACCTCTGGTTTTGAATCTCCATCCCATCACTCATGAGCTATTACTCAGAGGCAGTGTTCTGTCTTCTCTGTGCCTCCGTTTTCTCAGCTATAAAATGGAGCTAACTACTGTGTACCTCATAGGATTAAGGAGTTAGTACTAAAGCACTTAGAAGCCTGAAAATGAGGTGAAAGTCACTCAGTCATGTCTGACTCTGTGACCCAATGGACTGTAACCCACTAGGCTCCTCTGTCCATGGAATTTCCCAGCAAGAATACTGGAGTGGGTTGCCATTTCCTTCTCCAGGGGATCTTCCCAACCTAGGGATCGAACCCTAGTCTTCTGCATTGCAGGCAGATTCTTTTACCTCTGAGCCACCAGAGAAGCCCTTAGAAGCCTGACAGAGGACAAGTATTTGTATGTGTTTGTAGGTATAACATATTACATGGGACATGCCAGAGAGCTAAAAACACATTGCTAGTCACAACAGTCAAGTGTGTATAAACGCAACTTCAGAGGTTTTAGGTCCTGTAGACCCCCTTCTCACCATCCTCAACACACTGCTTTGGATTAAGGAATTGTGCCTCTCAGGCGTTTCCTGTTACATACAGTTGTCCTCTCTCAACAGAGAGCTATTTCACCATAGCCAATCCCAGCAAGGTCAAAGTGCAAGGCCTGAGATGACTCATTTTAATAAACAAGGGTGGGAGAGAAGTAGTTCATTGAAACTAGTGAATTTTTACTGAGAGGTGGAGACCTAGCCAGCTGTTCCCCATTCCTCATGCTCTCAGCCTCCTTGGTGTATGGCTGGTCTGTGTGGCCAGGCCCTTTGCACCTAGAAACCCTCCATGAAGAGCTTCTTGGTGGATTGTGAGCAGAGTGAGGGGTGGCACTTCTGACTATGTCAGTAAAGCAGGTGCTCCTTTACACCTGCAGAGGGTCTGCCAGAGGACTTCGACTTCCCGAGTGGGGCAGAGCTGCTCCCCTAATTCCAATCTAAGGTTTCTTTGTGATGGGGGTTTAAGTTGAAGCCTAAGTTATTTCAATGGGACTTCAGTACTGAGAAGCTTGAAGAGCTTTGTATTTAAAACTAGCCTTGCTGTTGAAACTATAGATTCCTATTAGACTGTTACGTGAGCAAAGAATAAACTCATTATTTGTTTTATCTCTAAACCACTGAGACTTGGGGCCATCTGTTATAGCAGTTGGCCCATTCTGACCAACACCCAAGGCCTGGGCCAGGCACCCTGAGCAGTTTATTTAAGTCAGTTTCAACTGAAGTTTCCATGTCCATTATAATTGAGATGTGCTGTTCGAGTGCCATGGCCTTCCCCAAGATTACCGTGAGGTCTGTGAAGCTATATTATTCTACTCAGCTGTGGCACTGACCTCTTTGTTCTGCAGAATTAGAACTTACTCAGGCCATTATCCCTTTCCCCAGTGGCTCAGATGGTAAAGAATCTGCCTGCAATGCAGGAGATCAGGGTTTACTCTCTGGGTCATGAAGATCCTCTGGAGAATGGAATGGCTACCCAGTCCAGTATTCTTGCCTGGAGAATTCCAAGGACAGAGGAGCCTGGCGGACTACAGTTCATGGGATTGCACAGAGTCGGACATGACTGAGCAACTAACATACACACACACACACACACACACATGCCATTTATCAAGCACTTTTCTTAACCACGGCAGCACCAGCTAAATGTGAAATGGAATCCCGACTCAATTTCCACTGCCCTTCCCCTGTAAATTCCACTCTTGCAGTCTTTCTGTTGTTTGATTGAGTTTACTGAAGGTGGGAGTCCAGTGAGACAGGGCAGGCATTCACCACGTACCTTCCACAGCGGGCCTTTTCCCTTCAGTCTTTTACCGCTACTCCACTTTATCAACTTTTAACTGTTGATAAAACAGAAAATCCTCCACCTCACTGCAATCCCTTTTTCTTCTCAACTCTCCGCCTTAGTCTGCCCTTAATTTGAGACCATAACATTTTTCTCCCCTTCATAGATATTTCAGTAGTTTTAATTTAATGAAATTCACTTCTAAACCCTAACTTACTCTATCTAGGCCCATCTTTGTCATGCCAAACTCATTAAGGTTATCGTCAGTGCAAAAGGCTGCTCCACATTTCAGGATCCTTTCACAAAGACACAAAAACCACACAATCACTCCCATGGGAGGTATATTGTCTCATGGAAAAGATAAGACAAACACACAAATTACTATAAATCAGAGTATAATATTGCATCTCATCAAACAAGCTAGTTCGTTCAGGACTCTGGGGGAACAGAGCAAATCTGGCACGGTTGCTCTCCTCGCTGTCACTAACATCTCTCAGCTCTGGGGGAATTAAAAATTGGTTCCCTTCCCCAAAGTGGAAAGACCTTTGGTCGACAGTTTTTTAACTTCATGGTGGTCTTCTCTCTCCCTGTGGAGAGAGAATTAAATCCTAACTAACTGTCCATGCTAACCGCTCAAACAGTAAATTGAGGCCACAGAGGCAATTCCAATTCAACGTTTCTTTTTGTCGTGTGAGCTTAAATTGGAACCCTAGGGTTATTTTAATGATACTTTTTTGCTGAAGAGTATTATGAATGGCTTCATATTTGATACTAGCCTTGTTATTGAAGCTATAGATAAATGACTCTCAGTGATAGTAACCTTTGATGCTTCAATTCTGGGATATTACATTTTAAATAAAGTACAAGGCAGAAAACAACTCAGCACCTTAAAAGTCTTCTGGAATAGTTTGATTTCATCATATTACTGATTCTGAGCCAAATGGTTTATTGTATCAGATGATATAAATTAGAGTGCAGAAGAGAATACAGAGCGATTATAATCATCCATTACAGGGCTGATATTTGCTAGAAAGTGTTAATGTATTTTCATTGCTAAGAGTCCACTGAAAATGCTATGATAGTATGATACAGATACTATCACAGTAGTATGATCCCTGAATAAAAGGCTCATATTATTATTAATATTAGTCTCATAGCCAAATGTGTTGTAATTGATAAATTGAAACAATAACGCTTTGTTCACTTAAGATAATACACTTTTAGTTCTGAAAATACTTGTTTCCCACTTTTGAGTATCTGAATGTGACTTTCACAAAATTAACTAGTAATCAGAATTGAGATGTAAATCCAACTATCCATATCCCATGGATAATAAGTAATTATTCTAATTAGCAACCAGAATTGAGGTTGTTATCCCATACATTCCTAAATCCATATTACTTTGATTTTTTTTTATGTTGTTTCATTGTTGTTTTTGTTTTATTTTGTTTTTTGGAGGGCCCCCACACCACTCAGCATGGAGGATCTTAGTTCCCTGACCAGAGATTGAACTGGTGCCTCCTACCATGGAGCACAGAGTCTTAACCACTGGTCCACTGGGGAAGTCCCCATGTTCCTTTGATATTAATATTTCTGTGGTTGAGGAGAGAAGAATGCAGGGACTGAACACTGAGAACCAAAGGCTTGTCTACTTGATTTTTACCTTAGACAATTGAGGTATCTGTTCTGATGAATTTGTTTCAGCACTTTCAGTAAGATTCATTATGATGGTAGAAAATTAGAAACAACTTAATTGACCAACAATAGGATATTTGACATACCAATTACAGTTATAGTACAAGGGAAAATATGTGAGCTTTAACAAAGATGGTGTAGCCGTATACTTTGGACGTGGAAATATATTCACGAAATATATATATAGTCACAGAAAAAATTCTGAAGGATATACAGCAAAGTATTAATTGTGGTTTTCTCACTTGGTAGTAGTAAGATCATAGAAATTTTTTCAAAAGTTTGCTAATCACATGTCACATATCTTGACAACAATCATATATTGCTTATAATCAACATATACACATAACATATTTATATAACATATATATACACAAAACACTCACATACAAATCCAGACATTTTATGGCTTTAGAGGTAACATGTTATAGTTTAGCAATTCTGTTGAACCACAAGTTCAGACCAGCAAGAGTAAAAATGATGAAAAGGCTACAGGTTTTCTCCTTGAGACACATTTCTGTGGGCCCTTTGTGTGTGTGTGTGTGTCCTGTAAACCTGAAATAAGATTATGCACAATCTGTATATTTAAATTAAGTGTGTATTTGTGGAAAGTCTGTGTTTGTGTTAAGACTCTTCCACAGTTCCTAGCATATAAATGTAAGTATCACAATAAATGTTAGTTTCCCTTTCCCTTGGGGATTTGATGGGTGGTTTAGAAGGGGCTATAATAATACAAATGTATAGAATTTTTTTTTTTAATAGCAGGAAAGAAGTTAGATTCTGTAATTAACCTAATATTAGATCGACAGTTACACCAAAGACTTTACCTTCTTTTGTGTTTATTAATAATTTAGCTATAGTGGTGTGCAAAGGAAGTGGTGTGTATTTACAGAGAAAATATTGAAACCTCAGTTGAAGATAAGGTTATACAGTCTGGTAATAAAAATGTGTGCATGTGTAATATATTACTATCTTTTCCGTGTTGACTGCAGCTCTAGTGAGTCAAAGCTGGTTTTTCCTCCATAAGACCGGGTTGTTATGGAAAGAGCATTTGCTGATTTCATGATTCTAATCTTGTCTCTGCTACTGACTGGTGTGATCTTAGGTAACAGATAAATGTTAAGTTCAGGTTTCAAAATAAATCTGACACCCTCCATAGAAAGGGCCCCATTTAATGTGTATCTGTCTACATAGTTATAAGTATATGCTTATGGATGTGATACGAATCCATAAGCTAAATACACAAAGTTCTTATAGTCTTAAGCTGAGAATTTCAGAGTCCATAAACTAGACTTATCACTCTTTTATAAGCCATCTAAAAATAGATTATACCTGTTGTTAAGTCAGTTGCCCTGGAACATTAAAAATTAAACATTAAAAATAGAGAGATGAGCACACAAGTTACTTTTCATAATCTCTGCTTCTTACTGCCTTTGGATTTTCTGCTAGTTTTCTGGTGGTGAGTATGCCATGCTGAGACAAAGGCAAATTGCTAGGCTGGGAATATGATCTGGTTTCATGTTTTGAGAATATATCTCTGTATACCTTCAAGTCACCTGGTGTATTCCAGGCTTATAGTCTCAATAATGATAATAACTATTATTTGTTCTTTGCTATTGTTTTTCAAAAATATTTTACATGCAATAATTTATTTACTCTTAATTTTATTGATGAGGAAATGAGGCACTGAAAGGTTAATTAATTTGCCTAAGTTTACTAGGTTACTAGTGAGAGGCAGAGCTGAGACTCAAACTTAGAGCATTGGTTCTGGAACCCTACCCTTAACGATTCGCTGTGCAGCCTTCTCAATGGGATGACTGCCAAGTTCCATGAGGGGAGAGACTGAGACTCTTGTATTCTCATTTTATTCACAGAGTCTGGAGTCTGGTTCTGGGTATATATTCAATAAATATATCTAAATAATGAATAAATGATATCTGTGTTCTTCAAAGCAGTTGCAAGGTATTTTGCAAATGATTTGTTTTGAATAATAAAGTACCAAAACTTCAAAGTGTCAACTTAAAAAAAAAAAAAAAGAGCAGAATCAAGGTTGACTGGGAAACGGTATCATTCTTTACTCATCTGCCATTTGATTTGTAATAAACAAGCCCAAATATCTCAGTGACTTAACACATGATAACATGTCCCCTGTAGGTTGAGCAAGTTGGCAGGGCAGCTGTTCTCACACAATGCCTCAGTACACAGGCTGCTTCCACGTACCCTACCATCCCAACACAGGGCTCAGAAAAGAAGCTGCAAGGTCAAGCAGTTTACACCTCAATCTGAAGAGACATGTAAATTACACACCTCTTCCCCTAAGAAGTTATTGGCGAAAATAGTTACACAGCCCCCACTAATCACATGGGATCGCATCAGGGCATCTTCTGTGTTCTGAGAAGAGAACTGGATACAGGCAAGCCCTACTGATGTCTTCCATAGAGAAAAAGGAGTGGGCACTTAGGAGGTGCTGGAATTTCCCATAACATTAGAAAGATCTATTGAAATGTGCTATGCTGACTATTTTTTCCTTAGGAGTAGGAGAGAAATAAGAAGTGGGAAGACATAATTTAAAAAGCACAAGGAGAAGATGTTATCCTGTCTCTTTTCTGCTTAGGAGTTGGAGAATTTGTACAATTTGTCATATGCACATACAGAATGAAGAAAATCACCTTACCATATACAAACAAAACAAAGGGACTCCAGGTGGCTCAACTGGTAAAGAACCTGCCTGCTAATGAAGGAGACACAAGAGATGCGGGTTTGATCCCAGGGTCAGGAAGATCCCCTGGAGAAGGGGATCCCACTCCAATATTCTTGCCTGGAAAATTCCATGGACAGAGGAGCCTGGTGGGCTGTGATCCCTGGGGTCTCAAACAGTTGGACATGACTGAACACTCATGCACACATACAAACAAAACATTTCAATGGGTAAAAGAGTTAAATATAAAAAGAAAATATACACAGATTTTTTCAAACATATAGGAAAGTAGATTTATTTCCTTAGACTAGAGAAGTCCATCTTAAACAAGATAGTACAAATCTATGGAGGAAAAAGATTGATTTTTAACTACAGGCAAACTTAAACTCCTCTTTGACAGAAAACACTGCAAACAAAATTGAAAGAAAATTGACATACAGGGAGAATATATTTACAACCCGTCCAACAGGAAAAAGGATTATCAAAATATACAAGGAATCCTAAACATAAAAAAGACCAAAAAACAAAGCATTGAAAAGGAAATACCAAGTGGCAATAATATTTTGAAAAGATACTTTACCTCACTAGTAACAAAGAAAAAGCAAATTAAAACAGCAATGAGACACTTTTAACTCATGAGATTGGCAAAAATCACAACAGTGAATGAGTCTCAGAAACACTGATAAGAGTTATTCCTTCCTATGTCATGTTGGTAGGAATTTGAATGGTGATGTCTTTCTGAAGGATATGTGGCAGTAGTTGTTACAATATACATTCCATTCAACCCAGAAATTCTACCTCTAGAATTCTATCCTATAGAAATGTGTATGTATGCAAAAATGCATGAACAAGGACATTTGTTAAAGCATTATGCATAGTAGGAAAAAAGAAAACAAGTCAAGTATTCACCAATATTGAAGCATGAGGTAAATTATACTGCACCTATGTCAGAGACTATCACACAGCAGTAAAAAGCAGTGAGAGGAAGGTAATCAGAAACAGCAGGAAAAGTAAGAGCAAAACTCCATAATACAAGGTATGCTGTTAATATTTTTTAATATGGCATGATTTTGAGCAATTAGTAGACTGGGATAAGGAGAATTCATTGTAGTATTAGCTATCAACAGCGCTGTGACCTTGGAACAACAAAGAAAGCACATCACATTGTTTATCTCTGCAATGAACAATATTTATAGTCATGATAATGTAAGTGTTCTTTGTTACTTCCTGTCTCTCAAAATCAACCTATAGAGCAAAAGACTTGATTAAGATTACAAAAGATTCAAAAAGTTACCAAAAATTGTTACCAACCATAACAATCTTACAGTAAAATGGTGGAAGGGGCTGGGAAGCATGGTGGCAAGGATCAGTGAGCTAACATCGTTTTTCTGAATATAGTTGATTTATAATGTTGTGTTACCGTCACGTGTATTGCACAGTGAATCAGTCATATATATATTCTTTTTCAGATTCTTTTCCCATATAGGTTATTTTTTTAAATTGGGGTATAGATGCTTTACAATGTTCTGTTAGTCTACTGTACAAAGAAGTGAATCAGTTATATGCATTCATATGTCTTCTCCCTCTTGGCTCTCCCTCCCACCCTACCCCTCCATCCCACCCACCTAGGCCATCACAGAGCAACAGACTGAGCTCCCTGTCTTATACCGCAGGTTCCCACTATCCTGGTAGTGTATATATGTCAGTCCTAATCTCCCAATTCACCCCACCACCCTCCCTGCCCACCCTACTGTGCTCACAGACAGATGTTCTCTACATCTGAATCTCTATTCCTGCCCTATTAATTGTGTTAACATCCTTATTCTCAGAGGAGGGAGAAACATTGTCAGGAGGCAGTTTTGCTTGGTCTGCATTGTTTCAAATTTTTGTAATGTGAATGTATTCATATACTCTTTGTGCACTTAAAAAATTGAAATTGTTTAATTCAAATTTTAAGAAAAAGAAAAAAAAAGTGAGAATAATTTTTGAAAGCCTTCAAAGATCTAATTTAAGTATCTAGATACATCTGTGAATGTATTTTTATCCAATTATCTGGAAAAATATTTCTATTTTTCATTTCAGTGTGCAGAATAGAATCATTCTTGAAATTCAGTACATTTTAAAGATGTTTCCTAGTATATTCATATAAGGAATTTAAAGTGTTGCTCTTGAATTTTCCCTTTCAAATCAACATGTATTAAGTAACACACTTGAAATTTTTATTAATATTATAGCAATATAATACCAAATGAGAAAAACAGAACAAAAACATCATCCTAAAATAATTTTAAAAGTATTTAATTATCCAAAATAATTATCTCTTAAGCCCCAATTATAATATATTATGACATTACTGAAATGCCAACTGTCTTGGGTCATAGATAAAAGTGGTGAAATTAAAAAAAAAAAAATTCACTCCCGGTCTAATAGTCAACATCTATCTACTGTTTAAAAACACTCTGTTGTCGTCCAAGTTCCTGAGCTATGTAGCTTCCAATCACACGTTAGAATGATGGGGGAGGTTGAGGCATAAAAATGTGTTAATAAGAGCTACTTCTACTCTAACATATTATTTGTTCCTTCTGTATCTTCCCTAATGAGCAGGATGGTGCCTGCCATATCCTTACACAAAGCATCAAAGAGCGTCTGCCTCCTAGAGTCTGGAGGGGCTGGGTCTCTACTGACTTCACAGTCTTGAGACCCAGGAGGTGAGGTGACAAAGGCTGCCCATCACCATGATGAGAGGAAAAGCCAATGCTTACTGCTTTTTCCCTTCTGCCTGCAGTCTCTCACCAATGCATCTGGTTGGCAGAGCCCAGATAGTATCTGAAACCCTGCTGGCAATGAAATATGAGAACTGTTGTTCTCAGGTTTCCAGACCCTGCAAAACAGGGGATAAGTGAGTTCAAAGGGGCCAGATATTCATGGACAATATCTGACCCATTTGTGTATTATCAAATTGATATGGGTAAGCATTATTTGACTAGTATAGAAGAAGCTTTGAAAGTATATAGAGAAGACCAATTACTGGCTGGAGAGGAGGAAGGAAAGAGAGAGAAAGCTAGACTTAAAGATGGAATGGGCTAAAGGGATGTTTGCTAGAGGTCTGCAGTAGTCCTTAACCAGGAAAATTACACCATGAAAGCATCCTTTAGGGAGGCAGATATTGCTGTTGCACTGATGAGGACTTTGTGTGTGTGTGTGTGTGTGTGTGTGTATAAAGAAGGAAGGGATGGAGAGACTTGAAATAAAGAAAGCTTGCTGTCCTAAGGTGCACTTTTAACAATCCACAAGTGAGGTTGCAGGAGACTGTGAATTAGGATAAAAGTGGCAACATTTATCCTAAGGGGCACATGTGGAAGCAAAGGGGCACATGTGAGAGACGTGGTCCCTGGGTCCAGAAAGAGAAACTAGTCCCCAAGAAGAGTCCAGTGTCCATCACACTAGACTCTGATCTGTGCCTTCATCCCCTGTCTCTTGGAGGAACAGCCAGCCCACAGCTCAGGAGCCAGCATGTCAGCAATTATCCTTTTCCAAGAAAGACTCCAGCTTTGCTTCTGCATTTTTATCTCCTTTCCCAGCGCCTTTGCAACAGTTCCACTAAATATAGAAATGAGGCGAGATGAGCTGAGGGGTTCCATCGTGTTCCCTCCCTCTCCCATTGCCTAAAGGAGAACTCCTCTCTTGCCTCAAATCCAACGTTCTTACAACTCACAAACTGCAGTTTCTACTCCAACCCCACATGAACACGGCTTCCATCAGGTGATCTGACCATTCTTTCATTCAGTCACTCATATTCAGCAAACATTCATTGAGTAGCTACTCTGTGTCACGCTCCACTGAGGATTTAAAAGTTAAAATAACAACACTAAAATTCTTGCATTACGGAGCATACATCCTAGTAGGGAGAAGTTACATATAGAATACGTTAGAAGCTAAGTGTGAAGAAGAAAAATAGTGCGATGCCCTCCTTTATAGAATTCATTTTTTTTTTTTTTTTGCTGCTGCTGCCTTTCTAAACATAAACTACTTTTCAAGATTCAAAGCAATTTTTTTTCTACTCTGTGCCTTGCCCAACCCTTTCAGCCCTCAACAGCCTCATCTTGTTCGATGCCTCTTATAGTCTGCTCACATCTTTGTGTACTGTTCATGCACACAACCCTCTTCACTTCTGAATAACATGTTCTAGAAGAGATGTGGTTACATGTAAACCTAGTAACTTGAGAATTTTTCTTTTAAATGTTCAGTGAGATCACATGACTTTTATAGAAAGATTTGTAAGAGACCAATCAATGTAATGAAATAGAGAAGTAAAACTGAAAGAAGAAGATATACTGACTTGTGTTGGATATTAGGTGTTAGGCAAAAAAATGAAAGGGTGAGGTCAAGGCTGAATTGGGACCGATTTACAAGAAATGAAGCGGTCTTTGTAGTGAAGCCATGGGACAGGAGAAGAAGGGGAGTAGAGGGAATGTATCTGGAGAAGAACATTTTAAGAGGAATGTTATGAGAGAAATATGCAAGAGAAAAAATATGAGGACATAGAAAAAGAATAGGTGGAGCAGTATCTGAAGGGAAAAAAGTGTTAATATCATTCTATTCATGATAATATTCTAAGAAGCTGAATATTTATAACCAGGGAAAAGCTAATCAGAGGTATCCTTTGGACCAATCATCTTCAAATTTGGTAAGAAAAATCCACTGGCCTGTTTTTCAAAACTGTAAATTGCTAAATATCTTGCACGTGTGCTTAGTCATTTTTGACTCTTTGGAACCCCACAGACTGTAGCCCGCCAGTTTCCTCTGTCTATGGAATTTTCTAGGCAAGAATACTGGAGTGGGTTGCCATTTTCTACACCAAAGGATTTTCCCAACTTGGGGATCAAACCCGCGTTTCTTGCATCTTTTGCATTGGCAGAATTCTTTACCACTGCACAACCTGGGAATCCCAACCCTATCCCTAGACCAACTGAATAAGACTCTTTGGGCGAAATCACTAGGAATGTGTACTTCTGTTGATTATTTATTCTGATTCATTTAATCTGGTAAGTTTGGAAAACACAACTTGGCAAAGACTTTAATGGTGGGTATCAGGTTTTATTATCTGCAATACTTTCTGGTTGCCATTAGCTTTGAGAAGAACCATAAATAACAATGGCCTTAGTCTAGGATAATGCTGGCAAAGGTGGTGTGTCAGCTCTCTGCAAGTTTATACCATAAATCTATGGTATATACTGTTGATTGGCTGACCAAGAGTAATTCCAACTGCTTTGCTGTTTTAACTATAAAGTCTGAAAAAGTAGGACTTCCCTGGCGGCCCAGTGATTAAGATTCTGTGCTGGGCTTTCCTGGTGGTCTAGTGGTTAAGAATCCACTTGCCAATTCAGGGAACATGGGTTCAATCCCTGGTCCGGGAAGATCAAATGTGCTGCAGAGCAACTGAGCCTGCAAGCCACAGCTACTAAGCATGCACACTAAGAGCACATAAGCTGCAGCTGCTAAGTCTGTGAGCTGCAACTAGTGAAGCCCACATGCCTAGAGCCCGTGCTCCACAAGTGTATACCACCGCAATGAGAAGCCCACACACAACACAAACAGAAGCTCCCACTCGCCACAACTAAAAGTCCACACACAGCAATGAAGACACAGCATAGCCAAAAATTAAATGAATAAATAAATCTTTAAAAAAAAATTCTGTGCTTACAGTGCAGGGAGCACTAGTTTGATTTCTAATTGAAGAACTAAGATCCCCATGCCAGGTGGAGAGACCAAAGAAAAAGAAAAAAAGCAATAGTTTGAAAAAGCAATTCACTTTCTCATGTATCCTTGCTGCTAGATGGGTCCATGTGATACATATTGGCCATTTAGAGGTTTCCTGGGGGCTTCTGAAAATGCTTTCATTCTCTTGGTATAAAAGGCAGACATAACTAGTACCATCCCACACTTTCCTCCTAGTTGGATCCAGGTGTGACACCTCTCTAGTCATGGCAGCCGTTTAAGGATTGAAGGGACCAAGCAGGAGGACGGAGAAGGCAATGGCATCCCACTCCAGTACTCTTGCCTGGAAAATACCATGGACGGAGGAGCCTGGTAGGCTGCAGTCCATGGGGTCGCCAAGGGCCGGACACGACTGAGCGACTCACTTTCACTTTTCACTTTCATGCATTGGAGAAGGAAATGGCAACCCACTCCAGTGTTCTTGCCTGGAGAATCCCAGGGACGGGGGAGCCTGGTGGGCTGCCATCTCTGGGGTCACACAGAGTCGGACATGACTGAAGCGACTTAGCAGCAGCAGCAGCAGGAGGACATGAGAGACTATGACCCTAACCTTGTGGATCTCCATTGCTTGTTGTGCTACAGGAGAAGGAGGAGGAGGAAGAGGAGAAACAGGAGGAGGGGATTTCTGTTCCGCTAAGTCATTTTTAAACCTGGTTTCCTGTTCCTTGCAACTGAAAACATTCCAAACTGTCAAAGTAGAAGTGGAGTAAGCCCAGGCCTGAGACAAGACTTCATCTCTAATAATTACTGATGTTGAGCTTCTTTTCATGTGTTTGTTGGCCACCTGTAAGTCTTCTTTGGAGAAATGTCTATTTAGGTCTTCTGCCCATCTTTTGATTGGGTTGGTTGTTTTTTAATATTGAGCTGCATGAGCTGTTTGTGTATTTTGGAGATTAATGCTTTGTCATTTGCAAATATCTTCTGTAATTCTGAGGGTTGTCTTTTCACCTTGTTTACGGTTTCCTTAAATATATACACTACTGATACTATGTGTAAAACAACTGATGAGAACACACTGTACAACACAGGGAACTCTAATTAATGCACTGCAGTGACCTGAACAGGAAGGAAATCCAAAGGGGAGGGAACATATGAATATATATGCAAGAGCCTCTTGACGAGGGTGAAAGAGGTGAGTGAAAAAGCTGGCTTAAAACTCAACATTAAAAAACTAAAATCATGGCATTCAGTCCCATCACTTCATGGCAAACAGAAGGGGAAAAAGTAGAAGCAGTGGCAGATTTTATTTTCTTGGGCTCCAAAATCACTGTGGACGGTGACTGCAGCCTTGAAATTAAAAGACATTTGCTCCTTGGAAGGAGATCTAAGACAAACCTAGACAGTATATTAAAAAGCAGAGACATCACTTTGCCAACAAAGGTTCCTATGGTCAAAGCTATTATTTTTTCAGTAGTCCTGTATGGATGTGGTTGTTGGACCATAAAGAAAGCTGAGCACCAAAGAATTGATGTTTTCAAACTGTGGTATTAGAGAAGCCTCTTGAAAATCCCTTGAACTGCAAGGAGATCAAACCAGGCAATCCTAAGGGAAGTCAACCCTGACTATTCATTGGAAGGACTGAAGCTGAAGCTGAAGCTCTAATACTTTGGCCATCTGATGTGAAAAGCTCATTGGAAAAGACCCTGTTGCTGGGAAAGACTGAAAGCAAAAGAAAAAGAGGGCTGCAGAGGATGAGATGGTTAGATAGCATCACCAACTCAATGGACACGAATTTGAGCAAACTCTAGAAGACAGGGTAGGACAGGTAAGCCTGAAGTGCTGCAGTCCGTAGGGTCACAAAGAGTCAGCCCCTGAACAACAACAACAAAATGACTGATTAATTTTGCTTACAGTAGAAACTACTACAACACTGTAAAGCAACTGTGATCCAATAAAAATTAATTAAAACAAAAGACTCCTTTGTCTTTACAAATACACATGTGCAAAAGGGTGGGCTTACCTTCTCACTAGGGGATAGATGAGGAAAAGGGTACACAGATATTGAACCCCAGAATCTGAGTCGGAGGGAGAGTTCTAGAAGGGGAACGGAGTAGAGAAAGTTGATACTTCATGCCGGGGCTATCCTAATAATAGGATATTTGCCCAGCATAAGGCAAAAGGATATGTTGTAACTTCACATTCCCTCAACAAAATGCAAAATTGACGCAAGCAGGGTACAGTGAGTAGTAAAGGGGGATTCAGCTATCAGGGCATGTGTTGGAAGTCTCAATGTGCTATAAGCAAAGCATCTGATAAACTAGTACCTTGTTTTTCTGATGATTTCATCTCTCACAAGGTAAAGGATACAACCAGAAGAACTGCTACTTTGTATTTAATTCTAATAGAAAGAGAGAGAACTGTTTGTGAAATGGATGTGAAGTCTTGGGGAGAAAGTGTCCAGGTCAGGTTAGATGGTGTGATACCCAAAGAAGTCAGAAGTGCTGCTAGACATCAGGAAGTTAGATTTTAGGAAATTGAAGGGAAAGATGAGTCAGACTCAATGGCCTAAGACTCTAAAGGCAAGATTATTTTAAAAGTCTTTCAAAAATGAAATTTTCAACTCAACAAATATTTATTGATCACTTGCAACATGGGACAATCTGCACCAGGAGCTATAAAATTCTTATTCTTGAAGGATTTATTGCTCATGGAGGGAGGACAAGGAGATAAACGCTCAAATGCACAGCTACCAATTATTGAACATCTACTGTGAAAACCAGTAAGATTAATAATTTATATATAATATTTAAAATATTTACAAATGCTCTGCAAGATAGATATTATTCTCAGTTAACAAATAAAGAGATTAAATGTTTAGACTGGTGGAGTAAATTGCTCGAAGCCTCATTACTCCTGAGGAAATGAGCCCCAGCCTCCCTTCTCTTGCATTATGGGATCAGCTTGATCCTTTATCATAAGGCCAAAGGACACTCTGCTGCCTTCTTCTTTTTCCCATGAGTGTTTAAGAGCATCCAGAGTTCACTGGCACAGATTTGCCCCCTGAAACCAGCAGCTTTTAACAATTGACTACAAAGGAATAAAATTAGTCCCATCTTTGAAACTGGAATATCTGCTAAACTCCTGGTGGGAGAATTCATTCCTTGAGTGAAGACTTAACCTTTATCAACCCTTCTATATTGAAAATCTTTCTCCTGAACTGTCAGGAGCATAGGTAAACCAGCACTTAAAAAAAAAAAAAAAAAACACAACTGTTTAATGACAGCATGTGTAGAAAAAGATTTATCTTATGAGAAGTTATATATATTTATTATTATTATTATTATGTGACTATGCAGCTCAGCTTTTGGGATCTTAATTCCCAGACCAGGGATTGGACCTGGATCCACAGCAATGAAAGTACCAAGTTTTAACCACTGTACCACCAGGGATTCCCTAGATTGACTCTTTACTGTTGAAAATCACATAGTTGTACAATATGTTTAGAAGCCTAAAATGTTTGTATATGGATAAATTGATTAGAGTTTTAGTCTACACATTTAATGAATTATATAATGTATTAAATGGTTGACTAAATAAAACTGAAGACTTAACCAATTGTGTATTGATCAAATTTGGCATATAAATCTCTCTCTTTTATTTATTTATTTATTTGGCTGTGCCGAGTTTTAGTTGCAGGGTGTGGGATCGAGTCCCCTGAGCAGGGATCAAACCCAAACCCCCTGCATTGGGAGCATGGAGCCTTAGCCACTGGACTACCGGGAGAGTTCCCCTCTCTCTCTTTTTTTTAATGTGAGTGAAACAAGCTAACACTCACTCTATTCACTCTTTATTAACTGAGCAATTAATCCTTGACTAAATTATTGGAAAATTAGATTTACACTTCTATTATTTACCTATGGAAATTCAACTTACATGTTTTAATTTAAAAAAAATAAGAAAATCAATGAGGCCACTAGATGTGAGGAGTCTAGAAATTATGTTTTCAGAGGTTCACTGACTCTGCCTAAGAGGACGGCAACATGAGGTATGCTCAGCTGAAGAAACTCACTGAAGTGAAAGAGCCACAAAACTAACCAAACCCTATTTCCTGTATATTCCTGGAAGGGGAAAGTAACCCATAAACTGAACATGGAAATTACATTACAATGCTTTAAATGTATACAACACCAGCTTTCCTGAAAGTTGAGGGAAAGTTGTCCACGTTTTTCTTTTCATGGCCAAAAAGGACTATGTTTAGAAGTAAATAATGTTGAAATATGATTCATTCACATCTATATGTAGAGAAATTCGAGAAACTCATTAAGCAAATTTAATCAGTTATTTGCTTCGTACAGAAACATACATGTATAGAACTTTCAAAATCCCCTCATTAAGTGAAAAGTGAAAGTGTTAGTTGCTCAGTCCTGTCCCTCTCTTTGCAACCCCATGGACTGCAGCCTTCCAGGCTCCTCTATCCATGGGATTCTCCAGGCAAGAATGCTGGAGTGGGTTACCATGCCCTCCTTCAAGGAATCTGGCTGATCCAGGGATCAAAACCAGGTCCTGCATTGCAGGCAGATTCTTTACCATCTGAGCCACCAGGGAAGCCTGAAGGCCTGGTATAAAGTGGCAAAATTGAGAGCTAGCGTCTACCCTGCTCCCTCTGGCCACTCCCTCTGACCAGTGGTAGGTCCCAGTAGAAAAAGGTATATCTAGTTCTAACTGGTCCACCCAGGAGAAATACAAAGACATGGGGTTGCTGGCTGAGGCCCTCAGTCTCATGAGTGAGAAGGACAAAGTGGGTAACCCAGAAAGAGACTTTCTCATGAGGGTGTAGGTATGACTGTAAAAACAGCCCCTCCTGTGTTCTGTGCATTCTGGACAGCATGAACCAAGGGCCACATCATTGGTGCTTTGCTAGAGGAAGGGGGTGGACCTGTTCGTGGGCAAAGCATGCACTTCTTAAGAAGATGTCTATATGACTGGGTTGGGTCTCAAAGAATATCATTTTATCTGTCTGCTGAAAACCATACACCCCTGGCCAGTACTATTTTGACTCTAATGGGAAAAATACTCAATAATTTGGTCTCTTCCCACCTCCTTACAGGTCTTTTTTTTCCCCTTTGACCCAAAGTGATCCTTGACCTAGAATCCCAGGGTGTTAGAAATTGATAACCCTTCAAGACCAAATCCAACAGCCTCATGCTTTCTGCATGACTGAATGGAGGCCACTTGGTGCTTTCTGCCCCACTTAATTCTTCTGATATCTGCTCACATTTTACATCATTCACAGCTATTGGAAAATATGAGCTAGAAAACTTTGCTCACTGCAAATATTGCTCTGCCTAGTCCCAACCCAAAACTGAGGAGTATGAGAAGAGAAAGAAAACGAGACATCTGCATGCTTTGAGAATGTAAAGCACTGGTGGCATTCATTATATTATTTGTATGCCATGCACACTTTTATTTCATTTGTTAAAAACTTCTTTGAGAGCTGGGGCTGCATCTTTTTAAAAAAACTACTTATTTATTTATTGGCTGTCCTGTGTCTTCGTTACTGTGTGGGCTTTTCTCTGGTTGTGGAGAGTGGGGGCTACTCTCCAGATGTGGTGTGTAGGTGCCTCGTGGTGATAGCTTCTCTTACTGTGGAGCAAAGGCTCTATGGAGTGTAGGCTTCAGTAGCTGCAGCTCCCGGGATCCAGAGCACAGGTTCAGTAGTTGTGGCACACAGGCTTAGTTACTCCAAGTCATGTGGGATCTTCTGGGATCAGGGATTGAACCCATGTCTCCTGCATTACCAGGTGGATTCTTTACCACTGAGCTACCAAAGAAGCCCCAGGGCTGTGTCTTTTAAATTATTTTTTAATATGTATGGACTGAAGTACAGTAGCATGAATGTCCAGGAATTTAATAAGTGTTATTTGTTGGTGATGAGCCGATCTATCCCCTGGCCTCCTAGCAGTATCCCACATAATCATCCTAGACAGATAAGAATCCGTCCTGCTTTGAAAAACCTCCAGGGAGTGAGAAGCTAAACCTTCTTCCATAACTCATTTCAGTGTCTAATAAGGCTTAGTGTCTGCTGGAGATTCTTTCCAAGAATGTGGCATTTAAGAATGTTGCCCAGTAAACACTAAACTCCCTCTAAGACATTGGAACTGGTCACTTGAAGGACTAGAACTATCCTAGAGAGTGGTTGCTGCTGGGGAAGGTAGTTGTATAGGAAGAAAAAGGGCAGAGATTATTCTGTTTCCAGCTTGGAGGGAGTGGCATTGCTCACACCTGTTAGTAGAGCTGTCTAGTGTTAAGAATTTGGGATGCCTAGAAGTCAGGAAACTGTGGAGTTGGGGAGAGCTCTACGATGGTGGAAGGCAAGTCTGTCACAGGCTACCCAGCTGCTTACATACCTCCCCGGAGCTGTCTGTGATGATAAAATGGCCATTTCTATTCCCCATTAATATTCCCTGATCATCAGTGTTAGAGCCTGTTAATGGAAAAGGAATACACATACCCTAGCCATGCTACAAATGAGATGAATGAATGCTTGCTTTGCAGTGTGTATGTGTGTGTCTGTGCACGTGGGCACCTGTGCGTGTACACATGTGCCAATGAAAGGTTTGTGGAGGTGCAGACCTGGAGTGACAGCAGGTGAATAAAGAAAGGATTAATCAGACCCTAGCAACCTCTCAGGTAAAAGCAGACTCAGGCAGGGGATCAAAATCAAAATCAGGGCTGAAAATCAAAACAGATGCCCAGAGGAACTGTAAATTCGGTGAAAACCTAGGCAGGGAAGTGGAAAGGCAGAGTCAGAGGCAGAATAAGGATTGAAGCGAGGAAACGTAGGTCAGAGAAAGTAGACCTGTTGAGATAGTAGGCACTAGAAGGGATGAAACAGAGCTGAGCCTCCAGGAAAACGAGTTGTCAAGAAGAAGTTGAGAACTTTAAGTTTTAGACTAATGGTTGCGATACAGATCAGGGAGGGCTTGCATCCATCCTGCGCCCATGTTCTGGGCTGGTGGAAGGGCTGAGGAGTGCTGTGAGCAGAGGATCTAGTGTGAAGGAAGGCAGGTTGGTGGCCTGGCCTCCCTGCCCAGGGGTCTGAGATGAAATGCAGCTGGATGAAGTAGGTGTCACTGGTTAGATCTGAGAAAGTATTTGGACCTGGAGCAACCACGCCAAGTTTCGGTTCTTTTGTGCCCTGAACTGAAGGAAAAGAGAACAAGGCCAGAACCTAGCTAGAAGCTTGTTCTGAGACCAGGAGAGCCTGAGGGCACATAAGGCCCCCTCAGTGACAACCAAGTCATCAGCCACTTAGAAGAACCTAGGTCAGTGTGGGTGAAAGGCACCCTCGACTACCATGCCTTAGTCAGTCCTTCTCAGGGTCCCCACAAATAGAGAAGGTATTTGACTGGAGAATAGTAGGAAGGCGTGGAATTAAAATCCTAGGATCATGAATTCTTTATTGCCAAATTCAGACTGAAATTGAAGAAGGTGGAGAAAACCATTAGACCATTCAGGTATGACCTAAATCAAATCCCTTATGACTATGCAGTGGAAATGAGAAATAGATTTAAGGGACGAGATCTGATACACAGAGTACCTGATGAACTGTGGATGGAAGTTCGTGACATTATACAGAAGACAGGAATCAAGACCATCCCCAAGAAAAAGAAATGTAAAAAAGCAAAATGGCTGTCTGAGGAGGCCTTACAAATAGCTGTGAAAAAAGGGAAGCAAAAAGCAAAGGAGAAAAGGAAAGATATACCCATTTGAATGCAGAGTTTCAAAGAATAGCAAGGAGAGATAAGAAAGCCTTCTTCAGCAATCAATGCAAAGAAATAGAGGAAAACAATAGAATGGGAAAGACTAGAGATCTCTTCAAGAAAATTAGAGATACCAAGGGAACATTTCATGCAAAGATGGACTCAATAAAGGACAGAAATGGTAGGGACCTAATAGAAGCAGAAGATATTAAGAAGAGGTGGCAAGGATACACAGAAGAACTGTACAAAAAAGATATTCATGGCCCAGATAATCACGATGGTGTGATCACTTGCCTAGAGCCAGACATCCTGGAATGTGAAGTCAAGTGGGCCTTAGGAAGCATCACTACGAACAAAGCTAGTGGAAATGATGGAATTCCAGTTGAGCTATTTCAAATCCTGAAAGATGATGCTGTGAAAGTGCTGCACTCAATATGCCAGCAAATTTGGAAAACTCAGCAGAGGCCACAGGACTGGAAAAGGTCAGTTTTCATTCCAGTCCCTAAGAAAGGCAATGCCAAAAAATGCTCAAACTACCACACAATTGCACTCATCTCACATGCTAGTAAAGTAATGCTCAAAATTCTCCAAGCCAGGCTTCAGCAATATGTGAACCGTGAATTTCCAGATGTTCAAGCTGGTTTTCGAAAAGGCAGAGAAACCAGAGATCAAATTGCCAACATCCGCTGGATCATCGAAAAAGCAAGAGAATTCCAGAAAAACATCTATTTCTGTTTTATTGACTATGCCAAAGGCTTTGACTGTGTGGATCACAATAAACTGTGGAAAATTCTGAAAGAGATGGGAATACCAGACCACCTGACCGGCCTTGAGAAACCTGTATGCAGGTCAGGAAGCAACAGTTAGAACTGGACATGGAACAACAGACTGGTTCCAAATAGGAAAAGGAGTACATCAAGGCTGTACGTTGTCACCTTGCTTATTTAACTTATATGCAAAGTACATCATGAGAAATGCTGGGCTGGAAGAAGCATAAGCTGGAATCAAGACTGATGGGAGAAATATCAATAATCTCAGATATGCAGATGACACCACCCTTATGACAGAAAGTGAAGAAGAACTAAAGAGACTCTTGATGAAAGTGAAAAAGGAGAGTGAAAAAGTTGGCTTAAAGCTCAACATTCAGAAAACTAAGATCATGGCATCTGGTCCCATCACTTCAGGGCAAATAGATGGGGAAACAGTGGAAACAGTGGCTGACTTTATTTTTCTGGGCTCCAAAATCACTTCGGATGGTGATTGCAGCCATGAAATATTGCAGCCATGAAATTAAAAGACGCTTACTCCTTGGAAGGAAAGTTATGACCAACCTAGATAGCTTATTCAAAAGCAGAGACATTACTTTGCTAACAAAGGTCCATCTAGTCAAGGCTATGGTTTTTCCAGTGGTCACGTATGGATGTGAGAGTTGGACTGTGAAGAAAGCTGAGCACTGAAGAATTGATGCTTTTGAACTGTGGTGTTGGAGAAGACTCTTGAGAGTCCCTTGGACTGCAAGGAGATCCAACCAGTCCATTCTAAAGGAGATCAGTCCTGGGTGTTCTTTGGAAGGACTGATGTGGAAGCTGAAACTCCAGTACTCTGGCCACCTGATGCGAAGAGCTGACTCATTTGAAAAGATCCTGATGCTGGGAGGAATTGGGGGCAGGAGGAGAAGGGGAGGACAGAGGATGAAACGGTTGGATGGCATCACTGACTCGATGGACGTTGGGTTGGGTGGACTCCGGGAGTTGGTGACGGACAGGGAGGCCTGGTGTGTTGCGGTTCATGGGGTCGCAAAGAGTCGGACTCGACTGAGCAACTGAACTGAACTGAACTGTGGAATTAAAATCCTAGGATAACACTAGAAGACCTAAGTGATATTAAGAGCTTGGAGAAGAAGTGTGGGTGGAGAGGTGAGTCATAAATAGTGGTTTGTAAGCCTTCTAAGGACAGTCAACCCCCTGGAACAGAACAAAGGCTCCACACACTTGTTCCAGCCCCTATTTCTTATTAACTCCCACAAGCCATTTTCTTTAGCACTGCAGGAACCTGACATTAGTTTGCTCAAATTGTAAACGATTTATTTTATGAATGCTGAATCACAGGATCGTGGTTCACGGAAATAATCTTCACATGTAAGAATCCCTGCTCTCTCCCGAAATACTTCTTTTCTTGCCTCCCTCGTGTGTGTGTGTGTGTGTGTGTGTGTGTGTGTACGTGTGTGTGTGTGTAGGGGGTGTATGTGTGTTGATTGGAGTATCTGTTCTAGATACCAGCATCATCTTTAAAGCACACATTTTCAGAAACCTTCAGGTCGAAAACTTAAATTCAAGTCCAAAGCTGGCCAGAACCTTAAATACCATTCCTGCTTTTCTTGGCACTTTACAATTTTGTTGGCACATATCTGAGAAAAATAACGAAATACCATTTATTAAACACTTTGGTTATAATGGGCCTTTTATATACTTTTGCTTGTGTGTTATTATGTACCTGTTTTACATTAAATCAAGCTGGAGTATTTAACATATTTACCAAACATAAACATGATGTAAGACAATACTGTAATTTCTATAACATTTTATTACCTCAAATATTTCCTCTATTAATTAGGGATTTAGCTATATGTATATGTCTATATAAAGAGATATATCTAAGAGCATATGCTTTAGAAAACAATTTTTACCACATACTGATTAGTCTTAAGAAATTGCAAGGGTGTGGGCATGAATCTTACTTATTACTATCATCCTGATCTCATATTTTTAAAAGATTAAAGAAAAAGGAATCCTTTTTCTATATTTTGGATGTGTTTTATAATTCTCTTTTTAAAATACTTCTCAAAGTTCTCACCCTGCTACCCTTATTGGTAGAATGTATGCTGACTAGGGTGAGGGATGGGCAGTGGGGGAGTCTGAGGAGGGACCCTACATTTGCTGCCCACAGCTGCGGGGCCACAACTAAGCTTGTGCCCCACAAGCAGAGAGCAGTCCCCATTCACCGAAACTTGGTAAGGCCCACACACAGCAGTGAAGAGCCAGCACAGCCAGAAAACACCTCGGCCTCTGTGTTAGTTAAGAATAGCTTTAGCTCAACTTCAAGGTGGGAAGAGAAGACTGTTCTGTGTCTAGATATGAGACAGTTTGGGGCAGATGGTAGGACAATGAGCTGCCCCTCTAAGAGCAAAATATGTAAAGCAGCTTGTTTTTACACCTGAACTTCCTTATTGCATAGCTGGGCTCTTCAAAGGAGACATTGTGACCGAGAGCCAAGTTTACTTAAAGGTACAGTCTCTTCCTGCTAAGGTCAGGTTCTTCTCAAAAACATCGGGACATTCCATTCTGGGGTAAAGAGGGAAAGGTGGCTCCTTCACTTTCCCTGAAATAGAATAATACCAAGTATCATTGCTCTGCAATATCGTCTCAGGCATCACTTCTCAAATGGAATGTGGCATGGGACCTAACTCTTGCAGAGTTGCTCACGTGTGCAGCTGTGCATGGCATAAACATCTCCAGAGCCAACCTTTGGGTGGCCAAAAAGAGTTAGTCTTCAGGCACCTCAGAGGAACACACCTCACTCAGATTTCACGAAGCATCACCAGAGTTAGAATCCTACGCCCTTTTCCTCATCCAACTCCTTGAATAAGGTCCAAGCAGGGTCCCTCCAATTCTTTGGAGATTCCTAGTTCAAGGTCAATGGCCAATTTTGGAGAGGAGGGCAGGGTCAGACTCAGGTAAAACGTGAGGTTTACCGATGATTTATTTAGAGTGAGAGTTGAAAGAAGAAAGTGAACGTGTTGGTCACCCTGTTGTGTTCGACTCTTTGTGACCCCATGGACTATAGCCCACCAGGCTCTTTTGTCCATGGAATTCTCCAGGTAAGGATACTGGACTGGGTGGCCATGCCCTTCTCCAGGGGATGTTCTCCAGCCAAGGGTGGAACCCAGGTCTCCTCCTTTGCGGATGGATTCTCTACCATCTGAGCCATGAGGGCAGCCCAGAGTAAAGGTTGGCAAAACTGTAACCTGCAGATCAAATTCAGTCACAGCCTGGGCTAGGAACTGTGTATACCTTTTTAAAAGGTGGCGGGGAGGGTGCGGGGGGAGAAGGGGGAGAGACAAAGAACATGACCCACAAAGCCTAAGGGCTAGATACAGTAGCCCTTTACAGTAAGTTTGGTCCCCAGCTTCCCAGCCTGCCAGGGCCCTTTCTCTGCCCTCACTCCTCTGTAACTCATCTCTGACGCCTCAGGAGGAGGAAGTCCCACCCCAGCCCTCAGCTCCAGGTGTATTTACTCAGTAGAGCTAATCCTCCCACCCAAAGGCAAACCCATTGACCTGGCTGCCTTTCCCCAGCTGGATGGAGGACTGCAGTCCTTTCCTCCCCTCCTTTCTTCCTGCCCCCTTCCCCGACTCCACCTCATGCTATGCCCTGGAGCTGCCCCTCCTCAGGCTGTGGGTGCCCCAGTTCTCAATGCCTGTGGGCAAGGGCTCCTGCCAGCCAGGAGTTTCTGGAGACTGAGGGTCTTGTGCCTTCCCTCTAAGAGCTGTGGAGATGTCTGCTTCTGAGACTTCCTCTCTCAGGCCTCCCAGGACCTCCAGGTGTGGTTTGTGACCCAGAATGCTCTCTGGCAGCTGCAGTTCTCTCCCACCCCAACCCCTGTGTGGAGTCGTGGTTAAGGACATGAACTCATCTGCCTAAAAGAAAATCCAGTGCTGACATTTACTAGCTAGGGAACCTCAGGCAAGTCCCTGAATCAGCCAGTGATTCGGTTTCCTCATCTTTGGACAGGGGATAATAATAGCTCCTCATTCATCCAGCTGGGCTTCCCAGGGCGAGCAGTGATAGAGAAGCTTCCTTTCAATGGAGGAGACACAAGAGATGCAGGTTCGATCCCTGGATCAGGAGGGTGCCCTGGAGGAGGAAATGGCAACCCACTTTAGTATTCTTGCCTGGGAAATTTCATAGACAGAGGAGCCTGGTGAGCTATAGTCTATGGGGTCACAAACGGTAGAACAGGGCTGATCATGCACACACACACACACACACACACACATTCATCCAGGTATGGCCAGGATTAAATGCTAATCTGCATAAAATGGTTTTGAACAAGAAACCTAACACATGGTAAGTACTCAATAACATGCTCGCTCTCACTACTGTTTGATGTTTTGAGGTTAAGCTGTGTCTCAGGCTGGTCTTGGCCCAGGTCTCCACTTCCTCTGGCTATTGCTTGAAGTGACTTCTGTTCTCAAAGTTAATATTGCTGCCCCTAGGGGGATAGGCAAGATGAAGAAACATGTGAGACGTGTCTAAGAAGCTTCCCATCTCTCTTATTCTTTATACCTTTTATTACACAGAATAATAATGACTAAAAATACTTTGCTTTTGAAAGGAGGCTGTGATCCGCTTTCACAAACATTATTTAATTAGATGCATGCGTCAGCCCTGTGAAGTAGCTGGCACGTGGTAGCACCGATAGATGTTGACTGAGTGATGGAGATAGGCTGTGAGGCTGCCAGTTGGCAGGATGATGTTGTGTGGCCAGAACTGGCTGAGAAATGTTTTGAATCCTGACTCTGGAACAATGCTGTTCATGTCCTCCCTTTTTATTAATGAGGAAGCTGAGCTGGTTGATGCTTTGTCTAAGATTACACACAACTTAAGTGGAGCTGCAATCTAGAACTCAGTTCCTCTGACCCTTCACCTAGCCCTGTGGTGGTTATTCCTATCACTAAATGTGTCTAAAATCAAGTGCATTTTATTTGACTCAACAATAACCTGGTTCTGGCATTCACAGTCTTCCCTTTGTGTTGCTCAAGGAAGATCACAACATCAAAAGCTGAAGAAGGATGGGGGCATCTGTGCCTCAGGAGGCATTCTTTGAGTCTTTGCAAAGGACAGTGACTTTCAAGCCTGCGGGAAGGAAATGAGTGAGCACAAGGTACTCAGGGACTTCCCCTCTCTCTTTGGAGGGGACTTGCCACAGGACACACAGTTTCTCTTGCCTTTTTCCCCTGGGAGAGCAGTTTCCCCTGTGGGGAAGAGCTGCAACTGTTGAATTTTATCTATGGCAGGGTGGGATAAGTTTAGGGGAAAAGAAGTATTGCATGTGCTCAGTCATGTCCAAATCTTTGTGACCCCACAGACTGTAGCCCAAGCTCCTCTGTCCTTGGGATTCTACAACCAAGAATACTGGAGGGGGTTGCCATTTCCTCCTCCAGGGGATCTTCCTGACCCAGGGATCAAACCTATGTCTCCTGCATCAACTGCATTTGCAGGTGGATTCTTTACCACTGAGCCACCTGGGAAGCCCTAAGAAAGTATTAGGAAGTCCATTTAGTTGTATATCTAAGCTAGAATCTCCAAAAAGTAAACAAATAAAAGATCAAGAATTAAAGGTATTTTACCAAGTTGAACACAATTTACCAGATATGTTTCACAGAATGCTAGCCTGGCAAGACTTTGAAAGATATGTCTTTAAAAAGGGGGTTCAGTGGGTTTATAAGATTTTCACACTGCAAAATTTCTCAGTCTTTAATATGCTAACGAACATTGCAAACATCTAGAAGATATTTTAACATGTGAGATTTCCCAAACTTTTAAAATGTTGACCCTTTTATTCACTATACCACATGCGATGTGTCCACAATGAATGGAACACAGTTTGAGAAATCTTTAAATGAGGGCATTTGGCATATTCTTATAAAGTGAAGGCTGCTCTCTTTCCATTATTGAAGGTGTGTGTGTGTGTGTATGTGTGTGTGTGTTCAGAACTGCAGAGCCAGTCACAGACATGAGAGAGTGCACAGTTAACTTCTTTAAGAATTGTAGTCTCATCAGAGATGAAAAACAATAAAATTCAGAATGAAATAGTTCATAAATCGGTTGAATTCAGCTAGGTTTGTCAGCAGTCTAGCAGTGCTTTGTGCTTTCTGTTCAGTTGCTCAGTCGTGTCCAACTCTTTGTGATCCCATGGACTGTAGCCTGCCAGGCTCTTCCGTCCTTGGGATTTCCCAGGCAAGAATATAGGAGTGGGTTGCCATTTCCTCTTCCAGGGGATCTTCCTGACCCAGGATTGAACTTGTGTCTCTTAAGTCTTCTGCGTTGGCAGTCGGGTTCTTTACCACTAGCCCCAATCTAGCAGTAGGGGCACAAATACAAATAACTTGCAAGAAATAGATGCAGGCAGAATCTGTGAACAGGAACAGCGGCAAGACCACTAGCCATTTGCAGGCGATAATTTGTTATTCACATTGACTGGCATTAAGGAGGATTCAGTATGTTTTATCAGCTATGAGAAATGCTACCCTAATGTCTACATATCCAGCCAGAACCTCTTAGGACGATTAGCCACTCATCCTAACTCACCTGGACCAGTAGAATTTTTTTATTTAAAGCATGTTTGTTTTAGTCCCAGTAAAGCATCAAGTTAAACAAAGAAGTATCTCATTACTTACTTAAACTTTTCAAGTCTACGAAAGTAAATTTTTTATTCTATGCTTAGAAATAATTTGTGCCTATTTGTGTTTGGTCTTATAAACATTTATGTTTAAGATAATTTGACATTTTAGAATGCTTAACAGGTTATCCTCGAGATGCCAATTTAAACTATCTCCATAAGCTCTGTCATTGTTTTAGATTTGTGATTTCTAATGAAAAGATATGAGTTTATTAAATCTGTATTTTTGTAATATTCAAAAGAATAAGATTCATCCTATTTTAAAATTAATTTATCATATTTATGAGCATGACTTGTGATTCTTTTGTTTGTTGAGTAATAAAGTATTTTAAAAAGATTGAATATATTAAATGTATAAATGCAGTTTAATAATTCAAAGGAATTTAATTAACTAAATTGTAAACATTCACTTAAAAGAGAGACTTAGATATGGAACTTGAAATTGAAAGCTTAAAGGAAAGCTAGGTTTTCAAATTTGTAATAAAGGAAACTGAATTACTGTATATTGCCTTCTTTGCCCGCAAAATCTGTCTTTAAGAACAGTCTACAGCTAAATTGCCACGTGGGGGCAGGGGAAGCGGTGGTGAGAGGCAGGGAGTAAGTGGCACAAAGGTCTTCCTTATGTAATCCTTCCTTCCTTGTGTAAATGGACTAATATTAACAGCTCAGAGTGCAAACGAGTGAATGCAGTTGATTGATTATAACCACTGCACTCAGTAAATAATTTTTGGAGACTCTAATCTAGAAACTGTGGGTCACATAACTGAGATTACGATGTGGTTCCTCCCTCAAGCAGTTTCTCCTTTTTTCCACTTTACATTTCTCTCTTCTCCATTCATGGAAGGACTTGCACTTTCTTGCCGTGACCTGCTTGGTTTCACTCTGCGGAAGAGCAGACAGGGCTGTCAGACAGCCTCAAGTGTAAATTCTTGTTTTGCCATTTGGCACATGAACTTCCATAAGCTATTTGGTCTTGTTACTTTAGTTTCCTCATGAGTCAAACTGAGATAACAATATTATTTACCTCTCCAGGTTTTTTGAGAAAATTAAGGACAGCAAAGATAAAAGTGCTTGGTAACAAGCAACAAGCTTCAATAACTGGTAGCCATTAATATGATCTGTGGTTTCTTTTCAACAATGTCCTTGTCCAGATAGAGTGTCACCTTATATCCACCAGTGATAAAATACGTTTAGGCTTCTGAGCCCATCAACAGCCCGGGAGATATTTGGGGCCAGAGACTGTATAAGATAATAGAGAGCTCTTTATAGCCTACACTTACTCTCTAGCCAGTTGTATCCAGATCTATGATTTCAAATATCCTTACTTAACTGATGAGTCCCAACATGATGTTTTTCAGCTCTGATCCCTCCTCTGAATACTGGACTTGGGTCTCTGGCTGCCTATTTGATGTCTTCAAGGGGATGTCTGATCAGCACATCAAACTCTAATGCAAAACTCTTGATTTTTCCCTCATAAACTTTCTCCTCTCCCAGTCTCTTCCATCTTGATAAATGGCCATTCCATTCTTCTACTTATTTGGTCTATAATCTCAGAATCATCTTTGACTCTTGTGTTTCTCTCTCATGCCACAAGTATATTTTCTGATGCTTGTTTAAAATGTACACAGAGGGCTTCCCTGGTGGCTCAGTGGTAAACAATCCACCTGTAAATATAGGACATGTGAGTTAGATCCCTGACTTGGGAAGATCCCACATGGTCAAGAGCAACTAAGTCTGTGTACCATAACTATTGAGCCTGTGTTTTAGAGCCTGGGGGCTGCAATTACTGAGCCCATGTGCTGCAACTGCTGAAGCCTGTGAGCCCTAGAGTCTGTGCTCTGCCACAAGAGAAGCCACCGCAATGAGAAGCCTGCTACAATGAAGAGTAGCCCCTGCTTGCCACAACTAGAGAAAGCCCATGCAGCAGTGAAGACCCAGCACAGCCAAAAAATAAAATAAATATAAACAAAATTATTTAAAAAATTAAATAAAATGTACACAGAGAGACAACCTAGAGGGGTGGGAGGAAGGCTCAAAAGGGAGGGATATATGTATATATATACTTATAATTGATTCACGTTGTTGTACAGGAGAAACCAACACACCATTGTAAAGCAATTATCCTCCAATTAAAAATAAATAAAATGTGCACAGAGTTTAGCATCTTTTAACCAGGTCTTGCCACCATCCCCCACGTGCCACCCTCTCATTGGGATTTCTACATTAGTCCCTAACCAGTTGTCCCCTTCCCACTGTTGCACAACTGCACTCGACACTGCCCATAATAAAAGAGAAGTTGGATCAAGTCATTTCTCCACTCAAAACCTTCTGATGGCTTTCCATCTCATGAAAAGAAAAAGACCTTCACATCTGGTTCCTGACTCCCTCTTTGGCCACTGCTTGGCTCACTGGCATCATTTTTACCCCTAAATACAGCTTTTGCCTCTGTTCTTTTGTATTGGCTTCCCTGGTGGCTCAGAAGGTAAAGAATCTGCTTGCAGTGCAGGAGACCTGAGTTTATTCCCGGGGTTGGGAAGATCCCCTGGAGAAGGGAACAGCTACACACTCCAGTATTCTGGCCTGGAGAATTGCATGTACAGATGAGCCTGGCAGGCTACAGTCCATGGGGTCACAAAGATTTGCATGACTGAGAGACTTTTACCTTCTCACCCTCCTGTATTTGATATCCCCTCCTCCTTCTTCTGCTTTTGCCCACTCACCCCCCAATTTTGTTTCCTGCTCACAGGTCACCTTAACTGAGCAGCCTCCTCTAAAAGCTCTATCTAAACTAATATATGCTCCCAACCATCTTCCCATCTTCTTTTATTTAAGGTTGGTACCTGTCATTTACCTGACTTACTAGCACTTAGGTATGGTCATATGCCCAAGTCCTGGCCAAGTGAGTCTGAGTGGAAGTAATAAGCACAACTGCCAGGACAAGTCTTGAAAGAGCCCAGTGACTGGCATTTGAATGTGATGGCAGGAGCCAGAAAGGCTGTTAGGCAACCAGTAAGAAGATATGTGTTGAGCTAGTAGAACAAACTGGGTCCTTTTTACATTACCAGTTCTATAATGCTTACATTGGAATGGCCACGTTAGAGAACAAATTTTTATCTTGTTTAAACCATTTTTTATATTGCCTTTGTTATGGAAGTCAAACTATAGCCTAATATGTGTGCCATGCTGTTACTTCAGTGGTGTCTGATTCTTTGTGACCTCATGGACTGTAACCTGTCAGGCTACTCTGTCCATGGGATTCTCCAGGCAAGAATACTGGAGTGGGTTGCCATTCCTTCTTCAGGGATCTTCCTGACCCAGTGGTCGAACCCGCGTCTCTTATGTCTCCTGCATTGGCAGGGAGGTTCTTCACCACTAGCGCCACCTGGGAAGCACACGTATTTTTTGAAATCTGTCCTCCCAACCCCCTCCTCACTGGACTGGACCATAAAGTCCTTGCGGGTATAGGGGCTGTGTTTGGTTTACTGTAAACAACTTCTTGAACAATGCATGGTACACTAAACATTCAATAAAAGTTTGTTGAATGAATAGCAAAACCATCAGCATAACGTGAGGCCTTGATCACTGCCCAAGGAAGCACATGGCTGGTCAGTATAAGTAAGTGATGGGTACAGCAGTATGCTCTGTGTGTGGCTGGTTTTCTATTCTGACTAATCACAAAGGCAGGATACGACCTGCTATTTCCATTATCTGAGAGGCATAAATACTTGTAAGATGGTTGTGTGTCGCTTTTGTAATTTAAATGAAGACTCCCAAGTAAAGTTCATTGTTGTAATGAAATCGGGTCACAGAGTCATGGAAAACTGACAAGGTTCACACTGATGAGGAAAGGTCACACGTCGTCTGCTAAGCACAGATGGAGAAAAGGAGCTTGTATGCTGAGATCCTGAGATGCGTGTCTGAGATGTGCATTGCTGTGGATGGCAAACCCTGAACACTGGAAGAGCCACAAAGAATTACACAAACTAGTCAGAATGAAACAGAAATATATCACAGGGTGCCAGAGAGACGCTTGAGGGTAAATGCTGCAGACACAAAGCCACTGAGTTCCCGGGTGAGTAAAAATACGAGAAAGAGTTACAGTGCCAGGATCATATTTTTGGTATCAGATGTCTTTTTCATGTTATTAAGTTTGTTTTGAATATTTTAATTACATAGATCAGCTCACGTAAACAACTTAAAACATCACGGTGGCTTTAAAAATACAGTAATGAGATCCTATAGTTCTGGGATTAAACCACCTTAATTTTAAAACGTTCTATTTCCTGAGTGATATAAGTTGCAAAGGTGTAGGCTATCTTGCCATTCCACACCCCCGGGTGTAATATTACTGAAATAAAACAAGTCAAGATTTGTTTAGTCATTTTATAACAAACATGTAACTTCTGGTAACAGTTACTGGCCCCAGGTTTCTCTTTGTTGAGAGTTAGCTAGAAAGTTCAACAGAACTTAATAATGTGCCTCCTTGCTAGAGGAGCCTGGTAGGCTGCAGTCCATGGGGTCACGAAGAGTCAGACAGGCCTGAAGGACTTCACTCACTTTGCTTTAAAATTTCTTAGTAACAATAATTTCTCTTTTTTAGAAACATATTAACATTTATATTCAAAGCATAAGGACAGCTTTTAGATTAGGACAAAGTATTGGAAATTGGTAACAATAGTTACTTCTTTGTTGTCAAGGCTTTCTTGCCTAACTATTGCATTTTGGTGAGGCCTCTGATCTGGTATACTACATGTGTTGGAATGATTAGTGGGTGGCGGTAACAATACATGTGACCTTTGTATGGTGCCTCATTTATCTGAGTATTTCATGTTGAAGCCACAATGTTTATCATATCAGATAGGTTCTGGAATATAGAAGTGAAAGGGATTGTTGTTGTTTAGTTGCTAAATTGGGTCTACTCATGGACTGTAGCCCGCCAGGCTCCTCTGTCTATGGGATTCTCCGGGCAAGAATACTGGAGTGGGTTGCCATTTCCTCCTCCAGGGGATCTTCTGGACCCAGAGATTGAACCAGTGTCTCCTGCATTGCAGGCAGACTCCTTTATCACTGAGCCACCGGGGAAGCCCCTAAGCCTCCCTTAAAACCCCTTCACAGGGAGAACCAAGGCTTTTCCACACTGGGTGCTTTTATTTGTCCAAAGGTCACTTCAAGTCTGTCTTCAGTAAGCACAGGGGAGGAAGTTCACTTTACTGGAACAAGTTTATGGCACAGGTCCCCACCTTTGGTGACTATTTTCATGATATTCAAAGGAAGTCATTTATGCACAGAAATACTTTATAAACTTCAAGGATATAAACAAATGATTATTATTACCAATGTGATAATAACAATTTAGGAATTTCTGTTAGGAAAGATAGCAGCTTGGTGTAGGGTCTAAGAATTTCAGGCTGGAAGCCCTGGACCTTAGGGACCTGAGGCAGGGTGGGCCCTCCCTTGTGAAGGGAGGGAATGAGGTCATTTCAAGGGAAGGTAAGTCTGGGATCCCCGGTGTGGAGATGACCTACTGCCTGAACAGGACCCACGCACGGTGGCATAATGTGAAACTTCAAGCTAGGCCGATAGATGTGTTTCACTGGGTGGCTCAGATAATGAACCCTAGTTGTACTGAGATAGCTTACTAATTGAACAGAAGATTATGCTTAGTGACATTTATATGTATTTCACTACAAATATTGACAAAAAAAGTAAAATATTATATTTTCACTGCTTCTGAAAAGTGCCTTTGCAAAAGGTGCTAGTTCTGCAGTCAGGCTGAGCTTCAGAATCTTTCTGATGCAAAACCAGCTCTCTTTGTGCTGTCTCCCTGTACACTCAATACAGTGTTTTGGAAACCTGCAGTTATCTAAATTCCCATCGGATGACATTGTTTAATCTAACATTCCCTCTTTCATATATGAAAATAGCTCTAAGGACAAACCACAGAGAGGCTTTGAACACTTTCTGGTGGTTGGGAGGGAGTTTCCAATCTCACTCCCTCTCTTCTGATGGTTTTCCTACCTCCTTCCCCACCTCCCCCAGAGAACACACAAAGGTCTGGAAAGGCCTCCAGCAGCTCCTCGAACTCAACAGGGGCAAGAGCCTTTGACTTTGGCCAAAAAAGGGCACCTGTCTCATCACTGAGCTTATTAGGCCACCCAGAGTCCAGATGTGTAAAAGTTAGTTTTAATGAACTTTTTTTTGGTGTGAGAATTTAGGTCTCTGATACTGAGAGGAAACTACCATTGCTTTACAATAGTGACTACCCCAATTTCCAAATATTTAAGTACAAAAGTAGGAAAACAGAACCCTTTAACCTTTTAAAAAGGCTGCAAATTGTTATTTTACTCTGAAGACAGCAGTAACTGAAAATATCAACAAAAAAGGTTTCTTTCAGGCCAAATCTTAAAGTTAAAGGAGTAAGGTGCTTTTTTAATACCTTAGGCTTATACAAAGGTCCTAGAAAACCCCAAGCTCTGCTTTTTGAGGACCTTACACCGAACACATTTGTTTCGAACCTGTGAAGTGCCACCCTTTCTAAAAACAACCCGCTGCCCTCATCAATATTGTTACATGATCACTAATCTAAGTTATAATCTATAAACCGCCTTGATGAGCTACAAAAAAAAGTAGACAAAGTGAATAAACTTCTACTGTCGATGCTGCCGTAGAGGTATGTATGTTTAGCAAACATTTAGTTCATTATTTTATTTTTGTAAAACGAGAACTGATCGACAAAACCTTTCAAACAGACCCACCAGACGATAAATACCACCATATGTTTAATTCACAGTACATTTGGGCATAAACACTTCAATTACAGCTTTGTGTTTAGTATCAAAACCCTTTTCTTGTGTGCGCGTGTTTTCTCCACAGATCCGGTGCTCTGGATCATATTTTGAAAATCGCTTATTACAGATAAAGCACCTTTCCAGGTAGGCTTCCGAGAAACATATGTATTTATGCACACAAAGGTGCGAGCAGCTCTTTTCCCAAACAAATGTCCATATGATGCCTGCGCCGCGCTCTCCGCACATGCTCACCGCGTGCGTGTGGCCCGCCGGCCGCGCCGCGCTGCCCGGGTGCGCGCGGGGCCAAGCCGCCCCCGACCACGCTAGAGCCCGGCCGGCCTCCCCGGGAAAGTTAACCGGCGCCTCCCCGCCCCCACCCGGCCCGGAGGCGCCCCGCACCCGGCGGCGCGCGGCGGTGGGGGCGGGGCGGCGGGGGCCCGGCGGCGCCTGGGAGCGCCCGCGGGTCTTGCTTTCTTTTTAAACGCCTGCGCCGCACCCGCCCAGCCCCCAGCGCCGCCGCGGCGGGCGGGAGGCAGAGGAGCGGGGCCGGCGGAGGCCCCCCCCGCCGCGCCGCCGCCGCCTCCTCCCCGCGTCCGCCGCGCCCCTCCCCCGCCGGCCCCTCCCCCGCGCGCCCGCCCGGCGCAGGCCGCTCGGGTTTGTTTTGCTGCGCGGCCGCCGCCGCCGCCGCCGCGGGCCTCGCGAGCTCATTTGTGCCTGGCTGGTCCCCATTCCTCTCTCCCCAGTGTTGAGTGTCTGAGCCGTTGGCTGCTCCGAACCGTTTGGCTCTTTCCCTTAGTAACAGCTTTTACCTTCTGCCTCAATTCCTCTCCCCGCTCGCGCCCTTCCCCCGCGCGCCGCCTCCCCCCGCCGCCGGCCGCGTGCGCCCCCGCCCCTCCCCCCGCGGCGGGAGCACCTCCGCTCGCCACCTGGGGACCCGCGCCGCGCTCCCCGCCCCCGCCCGCCCGGCGCCCATCCCCCGCGCCCTCCGCTCGCCGGGGTTATAATTGCCTCTCACCCCCCGGAGGGGTTATTTTGGGGGTGGTTGGAGGTGGCGGCGGCGGCGAGGAGGGGAATTTCCTTGTGCCTCCATTCCCGGGAGGGGGGAGCGGCGTCGGAGGCCACCGTTTCCAGGTAAGCGCCGGGGGCCGGACCCCGGGGTGGGGGCGGCCGCGGGCCGGGGCGGGGGGCGCGGGCCGCGGTGGTCGGGGGGGCGCCAGGCCGCGGTGGTGGTGGTGGGGATGGGCGCAAGTGGAACATGCATTTTTCAACTTGGCCCTTCGGGGAGCTGGGGGTTTGGTGGGGGAGGGGAGGGAGGGACGGCATTTAGGGTGCCCCATCCCCCCTTTTTGCTCTCCCAGGCTTCTTTGAAATGCTCACGTGCCTGCCCACCCCCTACCCTTTCCTGGTCCCGGGGGATCCTCACCCTTATTATGTTGTTGTCCCCGAAAATGTGCACGTCGGCCTGCTCCCCCTCTTCCACCCTTCGTGCATTTACACCCCCTTTTTGTGTGTGGTGTGTGTGTATGTGTCTGTGGGGGAGGCTTTCAGGAAAGAATTTGCAGCAAATTGAATCAAGGAGCCATCATGAGGCCGACTCCTTTATAGCCTATTTTTAGCAGGGGAGAGGGCTTCGGTGCACGTTTTCTGGCGAAACCTGGGGCTGCGATGGAAGTCCGCGCCCCTCCCCCGGCGCGGCCCAGGCCCCGGCGCTGCGACCCCGGCTGGCGTGCGGGGGGCGGCTGTTGGGGCGCGCGTCCTGGGCGGGGGTGCGGGGGGGGAGGGGCGCGCGGCCGCAGGGCCGCACTCCGGGACGTGTTTATTTGTAACTTGGAGCTTTTTAGCGTCTTGAGGAGGCATTTGATAGAGCCTTTTTGAAGTTGGGTTCAGAAGTGTAGAATTGGCAAAGTTATTGCTAGCTTCCTGGTAAGTTTTGGGTGGCTCAGAGTCACATTATTTTCTGACAGTGTAAAGGCCACGTTGTGAGGGTGGTTTCTCGGTAACTTCCTCTTTGCAACCGATGTCATTTTTTGAACAGCAGCAGACTTTTATTTCAGTGAAGTATTAATCTGAAATGGCAGCTCGAGGGAAGCCATGCGTGTGTGAGCGTGTTCAGTATTTTTGGAAGTTCCTAATTTGCTGAAATAGGCATCACTTTGCAGGGGCAACCGAGAATAAATTTGGGTTGTGAAAATGGTGTGTTTCATGTAAAATTTGAGTTGTAATGGCTTTTAAAAAACGCTCCCGTTCTTAGCTTATCTAATGATATTCCCGAAAATAATGTGGTGATTACGAATGACTAAAGTGTTGGAATCAAGTTAAAAACTAGATTTTTCTGTGTCTGGAGTTTGCTTAAACCGGTGGACTGTGCGAGCACCAAGGTGAAGAGTTTTAGTGCCTATATGATTTATAGTTGACTGAGGGAAGTTGACTGTTGGCTTTCTGGTTTTCCAGGCAAGACCCTTCTGTTGATCTAAACAAGCTTGCTCATAAAATATGGTGGGTGAAATGTAGGTTATTTTTAGTCTGAATGGTTTAATTCCCCCTCCCCCATATAATTAGGTAATCATTTCCCTCCCCCCTTTTTTCCTAAGACTCCTTTATCTGGTCGGATAATATGAGGCCCTGGTGGTGGTTTCATTTACTTAAAAAAGTGATAAATATCCTGATTACACGCTGAAGATACAGTGAGTGACTTTTTGGTTTTCCCAGTGTGGTTTATTTTCATTTTTGTTAAATCAGACTCATGCTGCATTGGTGTATTTTAGTAATCTTGACTTCCTGGGACTGTATGTTCTCACTCTTAATAAGTTTATAGTCTGGTGAAATAGGGCAGCTTTGTCTCCATGAAAACAGTGTGTATGTTGGGTTGTATCATGGGAGTTCATGGCAAGCAAGCTTCGGAAATTATCATTGAGCGCCGTTCTAGAAATAGCGTTTACCTGTGGAGGAGGGGCAGCAGAAAATATGCCTGAGAGTGGTTAGGCTTGTGATTTGTGTTTATACTTTTTGCTCTTAAATCGAGGTTTTCCTGCTTCTTTGGAATATGTTTGTTTTTCACCCCAATTCTGCTGTCTTGCACCATGTGATATATGTAATCACAACCATTAAATCCATAAACGACTACTATTTTTTTTTTTTTTTTGCCATTTGAGTTGTTAGAATCAGACCTAGAGGGCAAAGCACTAAACCGAATGGGGTATGAAAGCAGTACGTACAAGGAAAAAGTTTTTCTTACTGTTAAGGAACTTAATTATTTGTTAATGCCATAAAAATTGTTGCAAGGGTCACCATTAGTTTTATAACAGGTTTTTTTATTCCCATGTGTACCAGGTTTGGTTGTTAGTATGGGGGACACCGGTGGTAAATGGGATGGCCCCTTGTGAAGGTTATATTTTTTCATTGGTTGTTTCAAAGAAGTGTTGACTATTTTAATAACTTTTTTGCACATGTTCAGAGATCTTTGTTAGGTCTGTTCTCAACATAAGATTTATCATAATTACCACGAGAACATGCCCAGGAGGAGAATAAGAAGTAACTGCTTCCTGTGTACTGGGAGCCTTTCAGGCTAATATTCAGAAAGGGCAGAATGACTATAAACGTAGGGGTTACTGATAAGAGATGAGACTAATGGACCTTTTGAATGACAACCTGTTGAACAAATATATCTGTTCATATATAGCAGTGAAATATAAGTACAACCTTGTCAAATGGGTAGCTGATAAAGGGATTCATCTCCAATTTACTACAGCAGTTATTACTACAAAGAATTTCTGACTTGACATATTTTGAGGAAGACATAATTTGTTGAATTTATTCATTTTCTGTGTTGTTTGTAGAAAAAGAATTGAGAAGAATGTGAATAGTTGTAAGTCAGGGGAGAGAGATGGCAGAAATATTGACACTGTCTGGGACTTTATATTTTTCTAGTACATGGAATTTGACTCATTTAAAATGACATTTATAGTGTAAGTCACTAACATGCAAAAAAAAAAAAAACAGTACACCGCCATAGTACAAAAAGGCTAGGACCCCAGGGCTGTGTAGCAAACAACTGGTAAGAGTGTGGTCTGGTTTGGAGACCATATGTTGGTATATACTATTCTATTGCCAAGAGATACTTGAATTTAAAAACCTATGTGAGAAAGGCTATGCTGGAGAGGTTTACTGTTCACCATCTCTGGGTTTGGACTCCCTAAGAGTACCATTAATAGTCCTTTTAGCAAGAGTCCAAGGAAAGGAACTCTGCTTGGGCTGTACTCTAGGAAAGGTGTGAGGTGCTTTGCTACGTCATTCATACCCCAGTCTAATCCTGAGCTGGGTAGTATTTGTGGATGCTAAAACAGTGAGGTGAAGATAAGTTAATTCACTTGTTCAAGGCCACAGAAGGATCAAATGATGCACTAGTATTCAGACCTTTGTTTGAGCCCTAGTCCGTTTTATGTGTAGATGACTTTAGCTGGGCCTAAGTTTTGTCAGTTGTATCTGTAGGTATCCTTTGAAAAACTACTGTTTTTAATGAAGTTTATAATTCTATAATTGGGGTTGCTACTAACTGGGTCACATCATTGTGTAGATAAATGAAATTCATAAGGCTCATGTATCATTGGCTTAACTCTCTAGAACTGTTTATTAGTAATAAGATGTAATCTTCTTGTCCACTGCTGAGTTTCCGACTTTAAGATTCACTGCGGTGATGTAGCCTCTCCACATACTGCCAGCAGAAATAAGGAAATGTGATTCCATACTTAAACTTAAGAAGGAAAAGCAGATCCTCAGAGCACATATTTCTGAAAACTCGTGTAAGAAAAATCATAAAAGTCATTTTGTGCAGCTTGCAGGTTCTGTTAGGCGTTCTCAAGGTGAACTCCCCAGCTTCAGACTCAGGCTTCATCCCTTACTAATTTTATCACCTTGTGGGAGCAACTCCACTGTGTCTTAGTTTGCTCCTCTGTGTAGTGGGACAGTCAACTTCATAGAGTTGAGCAGATGAAGAGAATTATCTGTGTGATACAACTAGAGATTATCATCCTAAGTGAATAAGTCAAAGAGATACATACTGTATGATATGCGTGAAATCTAAAGTACGGTACAAATGAATTATCTACAAAACAGAAGCAGACTTCCAGACACGGAGAGCAGACTAGCCGCTGCCAAGAGGGAGGGGGAAGGAAACGGATGGGCTGGGAGTTTGCGGTTGGTAGATGCAAACTATTACATTTAGAATGGATACACAATGAACTACTGTATAGCACAGGGACCTATAGCCAGTCTCGTGGAATAAATCTTAGTGGAAAAGAATATATGTATAAAATGTGTATGTGTGTATAATTGAGACACTTGCTGTACAGTAGAAATTAGCACAACAATGTAAATCAGCTATTGCTGAATTTAGTTGCTAAGTCATGTCCGACTCTTGTGACCCTATGGACTGTAACCCGCCAGGCTCCTCTGTCTGTGGGATTCCCCAGGCAAGAATACATGGAAGGAAATGAGTTGCCATTTCCGCCTCCAGGGGATATTCCCTGTTTCTCCTGCATTGGCAGGAGGATTCCTTACTGTCGAGCCATTAGGATACTTTGGTTTAAAAAAAAAAAAAGTATGTGTAAGTTTCTGAGAGCAGTAGCCGACAAAGAAGCATTATGGAAATGTAAGGTGATTAGGATGATGATGGCTTTGGATTTGAAGTTTGCTTCTTTGCATTACATTTTATTTACTTGTTATTTAAGTAGGGGCATAATGTCATAGGAAGTATTTAGCAGTTTTATTTCCTGAATTCTTGGGCTAAATAGTTGACATATGCTTAGCGTAATTTATTTACTCCTGAAGTTGTGACTTAAGGCTTACTTGAAGCATGAGGCTGGGTTGTAACTAAGTGGAAGCTTAGTTCCATGGCTGGTGTAGGCAGTGGTGGGTCTTCTGTGTGTCTTTGTTGCTGTTCTTCTGTTGCTTGGACTTGGACCTTTTAATTCTGCTTGAACCATTTGAACCCTTTTCTAACTCTTTTTAAATAAAGAGAGATTTAATTTTTCGAGGATGGATCCGCAGTGTCTAGGATCTATCTGCTTTTTAAATTGGAGTGATTACTTTAAGTAGGTTATTTCCTTCAGTCTCAACCTTTTATCTGTGTTAGTGTTCTACATTTTCAGCTGCTATCAAGACAGTTCCACTTGGAGGTTCTGTTCCTTTGAAGTATCCTTGAGCCTTATTTTCCCTTCCCATTTTTTGTCACTCTTAATTCAGCAGTAGTGTTAACTACTACTAGAATTCTATGTGTCAGGACCACAAAGGTGCTTTGGCAGGTACTTGTGACTGAGTGACTGCTCTTTTAATTACCAGCTGCTTGGAAACAGGCTCAGGTAGCAAGGAAGGGGTTGCTGAGAGGGACTTGAGCCCAATGTGTCTGACTTCTAGGCCATGTTCTTAACTAGCAGTCTTCTCTCGGTAAAGGAAGGAATGAATGAATGGGTTTAGGTTTCTGGGTTATTGCTTTACTTTTCTGGCCGGTGCTTTGGGCAGCCTTCATTCTATCTTCTCTAACTGCCGACAGTGTAATTCATTTAAATATTGGTTCATCATGTCAGTTCCCCTGCTGAAGAACCCATTATGGCTTCCCTTTGCCAACTGGATGTAGTTCATATGCTTCAAGTCTGGCCTTTAAGGCTCCATTCTAACCTGTTCAGCTTTATTTCCCACTCTTCGCCAACTGGGATTCTTGCTTGCCTGTCAAATAAACACTGCAGTTTTGTCATACTCACTACTCGCCTTCGTGTGTGCTGTTCTTCCCTTTGTCCTTTTTATAGCCTGGTTTCAGTCCCACTTTCATGAGGCTTTTTCTGGCCATCCTGACTCAGGCTATTTTTTCTCTGAGATTGGATTGGATTTAATGAATGTCGCAGACTCCGTAATTATTTATTGTTTTGTGAGAATGTGTCACATTGCCTCAACTACAATTAGATTTCTTGAAGGAAAGGACCATTTTCCTTAGCTGCTCAGTCATGTCCTACTCTTTGTGACCCCATGAACTGTAGCCCACCAGACTCCTCTGTCCATGGGTTTCTCCAGGCAAGAATACTGGAATGGGTTGCCATTTCCTTCTCCAATTTTCCACAGAGTATGTAGCAAAATTCTTGACTTTTGTACTATACTATCTTCATGATAAAATGGATTGCTTCTATGAGGGCCCATGTTTAAATAAGAACAGTGACAGTCCTGTTTCACTCTTGGTACTGTGTCAAGCTTCTTTTTGAATTAAGCCTTCAAAGTTTAGTTATACTATAGTCACATAACCATTAATTTGAATTTTGATGTTGCCAGTGTTGACAAGGAAGGGGAAAAAAAGAACCTAGTCATTATTTAGAGTGAAATGAAAGTGGATAGTTTTATTCTCTTAATCCTGGGATAGTAGCCACAGTCCTGGTGAAAAGCCTAGTCTAGGAATCATGTCACGCTAAATTGGCTTTATCTGATTATATTTGTGTTGTTATGAAACTTAAGATTTTTGGATTTTATTTTCTAATTGTCAGTTTTTTTTGCTTATTGTTTTCTCAGTAGTATGTCTAAATAAGGTTATGTTTTTAGCTCTCACTATATGTGACAGCCTTCTGACCACATGGAATCCCATTTGAGCTGTTACTATGAATGTGTTAACTATCTATCATAAAGGGTCAATGGGTTCCGTCTCCCAGAGGAATGTCATTGTAACCATCTCTTTTCAGTAGTTTTCTTTCTTTTTTTTTGGCCATGTGACATGTGGGACCTTAGTGTCCCACCTACTGATTGAACCCGTGCCACCTCGGTCAAAGTACAGAGTCTTAACCACTGGACCACCAGCGAATTCCCTTCTCAGTAGTAGTTTGTGGTAAAGAGGTGCCAATCCACCTGGGTGATTTATTCTAAAGGCAACTGTCTTGGTATTATGTCTTTTTGAAATTTTTAACATTTAGAGTTTTAAGATAGAAGGTTTCAGTGTCAAAATAAGTTGAATGTTACCCTGCTTTGTGAGAGCTTGGATTCACAGCTCAGAAATAGTACAGTCAGACCATAAGGGTCATGCTGGAAGATCAGAAGTTCCATTTTAGTAAATGGAGAGTTCCAGAGGGTTAAGGAAGGTATTTATGTGAAATGGTCAACTTGAGGAATAAATGAAGAAGACTAGGTATTGAATGTTTAAACTGGGGAGTTTGCCACCTGTTTTCCTCTTTATTGAACATTTCTTTCAGGAGATAGAATTTAATACAGAAGAAAACACAGCAGTCAGGGGTCAGAGATGGTCATTCCAGTGTCGTCTTTATGTTATTTTTATGTGAAATGGTACTAGGGACTCTCAAACTTTTTTTTTTTTTTAAACAAAGGTGAGGTTTTCTGTTTTTAAGTAATTTAAAACAAAGAATTTTTGTTAAGGACTAGATATCAATCTGCATCTTTGTCTGAGATCAAAGTTGGTACCGTTGCTTTCCTCTTTTTCCCTCCCTCACTTCCTTCCTTCCCTTCCGCCTTCCTTCCTTCTGCATTGTATCCTGAGTGATAGGCATCATAACAGGGTGACCAGTGCCTTGGTTGTTAGTGGATGTTTGTGTTTTTGTTCTTAACTGCTTATGTACCTGAATGGTGGATAGCATTTTAATGTGGATTCAATATTAAGTGAATTTTTTGCCTCCCCCCCCTCCCCCCCACAAAACCGTAGTTATATGGCTAAGTCATTTAGTTTCCAGAAAGGTATAAGAGGATAAGATGAAATGCTTTCTAAAGTTTGCTCTTTCATTCTACCGATACTTATACAATCAATTCCTATATTAAAATTCTGAGATTTTGTTATTTAATTTTGTGATTTTTTTTTTTTGAGAGAGATCTAAATTTTCTTAGTATATTGGAGGACTGAAAAATCTACATCTTACATAGAATAATAAATAGGAAGTACTTGACATTAGTGTAAGCAAACACCTTGCCAGAGTTTAACAATTAATAGCATATTTTGGTGGTTACATTCAACTGCTAATGGAGCATGACTTAAGGGTTAGGGAGAGGTGTTTTATGCTTTCCCCTTAATTTGAGCAGGCTAATTGGGTAGAGTGTGTACTAATTTTGTTCAGTTTCTATTTTGTGATTGTCAGATGTCATTAACTGGCAGTGTAAGGCAATTGGGTCATCTACTTCTGGTTTGTGAAATAAGGTAATGGGAATAGATAATGAATGAATTTCCTTAATATTTTTTTCATTTTCTGTATGATTATTTTATAGGATAAAATTTATCATATGTGTGTGAATTTTTAGATGCTGTTTGTAGCTGTATCAATGTTTTTTGTCATCTTTTATTTTAAAATGTATAATGCAGTATACTTGAAAATTTTTCACCCACTTAAGTGATGGATTTTCCCTAAGTCACCTTTGTCTGTTTTCCTTAGTAAGCAAATATATATTTGGAGATCTTAAACTGGGGTTTGGAGTAAAGCCTGTTGCTCTATCAGGGAAATACCAATAACTTTCCTATTCTTGTGCAAAAACTAACAGACCCTTTTTACTTCTTTGACCTTGGACTTCTCTATGTCCTGCCAGCAGAGGTCACCAGTTTTAACACCTGGTGAGAGATGTTTTGTGTGTACTGTTTCTATACAGATTTTGTTTAGATTTGATGTTTATAACTTTCTAGTATTTTTAAGATCTTCTCAAAGATACATTTAAATGAAAAAACATGGAGGCAGAAAAGATCTTATACAGTTGTCTGCCATTTTAGCGTAACAAGAGGGGGAGGAACGGAGAGGACACGCAGGGTGGAGTGTGCGTGTGTGCTTGTGTGTGGTGTGTGCGTCTGTGTGTTCCAGGTGACTCCAGCAGGACACACAGGAGACCAGTGACAGGGTTTGGGGAGTGGGGTTGAGGTGGGGAGATCATGTGGTCAGATGTGGGAAAGACTTATGTTCATCTTTAGAACTGCTTGAATTTTACTATGTTATTATTACCATTTCAAAAAAAGTAGCAGTTGTGAAAGAGCAAGACATCCAGTTAAGAATTCTTTATCTTCCTAGTTCTTTCAGTTTGAACTGTCAAAAGAAGACAGAAAACTGTTAATTTCTTCCATGCATTCCAGTTAGTTCTTAAAGAGCTGGAACTGTATATATTTTTGTGAAAACTTATTTTTATTTTTCAGATTTGTTGGCAGAATTAGTCACTGAATATGATTAAAATGTGTTATTTCTGTGTCATGATTGGGTCATAGGACCAGTGGAATTGTTTAGTGATAGCAAACTGATGATTTTCGAGTCATGTCCATGGTTGATAATTTGAAATTGACCTGATGCACAGAGATGTTGGCTACAGCAGTGTTGCCTGATTTCAAAAGTGTTGTTTTGTCAGGGCTTTGGAAATTGGGTGAAAGTGGAAGTTCTCATAGTTTAGTAGTTAATTTCAGTAATTATGATAGTCTGTGGTATAATGGGATTTGTGGAATCGTAGATTATGATATTGCATGGATTCTAACATTACTTGTGAGTTTGGATAAATGTGTTATTGACTCCAAGGAGAGAGCTATATTAGATCTTGATACTATTTTGGGTTGCAACTGGTGTCACTTGTAATTGTGTCAATTGTGATTGTTCATTAGTTGTTTACCAGTAAAGAGTCTCGCCTTGCTTTGTGCTCATAGTTTTCAACTTAAGCTGGAACAACCTCTGAGAAGATAGCATCTGTTTATGTGCACCGCGTTCTGCGCTGTGACCTGATGCCACCCTTTCCTGAGGGCCGGGCCTCTGTCTTCAGCAGTGAGAGGCCTAGGTAGGCTCTGTGTCTGATCTTTGGCAGTAAACTCTTTCTGCAGGGTGTTACGGTGGCAAAAGCTCAGGCTCTGGAGCTCAGCATCCCTGATTTGAATCCTGTCACTCCAGCTTATCGACCCTGGCTTGCCATAGTCTGTAGGGTTGCAGAGAGTCAGACACGGCCGAAGCGACTCACTCAGCACAGCACACAGCACCCCAGCTTATCAGCTGTATGGCTTGGGAAAGTTATGTAACCACTCCAGTTGGTTTCCACTCTGACAAATGGGAATTTTTCTCTGTAGAGCAATTGTGAGGATTGAAATGTGAAGGCAGTTGTCATGGGGCCAGCATATAGGATATACTCAAATAAATGCTAGCTACTGCTTGGTGCTTTTGTTAGCTGCAACAGCAACAGCTGAGGAAAGAGACAGAAAAGTGACACTCTCCTGTAAACTGTCATGGCTTTCTGTGGCAACTGCAGAGAATGGGATTGTTAACATTTCGAATTCAGAGAGCTATGACTGGATTTGGCGACTGAGCGTTTGTTGCTCACTCTAAAATGAGGATGTGTATTGCGGAGCTTTGTTGTGTCTCTAATACATATGTTGTTTTACAGTGATGTTGTGATGTTTTACATTGAATTTGGTCACTTCTTGATAAGATGCATCAAGAGAAAACAAAGTTACTACCTTTTAAAAACAGTAAAATCTTCCTGCTTTTTTGGGGTGGAATCACTCTTCTTTGTCTCCAGTCTGGGAGATCCAGCAGTGCTCTGGCTCTCAGTGGACACTGCTTGGATGATCAGCCATTTCCAATGCTAGTGTTATACAGTCTGCAAACTTGGAATTGGGCTTTCACTAAGAAATACATGAGTATTTTACAGCCATACACACCCTGTGTTATAGGTAACATAGGGTGTGTATGGGTGTAAAAATAAGTTTTCAGGAAATTGTTCTTGCTCTAGTATGTGGTACGCACTCATTTTCTACACTCTTTCATTTATAAACATGCTTTTATAAATTTGTTAGCTGATTTTATTTTACAAGTAATAATTTCATTATTCACTGGATTTAGAATCAGTACTCAAAAATCAGAAGCAAAGTATTGCTCTGAATGGTAGGGCATAGATAATTATAGTTATTGGTGCTCATGTCTTTAGGTAGTATTCTGAGGCTCTGTTAGGATTCTGAAGTTCTGATGCCCCAATTTTTGTAAAGTATACATGCAAATCGTAAGGAATTTTGGTTGCTAATAAATGTGAATATAAACTTTTTTAGGGGTAATCTGCAAACAGCTCTGGATTAAGAACCCTGGGTGCGTCTCATAAGAGTGTTAATTATTAACAAAGGAGTAACCATCATACCAAGTTTCTTACATCTCATCAGGAAGGAAATAATGGGTAATTGTTTTGTACTATTTAAAACTAACATATCTTAACATATTGGGCACCTGAAGTTACACGGTTTGATTGAAGATTAAGCTTCCTTCTATGACATCCTTCATTTAACATCCTGGCCTGTGCCCACCGGTCATCTGTTTCTGGCACACACCTCTATTTGACTGAGTGTTAATTGTTGATTAACACTGTCTCAGTGCGCATGGCCTTCCTTGAAGACAGTTGCATTTCACTCATCTTTTCCTCAGCACCTGTCCAATTCCTTGCACAGTGCAGATGTTGCATTCATGTTGATCTGAATCCATGAAGCTCTCTGAGTGAGGTACAGGTTTTCCAGTATAGACCCTGACTTCTGAGACAGTGATTCAGACATGCAGAAGTAGAAAAGGGATCTATCTGTTAGGTAGGTAGAATAGGGAAAAGGAGTCCAAAATGGCGGTGGCTAAAAGACAAGGAAGGTCAAAGGAAGGTCCGAGGACCAGAGTGAAGACTTCAGGCAGAACAAACAGCACTCCTGGCTAAGCCCAATTTGCATAGGGCATGCCCAGGTGGAGGAAAAACATATAAAAGGAGGAGCCAAAGTGCTTTCTCACGGACACTCCCCGCCCCCCCCCCCCCCCCCCCCGCCGTGTGTGTGCGTTCTCACACTCCTCCACTCTCTTCTCTTTGAGTCTTGGATTCTGCTATCTTCTAAATAAAATGGAGCTGTAATAATGATTTGCCTAAGAGCTGTAGCACGGTTGTCCAAGACCTGAGAGCTGTGACGCGCCGAGGGCTTTAATGTCCGTTGCTCCAAATCTTTGTTGTGACTAGACAAAGAACCGAGGAACATACACTTGCGTGACATATCCATTTTCACAAATTCATTGACTTTTGGATTTATGTTCTTACTCTAAGACTTATGAGGGTCTGCTTGATGATCTAACATCCTGTTTTTGGCGTAGAGACAATGAATATGATCAAAACCTGGATTAAAAGAAACAAAGACCTTGACCTGACATTAGCAGTTAAACTTGATTTTGGGATGTTTTGTGGACTTGTCCACATGTTCATGGTACTCATGTACTTTTTCTTGGTCTCCCCTCCACCCCTCATTGGAACTTTTACCTGATACTGATAATGTCTTTCTTGCTTGACCTCCTGGTATGTGTGTTCAGTCGATACATATACTGATGTCTCCTCTTTGACTGTGACCTTCCCTTAGGGCTTGACACACTCCATGCCCCTTGTCTCTTTACACCAGGCATTGCAGTGCAAGTGATTCTGTGGCCCAAATTGGGTCTTAATTCTGACCTCCTCTTCTGATCTACAGCTATCTACATTCTAGCATGAGGTTACCCTATACTTTTTTCCTGAGTTTCTGTTACTGAGTGTAGGATGGCAGTGGCATTACATTTTCATTTGGTGATGAGACAGAGATGGAAGATTGAGGAGGGTCAGAGATGGAAGAAATAGGACTGGGTATGGTAATATCCACTTGTTATGGTAAACTGGGGCTACATCCTCTGCCTCTAGCTGCTGTTGAAAATGTCCAGAATAATCTGAGACACTGGGTGTTGGAGTGGAGTTTGGAGATAAGCAATCTTGGTAGATGTGTCTGTTATCATTTGAAGCCTTCCACAGTGGAGGATGCCCCCCCTGCCCATTTTCAGCTTTACTGAGGTATAAAAGATGATTCTTTTGTCAGAGGGAGATGGTTGCTCTCTGGAAACCAGGGAAGGTAAGATTTTCAGTTTTGCAACAACATCTCAGTGATGTTTTAAGAAGCACTTGTACTTAATAAAGTTTAAAATTCATCAGCAGATTTGAAAAATTCCTAAGGATAGTACATTTAAAAGATGAACATTTTCACTTTCCTTGGAATGTTGTTAAAACTGGCAGGGTACTATTAAATGGAATGAACACAGGATTCATCCTAGAATAAGCTTTTGTGTTTTTTTACACTTTGTTTGCTTGTCTGTCTGAGAGTACTTTTGTTTAAGTAGATAGCTTAATCTTTCGTATCTGTAGGCTCTTTGCTTCTTGTGTTAGGTATGTGTTCTCATTTCTTCTCTACTTGCTTTGTTCCCTTTTTGGGGTCATATTCTCTTGTGAATAGCTGGTTGCCTTATTTTTATCTAGTCTCATTTGCCTTTCTTGCATTTTCTTCATGTATGTTTTGGTAGTAGATAGTATTGGTTGGTTCATTTGGTTTGACAAATCAATGTAGAAGTGACTTGATAACTGAGAACTGGTGGTAACAGGAAGAGTGGCTGCTTTTTTTTTGAAATTGTGCATAACAGCATATCTTTTGATAAATATTAAGCTAATTACACATGGTATAGCTTACATGAAAGCATATATAGTTTTATGGAATGCATGGCAGAGACATTTGTACATACTGTTGTGTAGACCCTATATTAAGTGCTCAGAAAGTGTCAGTTTCCTTCTCTCTTCTCTGTGGGTTTTCCATCATACTTAACGTAAAATTGGAATATTTTTCCTTGGCCTGTGGCGGTTCCACCAGCACATGACTTGCCCTTTGGCCGCCTCACAAATGGTATCCTGTTTCATGGCACCCTTCCCCTTGTTCTCTGTGTCCAGCCACACCAGCTCCACGCCCACAGAACAAGCTTGTTCCTGTCTCAGCACCTTAATTGCTTTACTCTCTGCCTCAGGCTTTGCCCTGAGATTGTCATATGGCAAATTTTTTTTTTTTTTTTATGTCATTCAGATTTCAGTTCCAATGCCCTCACCTCTGAGAGACCTTAGAAAGGTCACAATGAAGTAGCTGCCCACTCCCTAGCCATTTTCAGTCACATAGCGCTTATCTCTCTCTCTCTGATAGCCTTGATTGTTGATTTATCTTTTTAAATGCACCTCTATAATTTAAACTCCCTGAGAACAGGGATGGGCTCTGTCTTGTCACACCAGGACCTGAAACAGGACCTGGTAGTTCAGTAAATATTTGAGTGAATTGTTCTCTCAGGAATGTTTTGTGACCAGCTGATAGACTTAAACTGGTTTGTCCTTACAATAGAATAGTGGAAATGATTCATTAAAAGGTCAGCATTTAGGGGAGGGTTGGAAGAGAGTTTACTTCCTTGGAATCTCCATTTGGGGAAGTCCAAGGACATATGTGAGCGCTGTCTACTTTTCTTGGAGAAATATACTTACAGTGTTTGAAACAGGGGAAAAAAACAACACACAGATGGATAATTGATAAACCAGTTTGAATGTGTGCTTGTGTTAATCATAAATGTTAGATTTTAGTAGGTTAATACTTCATTTTAAGATGCGTATTTCATACAATAAAAATGATGAGGGCTGAGTACCCCCATTTAGGCTTTGTACAGGTTCAGGAGATTTTGAAATTTACCTTTAGTTATATTTCCCTGTGATATTCTGTCTTGAGAGTCACGGTCAGCTTCGCAAAGTTGATATATGACTCAAATCTCTTTCAGTTGTATGTATGTTAGAAACTCAGTTTAGACTGCTGCTGCTGCTAAGTCGCTTTAGTCGTATCCAACTCTGTGCGACCCCATAGACGGCAGCCCACCAGGCTCCCCCGTCCCTGGGATTCTCCAGGCAAGAACACTGGAGTGGGTTGCCATTTCCTTCTCCAGTGCATGAAAGTGAAAAGTGAAAGTGAAGTTGCTCAGTCATGTCCGACTCTTAGCGACCCCATGGACTGTAGCCTACCAGGCTCCTCCGTCCATGGGATTCTCCAGGCAAGAGTACTGGAGTGGGGTGCCGTTGCCTTCTCCACAGTTCAGACTAGTTTAAGCCAAAAAGGGAGTAGAATCAAAATGGATCAAGTAACTCATTTGTAAGAAAGAGCATTGAGCCAGCTAGGCTTTAGGAGACAACTAGGAGCACACCGATTTGAAAGCTACTAGACGTCTTTGCTAATAATCTTGTCTCTTGTTTATTTGTTTGTAGATGAGCTTCATTTTCTCATAGTAGATTTGCTTTCTTCACAGGGAGGAAAATACTTGCCAGTGCCAGTTTTCATTCTCTGTTTTTTCCTGCTGTAGAGGAGGGGCTATCTCTTTTTGGTTTTCATTTGGAAGATTCTTGCCTGCGTGAGTGCTCAGTTGTGGGCCAACTCTTTGCGACCCCATGGACTGAAGCCTGCCAGTCTCCTCTGTCCACAGAATTCTCCAAGCAAGAATACTGGAGTGGGTTGCCATTTCCTCCTCCAGGGGATCTTCCCGACCCAGGGATCGAACCTGCGTCTCCTGCACTGGCAGGCAGGTTCTTTACCACTAGTGCCACCTGGCAAGTTTGATTTGTGTCCACCATGGCCATAGGCCTTATCAAAACTATGGCTGCTTTCAAGTACCTGGTGGGACTATCGCGGGCGGGGCGGGAGAGCCATGGAAATGAGAATTGAGTGAAATCGGGGGCTGCTGGGCAGACAGCCTCTTCCCCTCCTTCCTCTTGCTGCCCATGTCACTGCCTCACAAAATGTGACTCCATTTATGGTTGGGGTATGGTGCCTTTAATCCACCATAGATTGTCAGATAAAATTCCTTTAACAATTTGGAAAATTATATTTTATTCCTCGATATAGTGCATGAAAGATGATGAAATGGTTTCATGGGGAAAAGGGCCTAGCTCTGAATTGAAGGGAGAAAGTTGATCTGAATTGACATTTCTTTTTTTCTTTTCTTGCTCCGGGGTTCCCAGTCTTTTCAAACTCAAATCCATTTTTTAAATGAACAATTGAGGTCTTTCATGTGGGTTTTTTCGTCTCTCCGACAGTAAAGAATATGCCTGCAGTGCAGGAGACCTGGGTTGGGAAGATCCCCTGGAGAAGGAAATAGCAACCCACTCCTGTATTCTTGCCTGGAGAATTCCATGGACAGAGGAGACTGGCAGGCTACATGCAGTTCATGGGGTTGCAAAGAGTCGGATACGACTGAGCGAATAACACACGTGTGTGTGGTAATTGTAATTTTATGAACTCAGTCTCTGGCTAATATGAGTATTCAAATGAATGTCTTCTCAAAATGAGTTACACAGCAAATAATTTGATGCTATTTATGTTTGTTTTGTTTTTAACATTACTTCTGCTAATTTAACAGCTAATAGAAGGCAGTATTTGAGATCAGCTATTAGAAAGTTATCAGGAGGTTAATTATACATATTTAGGGAATATTTTAATCTCTCAGGAAGATAACAACCTTCATCCTAACTAGGTAGTTAAATAATTTTAGCATGTAATATTAACAAGTTTTATATTCCAAACAATTACTGTTTTGAGCAGTATTTCAGCATTCACTAAAATAAAATGGTTAGCTGTGTAGAAAAAGCCTTCTGCAACCCAAGAGATAGTCTTTCTGGACAGCAGTTGCTTCATCTTTAAAACAGTGAACCAGGTCTCTGAGGTTGCTTTTGGAGTTAATGCTCTTTGACCCTGATACTGCATATATAATTTAAAAATTAAGTCTGTGTTCAGCCAAATTAAATGGAAAATATACTATACTGGTCTCTTCAGGTTAATCATTACCTGGACTGTTTTTTCCTAAAGAAAATGCTTGCATTTCTTTGACACTGTCTTACTTTGGAAAGTTAGCCATAAAGAAAATATTTTTTAGATGTCTGAAAAGACACTTCTTTTGCTTAATCCAATAATCTTTGAGTTCGGGAACATTTGTTACATCTGATTTCACTGTAGAGAAAACTGAAAGAAATAACATCAGACACACTTTTGAGAATGATTTTTCTTTAATGCCCTTAATTGTATGATTGCTGTCAATGGCAATAATTTTTCAGCAGTTAAGGTTTTATTAGAAGTTGTACCAAAAAGTATATCTCTTAAGTACTATGAGAAAATGCTGTTCACGTTTGTAATTTTTTAAATACTAAAATAAGTTTCAAGTGTTGCTCATATTAACTACTGAGAATCTGTGTATATTAAAATAATTTACAATAAAAATAGCTATGTGAGTGATATAACAGGAGAGAGGATATATGTTAGGGAATAGAGACGCCAAACAGGTTGTTCTTTTCTGGCAGTTTGGTTTATGTGTAGCATAAGCTTTGAAAGTTGGAGAGTGATGAGAACAGGCAGGATAGGTAAGTAGGGATCATACCATGGAATGACTTCTTTGTTGTGATAAAGAATTTGGACATTCTTCTGTGGCAGTAAACTAGTGAAGGACGTTTAGCCTAACTGCAGGATTGTATTTTATCCCTGGATATAGTGCATGAAGAATGACATGATGGTTTCAGCAGAAAAGGCCTAACTCTGGACTGAATGGAGAAAGTTGATCTGATACTGTTATTGGTGAGAATGAGACCACATATTTCTGAGAGTCTTGCAAACTCATCCACATTTCTGAATTCTGGAGGTTAAAAAAAAAAAAAAAAGCAATTGGAAATTCAGGAGAGAATGGAGCAACCAGATTTTCTTTTCTGTGGCGTGCTACTGCTTTTCTTTTTGTGGAGAACCAGGGGTATGACTGGATCTTGAGGATGGGGAACTAATTTGTTGTCCAAATGGCTAATGGATAAAATCAGGGACCAAGGAAAGGAGTGGGAGATTGCCCTTGTCGTCATGAATCTTAACTGAGGGGTAACTGAATTAGGTATTTACTTGAGAATAGTCACAAACAGTTTTACTAGTTTATGAAGATTCTAGTGGGTATAATTTTTTCTAGGTTAGTCACATGTTCATATTTCTTCAAAGCTTTTAAAAAGTGTGTATTAGTATAAAAGTCATTAGAATCTCAGTTTGATAACTAGGAAATTAATCTAAATTGAGTACTATTTAATATTTAATTAAAATTGCATAAATTTTGCTTTTTAAAAAGCTGTTATTTTGAAATAATTTTAGACAGTACAGAAGAGTACAGGGCTGAGGTTATGGATACTCAGGGATGACTACCACAGAGGTGATGTGCCTGTTTTGTATCAAGCGCATATGTCCGTATTTACATACAGTGGTATCCATTGTTACTGGTGTTATTAACCTTGATCACTTGATAAGGACTGCTATTAACCTTTTATCTATTGGTAGAATTGTTTAGGGGCTTCCCAGGTGGTGCTAGTGGTAACGAACCTGCTTGCCAATGCAGGAGACATAAGAGATGTGAGTTCAGTCCCTGGGTCGGAAAGATCCTCTGGAGGAAGAGGTGGCAACCCACTTCAGTGTTCTTGCCTGGATAACCCCATGGACAGAGGAACCTGACGGGTTATGGTTCATAGGATCACAAAGAGTTGTACACGACTGAAGCGACTTGGCACACAAGCAGAATTGTTTAGACTGGAACTATCTAATCATGTACTGAGTACCACACATGTAATTTGAAGTTTTCTAGTAATCACACTGAAAGAAGTGATAAGTGAAATTAATTGTTAAACAGCATGTTTTATTAAGCCTAATGTAACCACAGTATTATCATTTCAGCAGGTTTCTTCATTATGAAGTTACTGTTTTTCTGCTTTCCATACTCCGTTCATTAGAAGTAAGTCATTAAGTTCAGCCCTCATTTGAACGTGAAGGACGTTAAGTTCCACCTGCTGGAGAGAAAAGTATCAAAGAACTTGTGGATAATTGTTGAAGTTACTATAGTAATCAAGAAATATTTCGGGAAGGTGCTCTAAGGATGTGTAGGGAGCCTTTTTCTTTAAAGTTTTGCCCAGTAATTTTAGCGCTCGTCAGTGGGGCATTGTTTGCACCAAAGATTGCTGGGGTGTTCTAATGGTGACTTTCTAGTTCTCTCATACCTTCTACATATATTAATTGGATTTTTCTGTACAAATGTGTTCTTTTTCACTCACTTATTTTTTCAATTGTTTATGTGCATGTGGATTCATGGATTTTTATTTTGGTCTTTGGGTTATAAATTAATATCATTAATATTAATAACTCCTTGTTTTGTTGCTCAGATTCTAGCTTTGGCCACTGGGAACTCATTTAGGCTGCTTTCTGCACCCTTTCAACATGACCATCCTTCGTTTTTTAATCTCTTTCTAACCAGCAAGGTGCGCCAGGTTATCTTGTATTTTTCCTTTCCTAGCCCTAGAAATCAGCCATGCCTCCAAGAAACTCTGTCTGCCTTTTATTGGAATCACAGCAAAATTTTATTCTAATTCAGAAAGTAATGTCTTCATGTGGATTTTATAAAGTGTCATTATTGGCTTGTGTCAGATTTTTCTTACGGTTTCTGAACCACATTTATTCACTCAGCAAACTTTTAAAAAATATTCATATGCCAACCTTTTTAGTAGGGATCCAGGGTCAAATAAGACATGGTCATTGATGCCAAGGAGTCTAGATGTGAGAAAGCAGATCTTTTTTCCCCCTCCAACATACTGAGGGCCTGTTATGTGCCAGGTACTGTACTACAAGTGAACAGGAAGTAATAAGAACTGGAGAAGGATAGTGTCGGTTGTTTTTAGGAACACATGGGATGGGTACTTAAGCCTGAATTGGGCCAGATGGAGTGTGGAACAAGTCTTGAAAATGACTAGATCTTAAGTGTGAAATTGAGTGGAGAGGAGGGGTAGGGAGAGAAGCTATTCCAGGAGGAGGAATAGCATTGTCAAGACCACTGGGGATGATGAAGTGTGAGGTAGGTCTAGAGATCCATATGTGGGTGGTGGTGTTGGGGGAGATGGGGGAAGTGGTGGCAGGATGCAGATTGTGAAATTCCTGTGGGCAAGCCAAGCTTTGAAGAGTTGAGGGACATTTTAAAGGAATTGGAGGGTAATGTGATCAGATCGTCCTGCTGGCACCTTGGTGGATGTGTTGGCTTTCGCTGTGATAGAGGTGTGAAGCAAGTCTTAACTAAGAACTGTGTCAGTAGTTCTCAGACTTCAGTATGGATCACCTGGAGAAGTTGTTAAAACGTATTCTAACATTACTCAGCCCCACCCTCAGAGTTTCTACTGTCTGTCTGGGGTGGGACTCAGAATCTGCATTTCCTTGGACAAAGTAGTGCTGAATAGTTTCTGTTCAGTTATAACAACTTCAGTCCAAACTGTTGATACTTTTTAAAGATTAAAAACAACAAAATTTTAATCCGGACTCAGATACTTTTTGGGGGGACTCTGATTATTATATATTTTACATGTTTATAGAAGTACGTCTGTATAGTAAGTGAAGCTGATGACTACTTTGAAAATGGTTTTATTGGGTAATGTATTCACAGTGTTCAAAATTCAGAAGTGTTCTTTCTCTTCCTGTTTTCCCAGCCCCCCTAGCTACCAATTACTTTCCTGGAACCAAACAGGGATATCAGTTTTCTCCCTATCCTTCCAGAGAAATACCATATATAAAAAAGCCAATGCATGTATAATTTGCACTTTGCTCAGTATTGTTTTGAACACAAATGATAGCATGCTAGTCACTCTACTGTATTTTATTTTTTTTCACTGATGTATTTTAGATCTCATATTAACATGTAAAGAGGTCGCCTTCCCCTTTTTAATGGTGGTACGGCGTTTTATTGTATGGATATACTGTAACATATTCAACTTGTTTGCCCAGTTGATGGATATTTAGGTTACTTGAGCCTGCTGCTATTACAGACAGTGTTGCAGTGAATAACCTTGTTGTGTATAGCCTGTATGCACAAGGGTATTCGTATGATGAACTACTTGAATTGGAACTGCTGAGTCACAGATTGTGCATGTGCGAGTACGTACTCCGTCATGTCTGACTCTTTGCGACCCCACGGACTGTAGCCTGCCAGGCTCCTCTGTCCATGGGATTTTCCCAGCAGGAATACTGGAGTGGGTTGCCATTTCCTCCTCCCAGGGGATCTTCCCGACCAGGGATGGAACCCCCCATCTCCTACTTGGCAAGCGGATTCTTTACCACTGAGCCACGGGGAAACGAGTGGTGTAGTTACTGCTGGACTGACTGCAGAGGCTGCCCCAGTTCACACCACTGACCCCAGTGTGAGTAACGGCTCACACTCGTGCCAGTGCAGTGTTAACCAAATAAAACAGTTTTGCTTTTTGCTTACATGATAGTAAAGATGATATTTAATGTTTTTAAGTGAGTTTGAGCATCTTTTTATATACTTTGGTCATTTCTTTCAGTGAACTATCATTGTATTTTGGACTCTCTCACCATTTTTTGTTGTTCGTTGTGGTATAACTTGTATAAGGTACAGTACACACATTTTAAACTCAGTGAGCTTTCTTTTATTGAGCTGTAATTTCCTGTAAAATGAACAGATCAAAACTGTACAGTTTTGATGAACTGACATTTTTATGTGACCATATAACCAAGTCATCCTAGATTTAGAGCATTTCCACTGCCCAGAAATAAGTTCCTTCAGGCTTCCTTTCCATTCCCTTTTCCTTTCTCCTTACCTCAGGCAGTCACTTTCTGATTTCTTACTATCAATCAGTTGTGTATGTTAATTTTTAACATATTATAAACTCATGTAACTACCACAGTCAAGACAGAGAACATTTCTTGCCTTGCAGTGGGTTCTCCGGTACTCCCCCTGCAGTCTTCCCACCAAAGGCAACCACTACAGTGTCCTGGGTCAGCTGTAGATACATTTAGTAAACTTGGAAGTCATCACCCTGTTGTGTTTGTTTTGTCTTTTCTCATTGCTGTGTATGGGAATATAACACCATTATTAATTTTATTGTGGATTGACAGATACTTGGATTTTTTCAGCTTTGGTCTCTTTGAATAAAACTGCAGCGAATATTCATATATTTGTGTTTTGGCAGATCTAAGAACTTACATCTTTATAGTATGTTAGAAATGGACTGCTAACTGCTAAGTCACTTCAGTCGTGTCCGACTCTGTGTGACCCCATAGACGGCAGCCCACCAGGGTCCACCGTCCCTGGGATTCTCCAGGCAAGAACCCTGGAGTGGGTTGCCATTTCCTTCTCCAATGCATGAAAGTGAAAAGTGAAAGTGAAGTTGCTCAGTCATGTCTGACTCTTAGCGACCCCATGGACTGCAGCCTACCAGGCTCCTCCGTCCATGGGATTTTCTAGGCAGAAGTACTGGAGTGGGGTGCCATTGCCTTCTCCGTGAAATGGACTAAGTGGGCTATAAGTTATTATAGGTATATGTCTATTTAACTTTAGTGAATGCTGCCAAACAGCTACCCAGTATTTGCACAGTGTTTGAGAGTTTGGTTGCCCATATCTTGGTCCTTGGAGTTTCAGCCATTCCCGTGGAATCTCATTGTGATTAGAATCTGAATTTCTGTGGCAAGGAATGCTGTTGAGTATCTTCGTGTGTTCGTTGTTGACGTGTTTTTTAACTGGGTGATGGATCTGGGACTGATTTGTAGGAGTTGTTTTTAATAGTGTATGTTTATAAGCCCATTGTGATATGAGTTTGCAAATATGTTTTTTACTGGTTTGTAGTATGTCTTTTGATTTTGATTGCCTGGCAGAAATCACAGTGAGTAAACTTTAAATAAGTAAAGTAGACTTTATTTTTATTAAAATTTTAATTGTTTCAAAATTGCCTCCTAGTTTTGTGGTACACTTTTAAAAGTCTTGCTTCATTCTGAAGTCACCATATTTTAACAAACTTAATGTGTTCCCAAACGTATGATATTTTGTTATTTTGTGTATGGAGTCACAAAGAATTGGACACGACTGAGTGAGTGAGTGCACACACATGTTTTCCCATATAATAGGGAAAATGTTATTAAACTGACATGATTTTTTTTACCTCTTATAATCTTTACCGTATACTTTTAGTTTTTATGTACTACTCTTCCAGATAAATGAGAGGAAAATAGACATGAAATACATTGGTTAAAGTATTTCCCCTAATTTTTCACTTTTAGAGTAGGACTTCCAAGGTGCCTTTTGACTTGACTTTCTGTTGTATATCTCTGTTGTCTTTTGTACCAGGAAGAGTGTTGGTGGGGAGATGGGAGGAGCATTTATTAAAAGAATTACAAAAAAAAAAAACAACAACACCTAAAAGCCATTGAGGCTTTGCTCTTAAGCTGACTTTGCAATTAAGTAGACCTAACTTCAGTGGTAAAAAACCCGCCTGCCAATGTGGGAGACACAAGAGACTTGAGTTGGATCCCTGGGTCAGGAAGATCCCCTGGAGGAGGAAATGGCTCCTCCAGTATATTTGCCTGGAAATTTCCATGGACCGAGGAGTCAGGGGTGTGGGGGGTGTGGGGCGGAGGGGAGTGGGGGTAGGGGGATGGTGGCTGCTGTCCATGGGGTTGCAGAGCTGGATGTGAATGAGCACGTCCTGCAGTTCTAGTTTATTTTTTTTATTCTAGCTTTATGAACCTTGGTAAACTTTTCTTATTCCCCAGCTTCTGTACCTCTTTATCTTAATTCTGATTTGTAGGGTGTAAAAGAGTGGCCAGCTAATGTTTCAGCTTCCCAAGTTGCTAACCTCCATTCTGCAAATGCTGATGCTGGTTGTGTAATCATAGGTATGGTGTGATGTTAGCTGGCCAACACTAATTGTAAAAAAAAAAATCTGTATTTTAAGACTCTGTATCTTACATTTAATGAATACAGTATGAAATCAGAGAAGTGCATTTTTCTCTACATTGATCAATTTGAATTATTTCCTTCAGTTAAATCATAATGTCCTGGTTCAGTAACTTTTTGTGTATATACATGAATATATAAACATATAGTTCAGAAAAGGCTAAAAAACAAACAGAAAAAACAACAAGCAACAATAGCAACAAGAAAACCACTCTCCTGTATATGTTGCTGAGCTGTTTACTGCCTTCTGAATATTCACAGCCTTGGCCAGTGCTACTTGGGAGAATCAGTCTGGTGCTGGTGGCCGTTTTACAGTGATTATCTTTTATGTACATGTGTAGTGCTGAGGTCAGAGTCTCCGACTTGCATTTTACTAATTGAAAATGGAATTAACCTATGAGGTTCACAAGGTACATAAAAATGCGAGGTAGATGCAGGGAATAATCTGTTTGCCTACTGCTTGCAGAAATCTCTCTTTAATAAGGGTTTTGGGTAAAAGAAAACTTAAAGGGCACATAGACCAGCTAAAATAACCACATGAAAAATGAGAAAGGCAGGAATTGGCTTGGGTGTCTGAGATAGTAGGTGGGCAGAACTATCAGAAAAACAACAAAGCATAACTTAGATAATAACAGAAATGGAAAATTACAGTGTTAAACATTTATCAGATTTTTAAAACCAATGTGTTTGTGTACATTTGTGTTTGTGTTGTGTACATTTATTTGTATATAAAATTGTTTAACTGGTTTTGACTGATAAGTACTTTATAATTTTTTACATTTCTAGAGTGTCATAGACTTTAGGTTTGTCTTATGATTTGGGACTCTTGAATTTAAAATTACAAAACCCAGTAACTGAGAGCTTGATGAAAAAGCTTGATTGGAAAGTATCTTGTGAAATTTGGTGTGAGGATATGTTGTGAAATTGAGAGCATAGTGAGGACTCAGTGGTGACTGTTTTGGACATTATATGGTTCTGCTTTCTTTCTGCAAACTAGGTACTTCTACTCACTTGGTCCACAAATCAGCAGAACAAAGCCGCCAGCAGCTCTTTAATTTATGTTATTTGACTAAACTCCTAGAGAAAAGCACTCTTACTTTTGTATCTTCCCATTCCTCTTTTCTCTCTTCTCTTAGATTTGCACATGATTCACTTAATCTGATTCTCTAGCTATGCTTTGAACCACTACTTAATGTTAGTAAGTGAAACTAGATCTAAACTATGAGATTAGGTACATTAACGTGGTGATATCAGTGACCTTGATGCGTTTATTATGCTTTTGAAAAAATTTATTTAAATTGAAGTGGCAAAGAATCTGCCTGCCACTGCAGGAGATTCAAGAGACGCAGGTTCAATCCCTAAGTTGGGAAGATGCCCTGGAGTAGGAAGTGGCAACCCACTCCAGTGTTCTTGCCTGGAAAATTCCATAGACAGAGGAGCCTGATGGGTTACAGTCCCTGGGGTTGCAGAGTCGGGTATGACTGAGTGAGCACACTCACACATGGTTGATTTACAGTCTTGTGCTAATTTTTGCTTTACAGCAGAGTGCCTTAGTTGAAAACTTTAAACTTGCTAAATTTAGCATGTTAAAGTATGTGAAACTTTACTGAAACTTTGAGTCCTTATAAAGATGTAGTGTCTAGCTTGTCTGGAAAACGGGAAGGGTCATGATCAATCTTTGTCAAAGCTCCATGCGCTAGGCGGCCTCGGTGGTGGTGTTTGCTTAGAGAGGCCTTTCTTGGTGTCATAGGAAGTAGTACTTTCTTTTTTAGGCTTTACTACTGATTATAATTATACATTTATTTGGGTGACTTTTTTCCCCTCTATTCTTTTTCCACTAGAATATTAAGGGCTTATACAGCTTTAATACCTGGAAGGGTTATTATAAATGTTTATTTTAAGGAAGAAGAGAGACTGGATATAAACTCATGCTACTAAAAAATGTGATGAGAATTTTACGTCTCTGTGTTTTCAAGTAATTTTGATCAGACTTGTTGTTTATATATGTGTAAATATATGTTGACTTTTATATGGTTTTTCTCTTTAATAAATCATGCAATTCTCATAACAGTGTTGAAAATGCTCTGTTTTAAAATAGAGGGTCCTTATTTCAAAGTGATGCTTTAAATTGTGCTGTAAGTGGTAATTTACTTACCATTTTGGAGAGAATCTTTTTAGCATTAGAGAATTGATATAATTTCAAGAAGCTTGTTCATTCAGTTTTGGAAGTGAGCTATTTACTTTCCTTAGCAGCAAGAATCAGGCCCAGCATTTTAAACCCATGATGGAAAAGGATTTCTTCTCTTCTCCCATTGAGAAAATTTATCTGGTGCCACATAAGTAAAAAACAAACAGACAAAACAAAAAAACTCTTGTCACTCCAGGAATTTAAAAAGAATTCTTCGTGTTATTTTTACATTTTAGAACAGGAGGTCTAAAACTCTAAAAGGGTATTTCTACATTGAGGCTTTTTGAATGCTGATGATTTTTTAATTTTTTTTTATAGCTTTAGTTTTGGAGGTGAAGAGAGATGTCTTCTTAGTGCTAGCCTCAGTAGTTTAAGTGTGGCCTATAAGATGGGTATACCTGTTTTTTGAGTTATATTTTGTGTGTGTAGAAGAAGAATACTTGTTTTGTATTACTGCAGGTAGTTGACTAATTTTCTGGGTTTATATAACCTTACGGAGAAGGCAGTGGCACCCCACTCCAGTACACTTGCCTGGAAAATCCCACGGACGGAGGAGCCTGGTAGGCTGCAGTCCATGGGGTCGCTAAGAGTCAGACACGACTGATCGACTTCACTTTCGCTTTTCACTTTCATGCATTGGAGAAGGACATGGCAACCCACTCCAGTGTTCTTGCCTGGAGAATCCCGGGGACGGGGGAGCCTGGTGGGCTGCCGTCTACGGGGTCGCACAGAGTCGGATACGACTGAGCGACTTCACTTTCACTTTTCACTTTCATGCATTGGAGAAGGAAATGGCAACCCACTCCAGTGTTCTTGCCTGGAGAATCCCGGGGACGGGGGAGCCTGGTGGGCTGCCGTCTGTGGGGTCGCACAGAGTTGGACACGACTGAAGTGACTTCGCAGCAGCATATAACCTTAAGGTTGTCAGTGGCTGTCCAGTGGTGCCACAGGTGATTTGCCCAGTCACAGCCACACCCAGGTAGGTTGGCTTCTGAGCGCCTCTAAATTACTACTTCTGAACTGTCTTCTATCTAGAAGCAGTACCATATTAACATGCAGGATATTCATTTCTTACTGTACAATATCAAATTTAGGGTTGTTACCACTGCCATTTTTTGAAGCCTTGTCCTAAGTTCCTGTATTTGAACTAGGAATTTGCAGCAGAGTTTTCTTTAAAAACAGTATTACAAGAGTGTTTATTATTAGTTCTTCAGTGGTAAAAATTACTTTCTCCTTAGCCATATAGATCGTTTTACTGAAAACTGCCACAGTGGGAACTTAAAAGTATATGAGAAAGATAGGTTGGAGTATGGAGGTTAAGAACCAACTAAAACAGAATACTTACTAAAGATAGTATTTATGACTTAAAATAAAGGAGGCATACTTTAGATATAATAAAAGGTACCCATTCGAAGTGTTTAATTCAATGAATTTCGACAAATAAATATACATGTATAACCACCTAGTTCAGGCCAAGGCTCATGTTCATTATAGAGAAAGTTCTCTTGTTACCAACTGTGGTCCATCCTGCTCTTCACCTGATCTGCTATCTAACCCTGCAGATTACTTTTGTTTCTTTTTAAGTTTTATATCAATTCCATTCTTTTCTATGGTAGGCATAATAAAGGCCCCTCCTCCAAGATGTCCATACCCTAATCTGCAGAACCTGTGTATTTTTTACCCTATGTTCAGTTCAGTCGCTCAGTCACGTCCGACTCTTTGCAACTCCGTAGACTACAGCACGCCAGGCTTCCCTGTCCATGACCAACTCCCAGAGCTTGCTCAGACTCATGTCCATAGAGTCGGTGATGCCTTCCAGCCATCTCATCCTCTGTCATCCCCTTCTCCTGCCTTCAGTCTTTCCCAGAATCAGCGTCTTTTCCAATGAGTCAGTTCTTCCCATCAGGTGGCCAAAGTATTAGAGTTTCACCTTCGGCATGAGTTCTTCCAGTGAATATTCAGGACCGGTTTCCTTTAGGATTGACTGGTTGGATCTCCTTACAGTCCAAGGGACTCTCAAGAGTCTTCTCCAACACCACAGTTCAAAAGCATCAGTTCTTTGGCACTCAGCTTTCTTTAGAGTCCAACTCTCACATCCATACATGACTACTGGAAAAACCATAGCTTTGACTATATGAACTTTGTCGGCATAGTAATGTCTCTGTGTTTTAATATGCTGTCTAGGTTGGTCATAGCTTTTCTTTCAGGGAGCAAGCGTCTTTTAATTTCATGGCTGCAGTCACCATCTGCAGTGATTTTATAGCCCAAGAAAATAAAGTCTCTCACTGTTTCCACTGTTTCTCCACCTATTTGCTGTGAAATGATGGGACCAGATGCCATGATCTTAGTTTTCCGAATGTTTAGTTTTAAGCCAACTTTTTCACTCTCCTGTTTCACTTTCATCAAGAGGCTCTTTAGTTCTTCGCTTTCTGCCATAGAGTGGTGTCAGTCTTCATATCTGAGGTTATTGATGTTTCTCCCGGCAGTCTTGATTCCAGCTTGTGCTTCATCTAGTCCAGCATTTCTCATGATGTACTCTGCATATAAGTTAAATAAGCAGGGTGACAAAATTCAGCCTTGACATACTCCTTTCCTGATTTGGAACCTATCTGTTGTTTCATGTCCAGTTCTATCCGTTGCTTCTTGACCTGCATACAGATTTTTCAGGAGGCAGGTAAGGTGGTCTGGTATTTCCACCTCTTTAAGAATATTCCACAGTTTGTTGTGATCCACACAGTCAAAGGCTTTGGCGTAGTAAATAAGGCAGAAATAGATATTTTTCTGTAACTCTTGCTTTTCCTATGGTCCAAAGGATGTTGGCAATTTGATCTCTGGTTCCTGTGTCTTTTCTAAATCCAGCTTGAACATCTGGAAGTTCACAGTTCACATACTGTTGAAGCCTGGCTTGGAAAATTTTGAGTATTACTTTGCTAGCGTGTGAGATGAGTACAATTGTGCAGCAGTTTAAACATTCTTTGGCATTGCCTTTCCTTTCTTTGGGATTGGAATGAAAACTGACCTTTTCCAGTCATATGGCCACTGCTGAGTTTTCCAAATTTGCTGGCATATTGAGTGCAGCACTTTCACAGCATCATCTTTTAGAATTTGGAATAGTTCAACTGGAATTCCATAACCTCCACTAGCTTTGTTTGTAGTGATGCTTCCTAAGGCCCACTTGACTTCACATTCCAGGATGTCTGGCTCTAGGTGAATGATGACACCGTCGTGATTATCTGGGTCATGAAGATTTTTTTGTATAGTTCTTCTGTGTATTCTTGCCACCTCTTCTTAATATCTTCAGGTTCTGTTAGGTTCATACCATTTCTGTCCTTTATTGAGCCCATCTTTGCATGAAATGTTCTCTTGGTGTAGCTGATTTTCTTGAAGAGATCTCGAGTCTTTCCCATTCTGTTGTTTTCCTCTATTTCTTTGCACTGATCACTGAGGAAGGCTTTCTTTATCTCTCCTTGCTATTCTTTGGAACTCTGCATTCAGATGGGTGTATCTTTCATTTTCTCCTCTGCCTTTCACTTCGCTTCTCTCAGCTATCTGTAAGGCCTCCTCAGACAACCATTTTGCATTTCTTTTTCTTGGGGATGGTCTTGATCACTGCCTCCTGTACAGTGTCATAAACCTCTGTCCATAGTTCTTCAGGCATCTGTCTATCAGATCTAATTCCTTAAATCGCTTATGTAGCAAAAGGGATTTTGCAGGTGTAATTAAATTTTGGGCCTTGAGAAGGGGAAACTGTCCTGGATTATACAGGTGAGCATATTCTAATTGCTCGAGTCCTTTAAAGTTGTAGTCTGAGAGGGGACTACTGAAGGACAGCCAGAAATTGAGAAGTGGGGGCACTCGAGCCAACAAATGTGGGCTGCCTCTGGAAGCTGGAAAGGTCAAAGAGTTGCATCTCCCCCATAAGCTGCTATAGAGGAATGTGGCTCTGCTCTTAGGTCTTCATTTGAGTGCAGAGGCCTGTGTCAGACTTCTCACCTGCAGAACTGTAAGGTAATACATTTGTATTGTTTTAAGCTGCTGGATTCCACTCCAGTATTCTTGCCTGGAGAATCCCAGGGACGGGGGAGGCTGGTGGGCTGCTGTCTGTGGGGTTGCACAGAGTGGGACACGCCTGAAGCGACTTAGCAGCGGCAAGCTGCTAGATCAGGGTAGTTTGTTATGATAGCAATATAAAAAGTGATGCACTTCTCTTCTGTGCCCTCCGTCCTGCCATTTTAAGATTCATTATGCTGTTACCTCTGTCAATAGTTAGTTCCTTTTCACTCTTAGTACCATTCCATTATATGGATGTATCACAATGTTTTATCCATTCACCTGTTGATGAAACATTTATATTGTTTTCAGTTTTGAATTATTAGAAGTAAAGCTACTGTGAATGAATATTTGTCCTTGTATGGACGTAATGTTTTTACTGTTTTCCACATAAGAGTGGGATTGCTAGGTCAAGTGATATGTGTATGTTTAATTTTACAAGAACTATTAAACTGTTTTCTAAAGTAGTTATTTCAGTCCACATTCCTGCCAACAGCTTCTCCACCCTGGAAGTTTTAGTGTTTTTAATCTTAGCCATTCTAGTAAATATTTCATAGTATCTCCTTGTGTTTTTATTTCATTGATGACATTCGTGTATCTTTTGCGAACTCTTTAAATATTTTACTAATTACTTGTTGGGTTGTATGTTTTCATATAATTGTTATAGTTTTCTTTATATACCGTGGATGTAAGTCCTTTGTCAGGAGTACATAGAATACTTTTTCCAGTAATATGGCTTGCTGTATCATTCATTTCACGTTCTTTTGAAGAGTCAAAGTTTTACATTTTGGTTGTTTGCTTAGTCACTAGTCGTGTCTGACTCTTTGTAACCCTGTGGACTGCAGCCTGCCAGGCTCCTCTGTCCATGGGATTTCCCAGGCAAGAACACTGGAGTGGGTTGCCATTTCCTTCTGCATTTGGTCGTTTCAGTTGAGTTGCTCAGTCCTGTCTGACTCTTTGCGACCCCATGGACTGCAGCATGCCAGGCCTCCCTATCCATCACCAACTCCTGGAGTTGACTCAAACTCACGTCCATTGAGTCGGTGATGCCATCCAGCCATCTCATCCTCTGTTGTCCCCTTCTCCTCCCACCTTCAATTGTTAGATGATAAATTTTTTGTTTTATGATTTTATGATTGTACTTTTTATATCCTAAGAAATTTTACCCTATGATGTCTTTTAGAAGTTTTAGAGTTTTACATGTAGGTCTGGGATCAAACATTAAATTACTTTGATTTAAGTTTTGTGTATAGTATGAGGTAAACTCATCACCCCCACGCGCCCCCACCCCATGGGAATGCCCAGTTTTTTCAGTACCATTTGTTGAAAAAGACTATCCTTTGCCAAAAACCATCTTTGGGGAGGGTTGAGTTCTTAAAATTTTCTACGTACCTGATCATACTGTCTGTGAATACAGATAATTTATTCTTTCTGATTTGTACTTTTTTCATTTCTTACTTTATTTCAACTGGCTAGGACCTCCAGTATGTATTACAGTTGGTGATACAGGACATTCTTGCCTTGTTCTCAAATGTGAGGGCAAAACATTCTGTCTGTATTGAGTATGATGTTAGCTACAAGTTTTCCATCGAAACTCTTTATCAGACTGAGTATGTTTTCTTCTGTTCATAGTTTACTGAGAGTGTTTATTTTGAATGGGTGTTGAATTTTGTCACAGGTTTTTGCTGCATCTACTGAGACAATCATATATATTTTCTCCTTTGTTATTTAGCTCTTTCAAGTGATAAGTCATCTTTGCTTGCATCCAGAGTCATAATGTACTATTCTTTTTTTTATATTGTTGATTTGATTTCCTGATACTTTATGAAGACTTTTTTTCATCTGTGTTCACAAGGGGCGTTGATTTATAGTTTTTGTTTATTTGCTTTCTCTCTTTGTCTGGTTTTGGTAATGTTGGTGTAAAGCTAATTCCAGAAAATAAATTGAGAAATGTTTGCCTTCTCTGTTTTTTTGAAGACTGTGTAGGTTTGGTATTATCTCTGAATGTTTGATACAATTAACCAGAAAAGTCATGTGGGCCATTATCCATTTCTAGAGCTTTTTCATTATCCAAAACAGACACTGTACTCATTAAGTAATACCTCCTCATTCCTCTCTTCTCTCAGCACCTGGTAACCTTTGTTCTACTGTATTTCTAAGAATTTGCCTATTCTAGGTATCTCATGTAAATTTGATCATACTGTAATTGTCCTTTTGTGTATGGCTTATTTCACAGCATATATCAGAATTTCACTTCTTAAAAAATTCTCCCTGGTTTTATTGAAATATAATTGACAGTGCTGGCGTGTATGCTGAGTCGCTCCAGTTGTGTTCCAACTCTTTGCAATCCTATGGATTGTGGTCTGCCAGGCCCCTTTGTCCATGGGCTTCTCCAGAGAAGAATACCGGAGTGGGTTGTCATGCCCTCCTCCAGGGATCTTGCTCACCCAGGGATCAAACCCACATCTCTTTATGTCTCCTGCATTGGCAGGCAGGTTCTTTAACACCTCTGGAGAAGGGAATGGCAACCTACTCCAGTATTCTTGCCTGCAGAATTCATGGACAGAAGAGCCTGGTGGGCTCTATAGTTCATGGGGTCACAAAAAGTCAGACACTACTGAACGAATAACACTATAATTGAACACTGTAAATTAAAGGTGTATAACATAATGATTTGGTATATGTTGGATGGCATCACCAACTCGATGGACATGAGTTTGAGCAAGTTCCAGGAGTTGGTGATGGACAGGGCAGCCTGGTGTGCAGCAGTCCATGGGGTCACAGAGAGTTGGATACGACTGAGCGACTGAACTGATAATGTATATATGGTGAAATAATTACTACAATAAGTTTAGTTAACATTTATCTCCTCACACAGTTTATTTTCTTTCCTTGTGATGAAAACTTTTAAGATTATCTTCTTAGCAGCTTTCAAATATACACTGTAGTGTTATTGACTGTAATCATCATGTTCTATCCCCAGAACTTAGTTTATCTTATAACTGGAAGCTTGTACCTTTGACTTGCAGTGAAAAAGGAATTTATTTCTTTATGACTGAATAATATTCTTTTGTGTATGTTTATACTACATTTTGTTTATCCATTCATTTATTGATGAACACTTGGGTGGTTTCCTCCTGTTGGTTAATGTAGATATAGTATATAATTCTCTGAGTATTGGTATGTAAATATCTGAGCCACTGATTTCAATTCTTTTTGAGTAGATATCCAGAATTGCTGGATTGAGTGGTAATTCTGTATACTGAGGAACTCCATATTGTTTCCTCATTGGTTGTACCTTTTTTTTTTTTTTTCCGGCTGCACCATGCAGCATTTAGGATCCTGGTTCCCCGGCCAGGGATGAACCCATGCCCCTTGCACTGGAAGTGCTGGGTCTTAACCACTGGACCATCAGAAAATCCTGACTGTACCATTTTATATTCTTAGTGTTCAAGAGTTTCACCTTATCCAAACCCTTTCCAACACTTGTTATTTTCTGGCTTTAAAAAAAAAAAAAGAAAACATTATTTTTAATTGTGGCTTGGTCAATACAACAAAGATTTTTTTACCATCCTAACCATTTTATGTATACCTTTCAGTTGTGTTAAGTACACTGTTCAGTCTCAAGAACTCTTTTCATCTTTTGAAACTTTAAGTCTCTACCCATTAAACGACTCACTAACCTCCCCTTTTCCCACTTCCAGTCCCCCACATCCACCTGTTTTTGTGGATTTGAGTAGTCTAGATACCTCATGAGTGGCATCATAAGGCATTTGTCGTTTTGAGACTGGCTTCTTCCATTTAGCAGAATGTTCCCCAGGGTTACTATGCATAATAGTATGTGTCGGAATGTCCTTCCTTTTTGAGGTTGAATAGTTCTCCATTGTATGTAGACCACAATTTGTTTATCCAGTTGTCCCTTGATGGACACTTGTGTTGCTTCCATCTTTTGGTTATTGTGAATTGTGCTGTTAGAAACATGGATGTGCAAATATGTCTTAGAGACCTTGCTTTCAGATGTGAGTATATGCCCAGAAGTGGAAATATAGGGTCATATAGTAATTAAATTTTAATTTTTTGAGAAAATGCCATACTGTTTTCCATAGAAGCCACACCATTTTACATATTCCCCAGCAGTGTACGAAGTTTTCAATTTTTCCATCTCCTTGCCAACACACATTTTCTGTGGGTATGGCTTTTTAAAAATTAATAATCATACTAATGTATATTATTGTTTTGTTGTGCAGTTCCCTAGTGATCAGTGATGTTGAACATCTTTTCATAAGTTTGTTCTTCATTTGTGTATCTTATTTGCAGTAATGTCTGTTAAATCCTTTGCTTACTTTAAAATGAGATTTTAAAAATTATTGTTGAATGGTAGGAGTTCTTTATATATTACAGATACTAATCTCATATCAGATTTATAACTTGCAGGGTTTTTTTACATTCCCTAGGTTGCCTTTTAACTGTTGGTTGTGTACTCTGATGCACGGACTTGTTTTCTGTTTACTTGATAGTAGCCATCCTAATGGGCCTGAGGTGGTATTTCACTATGGTTTTTGACTTCAGTTCAGTCACTCAGTCGTGTCCGACTCTTGGCGACCCCATGAGTCGCAGCATGCCAGGCCTCCCTGTCCATCACCAACTCCCAGAGTTCACTCAGACTCAGGTCCATCGAGTCAGTGATGCCATCCAGCCATCTCATCCTCTGTCGTCCCCTTCTCCTCCTGCCCCAAATCCCTCCCAGCATCAGAGTCTTTTCCAATGAGTCAACTCTTCGCATGAGGTGGACAAAGTATTGGAATAGCCAAATACCTAATGATATTGAGCATCTTTATTGTCTTTGGCAAAGCTTAAGCTTTTAACAAGTGTTTTTGTGCAGTAGCTTGATTACTACTTCCATTTCCTTTTGTTATTTGTATTATATATTAGTTTTAAATAAAATTTTTTTAACATTGTTCTTTTCATTCTTCTGTGCCCCTCTGATTATTTTTCAAGCAGTGTTTTATAATATTCTGAGTAAGGTGTGTGCTTGGTTGGTGAAGAATTTCTGTATTTTATTAAATCTTGACCTTTCCATTATTCAAATATGCACTACTCGGCAGATCAGTTTACCTTCTCTGGGTCCGTAGATGGTAATAAGTTACATATGCTGGTTGCAAACCAGTCTTCAGGCAGGGTAGAATGTGAGAATAAGAATAAGAATGTGAGAATAGGAATTGTGAAGAGCAAGAGCTAAACAGACTTGGAGGAAAGTTGTATGGAAAACAGAAAAAAAGCAGGGGGAGATGGAAGCAATATTAGTTCATTTAGGAAGCAAAGTAAATTGAATATCAAACTCAGAGGAGGCTCTGTGAATGAGGAATAGAAATATCTACATAGAAATAGAGAGATCTATGTAGAAGAAGATAGAAATACATAGAACTTGGGGCCAACATTGCCTTTGTAGGTGAGGGAAATAAATATGGAGTAGAGTGGGGCTCAAATTAGTTAAATCCTTTGGCTCCGGAGAAACAAGAGCAAGGATAGTGGTCTGGGAGTGAAAAATAAGGTTCATAATTCACAGTGAATATATAGCAACTGATTCCCTGATAGCTCAGTTGGTAAAGAATCAGCCTGTAATGCAGGAGACCCCTGTTCAGTCCCTGGGTCAGGAAAATCTGCTGGAGAAGGGATAGGCTATGCACACCAGTATTCTTGGGCTTCCCTTGTGGCTCAGCTGGTAAAGAATTGGCCTGCAATGCGGGAGACATGGGTTCCATCCCTGGGTTGGGAAGATCCCCTGGAGAAGGGAAAGGCTACCCACTCCAGTATTCTGGCCTAGAGAATTCCATGGGCTGTATAAGTCTATGGGGTCGCAAAGAGTTGGACACCACTGAGCGACTTTGACACAGCGACTGAAAAGAAAAGTGTGACTGCTGGGAGCATCTTTGGAAGAAGTTTTGTAACACAGGCCAATTGAGTAATCGAACAATTTTTAATTTGCTTTAATTGTATTTAATTTATTCGTGTAGGTCCCTCACAGTTAACCATTTGAGTCAACTTGAAACCAATTGTGTTTAGCAGTATATAGGACAAAACAGTATTTAGGACTGTATCTAGAGGGAAAACTCCCTTTACTCTTGATTGGTGAAAAATTATCCTGAGATTTCACCATAGGTGAGGGAATCGAAAACACCACAGGTGTTCTAGAGAGCAGCTAGTTTTCTCACTCAGCCTGTTTACTTTTATTGTGTAAAACATCACCACCTAACACAATCTAAGGTAAGTGTTTTTTAAATATTTCTTTTGACACATACCAATAGAGTTACACCATATTAGGATGTTTATACATAAATATACTTGTTATGTAGAGATGGTGAGATCTGAAATGTACTGAGTCAAGGATCTGTTTTTTTTGACCAGCTTTGAATTTTATATGGGCTTCCCTGGTGGGTCAGACAGTAAAAAAAAAAAAAAAAAGAATCTGCCTGTAATGTGGGAAACCTGGTTTCCCACCAGGGTTGGGAAGATCCCCTGGAGGAGGAAATAGCAACCCACTCCAGTATTCTTATCTGGAGAATCCCAAGACCAGAGGAGCCTGGTGGGCTGCAGGCCATAGGTCGCAAAGAGTCGGACACAACTGAGCAACTAACCTTTGATTTTATATACCATGGTGACACTGGGCAAGTGACCCAACTTTCTCTTCACCAGAGCCACATTATTTGTAAAATAAAGGAGTTGAATGTCATCTTTGCTGCTACTGCTGCTGAGTCGCTTCAGTCATGTCTGACTCTGTGCGACCCCATAGACGGAAGCCCACCAGGCTCCCCCGTCCCTGGGATTCTCCAGGCAAGAACACTGGAGTGGGTTGCCATTTCCTTCTCCAATGCATGAAAGTGAAAAGTGAAAGTGAGTTGCTCAGTCGTGTCCGGCTCTTGGTGACCCCATGGACTACAGCCTACCAGGCTGCTCCATCCATGGGATTTTCCAGGCAAGAGTACTGGAGTGGGGTGCCATTGCCTTCTCCGGAATGTCATCTTTAATCAGCATCATATCTGATTCTGTGATTGTTTCTTTTTTTCTTATAGTTTATTATTAGTTTTTCTGAGCTGTCTTCGAAACAAGTACATTTATATATAACCTTATTCACTAGAGAGAATACATTTGAAGTTCTGAACAACACGCTCATGTTCCAGACCTTTTTATCAGTGGTAGATTTGTATTCTGTATTACATGGTGAGGTGCAATCTCAGATTCTCACAAGTTGTTCCAATTTGCGTCCTAATTTTTTTTGTCATTAAAAAAATAATGGTTTTTTTTGTCCTGATTTTTAAATGAAGGTAAAGTATAAAACTTTTACTGTTTCTTGTTTATGAGTAATTTCTTCTACTTCATTCTGAGCCTGTTTGGATTTTGTTGCAGGATCTTTAGATAACTGCTTTTGTTAGTCGCTTTCTGCATGGCACTTGCATAAAGGCTTAGACATGACTTACTCCTTATGGTAACTTCATTTTGGGGGCTGGAGATAGATAGAGCAAGGAATACTACAAGTGGATAGGAAGTTTTTTTCTTTTTTCTGCATGCGTGCTCAGTTGTGTCTGACTCTTTTCGACCCCATAAGCTGTAGCTTGCCAGGCTTCTCTTTCCATGGGATTCTCCAGGCAAGAATACTGTGGGTTGCCATTTCCTTCTCCAGGGGATCTTCCCCACCCAGGAATCAAACCTGTGTCTCCTTCATTAGCAGGTGAACTCTTTACTGGTGAGTCATTGGGAAGCCCTTCTTTTTCCTAAAAGGTTATTAAATTACTTGAAAGGGGAAAAATTTTTGAATCAGAGTACTTCAAAGAGGCATATAATATTCTTTGGCTAGGTAACTCAGTTCGTAGATGCTGAAAGCAGAAGAAAGGATCAGGGATGGGTCGATTTTCCTTTTGGGCTCTGGATTTTGGATGTAGAGAAGGCATCCCATTGTGAATGTTTCTTAGCAATTGTATGTTCCAATCATCTACCTGTGAGTGTCCTGTTTGGGCTCATTTTGTTTAAGGAATTGAGTACTCGTTATCTTCTGAAAAATGTCAGCCCTTTTGACACTATACTTATTTGCTCCTTTCCTATAATCTTTGAATCCTATTCCCCCTCCTCCCCAATAAAAACCTTAATACCAGTTGTTTTTTAAAAAGGCTCCCTTACTGCTGGCTCTTTCAGTTTCTAGAGAACATGAATAGTCAGTTACATTTGGCTCTTTGTGACTTGGTATTATCCTGAAAATAACTTGTGACACAGTATTTTAATTTGATGTGTTTGCCCTTGCTGTAGAAGCAGGAGAGTGACTGAAGAAAATTGGACTTTGTGGTTCACTTTTAACTATGGGCTAAATTGTGCTGCTGCTGCTAAGTCACTTCAGTCGTGTCTGACTCTGTGTGACCCCATAGACGGCAGCCCACCAGGCTCCTCTGTCCATGGGATTTTCCAGGCAAGAGTACTGGAGTGGGGTGCCATTGCCTTCTACGATGGGCTAAATTGTGCAGTGTTTCATATCTTCTGTTCTCAAAGTACGTAAGCAAAGACAATAGAAATACACATACACCTGTTTTAATATTAGTTTACATTGGCATTTCCTCAGTTATTTTAGAAGAATTTTAGAGCAGAGGTCAACATACTGTTTCTGTAAAGAGCCAGGTAGTAAATATTTTAGGCAGCTGCTGAAGTCTGTTTGTTGTAGTGGGAAGGCAGCCATAGGCAATATGTAAATGAATGGGCATGGCTATATTCCAATAAATTTTTATTTATGATAGACATTGAAATTTGAAGTTCATGTTATTTTTAATATAATCCCCCTCCTCCATTTAAAAATGTGAAAACTATTGTTAGCTTATGAATTGTGAAAAAGCACGTTGGATTTGGCCCATTCGCCATAGATTGCCAACTCCTGCTTTAGAAGAATGTTGATAAATTTGTTTCAATCCCTGCCCTGTCCTATTTAAGCAATCAATTGTAGAATTTGTGTAATATAACAGAACAAAGTCTAAGCTTTCAAATCTGAGAAATCCAATCTAAACCTTTAGTTTTCTTATGTGTAAAATTGGAATGCTACACTTACTGTAAATCATAGTTCTTTATACTAAACAATAACTCATCCTGGCTATTGTAAGCAGAGTAGGGAATTATTAAAGAATATTTGGTAGCTCTTAGAGTCACTGGGGAGTGCTGGAGATTGGACTTTAGTCCAAGCCTCAGGGAACATTTCCCAAAACCGTACTGCAGGACTCGGTTTGAAAAAGCTAATGTTGCTGAGCTCTAAATGCCAGAGACTCAAGTTGATTGCAGATTCTACTGCTGTTGTGCTTTTTCAGTGGCAGGAACTCTATATTGTAACCACTGGAAAGTGACTAACATTGCTGCCACCACCATCAAAAGCTGTATGTGGGGTTTGAGCAAAAATGGAAATTCTCCTTGTTACTTAATTCCAAATCAAAGTCTTTTGGAGATTTACATAATACAGAATACTATGCTATGTCCATAATTAGAAAGGAGACTGGAAATTTTAAATTCTAATTTCTGCATTAGAGATGACATGAGCTAATTAGAAATTACATTAATACATTAGGCACTGGATCATAAAATTTGTAGAAATATCCACAAATTAAAGTCTATTGAAATTTTTAGTGGTGATGAGTATGATGGATAGCCACAATAGTAGATACTTAACTATTAGTATATATACTTCTTTTTGTACTTAGGCTTCAAACAACTGTAATAAGCTCTCACCTAAAAACTATAATGTATGAAAGGTTTCTGTTCTAAGTTAGTATGTGAATTGGTTTGTTAGAACCTAGAATATATTCTGTGTTCAAAATTAAAAGGTTATAAATAATGGACTTGTTTCCAGGGTAGTCAGCATAAGATTGTTTACATCAGCCAAGTAAGTGTCTATTTCACAGAGATAAGTTCCTTCATGGTGGAAAGATCCTGAGTGTTATCAGCTTGCTACCAGGTGGCTGTTTGTCCACAGTGAAATATGGTACAGTTTGGTGTGGAGGCGAAAGGGACTCAGTTGCTGCTTACAGCAGATTATATTATTCTAAGCAGTTGGCTTCCTTTATTGGGTTTCTCTCTACAGGGTCCCTACCTATGGGAGGAGTACTTCTTTTTATCCTTGACATCAAGCTTGGCCATGGGATTTGACCAAAGTCAGTGGAAGATGGGAAGTGATATATGTCATGTCTAAGAAGCTTTGGAAGCCATTGCATGAATTGACCTTTGCTCATTTTTCTCTGTCACGAGGAAAGCAGGTGCCAGATACAGGCTTTTTCTTTTTCCAGGATTCCAGAATGAAGATGATACCTGTAATCAACCCAAAGTCAACATAGCAAAAATGAGAAATGTGTTTTTGTTCTAGTAAACTGTGCGTGCCTACGTGCTCAGTTGTGACCCCATAGACTGTAGCCCACCGGGCTCCTCTGTCCATGAAATTATCCAGGCAAGAATACTGGAGTGGGTTGCCATGCCCTTCTCCAAGGGATCGTCCTGACCCAGGGATTGAATTGGCAGGTGGATTCTTTACCAACTGTACCACCTCATAGAACAGTAGTTCTCAGCGTGCTGTCTGTTGAGCCTAAGACCCTTTAAGGATCAAAGCTATTTTAATAATAATACCAAATTCCTTTTTTATTATGTTGATAGTTGCACTATGGTTCATAAGCAATGGTGGGGAGAAAACTGATGGTGCCTTAGCAAAAATCACTGCAGTTGCTTCGAGCTGTGCTCTATGTCACCATATATTTATAGTAAACAAAAAATTATACTTGAGGATTAAACTTATTAAAAAAAATCTTGATCTTAAGTATGCATCTTTCTATAAGCGTTTTTGAATGAAGCAGAAAGTATTGATGAAGCACTTCAGCATGCTGAAGTATGTGTTTGTCACAGGGAAAAGCACTTGTGTGATTATTTGAATTATGAGGCAAACTAGCCTCTATGGAATATAATTTTCACTTGAAACTGATTTATGAGGTTATTTTGACGTGAGTGTTTGACAGACATTTTGTCAATTAAAGTGACCCTTTACTTCAAGGAAAGCAACTGGCAATATTTGTTGCCAGTGATAAAATTCGATTTCAAGTGTAAATTAATGTTTTAGAAAATTATCAGGCAGTGTGAGCTTGATAGCTTCCCAGTATTTAGGTTTTTTCTGATGAGCTTGCTAGTGATAGTAGTGAAGGCAGTTTTTTTAAATAATTAACACTGTATTATGAAATGCCAACATTTGGGAGCTATACCAAACTCAGTGGACCAGTATTTATAACTGACTGATGAATGATGTTACAAAATTATACATAAGCAAAAGACTGACTCGTGTTGCCAGACTGATGGATTAATGTAACAGTATGAAAGGTAACTGATAAGATTAACAATTCTATGCTTAAATGAACCGTTTTTTTAAAAAAGTCTTCTTATTGAAGTATAGTTGATTTATAATGTTTTAGGTTCTTCAATGAACCTTTAAGACACTATTGTTGAGCTTTGAGATAGAGTCAAAGAATGATACTCAAAGCTATTCAAAAAAGCCATCAAATATTCCCCCCTTTTCTAAATACTTATCTGCGAGTTATTTTTCTCATTTATTTCAACTGAAACAGTATTGCAACAGAGATGTTAATCTGATAGTTTATTAAGTCAGATCTTAAAGATTTTATTTTTTATTAAAATTTTTATTTTTTATTTTCTTTGACTGCACCATGAGGCATGTGGTACCAGATTGCTCAACTGGGGATCGAACCCATGTCCCCTGCATTGGACGCTTGGAATCTTAACCACTGGACCACCAGCAAAGCCCAAAGAGATTTTAAAAATATAACTCTTCTTAAAATTTTACTGTTTTGTTTTTTGGAAGATGTAGTTTATTTTAAAATAAAAAGTTTATTTGTGCTAACATGTAGTTGGTTTATTGTTTTTAAAATGGATTAACAAATCTTTGAAGTCTCACCCATGGAGCATCAAGAACTGCCTGGGACCCTTTCCCAGTTGGGACCCCAGATGTGCTGTGACACGGGACTTTGTCTGGATGTTGGTCACAACCTAGTTTGGTGATACACTCTCTGCTCTTTCTTTTTCTCTTTTCTTTTAATGTTAGTATATTGAAAGTAAACTAGATAAATTCTCTAATAAATATCTGTATTATTTATTTGTAAAAAAAAAAAAAAAGATAATTTAATTTCCAATGTAATTAATATTGTTAGAGCCCGTGTAAGCAGAAATTCTTTGAGAGTCTTGATTTTTAAGGGTATAAAGGAATTATCAGCCCAAAATATTTTAAGAATCACTGTTGTAACTATTAAGATTTTCAGAATTGTTTGCTGCTAAGTCATAACCTAGTGAAAGACGGTACATTGGCAGGGTAGCTGAGTCAACCTTGTTGCGAAGTGCAAGTTCATACAATTTCTTGAGCCTCTGTTTTATGACTGCGGCTGATTTTTGTGCGGTCACTGATTAGGCATTGAAGTTGCTGGTGAAAGATATGACCGACTTCCAAGGAATGGATTATCTTGCCGCACGATTCCATATGATTATGGAATCTCCCCATGGTTGGGACTTCTTGGTGAGCCTTTGCATGGAACGGAAATATTTTAACACTTGGTCAGTTCTGACAGTTCCATCCATATATCTCACCTTAAATCACTGCCCATACCTGTGTCTTTTGAGAACCTGACCTGGAAATCTAGCCAGATTATTGCTTCCTCACTGTGCTTCCTGTTATTGACAATGTGGATTGTGAGATGTACTGCCCAGTGGGAGAAGTTCCCTTTCTGACCTTCCTTAGCAGCTGGGATAGAAAGAGTTTTTGGGTGATACCAGCATGTTGTGCAGAGTCACTTGTAATCCAGGGTCAGATATTTTCTTTCTTAGCCAGGATAGAGAATCCCCTATGTAACAGTAGGCCTCGTGTGAGGAAAACGACTGCAGTGCATCAGGAATAGGCACGCTGAAAACGTGAGCCATCTGCTCATGCTTCACAACCAGTCTGAATCCTGCTCGGTGTACATCGTAACGCTTCATGGAGCGTTTCTGTCGCATCAGCTTTACTTGGTGGATCCCATGATGACAATTCCTGACAGGCAGCTCAGGTTTTATAGTTACTGTGGCTAGGTGTTCATTCTCCAAAGTACAAAAGGTACCAGAAGTATTTTCAAGAGAGTCTTAGTTTAATAAAGTATGACTTGGCCCTAAAACTCTTAGGGTTGCTGTGATTCTCCTAAAGGATTTGCCAGTACCTCCTTATGGCATTCATCTGTTGACCCTTGGAGCGCCATTGCCATCAGAAGGTCATTATGGTCAAATGCCAGAGCTACTTGTACTGCAATCTGGATTGACTCAGGTATTTTCTTTTGCTCTGGGATAAACTTAAAGCTGCTGGATTTCAGATTATTCAGTAAATAGAGCAGCACACACAAACTAGTATATCTTGTTCTCAGTATCCAGAGGCCCAGCAAGCTTTCTGCTGCTTTTTTGTTGTAGTGGGTATTGACTTGCTTTTTATTTTGAAGGGAATATCGTGAATTGCCACTCTCCACCTGCTTCTAGAACTTCATACTGGTGTCAGGACCTTGTATTTTCTTGTGACTTATTTTCTGTCTTCTGGCATACCTGTCTTTTTAAGGCATCTAGAGCACTGCTGTTTCTTTTTCAAAAGGTTCTGTTGGCTTGAGTTTATCAGTATAGTGAGCCAATGTGATGTCGAATGGTGTGATGAGATAACTACAGTCTAAGAAGGTAGAAACTTGACTTAGCGAGGCAATATAGTGAACATGTACTGCTATCCAAGTGAAATTAAAGCAGATTGTAGAGACAGAGACACCATTTGCCAGAACTGTAGCTTTATACCAGGTGCTGCTGCACTAAAGAGATTTAATTTGAATTACCAACTTTGCTTGTAGTCATTAAGGTTAAAACACTTCTTCTCTAAGAACTTTTTTATGTTCTGCATTAGCCATACAGTTGTACGAAGTGAATATCTGCTAGGGGTTGCAACCCTTGCTGCTTTTGATTCTTGGATAATCCCCCAGGAATGGCATTTTTGATTGGTAGGAGAGCTCCAGGGGTCTCTCTCTGGCCTTTCCTGGTATTACACTACCCCACTACTCCACGTGTCTTGGCATCAGTGTGGACTTTTTTCAGTGTGTAGTCAGCCTGAGACTACCCTTTTCAGCTGTATGTTCAGTTCCTGAAGAAATACCTGTAAGATGGGAGGATTACTCCACTCTCTGATAAATGGACTTGGGCCTAAACTTCATATATTATTTGGCTTCATTCTAACACATATGTCACAGTGGTGCTATCTCGGTCCTCAGGATTACTTTAAGAGTTAGATTTTATAGTCCTGAAAAGGTTGGAGTGTTTTCCTTTCCCACTACGTGGTTATTCTGATAAGTGGCTGTTGATCCTTTGTGGAAAGCCACGACAAAAATCACAGTGCTGGTGATGCAATCGTAGAGCCGTTTTTGAAGGTTGCTTTTCTCTTATTTGAGGGGCTCTGGGTCTGGGAACTTTGAGAGTCTGTGGCTTATGTTCCCTTAGTCAGGCCTAACTATATGCCATACCTGGAATTGAGTAGATTAGGGATCAGCAAACTTTTTCTGTAGAGGGCATCATATTAAATATCTTAGGCTTGTCTGTGAAAAAATTACCCAGCAGAGCTATTGTGGTGCTGAAGCATCTATGGATAATACATAAGTGAATGGGTGTGTCTGTGTTCCCAGAAAACTTTACTTATAAAAGCATTGTGGATCAGATTTGGACCATAGCTCGTTGTTTCTGGATCTCTGTTACAAATGACACAGGATTATAGTGGGATTTCCCAATATCATGATCTTGGGGACTTTTAAGGAAGGATTCTTGCAGATAAATCTATTTGATAACCAGTATGTTCCTGTTTCTTTAACTTGCTTAGTACTACTTGATGTTATAATTAGGCAGTTAACAAAATCATTTTATGCATTTTGGTCTTGAGATCTAGAGTAGGGATTGGCCAGCTACACTGTACAGGTCAGGTGTGGCCTTCACTTGTTTTTAGATGACCTATAACTAAAAATATGTTTCACATTTTAAAGTAATTGGGAAAAACGTCAAAAGAATGATACTGTTTCATGGCAAATGAAAATTATATGAAATTCAGAATTTCATATGTAAGGGTTTATTGGAGCACAAGCCACATTTATGTATAATTGTGGCTGCTCTCAGTTTGATAGTTGTGACAGAGACCTTCCATGAACTTTAGAAAATTACTATTTGGCACATTATTGAAAATGTTTGCTGATTGCTGCTCTAGAGTTTGCAGAAAAATTCTTTCATGTCATACTTAGAAGCTGCCTTATTTTTTGTCAGTGCTTTGAGTCAAGAATTTACACTGTGAATACGTCACTTTCTTTTTTTGAGCTCTTACACACTGTTACAAGCTGTAGTCCTACTTGGCTGTCCTTGTTTGCCTTCCTCATTCCTTTCATAGTTTTGTATTACTGCTACCTCTCGATCCCCAAAGACATTCATCACAGACGACCACGTTTGATAATTTAATTTTGTCATAGCCTGAATGAACTGTCAGAGATCATCTTCAATAGCTGTGTTTACACTGCATTCAAACCCAGCCAGTTTAGATACATTCTCAGATTCCCATTACCTTGAAGGTTTCCTCATGTACTTACCTCACAGAGTGATTGTAGGAATTTAATGCTATAAATAAGATTAGCCAAGATTTTATTGAATTTTTACTGTGTGCAAGGTACTGAGCTAAGCACTTTTTTATCCGTGAGTTATAGAGTACTTATTTAAGTGCCTGTTACATAAATATTCAATAAAGATTAGCTGATATTTATTTTTAATTAGAAATAAATTACCCCTTCATACACCATGTACTATAAAAAACTTCATTAGCCGTTAAAGTATTAAAAATCACATTAAGTTTAAATTGGAGTGATTGACGTAACTTAATTTTTTGCCCTATAATATTGCTCCTTAAAAAAAAAAACATAAATACAGTCAGTTCTCATTATTCACAGTAGTTAGTTTATAAAGTTGCTGTGAACACTGAATTAGAAAATATTGAACTTTTGCTTCCTAGGAAATACAGAGTTTCATTCCTGTGAGCCTCTGGTCACAACAGATTTGTCAATGGATCAATAATAATTGTTTTGTGTGCTTCTGTTTAAAGACACTTTATTGAATATATAGTTGATTCATTGACATGGCACTCTTGGCCCAACAGCATTATAAATCCTGCATGAAAGATGCCCATCTACCACGTTTTCTCCATAAGACACATCCACCTTCTTGTGCTTAGGGACAATAGAAAGCTTTTCAGCCCTATGCTGAATAGCAAAATCACCAGTGAAAAGCACCAAAATACAAAAATGTGGCAGTAAATTGACTGACCACACAGAGGACATTTGTTTACAGAACAAGAGCAGAAACAGTAAGGAAGAGAGCTAAACACACCCTTACTAGGTAATTTACTCTTTGCTCTTCTACACCTGTCTAAAGATTGCAGAAATGCCATTAGTATTACTTTAGGGATTACTTATAACATTTAGCAAGTAGGCAGATTGCACAAATATGAAATCAATGAACAGTAAGGATTGACTATGTCAGATGCCACAATTTATCATTTATGTTTTAATTTGGGTTTTTTTTCATTTGCTTTGTGCCTTATTTTTAATTGGGTTAGGCAAAAAGTTCCTTTGGTTTTTAAATAAAAATAGAAGATGTATTTTTCAGTTTCACCAAGGACTTTACTGAACAATGTATTAACTGTTTTTGTTCTACTGGCTTCTGCCATTTTTAGGCAACTTCATAATTCTATCTCCCTAAAATTTTTTATCTCCTTGAGCAAAAAAACTATCGCAGGTGATTTTGCAGTCTTCCAAGGAATTGAATTTTTTTCCGTTAAGAGAATTTTATGAAGACCGTAATAAATGGGTATCTGAAGGTGCAATGTCTGGTGAATACAGCTGGTGAATCAACTTCCTAGCCAAGCTGTAACAGTTTTTGCCTGATCATCAGTGAAGCATGTTCTTGCATTAACCTGATGGAAGATTATGTATTTTCTCTTGACTAATTCTGGATACTTTTCATCTAGTACTGCTTTCAGTGGTTCTAATTGGGAGCAGTACTTGTTGGAATTAATTGTTTGGTTTTCCAGAAGGTGCTTATAATAGAGGATGCCCTTCCAATCCTACCATATACACAACATCACCTTTGGATGGAGACTGGCCTTTAGTTGTTGGTGATTCAGGTTGCTTGCCCCATGATCTCTTCTGTTACACTGTAACTGTACAGTATCCACTTTCTATCAACTGTCAAATTTTGTTTTTAAAGTGGAACATTTTTGTTAGTTTCAGTAGAGAATCACCTGTGGAAATACATTTGATCAAGAAGGTTTTTCTTTTGCTTAATTTTTGTGGAACACAAACATCAAAGCAATTAACATAACCGAGTTGGGGTAATGATTTTCAACACTTGATCTGGATATTTTGAGTATGTTGGCTATCTTGCACCTGGTATAACATTGATTGATCTCAGTTTATGTCTTAGTTTGATGTCTCAGTTTGATCACTATCTACTTCAGCTGATCCACCTGACTGGAGCATCATCCAGTGAGAAATCTCCAGCAAACTTTGCAAACTGCTTTTGACACATTCCATCAGTCACAGCACTTTCTGTATATACTGCGCAAGCCTTTTTTTGCATTTCAGTTGTGTTTTTACCTTTATGGAAATAATAAAGCATAATGTGTTGAAAATGTGGTATTTCTTACATTGTCAATATTAAAATGGCTACACAAAAATTGACCAGTTTTGGTAAGTGCTGCTGTGAACGTGGGTGTGCATATATCTCTTCAAGACCCTGCTTTTAGAAGTAAGTTTATCTTTGATATGTCATGTATACATAAGAAAATGAGTGACCTAACTAAACAGATGTATATTATAAAGTGACAGGTAAAAGTTCTCAGTTTGACCTCATTCCATTCACTAGAGACAGCTGAAGAGTTTGGTGTATAGCCTTTCAAATGTGTTTTTGTGCAGCTAAGGAGTATGATATATATACATACACACAGATATATAAGTATATACATTGATATATGTATCATCTATATGTACATATATTATTGATATGTATCGATGTGAAAATAATGACTCATTTACATACAGTTTAGTAGTAATTGGGATTATATGCATACCGTTCTATTGACTTGATAGCCTAATTTTTTACAAAATAAAGATTGGAGTTTAAAACTGCTTAGTTCTGTGCCTTAGTTTCCTATAGAATGATTTTAGAAATGAAGAACTTTTTTTATTATGTAGTATTTTTGAAGAGGAAGATACAATACTGTCTTAAATGTTTACTGTAAGAGGAGAATTATCTACTGCTAGCGATAAGTGCATCCTCTTTTATTTTCTTATTCATATGTTATTTTGATACCATAATTCAGCTGTTACTGTTTCTTCCATATCATGTTGTGTTTTATTGAATTCCTTTCTGTCTTGGTGTTGTATCTTTTCATTTTTTTTTTTTTCGGTAAGTAAAATTTTAGTTTTTCAATGTTTAAAAACGTCTTTATTTTGACTCTTAATGGAAAATCTGACTTGTGAGAGCAGTGCTTTCCAACCTTTTTCATGTCATAATATCTGTATGTTGCTGCTGCTGCTGCTGTATAGAAAGTGATAATGTGTGTGTGGTGAGTGAAATTGTTTGCAACAATTCTCTTCAGATTACCTGGTAACCCATTCATGTGTAACACACATGTTGGTGAAGGTCTGTAGGAATCTGGTTTCAAAGTATTTTTCCCTTTGAATTTGGAGGAAACTGCTCTGTTATCTTTTAGCATCCTATATTTTTGATGAGAAGATGAATGTTAGAGTGATTCTAATTTCTGGAACCTTTCTCAGTGTTCTGAAATTTCTCCAGCATCATCCTGGATATGGTTTTTTTTTTTACTTGGTTTTTGTTGCATTGCATGTCTTTCAATTTGATGACTGAATTTTTCCTTAGCTCTTGGAAAGTTAAATGTGTCCCCTTGTTTGGATTAATTTCCCTCTACTTTTGGATATCTTATGTAAGTGGATGTTGGGCATCTTAGATTTTAATTCACATTTTCTATTTTCTTACAGTTACCATCTTTGTGTGTGTTTTCCTTTACTTTGAAAGTAAGGTAAATTTCCCTTCCCTGTAAGGGAAAATCTCTTCGGCCTTATAGTATAGATAAGTAATTTGGTGTTTAGTTTTGCCTGTCCGTGTATTACTATACCCCACCCCGACCCCCGACCCCCAACACACACACATTTTTCTTCTCTCTGTTCATCTTGCTCCTCTTTTATTCTGTTAAGTTTTTCTCAGATGTTTGGGGAATCGTGGCTGATACTGGCGGTTGAAGTGTGTCTGCCTCAGTAAGTAGTTCTTTCTCCACCAGGCCTTTGTGTTGAGTGGTAGTTTTGGTGATAGATTCTTAGATGTGGACCAGCAGACCAGCCCTCCGAGAGAGAGTGGCTGAGGAGTGGGTAAGGTAGTGTGCCTCTCGCCTGCATAACTATGGAGTCTTTAAGTAATGCAGCGGAGTAGTACTTTTTTAGATTTCACTCAGATAGTATTGAGATTGCTCCATTGCCCCTCTTTTCTTTGCCTTTTCCCTTTTTCCCCTTTTATTTCCCTCTTAGTGTTGGAAGCTTGATGGTCCTTCCATCTTTCTGCTCTGCTTTTCCCTCAGATCTGGCTACTCTCATAAGAAGCCTGACCCAGGCAGAAATGCCTTCTTTATGGAGATCAGCTCCCTGGCTCTATCTTAAAGGCAGAAGCTGCCACCCCTTGCATCTCAGTTCACAAAGTGGGGGGAGGGGATCATCTGTCCAGAGTAGGGTAATGTAGCCCCCTGATGAAGTCCCCTAATTGTTTCCTCCTTCTGGGAGTTGTGATTAATTTGATTATAACTTAGAATTTCTCTCTCTCGTCCTGGAAAAGACTTGAGTGTCTGACATATGATTTCATCCTTTTTCCCTCTTTTATTCCAGTCTTGCCATTATAATTTCTATATACCCAGAATTCTTTAAAATTTATGATTGTCCAGTGATGTCTTTTCTTGATCTGCAACGGTGCTATCATTTAAAGATAATTATTTTTTTCCTGTCATTTCAGGGGGACCTTGGGCTGGAGAAGAGAGAGATACATCTATTTCAGTCCACTGCCTCCGACTGTAATTGGCCAATTTGTGACTAATTTTTAAAGGTAGAGAAGTCTTTAAAAAAAAAAAGTGTTAGTTGCTCAGTCCTGTCTGACTCTTTTGCGACTCCATAGACTGTAGCCCACCATGTTCCTCTGTCCGTGGGATTTCCCAGGCAAGAATACTGGAGTGGGTTGCCATTTCCTTCTCCAGGGGGTCTTCTGATGTTGTTAAACACATTCTTAAACAGCATCTCTCTCTCAGTGTTCCTTAGAAGATTTACTAAATCATCCGGCCCTGGCCCCCTGTAGTAAAGAATATTTAATTTTCCATCTAAGTTGTAGTGCTCATTGCTATTCTGTTGTAGAAGAAAACATGCATAACCATAGTGACCCTGCTGGCCATCACCTTCTGAATGCCCCTCCCACCCTTTTTTAGTATATAGGGTTATACATGTAAGTAAAGTCATCTTTTTTTTTTTTTTAATTGTAAAGTCTTTATTGAATTTGTTAGGATATGGTTTTGGTTTTCTGGTGGTTAGGCATGTGGGTCTTAGCTCCCCAACCAGGGGCTGAACCTGCATCCTCTGCATTGGAAGGCAAAGTCTTAACATTGGACTACTAGGGAATATACATATTGTTTAAAGAGACAGTGTATATTGGAGAATATCCAGTCACTCATGAAGATGGTCAGGAAAATGATAAAATTGTGTTGATATCTCTAGTGAAGCACAGCAAAAAGTAAGGAAGTGTTTTTGAAAATGATTTAGTAAAAACCTGGGGGAAAGGAATAAGAATAGCTAGAACATTTTTGTTCTTTGAGTCTTGTATGGGTGTTCAGTGTAGTTTTAGCATATACTCTGCTGGAGGGGGAAAAATATGATACTTATGTCCCAAATACTACTTTTCACTTAACACTTTGTAAACCCCGTCCCATCCCCCTCCTCCTCTTTAGTAGTGTCTTTGAGATTGGGTGAAGGATTTTATTGCCCAAATGTTTTTAACATCAGACTTTTGATGAAAATTTGAGATGTGTCAGTGCATACAACTGTAATAATGACAATGAGTATAGTCATTCTGACATGGCTTTCAGAATCTTTTGGTCTGTGGTCCACAGTGAGACATACATTTAACATTGCTGCTTTGTATAGTGTGTAACCCTGGAATCAGAGTTGTGTCAAAGTGTTTGCCTTTGATGTGATACACTCATATTATCTATTTCATTAACAAAAAGTATGACCCATTAACTTTATTTTATGATCTAATAATTGGTTATAACCTGCAGTTTGAAAAACTTTCTGGTTTAAATCCTGGTCTCTGGGAAAAGTGGGAAGATGGAGGGGTTTGGATTCTGAGAGACTGAGGGAATTTTAGCTTAATAGTTTTGGGTAATTTCCTTTGAGTCTGTTTTTGCAGCTGTAACTGGAAATAATAATATTTTGTTACCTTGATTGTGAGAATTGGAAATAAATGAAAAGTGCCTAGCAGTGCTAGGAATGATGTAGATATTTAATAATTGTAAGGTTTATTATTATCTTGGTTATTTTTATTACATGCCATCTGTCCTATTAAGTAGGCATTGAGATTCAAACGTTCTTGCTTTTAGGGAAGTAGATAACATTTTATTAATACAGAGGCGTAACTGTCCTACAGGATGAAAAGGATGTTACTGGAGCGTATTAGAGGTATAGTAACTTAAAGGAAGTCCGCATTGGGAAATTACAGGTGTGCCCTCTCTTTCCCCAAGGAACAGGGTCTCTCAAATTAGCTCCAGTTAAATTTGATACATAAAAGAGGAAAGGAAAAACAGGAATCATTTTAAAGCTGCAAAGCCAAGCATTTCAGAAAGTTGCAATTGTGCTTTGACCATAACGAATTGTTTCCACTTTCTCACTTCATGAATAATTGGACATCTTGAAGAATATGACAGTCGTAGGGACTAAATTCTCATGTTTCCCTTCAATAGCAGCAACACAGGGCCTCCAAGTCCAGTATTCTACCTTTATAGCTCAGTTTTGTCTCCCACTAGATACCAGCTTTTCCTCTACTGTTTTTCCTCTACTGTTCTTTATGATTTCTGCTGCAGTGTGATTTCTGCTGACCCTATGTCACACTCTTGATTTCTTGACTTCTGGCTATTTTAGTTGTAAGCAACAGAAATTGAAGCAAAGAAAGAGAAATGATATGTGGTGGTTGAATGAAGCAAAAAAAAACAAACCCTGAAGAGCAAGAGATCTGGGTCATAGGAATCAATGAGCTGGTTTGGCGGAAGTTGCTAATCTGCAGTTATTTTCCTATATAGTTTTTCTCTCTTCACATTCAGATACCTAGAAGAGAATCTGATTTGCCTAGCTTTGATTGTTTACATTCTTTGGCCAGGGGAGGACAAGATATGCTGAATGAAAATCCAACCAGGACTCGGCGCAGTAGAAGCTGTATTGTGTTTTTAAAGCAAAATTAGATGTTGTTCCAGAAGGAGACTGTATGCTTACAGCCAAAAACAACAGATGTCCAGTACTGTGTGTGTGTGTGTGTTTGTGGAGGGGTGTATATATATATTTTTCAAACTCTAGAGAGAAGATGTGTCTGGTTCTTAATCATTATCCTGCATAGAGTATGTATACTGGGCATGCTGTGTGGTTTAAAGAAGTGAACAGAATTCTGGGGAAATATGTGACTCAACCTTAGGGTATTTTGAAACTATGTGATATGAGAGGAGAGATAATAAGCAAATATAATGTCATTCCCAGGATTTCACATTCATTTATTTTAATATGCCACATTATATGACCATATTTACCTTTTATAAAGTTTACTCTGGAGGCATTGTAAAGGTTGGAGTGAGGGTGAAGGACTGTTTAAAAAGATAGAGGCAGTGAGAAAGTTGAAATGCACATTTATTAGGCCCTCTGATCTGATTTAATTTCCTACCATTTTTCCCTTACTTAACCACCATCGAACCACACTTTTGCTTACATCCAGCTTGTTCTCATCCCAGAGTCTATGTACTTTATTGGAATTCTCCCACCCTTAGTTAGCATTTGCTTGGATTTAACTCATATTTCCCTCCACACACACCCCCGCCCGCCGCCTTCCCAGCTGTAGTCTCTAATCTCAGTGCCTCTTATGGCATTTCACTATCAGATCATTCTGTTTTATTTTTTTCATCACAGTTACTACGTTTGTTATTTTTTCTGTTTTTAACCTGTTCCCCTAATAGTGGCGGTTAGGCAGGGTTTGATTGCTAAAGAAGACTCAAGGGACCGAAATGATGGTGCTGATTAGTCTGTGGTTTATTGCTGTAAAAGGGTGTAGCACAGCACCTGCACTGGGGTAGGGTTGTGCTTTACAGCCACAGCTTGCCTCACAGCAGTGGACCTGAAGAGGCTGAGCGTGAACTGCAGTGGGCCTGCCTCTGTAGATCATACCAGATATGCTTTTTCTCAGGTCAGGATCAGTGCGTGTGCACGAAGCACCCTGGAACTAGGGAACCGACAGTGGAGTCTCAGCTGGGACTTCTCATATCCTGTTGGCAACAAAGGCATATTTGTGCTATGTAACCAGCCCCAGTGGCAGAGCTCTCTGGAGGTCTTACCAAAACCAGGTGCAAACCATCAATCACACTGTTAACAATGAACAATAAACATTGCTGGTACAAACAATTCAAAGCTTACTGTACCCATAGTTTCAAATCAACCTTACTAATAATCAGTATGTTTGTTTTTTGTGTGTATTTTTTTTTAATTGGAGGATAATTGCTTTACAGTGTTGTGTTGTGTTGATTTCTGCCATACAACAATGTGAATCAGCCACAAGTATACATACTTATATGTTCCCTCCCTCTTAAACCTCCCTCCTACCTGCCCAGTCCCATCAGGTTGAGCTCCCTGCATCATATGGCAACTTCCCACCACTAGCTATCTGTTTTACATATGGTAATGAATATGTTTCAGTGCTGCTTTCTCAGTTTGTCCCACCCTCTCCTGACCCCTCTGTGCCCATAAGTCTGTTCTCTATGTCTGCGTCTCTGTGTTTTGTGCTCTGACCAGGCGTGGCTGCCATATAAGAAACTTATTTTAGGAATATACTGTGGCTGAAATTAACCCTCAGAATGCTTTCTGCTTTTATGTTTCCTTCTTTCTCTTCCACTGGAATATAAAGGCCTCTACAGCAGGGATTTATATTGAAAGTTGTCAATGATTTCCTTAAAGTGTTTAAGATTTGACAGTGGATATTCGGAATGACCAAAGGTACCTTTTCCATTTAGGTTTTTTCTTTTTTCCTTCTTCTAAGTTTGGGACCTTAGTGTCTTGGGAAGGACCAGGCACTTCATGCAGTACTGAGGGCTGGAAGCAGTGATTAATGAGAAGGAATGGGTATAAAAGTGAGTGTGATTCTCTTCCCCTTCTTCTTCCTTAATCATGAAGGGTCTTTGTGTCTAGGCAAATAAAATAGTTTCCTTTTTTGTTTGTTGTCATGTGTCCTAGACACAAAAAAATCGAACCGTCTCCTGTAAAAAGGTTCCCAGGTGGCGCTCGTGGTAAAGAACGCGCCTGCCAATGCAGGAGACACAAGAGATGTGGGTTTGATCCCTGGGTAGAGAAGATCCCCGGGAGGAGGGCGTGGCAACCCATTTCAGTATTCTTTTCTTGCCTAGAGAATCCCATGGACAGAGGAGCCTGGCAGGCTACAGTCCACAGTGTCACAAAGTGTCAGACATGACTGAAGTGACTTAGCACACACTGTAAAAAGAATTACATTATTTTTACATGCAGAGGAGGCAATAATAAATGCCGCCCCCCCCCCTTTTTTTATTCACCAGACATTGTGCTAAAGTTTGTTGTTATTTGATTTTTATTTTTAAATGCATTCTCTCTAACCCTTATGAGAATACTACAAGGTGTAGGTGGTAATATCCTGATTTTAAACAAGTAGGAGCTGAGGCTCAGAAGTGCCGTGCTCAGACTTGTTCTTAGTAATGACCAGGCAGAGCTAGATTTGGATCTAGATCTCTGGGGCTCCCAAACCAGAGTTCTTATTGTACAAGGCAGTAGAAGTAGAAGATAGCAAGAACATTTTAGTGGATGCTCATGACCATAACGTTTTATGTGGTGTGAATATAAAAAAATTCAATGTTCTGCCCTTTACAGTTTGCTGATTCCTTATTAAACATAGCTTCTGGGGCTCTGTCTAGTCTCTTTCTTTCTGTTTCCTTTCTACTTAAGTATTTAGAACTGTCTCATCTCTCTCATTTGGATTCATGTCAAAAAGATAATGTTGAGATTGAACATCCCTATTTTGCTAAATAAATTCTGTTTGTTCTCAGAAACATACTTTCCTATTGCTATTGTATTGCGGACCTCACAATAATCTGCAGTAATTTAACTAATTTCACAGTATATCTAAATCCCAAATATTGTGGCCTTTTCCTTTTAAAACATTTCTAGATAGTCTTTCTCTGAGAAGTGATGAGCAATTATTTTAATCTAGGCTCTGATAATCTCTCTATGGGTTCCTATTTTTGCTTCTCTTTCAGGTAACCATTTTTTAGTGTCATCATTTTGAAGATTTAAACATTTTACATGGCTCAAGGTTTAAATTTTGCCAAAGTATATACATGGAAAAATCTTCCTGCAACTACTTGGTTCCCCTCCTTGGAGGAACCAGTGTTCTCATTTTCTTATATGTCCTTCCAGAGATGATGTTATATACAAATAATAATATACTTTCTCTCAACTTTTTCCCTCTAAAATATTGTATATTAGTACACTGTTTTACCTTTTTTCCCTCCTTCCTCTTTTTGGCCCCAGCCTATGGAAAGGTGAATGTCATCTTGACTTATAGTATCAATTCATTTTTTTCATACTTCATATAAATCATACAGTAAGTGTCCTTATTTATAGCTTGTTCAGCATTATATCTGAGTTTTATCCAGGTTTCATCAGAAGTTCTTGGTGAACTCTTAATTACATTTCTCTTACAGGACATGTCTTTTCATGTTTCAAACTTTAAATTTTTAGGAGCATCCTTTCATGTTTCAGGCTTTAAAATTTTTGTTTTCTGTAAGCTGTTTGTTTCCTACATTCTGAATGGAGGGTCATTTCCTTAAAGATCTTTTTATATATGAAGGAAGTTAATTTTTTATCTGGGAAATGTAACTTTTTTTCAGTTAATCATACCTTTTAATTTTGCATAGGATGGTTTTGGCATGTAGATTTTTTTAAAATTACATAACCTAATTAATTTTTATGGCCATTAAACATTTCCCTCCATAATACTCCTTACTTGTTTTCCTCAGTAAATCTACTTACTGTCTTCCGAACATCACAGAACTTTTATTAAGCCACACCTTAATGTCAATAAAAATGAAAGTACAATAAGGAAATGAAAAGTGATAGCTCTGAAAGTGATATTTGAGTCAGATGTAAATGGAGTTACAGAAGAAAAGAATGTTGCCACCATTCTAGAGACTCTGGATTTGCAGTGAGAGGAGCTTAATGAAGGCAGACTTATGAATAAATGAGGGAAAGTGGTTGTGCTGAAAAGGGCGATGTCCAGAGGAAGTGATGCTGGCAGAATCATCACACTAATGGGACTCTCTTAACATTGAAAGTGCAGGGGATAAAATGTTAGAAGCTGGTCCCAATTTAGACAAGGGTATGGCAGTTTCCCAAGATGTATAAAATGTAAAAGATGCTCTCCCTCTGTATTGTAAGTTATACCATTAGAGGAGACAAGTGCTATTCAAACTACTGGATAAGTTTATTTATAGGCAAATAAAGCACTTTGGTTCACCGTTGTTCTCATTTTTTGAATTAGAATGTACTGAGTATTAGTTCTCCTATATTTTATCCTCTTATATAACTGACAGTTTTAAAAGGTCATCCAACAGTTCCCCCAGATTAAGGTTAGTTGGCTTGATTTCATCTAAGTCATTTTTATGGTCCCACACTACTGGACAAAGTGAGGACTGCCTGCGTGTGTTTAAACAGCCCTTCCTCTCCCTCTGTATGTATCTGCTCGGTTGTGTCCAACTCTTTGCAACCCTATGGACTGTAGCCCGCCAGGCTCCTCTGTCCATGAGATTCTCCAGGCAAGAATACTGGAGCAGGTTGCCATTTCCTACTCCAGGAGATCTCTTTCCAACCCAGGAATTGAACCGGAGTCTTCCTGCATTGCAGGTGCATTCTTTGCCACTGCACCATCTGGGAAAGCCTTCCTGTCCCTCCAAAACTCCTTAAATTGACCTGATAAGTTTCAGAAAGTGATCCCTTTGTTGTTCTGATCTTGAAGTTCATCATAGATAGGATTCTAAATATGGTATGCTTTTCTTGTATTTGACTTGAGTTGCTGGAACTGCTTTGGATCTCATTTCTTCTCTAAATTGCTAGTGTAGATACTAATAGTCTTACACACTTATTTGAAGAAGAATATGTGAGGTCATGAAAGACAGTGCTTTTGTGTATTTCTTAAGCACCTGCTGTTTACTAGGTTCTGTGTTAGGCATTGGGGTATGAATAACACTTGGGTCCACTTTTTCTCTTGAAGGAGCCCATAGTCTGCTAAAGTTGGGTAAACAGATGAAAGATAATACATTGGAGTTATATAAAAATATAGAATTATAACTCATGCTGAAAATTCAGATAACAGAACATGAAAGTGTTGCTAAATTCTTTGCTATGTTCTGTGATGTTCTCTGATGTTGGAGATACCATAGGAATGATTCTTGTTTTCAAGGTAATTGGTGGGAACTTCCTTTGTAGTTCAGTCAGTTAAGAATCTGCCTGCAATACAGGAGACAGCTTCAATTCCTGGGTCGGGAAGATCCCCTGGAGAAGGAAATGGCAGCCCACTCCAGTGTTCTTGCCTGGAGAACCCCATGGACAGAGGAGCCCGGCAGGCTACAGACAGACCATGGGGCCTCAAGAGTTGGGCACGACTTAGCGACTAAACCACCATGTATACAAGCAGAGTTTGTTTATATAGGTCAGGTGCCATAAAAGATACTTTTAATATAAACAATATAACATAATTGAACTTGGACAGCAGGTATATACAGATTTTAATCTGTCTTTGGCAGATTTCATGTTGAAAGCATATAGTCTGATTTTGGATTGTGAATACATTTTATGAATACATTTTATGAGCAGAGTAGGTTAATTGACCAACTCAAGGGTTATATTGTTAAGTTTCTGTTGAAGCTAGGTTTTGAGACTCTGGTCCAATGTTCTTACTCCTAATCTTGTGCCTAAATTGTTAAGTATTATAATTTAGCATTATGTACAGTCATTTGAAAAAGATTTGGTTTTCAATTCATGTCTCTATAAAAGCTTACATACTATGTCTTCCTCTTTTCCAGAGATTAAATGAAAAATATTGATTCTGATTATTTACTGAACATGTTTTTATTCAGTATTTTTGGAGAGCCTGTGCTGAGAACTCTTGAAGAGCTGTTGGCTACCATGAAATTTAGTTTAATAGATGGTATAAGTCTTGAATATAAATAGCTAGACAAATAATACTAATTATTTGTCTAGAGCTAAAACTAAATAAAGCTGATAATCGTTATTTTATGGGTGTTACAAGAAAGGACTTGGATTCAAAGGAGTAAGCAATTATTTCCCATCAGGAGAATCAAAGACTTCATGGATGCAGAATAGCTGAGCAAAGGCTTGAAAGATACTTCATGGGCATGTTAATGGAAGCATGTACTGATTGTTTGGTAAAAGATGTTTGACAAATGATCATTGGATCATAAACATTACCAATTTTTGTTCTCAGCAGAATATTGTTAATATGATTCAGGATCATGTAGTAGGCCTCTGACAGCATCAGCATCTTTTGATAACTTGTAAGAAATGCAAATCCCTGGTCTTGTCCCAGGCCTAGCAGTTGAATCATGAAGTTGGGGATGAGGAAGGAGGGTACCCAGCAATCTTGGCTTTATGAGTATTTTCTTGTTTTGAGAGAACCAAGCATTTACTATTCATAATTTGTGGGGGAAAATGCAGTATCTGTATCAGCTTTATTGGGTAGAGCTTAAGTTCACTTGTTCAGTTGTGTCTGACTCTTTGCAACCCCATGGACTGCAGCACGCCAGGCTTCCCTGTCCATCACCAACTCCTGGAGCCTACTCAAACTCATTGTCCATCGTGTTGGTGATGCCATCCAACCATCTCATCCTGTCGTCCCCTTCTCCTCCTGCCTTCAGTCTTTTTCAGCATCAAGTCTTTTCCAGTGAGTCAGTTCTTTGCATCAGGTGGCCAAAGTATTGGAGCTTCAGGATCAGTCCTTCCAGTGAATATTCAGGACTGATTTCCTTTAGGATTGACTGGTTTGATCTCCTTGCAGTCCAAGAGACTCTCAAGAGTCTTCTGCAACACCACAGTTCAAAAGCATCAATTCTTTGGCGCTCAACTTTCTTTATAGTCCCACCTCTCACGTCCATACATGGCTACTGGAAAAACCATAGCTTTGACTAGACGGACCTTTTTTGGTAAAGTAATGTCTCTGCTTTTTAGTATCCTGTCTAAGTTGGTCATAGCTTCTCATCCAAGGAACAAGCGGCTTTTAATTTCATGGCTACAGTCACCATCTGTAGTGATTTTGGAGCCCAAAGAAATGGTCTCTCACTGTTTCCATTGTTCCCCATCTATTTTCCATGAAGTGATGGGACCAGATGCCATGATCTTCATTTTCTGAATGTTGATTTTTAAGCCAACTTTTTCACTCTCCTCTTTCACTTTCCTCAAGAGGCTCTTTAGTTCTTCTTTAGTTCTTTTTTGCTTTCTGCCATAAGGGTGGTGTTGCATCTCTGAGGTTATTGATATTTCTCATGGCAGTCTTGATTCCAGCTTGTGCTTCATCGAGCCCAGCATTTTGCGTGATGTATTTTGCATATACTTTTTGGTAAATAAATGGTCTTCCTCTAGAAGCTATTATTTTTAATCAGCCATACTAAACTTTGATTACAAGTCATTGCTCTCCAACTTAACTATTTGATTATAAAATCTCTTGTCAGTGTAAGGGATAATGTTTTTTTTTTTAATCTTAAAAATTTGAAAATCTAGTAACTGAAGAATTTAGTGAATTTTTTAAATTGTCAGGAATAAGTATAAAGACACTTGCAAATGAGTCATTGTAGTCATTGGTAAGTACCATATAGAAAGGAAACATATCTTGGTAAAGTTTTTTATTTTTATGAAATCTTTTAATGACACATCAATTTTATACTAAGAATCTTTTTGAAATTTTTGTTTTTAAAAAAATTTTCTAATAATTCATTATTTCAAATGAAATGCTAATAATTGAGGAAATGCCAGAATTTTTCAAAGTGACTGCATTTTATATTCACACCAGCATTGTGTGAGGTTTACTGCTTATACACATCCTTGATAACCATTATTACTGGGGCTTTTGTTGTTGATAACCTTATTATTATTTTTTTTTAAATTGTGTTTCTTTGAAGCAAAAAAGTTTCAAATTTTCTTGATGGCAGTTAACTTTCTTTCCTTTTGTTACTTCTGCTTTAAGTATAATCTCTAAGAAACCATTGCTTAAATCTAATGTCACTCCGGTCTCTGATCGATTTTAAACTGATTTTTATGTGATAGGAAGTAGGGTTTTAGCCTCATTCTTTTGCATGTGGATATTCAGTTGTCTCAGCATCCATTTGTTACAATGACAGATTTTTGTGAATTTTAAAAAAAAAATTATTTTATATTGGAATATTGTTGACTAACAGTGTTGTGTTCATTTCAATTATACATATACATGTACCTATAGTTTCAGCTTTAGCATCATTCCTTCCAAAGAAATCCCAGGGCTGATCTCCTTCAGAATGGACTGGTTGGATCTCCTTGCAGTCCAAGGGACTCTCAAGAGTCTTCTCCAACACCACAGTTCAAAAGCATCAATTCTTCGGCGCTCAGCCTTCTTCACAGTCCCACTCTCACATCCATACATGACCACAGGAAAAACCATAGCCTTGACTAGACAAACCTTTGTTGGCAAAGTAATGTCCCTGCTTTTGAATATGCTATCTAGGTTGGTCATAACTTTCCTTCCAAGGGGTAAGCATCTTTTAATTTCATGGCTGCAGTCACCATCTGTAGTGATTTTGGAGCCCAGAAAAATAAAGTCTGACACTGTTTCCACTATTTCCCCATCTATTTCCCATGAAGTGGTGGGACTAGATGCCATGATCTTTGTTTTCTGAATGTTGAGCTTTAAGCCAACTTTTTCATTCTCCACTTTCACTTTCATCAAGAGTGAGTCTGAGTGAACTCCGGGAGTTGGTGATGGACAGGGAGGCCTGGCGTGCTGCAGTTCATGGGGTCACAAAGAGTCGGACACGACTGAGTGACTGATCTGATCTGATCTGATTCTTTTTCAAATTTTTTTTCCCACTTAGGTTATTACAGAATATTGATTATTAATATTTTGTGAATTTTTATCTGTACTTCCTAGATCTTATTCGTGGTTTAAGAGATTGAGTTTTACTGACTGCTGTCATCCCGTTGTCTATTATTACTGACTGCTGTCATTCCTGTTGTCTAAAATAAGAACAAATTCACTAAGTATTGAAGAAAAACTGCTGTAAATAAAAGCACTGTGTTTCATCGTAGGAGTCATATTTTTAGAAGGACACAAACTGGAGCAGCTTTTGTAATTGTTACATCACAATTTTTTAAAATGGGAAATAGAACACTTGGGAATGAGACTGAGAGAAAGTCCTTCCAGTACCTAAGGTTTTCATTTAGAGCAGGTTAAAAGCTTGTTTTGTGTAGCTCTAGAGGCTTTTCACTTTCATGCATTGGAGAAGGAAATGGCAGCCCACTCCAGTGTTCTTGCCTGGAGAATCCCAGGGACGGGGGAGCCTGGTGGGCTGCCGTGTATGGGGTCGCACAGAGTCGGACACCACTGACGCCACTTAGCAGCAGTAGCAGCAGCAGAGGCCCTAAGTAGAAGTTACAGGTAGATGCATTTGAATGCTAGAGAGGAGAGAACTTTGTAACAGTTTGAGCTAATACTTTAGTAAAATGGGCACCCTCACATGAAAGCACTCACCATTGAAGGAACTCAAGCAGAGGTTGAGTTATTTTGTCCTTAAATTGACAGAATGGATTTCTGCGTGGAACAAAGGTTGTTGAAGAATTTCCATTTTTCTCTTCTACTTTGCTTTCACATTTATGAAGGGTTGTTCTTTTCAGGGTTCATCTGTTTCCACATTCCTGTCAAATAGCAAAATGAGAGAGTGAAAATAGATTATTGCCTTGAAGGATTTGGTTAGCCAACATTATTATGCATTATCCTGAAAACTGATCCCCTTTTTGAGCTAATTCTTTTCTTTTTTGGCTTAACTAAGCTTGTTGGAGAAAACAATGAACAGTGGGAACGAGACACTATAGCAAGAGGGAAAAGTTAGTGAGAACTGAAAATCAAAGCGTTAGTCCATCCCATTTGTCATAGTGGTGATTCACTGACTGTGGACTGAAGTTCGAAAGATTTCAGAAACCTGCAAACTGTGATAGTGTAAATGGAATTTCATTGTTCAACTTCCAGGAAGGTCTAAAAGGTACCTTTCCTGATTGAGGAATTTATGCTGTTACTTTGTGAAGGATGCATTAGAAGAGAGTTCTCCTAAGGAGGAGGAGAACATGTACTAGTACCTGTTTGTACTTTTGTGATAGGTGTATTTAAATCATTTGTTGTAAGGTTTGAAAGAAACCTCTTAGTTATGTAAGCTGATTGATGCAAATATATTTAAATACCTGGCTTTTAGGCAGAATGATTTAAGGACCTTTTAGTGATAAGACTCAAACTGAAAATAAGAATTAAGAACATGAAAAAAGTAGGTGTCTTTATTTCTTTGAAGTGAGATTTTGGAGTGGCTTTTAAAATAGAAAAAACTGAACTTAGCCTGTTTCATGTTTTAAACATTTATCTTGTTTGCTCATTTTACAGGCTTTTATTTTAAAGACTGTGCCAAAATTCTCACTTTGAGAATAGCCTGGATTTTGGTTGGGAAAAATTGGCTTAAAATAAAAGCTTTCTTTCTGTGATGTTGGTATAGGTTTGCTTCAATGTGTAATTGGTACAAATCAATTAAAGTGAAGATTTTATGTAACTGTAACTTTTTAAGACTTAAATTTAGAAGTTTTTATTAATGTGTGTATTTTTATGTTTAAGAAAGTGAAAATAATGTTTTGAGAAAGAGACTCACAGACTTTGAAAGCGAACATATGGTTGCCAGTGGGAAGGGATAGTTGAGGACTTTGGGAAGGTCATGTACACACTGCTATATTTAAAATGGATAACCAACAAAAACCTATATTATGGCACATGGAACTCTGCTCAGTGTTATGTGCCAGCCTGGATGGGAGGGGAGCTTGGGGAAGAATGGATACATGTATATGTATGGCTGAGTACCCTCACTGTTCACCTAAAACTATCACAATGTGGTTAATTGACTATATCCCAATAGAAAATTATTTGGATGTTAAAAAATTAAAGTAAAAATACTGTTTTTCATGTATATGAATTTTTTTCCTGAACCTACTTATACATTAAGAAAAGACTTTTCAAATATGAGTTTGAGCAAGCTCTGGGAGTTGGTGATGGACAGGAAAGCCTGATGTGCTGCAGTCTATGTGTGGGGTTGCAAAGAGTCAGACATGACTGAGCAACTGAACTGAACTGAATTAAAGTATACTGTCAAGATTTTCATTTCCTTTGCCTGCTTTTGAATGGCCCTCCTGAAGATTGTTACTGTTTACAGGTTTCTGTGACTCCACAAGTTAATAAAAAAGATTTCACTTTTTCTCACTTTATAGCTATAAGACATAAATGTGAAGTATGGGATAGTATGTGTAGGAAATATTGCACAACCTGATATTTTCCTATGGTTGACTTCTTGTAATGGTTAACAGCACTCTTAGCTTAATTTTTTCTTCCCTGGTGGCTCAGAGGGTAAAGCGTCTGCCTGCAGTGTGGCAGACCTGGGTTCAATCCCTGGGTTGGGAAGATCCCCTGGAGGAGGAAATGGCACCCCACTCCACTGCTCTTGCCTGGAGAATCCCATGGATGGAGGAGCCTGGTGGGCTACAGTCCATGGGGTCACAAAGAGTCCGACACAACTGAGCGACTTCACTTTCACTTTCACTTAGCTTAATTTATTAGAGAGGAATTCACTGTATTAAATAGTACCCTACACTCAAGTAGTGAAAGTGAAAGTGTTAAGTCACTCAGCCCTGTTCTACGCTTTGCCACCCCATGGACTGTAGCCCACCAGGCTCCTCTGTCCGGGGGATTCTCTAGGCAAGAATATTGGAGTGGGTTGCCATTCCCTTATCCAGGGGATCTACCCAGCCCAGGGATTGAACCTGGATCTCCTGCATTGTGGCAAATTCTTTACCATCTGAGCCACCAGGGAAGAGTTAGCTGTATTGCAATTTAAGAAATGCTATTGGAATTGGAAGGTGAAGATGTGGATGCTAATTATTTGTTATTTGCAAAAGAGCTCGAAAAGATAGATACCTGACCACCAGTTTTTCCTGCACATATGTGATGATCTGTGCTTTGATTCAGGCTACTGCCACGTATTTAAAGAACCTGTTGCTCTTTGCAACAGCCTGTTTACCTCTGTTAGACCAGAGCCATTGATCCTAAAGCTCTGCTTTTCCTCAAACTTGACTGTAATAGCAATATGAAAGCTAGCCCCGCAAAATTGAATTTCCAACAGTGTGGCTTTACTATTGGTGGACTTGCCGTATTTTATGTTCTAACATTTCAGGTCAGAGGTCTTGACTTCTTCAAGTGCACAAGAGTTCAAATTATAGTATATAGAGCCAAATTTGACATCTGTGTTAGAGGCTGATCTCATGACAGTATTAAGGGCTTTTGATTAGTACTTAGCAGTTTCCAGGGAATATGTTGAACTTTTTGATGTTCTCTCCATTCTGTCATCTCACTTCTTATTTTACCCCTGCTTGGAGTGATGTTCTTAATAACAGTTCTAGATGCCTTGACACACAGGCTTATAGTGTTCACCACATGTGTTTTGTATAGCAGTTAATGTCTTCGTGTATCTTGTTTTAGAGGAGGGGGAAATATTTGAATTGTTGTACACCCTATATCACCTAATAGAATGTACTTTACTTAAGAGACAATATTTTGGAATAAATACATTTGACAGTAGTGCTCAGAAGCAGAATTTTGGTTAATTTGTCAACATTGTACAGATATATTTTAAGTATGTCTTCTCTTAATAGAATAAAAGTTTGCTTATTAATGTTGCTGTAGTTTTTCCACATGCTTCATGGTTTTGACTTTGCATTTATTAATTAGAATGCTGGAATTACCCCCATTTCTTCCATCTGTGGGATGGGGAACAAGGATAGTTCTTTTAATTGCTTCAAACCCTCCCTGTGTTTTTCTAGGTTTCTAGTAATCTGAGGTTCTTAATTAGTTGCAGCTTCCACCAATTTTATTTCTTTAGCAAGAAAAATCTAGTAAAATCTAAAAGTGTGTCCAACATGCACAGTGGTAGCCTCTGTCAAGGCATCTACAGCTGCCAGTGTGCTCTGTACCACAACCAGGCTTGCCTTCCTTACACCTCACAGAAACAGTCTCCTCTCCCATGTGCCAAGCAGAGACTTGTGTTCAGAGCCAGAGATGAACGGTGCTCCATCGTCCTGTTAGACCACCAGATTTATGTTAATAATCAGATTAGACCCTTTCATCAGGGAGTTTAGAATTTAAAGAGAAAATTAATACATCACTTGTGACTTTTGCTCTGCAGGAGGTAGGCTGTGAAAGGGAAGGAAGAGATTGACATATAGGAAGATTTCTCGGTGAAGGGCTTTGTTTTTAAATCTTTATTATGAAAAATGTCAAAACATGTAAGAGAAAATGCAGTGAATTTTGTGTTCCTGTTGCACAGTTCCCAACATTTACCACCACATGGCCAGTCTTTTGCATCTGTATCAAGGGTCAGCAAAACTAAGGCCTGCTTTTTTGTAAACAAAGTTTTGTTGAAACACACTAAGCCCATTTGTCTATGTTGTTGTCTGTAGGCTGTCTTTGTGCTACAGTGACAGCACTGAGTAATTGTGACAGGGACCCGAAGGCCCCCCAAACCTAAAATACGAGTTATCTGGGCCTTCCCAGAAAATATTGGAATATGCCCATCCATTCCTCTCTCAGTAATACCTTTTTTCACCTTTTCTGTAAATTTGAACTCTTGTATACCTTTCAAATAGATTTACCAGCTTTGGACATTTTTGTACATTCTGTTTTATATTATTATTCATCGTCTCTTTTATCATTATTTTTTATTCTCATTATTCTTACTTTAGCTGAACCATTTGAGAATAAGAGTTGCACATCGTGATTTTTTATCTCTCAGTGCTTGTATGTATTTCTTAAGAACAAGTACATTCTCCTGTTACAGTAACCATAGTGCGATGGTCTAATTTAGGGGTATTGATATTGATACATACTGTTACTTAATGTGTTTCATGTTCAAATTTTGCTAATTGTTGAAATGATCTTTCTAACACTTGTTTACTCTGATACAGGATCTAGTCCAAGATCACACACTGACTAATCTTTAGTCTGGCCTCAGACTTTCTTTGTGTCTTACTATATTGACATTGACAGTTTTGAAGAATATTCCTCAGTTTGGGTTTGCTTCCTCAGAAACGGGTTCAGATTATGTTGACTGTGGTTTTAAAGAAAAGGATGAAATCCTTTAACAAGCAAAAGCTATCGGTTATAATTGAAAGAATTCTGGATCAAAAATTAAGAGTCTGAGTTCTAGTTACAAAGAAAGAATTGCTTATCTGTCATCTCAGCATAATTTCCACTCTGTATGTGTGTGTGGTGAGAAGGAAAACAAAAAAGAAATACGTTGTATTTAAAGAGCATATACTTTGGAGGTGGTGACATAGTTCTAAATAGCAGCTCTTGGTGGAGGAGCTACTGTAATTGTTTGAATGTAAGCATCTTAACATCTTAGGGCCGTTTGTAAAGGTGACAAATATATTCCTGCCTTTTCAAATTGTTCTGGGGATTAAATGAGATAACATATGTGGAGTAAAAAGTTGCTATATTATGAGATACTGATTTAAATGCAGTAGATTTGGAAAAGAGGGAAATTAATATGAATTAGAGCTGTCAAAAAGAAACATTAAAGAAGATTACACTTGACCTGTGATCTGTAGAGAATCCATGAGAAATTTTTAAGGGTGAAGCAATATGGTAAGATTAGCGTGGGAAGTAAGATTAGAGTGAGAAGATTGCAAGAACTAATGATAAACCTTAGTCTTTTGAGTTTAAAGACCTGGATTATATTCCAGCTTCTGTTTTTGGGGCTTCCCTGGTGGCTCAGAGGTTAAAGCATCTGCCTGCAACACGGGAGACCTGGGTTCGATCCCTGGGTCGGGAAGATCCCCTGGAGAAGGAAATGGTAACCCACTCCAGTATTCTTGCCTGGAAAATCCCATGGAGGGAGGAGCCTGTTGGGCTACAGGACTGAGTGACTTCACTTTCACTTTTCTGTCTTTGACTTGTTGTTTAAATTGGGGTAGATCACTTCATCTGTCTGGGCTGTATTTTCCAGCACTGTAAAATGACTTGTATATCAGTGTTCTTCCGAGAGGAGGAACATCACTGATAGGTAGGAATATTAAGGAAGGACTTTGAGCAGGAAGGAATAGAGCTGGATCTTGAAAAATGGATAGGCTCTGGATGGGACAAGAAGGAAAGTGGAAGCTGTTAGAATAAGCATACTAAATTAAAGAGGGCACCATTGAGAATAAACCTACTCTATCACAGAATAAGAAGGGATGCATGTTGGAAAGCAGTGAGAAACTGAGGTTGTCTGGTCTAGGCCCTGTAAGTAGGATGTTGGCATTTAGAGTTGTGGAATAGGAAAATGGCCCTCTCAGTTATTTGAATGAAGTTTGGTGAGATATGTATTGGAATATAACTAGATTCACCTTATGCTGCATTTTGGAATGATGGTTTGTGGATTGTTTGCTTAGGGAGCCTAGGGGCTTTTTGTTGTAGAGGAGGGTCCTCAATCCTCTCCTTCCAGAAATTTGGTGTTAGAAATACCAAGACTTAATGGAAGGAAAGGGCAAGGACAAAACACTGCAAATAAAATGACCTGGAAGAAAATGCGAGAGGTTGAAATACAGGCCCAAGGAGATTTTTGGAATGTTTGTGCATGTCAGTTGATTTTGGAGCTTCTGTTGATGCTGCAGGAACAATAAATGGTTTTGGAAGTAAACTAAAATAATCCTCAAAGTTGGTAGCCAGTGCTGTCGCCTGAACTGAGAGGTAAACCAGCAGCACATCACGACGCAGTGCGTGAGATTGTCTATTTAGAGCAGATTTCAACAGTCCCGTCCTGTGGCAGGAGAAATGGTATACAAATAATTGTTCTTTGTAGATCTCTCTGCCTCAGGATTGATAACCTTTCACCCTCCACTCATTTCTGTTTATTTACCTACCTATAAATAAAATCAATGGAAGTCTTAATTATGTGTGAATCCAGTCATTCATTGGGAATAGAAGAGCCATGGGACCGTATTTGACCACAAGTTGTTGAAACAAATTCCAGGAACAAACTTAATTGGGCTGAGTGGGAATATTCTCGATCCATAAAACTGCTGTGGTTTCTTTATTTCAAAATCTGACTATCCAGGTTTTTCTGAGCTAATGATTTCAGTAAATCCTGTTTTCTGGAGTTTCTTTCTTGTATTTGCAGTCAGTGAACCTGAATGGTTACAGTGCTAAAACTACGTATTTACTCTTGTTTTTAGAAACTGAGACAAGACAGTCCCCATATATTAAAACGTACTCATAATTATTTGTTCTCTTCTTCTTTTACTAAAATATAAACTTAAGGGAATTTTCTTTACTGCTCTGTTTTTATCATTGGAAATGATCCTGGCTTACAGTAGGCACTCAACTCATGGTAATCAAATGAGTGAAGAAATTCGGTATTTCACAGCATAATGCATAATTAATCCCAGTAATAGTTAATTATGAATTAAGCCCAATAAAAAGAGAAATCACAAATGGATTCTTCTAAAATTTCCCTAAAGTCTTTCTACTTACTCTGTTTCTCCTTCCCCCTTTGATTATGGGCTTTGCTTTGATCAGTGAAAGGGGAATATGACAAGTCATATTTTGATTTTGTCTAGCAGTCTGTTCATGACTTGGGAAAAAAATTCCATGACCAGGTTTTTAGGTTTAATTGGAAAGGACATTTAATTTCCTTTAATAAAAACCATCAAATTTATAAGTTATTCTGTACTAGCAGTTAAATTTTAAAACATTGGTAAATACTTAAAAATTTTCTACATAAAATTTATATTAAATCTTATTAAATTATCAAATTACCAATGATGGGGGTGTACAAAAGACATGTGTATAGTTAATATTTGTTATTTACATGACGGGAATTTAATTTTCTGGCTTTGGATGACTTAGAAAATCAGAAATTTCAGTGCTTTTAAAAAAAATACCTTGGAAGTAAGAATTCATGGGGCTTCCCAGGTGGCTCAGTGGTGGAATCTGCTTGCCAGGTAGGAGATGGGGGTTTAATTCCTGGGTTGGGAAGATCCTCTGGAGAAGGAAATGACAACCTACTCCATTATTCTTGCCTGGGAAATCACATGGGCAGAGGAGCCTGGCAGGCTACAGTCCATGGGGTCACACAGAGTTGGACACAACTGAGTGACACAACAATGACAATGAGGAATGCATATAATAAAGTGAAAAAAAGGTGGGGGGACTTCTTTAGTATCCCTATCCTCAGAGACAACAATGTTAAGAACTTGTGTTTTGATTCTTTTGATGGTTCCCATTATATATTTATGGGGAAATATTTTTCTTTTTTTTGTCTTTCTTTGTCTGTGAGCTTTGTATACCATTTATTGTCTTCAGCTTTTGAGTGAAATGTCCATGATAATGTCTTTGTGAAATATGTATTCTTTGAATAATGCTTGGGAAGAGAAAATCATTGTAGATTGACATAAAGAAAACATGAGAAGGTAATGAATATGTGTCCATTTCAATTCTGACACTGTCTCCCTGGAGTTAGCATCATCTCACCAGTAAAAGGATCAGTCCAACAAGACTACCCCTATTTCAGATGCCAGACACAGGTCCTAGATTGTCGCTTCTGACCAACTGGCTATAAATTGGGGTTCCTGTGACTTGATAATTTGGGCTGGATAATTTGCTAGAATGGCTCATAGAACTTAGGGAATCACTTATTTATGTTTACCAGTTTATTGTAAAAGGAAGGGTTTAGCAGAGGATACAGATGAACAGACAAATGGAAGAGATGCATGAGGCAGAGTCTGGGGAAGAGGTGCAGAGCCGCACTTGCTAGTGCATTTATGCATCAGTGAGCCAGCAGGCTCTCTGAATCCCGTCCTTTTGAGTCTTATATGGAGGCTTCATCATGCAGCATGGTCAGACCTTAGCCCAGTCACCACTCTCTCTCTTTGCTGGAGGAAGACAATGGTGGAGTTCTTTTTTGTGACCAGCTCCATCCTGAAGTTGTCTAGTAGCTCACCGAGAGTTTCCTCATTACAACTAAAGTCATTTCTATCATCCAGCAAATTCCAAGGAATTTAGGACCTCTGTGAAAAACCAAGATCTAGCATCAAATATTAGAACAAAAAACATTCCCAGTGTTAGTACCATTAGGAAGTTACAAGGATTTTAAGAGCTCTGTGCCAGGAATTGGACACAGAGTATGTATGTGTGTATGTGTGTGTGTATATTATTTCTCAGTATCAGATGGATCAAATTAGCAGTAAGGTTATTCTAGGTATACTCTGAACAAAAGTTTGGTATTTCTCTGTGTTCTCCTTGTATACGTAATGTCAGTGTAGGAATACATATCTGGGTAGAATTGAACATCAAGGAGATCCATAATCTGCCAAGTCATCCTCCATTCAGAGACTTCTGTGGGGACTTAAAGTTTGAAGCAGTTCTAGAAGTTTATTTTTGCATGTGTTCAGTTCAGTCGCTCAGTTGTGTCCGACTCTTTGCGACCCCATGAATCACAGCACGCCAGGACTCCCTGTCCATCACCAACTCCCGGAGTTCACCCAGACTCACGTCCATCGAGTCAGTGATGCCATCCAGCCATCTCATCCTCTGTCGTCCCCTTCTCCTCCTGCCCCCAATCCCTCCCAGCATCAGAGTGTTTTCCAATGAGTCAACTCTTCGCATGAGGCGGCGAAAGTACTGGAGTTTCAGCTTTAGCATCATTCCTTCCAAAGAAATCCCAGGGCTGATCTTCAGAATGGACTGATTGGATCTCCTTGCAGTCCAAGGGACTCTCAAGAGTCTTCTCCAACACCACAGTTCAAAGCATCAATTCTTCAGCACTCAGCCTTCTTCACAGTCCAACTCTCACATCCCTACATGACCACAGGAAAAACCATAGCCTTGACTAGACGGACCTTTGTTGGCAAAGTAATGTCTCTGCTTTTGAATATGCCATCTAGGTTGGACATAACTTTCCTTCCAAGGAGTAAGCGTCTTTTAATTTCATGGCTACAGTCACCATCTGCAGTGATTTTGGAGCCCCAAAAAATAAAGTCTGACACTGTTTCCACTGTTTCCCCATCTATTTCCCATGAAGTGATGGGACCGGATGCCATGATCTTCGTTTTCTGAATGTTGAGCTTTAAGCCAACTTTTTCACTCTCCACTTTCACTTTCATCAAGAGGCTTTTGAGTTCCTCTTCACTTTCTGCCATAAGGGTGGTGTCATCTGCATATATGAGGTTATTGATATTTCTCCTGGCAGTCTTGATTCCAGCTTGTGCTTCTTCCAGTCCAGCGTTTCTCATGATGTACTCTGCATATAAGTTAAATAAGCAGGGTGACAATATACAGCCTTGATGTACTCCTTTTCCTATTTGGAACCAGTCTGTTGTTCCATGTCAAGTTCTAACTGTTGCTTCCTGACCTGCATACAGATTTCTCAAGTGGCAGGTCAGGTGGTCTGGTATTCCCATCTCATTTCCTGCACGTGTAGTATGGTTTTAACTAGGTTGTTCTTTCACCCTTTACAATGTAAAATCTGTGGTCCTTAAAATAGGCTCTGAATAAATGAATGAATGTTCAAGGACATTTGAGAGTTTGAAGAGATAAGTGATTTTGAAAGAATAGATGCTTTACATTGACTTAGAATGGAAAAAGTTTCTTAGTATGTGGCTCACGACAGTCATAGCTTGAGCATTTGGTGTGTCCTGAATTTCTGTCCAGGAACAATGGATTAAAAAAGTGAGGAAAAGAAAAAAAAAGAGTCAATTTATATATTGTTAGGAAATGTATAAAAGGCCATTGACCCTAGACTTTTTACAGAAGTTTATTTTATTGATGTTGAGTGACGAGGTTGTGTTAATTTCTGTTGTATAGCAAAGTAGACTTTGTTTTTTTTCTGTTTACTGCTTACCCTGCATGGTAGAAAAAAGCAAACTGACGGGGTCAGAATGTTCACTGGTTCTTGGCTGACATTCGCCTCATGCTGCTGATCCTGTTCTGCTCTCCAGTGCTGCTTTTCTGCCCTTTGAACGAAATAGCCCGTTTTCCTTTGTTTCTTCCAGTCACTGACACAGAAGTCAAGCAGAATTGACTAAAACTCCAAGTGGGATTTGCTGACTTCTTTCAAATTAGTAAAATTAGTCTTTTACTAGTGACACTGTTAGACTGAATCATACTGTTAACATCTTTATTACTATACCAGGGAAGACGCATATTAATAGCACTTATAGAGACATTAAATTGTCCATGGTAGCAGACATCAGGGAGAACTGAGAGCTTATGCTGCCTATAAGGAACTTTCTGGAATAGGAGACTACAATTTACATGTTTGTAATTTATTTTTGATGTTTGTAAAATATTTTGATGTTTTATCTAGAAAGAAAATGATTTAAAACTACACAGATATTCAGTAATCTATATGACATTCAAAAATAAAGGTAATACTTAAAGATACTATCTCATTGTGAAGAAGGCTTAATTGAAGCTTTATTAAACTTACCCATTATTTGCCATCACTGAAAGTTGTGATTCCCAGGAGTTAAGTGTTGCTGTGTTATGTGGTAGTCTCATTGCTTCTCAGCTACTGGTTGGAAGCCAGGGAACAGGAATAAAAATGTTAGACTTATATTTTTTTAAAATATGGACATTTGATTAATCCAATACTGAATATAGATGATTGATTGTGAGGCTAATTAAAAATGGATATTATTTTGCAGCGGCCAAAGTCTTGACCCACTCCTACTTCCCTGTTGGATAACTTTCATTTTTCTTTTATTTATATCTAATATTTATCCAAAAATGATATCCCATTTTCAAAATGCCAATGAACAGTACTGCTATTAATTACTTTTTATATCTCAGTTGCTATTAAATGCTTGTTATGCATTCTCTCCTTTAGTTCTCATAGCAGCACTTCTTTATAGTTTTACAGATGAGAAAACAGATTTAGAGAAATAAAATAACCAGCCTGATGTATCATCTCAGTAAGTGGTGGAGTCACATTATTGTCGCAGTTCTAGTTCTGTGTGTAGTTTCTTCTGCCTTAAATGCTTGAATTTGGTGACGAATGGGCAAAACTGAAATAGAAGGCAGTGTGACTATTTATTGAACGAATGCACTAATACAGTTGAATCATGGTAAAGAACTAGCGTGCCCCCCCGCTTAAGCAGTTGTGTGTTGTAAAGAAATGGCTTGGCGTAGGATTATTAGATGCATGTGGGAAGGAGTAGGGAGTTTGGTGTGGCTGGAAGAGAGCAAGGACATAAAATATTCAAATTATTTTGAGAGGGGAAAGCAAGAAATAAAAATGATATGTATCAGATTGTGATATGGTTTCATAGTGGCACAGATAAACCTAGAAGATTTGAAAATGCACAGACAGCTTCATTATAGTAAACACATAAGGCACATCTGTATTTTTTTGGATTTTATTTCTTCCAGTGTTAGAATGCCAGTAGAGCGAATTAGTCTACCTTCCTGTCTATCCTTCCAGGATTTTGGGGTTAGAAACTGATGATGAAAGGAATCCCTGCCTGTTGTAAGCCTTCCAGTTTCTTTGATAAGTCTGTCCAGTTTATGTCTGTAGCACAATGAAGGGGAAAAAATAGCAAATCTTAGACCTTTCTCAGTGATTCACTTTCAGCTGTTGATAATTCTTTTTATGTAGTTCTCCTTTGTGTTACCAGTTCCTCTGATCTGGTCTGCAGTGATCAACAGGATCAAAATCAAACCATAGGTCCTAAAAAGCCAAACCTGGAAATGCCTTTTAAGAGCAGCCTTTATATTTTAAAATTTGCATCTTTATTTGTAACAGAGTGGTACTGTATTGAAATAGTTTTCAATGGTTTACTACGGTGTTACAGTTCACTAGTGTGTTTGGGTAATACAGTATTTCAGAGCAAAGTGTGGTTGTTTAATAAGTGGCCATAGTTCTAATTTTTTACCTTTGAAACAAAAATTTTACTTCCAGGGTCCTTAATTTCACATATGGTTTGCATTAGACTAACATTTGTCTTCGTTCTTCATGAAATTGATTTTGTGAATGAGTGAATCACATGTCAGTGATGTTATTGTCATAGTTTTTGGTACCTGTGCAGGTGAAGTTTTTAATCACTAGCACTCCTTTGTGAGAAGGGTATATTTGATCGTATTTGTTATGCTTTGTTCTAGGGCATTTTTCAAGCTATGTATTGTCTATTGAAAGGAGATAGGCATATCAAACAAGTATCCACAATGGTGGTAGAACTTCGGTGGGTGGTCTAAAGTTTAGCTGGAGGATATACCTCATCCTAAGTCATGAGGATGTGGGAGGTTTGGGGAACTGAAAACACGTTTGTGAAATAACACCCTAGAGATAGAAAGTAATAGTGTTTGATGATTGGATAAGCTATAGGAGATGAGGGAGCAGAAGGAGCCATATTTCTTGCTTGAGTGACTGGAGGATAGAGCCATACTAGAGAATATGAGAAGAGGAACAAGTTTGGGGTGGGAGATGAATGATGTTTATATAGTGGCTCAGACTGTAAGGAGTCCACCTGTTGTAATGCAGGAAACCCAGGTTAGATCTCTGCGTTGGGAAGATCCCCCGGAGAAGGGAATGGCTATCCACTGCAGTACTCTTACCTGGAGAATTCCATGGACGGAGGAGCCTGACAGGCTACAGTCCCTTGGGTTACATAGAGTCGGACACGACTGAAGAGCTAACACTTTCACTTCTTTTTTGTAGTTAAGTTTGCAATGCTTTGGGGACATCTAGGAGAGAATGATGTCCAGTTGGCTTTAAGTAACTGAAAGTACTATTTTAAACAAATATAAAAAAAAAAATAGGAAAGAAATTGCTTTCTTTTTTTATCCCATTGTCCCCAGTGAAAGGAATTCCATCAGAGTCATTGCCTCAGTGGAAAACGGCTGCTGCTTCAGGGGCATCCTGTTAAATAATACAGCAGAAGGAAATGCTGCATCTGTTGTTTGTTTTCAGGAGAGCGGTGCTTCCCTAGCCTCCTCCCTTGCCTTGATGGCTGCCCTCCCCAACCCCTGTTTTTTTTACATGGCATTTGAAGAACTAGTTAGTTGTACAGAATACTCTAGGTCAAAAGTATTTGGAAAATTGTGTAGGTGTGGCTGGCAAAAAAGTTGTATTTATTCGTGAGAGTACTTATACTGTCTCCTCGTGGGGGTACCATATTGTATTGATTCCATCCTACCTATGGCAGTAAGAGTATGGATATAGATTTCTTCCCCTTAAGTAAAGTGATACTCTCATTACAAATTCTTTGTTATGTTGGAATAAGAAAACTCTTTGGAAGCAAAGGCTTTGAAAAAGGACTTGAGAGATCTAGAGAGGAAGTTGATAAGAGACCCAGCACCTGATGTTCCTTATTCTTCCTCTTATTAGTGTTGTTCTTGGTCTAATAATTCCTTTGAGCCCCAGTTAGCTTGTTTCTTAAGCAGAGATAGTAATACCTACTGTACAAGCTTGTTTTGAGATTTAAATGATACTGAGTATGCAAGCAATGCAGAATTTAGTATTTATTTTGTTACTTCTAGTAAATACTGAACCTCTGGACCTCAAGTTTGTGAACTACATTGCTTTGCTTTAACCTTCATATCATCAAAACAAGCATTCTGTGCTATTAATAAGATATTTTTTAATTTAAAATTTTAAATTAAAAAATAAATTGGGAGGCTGCATCTCGTGGGCAGCTTATGGAATCTTAGTTCCCTGTCTGGGCCCATGGCAGTGAAAGTGCTGAGTCGTAACCACTGGACTGCCAGGGAATTCCCTAGATATTTTTTTAGCTTGTTAGTTAGTTTTAATATCTGTGTTGCCTTTATTTCTTAGAACTCAGAAGGTATTTCCTTCTTTCCTTTGAGAGTCTGTATTTCAGTGAGCCTAGTTTATTTTTTTTAAGACTCAAGACAATTTCACAGTTCAACCCAGTCATTACTTGTATAGAAGGTGAATTAGTCCCATAGAAGTTTAAGTTACAGGCCCAAGACCATTGATATCCTAGAGGCAGAGTAGGGATAAGGACCCAAGTGTGTTGTGAGGAAAAGGTTCACCAAACCTTTCTCTTTCTGTGGATAAATGACCTTGGTTTAATTTTCAGCTGTGTTTCATGTGGCACATAAAGGCAGAATGTCAACGGTATTACCAGTGTGGGATCTGGCAAAATGGTCCCTGATTTGTGAGTTGCATCTGGAGTGGGAGTGACTACCTGGTAGGGGAAAGTGGTACATTCTTCTGACTGAGTATGCCCCTTGATGGGTTGGGTCCCCTGGAAGCTATACCCATGAGACCCTTAAAATAAGAGGATGTTGGTTCCAGCTTAAGGTTTCCAAGCCAGGGTGGCTTCCACAGCCTCCTGTGAGTCTTGTACCTGAGCAGTCATGTGGTGGTGGTTAGGAGGAAGTGCAAAGACAGCAGCTCCTGGAGTGCACGTTCTGCTGACACATCTGGCCTGCTGCTACCCTGATGGGCTTTCCGGTCCTGTAGTGTTTGAGTGAACAGGTTACAGCTGTGGTCTGCTTAGGTCTTATGATTTCCTCTTGTCTGAATCATCAGGGTAGTTCTTTTCATCTGATTGGTTAGCCTTGACTTGAGATCAAAAGGCTGTAGAACAATCACACACAACAGATTTTCATCCTCTTTGGTTTTCCTCAAAATATTCTTTAAACAATTTCTGGCTTATTTCCCGTCTTCTGAGGAAGAGGTGAGATTTTGTTGCCATAGTCTGACCTCCACAAATCTTGCCACGACTACCACCCCCATCCTTGAGATCTAGAATTATGTTTTAGAAATGACAGTAGGTACAAGTTATAGAGATAACTCTGATTTTTTCCAGGATTTTATAGCTGAGTTTATTGTTGCACTAATAAAGAATATGGAACACGGTGGGAGGAAGGCTAACAAGACCAGAGACCCTTAGTCATTTCAGTACGTGTTGGTCTATATCCATAGTTGTGTTTAGTTCTTTTTAACTAAAATATTTTAAGGTGATGAGGGGTAGTTAAGTGTGTGTAGTGCTAGGCACAATATAAGCATTTGGTGGATGTTAAAAGATTGAGTCTATTATCTAAACTGTAGTAGGATTTAAGTGATCAGGCATTCCATTTCAGTGGCCTTTTTTCGTTTTTTAGTATCCGGCGTCTTGAGAAAGTTTGAAGTTCTTTGATATTAACTTTGTAAGAATGCTTGTATGAAAAACAGTTTGAATGAACAGACTCTGGGCAACAATTATGACGTTTCTCTTTTGCATTTGATGACTTCTGTGATGGCTTTCATAATATTATATATAATGCTAAATATTTATGTAAACCTGTCATTTGTGACACCTAGTATCTATCCTAGGAATTAGAGCTTCATAATACATAGTAAATGTAGGTAAGAACAGATATTTCAGACAGAGAAAAAAATTAGAGTAATTGAAACATGAAGGTCACTTATAGTTTGTGGATATGAGGTTCTCTTTCTAACACTAAGCTGACAACATCAAGATAAGATGCATCTTCATATGTGATTTTCCGAATACAGAGTAGCTTCCTGAGTATCTCACCGGCTCTCAATTGAAATACAAGCTGGTTCTGGCCGGCCTACTTCTGCTGCATTGTGGATGTCAGCGCCTCCCTTCCCTGTGAAAAGTCCTGATTTTTCTTACCCTACTTGCATTTTTTTCAGTTTTCTTTTAAAAAAAATTTTTTTGTTGTTGTTTGCTTGCTTTTTAATTTATTTTATTTGCTTTTTATTTGCCGCACCACGGCATGCAAGATCTTAGTTCCCCAACTGAGGATTGGACGTGTTCCCCCTGAAGTGGGAGGGCAGATTTCTAACCCTTGGACCACCAAGGAATTCCCTTTTTCATTTTTTGTAGCATTTATCACCTTTTACATAACACTTGATTTTAAATTCTGCTGGAATTTGAACTTTGTGAGGGCAAGGATTTTTATTTACTGACGTACGTTAGTGAGTTTTGTTCCACTATTGGTCAAAGGCTAACTTTTAACATAAACAATATGTAGTAGAGAGATTAATAAAACTTTTCTTCCCCTTCTTTCTCCTGCCCCCTCTTCATTTTTTCACAGTTCTGTTGTCTATTGCAGGATACATCTCATCTTAACAACCAATTAAAAGCAAACAAACAAACAAAAAAACCCCAGAAAGCAAACTACCATTTAACTTGGGTTCAGGGATGAACATGGACTTTAAATTGCACTGCATCCTGGTCTCCTGAAGGAGCATCAGGCTTTCATCTTAATTTGCATTTTCTTGGATGATTAATGTTTCACTGATGGAGAGAGTACATTTATTGCCTTCAGATCCTTTGCTGTTGATGGAGGTTTTAGTTGCTTTGATATTAGAGAAGTGGGAGAAGATAAGAAAATTGATACTTGTTTTAAATATTATTCTGTTTGTGGATAGTTTTATGAACTTGTTTTTCAAAAGATAATTGCAGTTTACTTTTTTCCCCCCAGATTTATATGTGAATTATGATTTAAAATTGTTAGAAAATGTGAAAACATCCTTTGCAGTAACTGTTTAATTCACATTATAGAAGTGATTTTTGGTGTTCAGTTGTCACTAACCATGTTAGAAAACTAAAATACAATATCATTTTCTCTTAATTAAAAATATGCAAAATAACTCTCATTTCTTCTCACCCACTACTTGGTGAACATGAGCTAGTATTGGTGAAACTTATGATCAAGATGTTTTCTTGATCCATTGGCTCTGGCCAAGAGAGTTCATTTCCAGGACCATTTTGCTATTTCTATGCCTTCATTGTTCCTTCTTGTTTGACTTTTTTTTTTTTTTTTAATACTTCCCATTGCTATTTTTATAATCTCATGGTAAGTCATAAAAGTCAACAGTTTTTTTTTTTTTTTTTAACTTAGAACCTAAGTTTTTAATCTTTGAATACGAGACTGTTCTTGCTCAGCATTCAAATGATATTTTGATGAATTTGTGGGGGAGAAAGTGGTGTCCCTCTCCTATTCCTCTGCCATCTTAGGACCGCCCCTCTAGACTGCTCTTAACTGTAAATACTAACTATTCTTTTGAACTCTATAAGCAGTTTACAAGTAGCTGATATTTATTAGTATTATTTCTGTGTGAAACATAAACATCTTTAAGGGTTTAATAAGATTAATTGTTTTTAAATCATAGTGTTACTTTTTTCCCTTATAGTAACCCAAGCTCTGTGTTCATACTTGGTGTAAAGCTATCCATCTCTGCAGAGTGTAGCCTTATAGAATAACCCCATTCTGCAGATGAGGACACTGAAGATTTGCTCATGATTGTTTGGGTATGATGTGAAAGACTTGTGTTTTTAAGGAACAAGAGTAGAAATCTTGTGTTCTTTCCTTTCTGCCTCCACTGCCTTTTAGGTCTGAAGATGTCAGAGAAATACTGGAGTTTTAGTACTCTTCCTTTCTAATTGAACTTAATTACTATGTATAGTTGCATATAAGATAGGTTTGAATGCCTTGGAAAATTTCCTTCCTATAGAATGGTTACATAATTTTAGTGGAGAATACTTGAATAATTTATTTTTGCTTGGTCTGTTACTTTTTTGATTACAGAGTGTTTTAAAAATTTTGTTTAACCTACAAGTGTTATGCTCTGTCCTCAATTGGTAGAGGTTTGGCTGGTGTTGGGCATTATTACTTCAGGGCCCCAAAGTGTTGCCTGTAGCCTTTTTTTGTTGTTGTATATTTTGAGTAAAGTTTTAGTGTAAACAGAAATACAGTCATTCATTTCTGTATTGTCTGTGGCAGCCTTGCACTGTAATAGGAGTTGAGTGGTTGTGATAGAGACTACGTGGCCTGCAAAACCAAAAATACTTACTTTCTGGCCATAGTGTCAGCCTCTATACCATTGCATGACAACAATTGCAAAGTCAAATGGAGCCCTGTATTCTTGTAGTCTCCACTGGTGCTCTATTGTAATTTGGGTGGTGGGTAGGGAGAGGAGAAATGTTTTGTATTGAACTAAACATATTGAATTACAAAAGAAAGGTGGTCGTCTTTCTTTTCATGATCCTTCCATTGAGAGTGAAATGAGTATGGAAGAGTATGTCTTTGTATCCCTCTTCCTATGTCTGTGTGTCCAGAGTGGAATAGGCAGATAACACAGTGTGTTTGCTGGTTTAAATGTTTTAAGTTTGGTGAAGTTGAAAGCAGTTCTCAACATCAGATGAGAATTAGGCATTTTTTGGAATTATGAATATGTAATTTATAATATTCAAGAGTTGGACACAACTTAGCGACTGACTAAACCACCACCAGTTTATAGTATACTGAGAATGAATTATGTTAAAAAGACAGGACAACCTTGAATTCTTAAAGAGGTGTATTTGTGACTGCCATTCCGATAGAAACATGGTAGTTGAATGAGCAATCTGTTTCAGCTTACTGAAGACAGAACATTTGTTGGTCCTGTCTAGATTGTACCAATTTTAAAAATACAAAGTCAAGCAATGAGTTCTGAAGCTTTTCTGTATGTGAGGAAATATTCTTAAGACACAAGAGTAACTCTTCTGAATCTTTGTGACAGAAATGTAGTATTTTAAATTTCTGAACCTAATATCTAATTACATGTAAATATATTTTTTCTTTTTGTGTCTAGAGTACTTCAGAATGACAATTTTCATTTTAGTAATTATCTGCTGGTATGTTCTTAATTTTTTAAAATGTTAAGCATTTTCCTTTCTATTACAAACTGGAAGTTAAAGACTTAGTTTTGGAGTGTGATTGAGAGGCTCTGCTTCACTGAATATTCATTATCACTCTGTGTGGTCACATTGGTCAAGGTAAATGTCATGTTCATGTGAACTTTCGTCCACCATTACTCTCTTTTGTGTGTGCATATATATAAAGCTCTTGTATCAGCTCACAGAAGACAAAGCTGGACTCTACAGCCTATAGCACACAGCACAGCAGAGTATGAATGGACAGTTGGTGTCTTGCACAGAAGTTCACAGCCAAGGGTAAAGTGGGTGCTGACATTCAGGCCACACTCAGCCAAGCCATTTCCCTGATATCGGGACTGTCGTCTTCTCAGAGGAAAGGCCTCCTTTTTACTTACATGTATTCTTTTAAATGATCTGAATTCTGTGCCAGGCACTCTTTAGCAGTTTGTAAATATTACGGTACTCAACTCTCATTACAGTTTATATTACAGGTGATGAGGACACTGAGGCACTGAGAGGTTAAGTACCTTGTCTTGGGTCGTCTGGCTGTAGTTTCAGAGCTGTGTGTTTCCATAGTTTAGGCTCTTCACCCTCGGTACTGTAATATGGCTTCTCTTTTTATCTCATTTGTCCTTCTGGAGTCTCATTTGTACAAAGATGCCACAGAGGTTATTGGTGGTCCTGATAGCATACTTGAAGGCTGAGTTGGAAGGAATTTGGCAGGACACGCTTAAAACACCTTATCATATTCCACTATAGTAATTTCCACGTCGAGTGATAATCCAGATTTTGTTTAAAAGGTATGAATGTACCTCTTTAAAGCAGTAATTCCTGTTTTGTGGTCTGTGTCTTTTTTCTCTCTGAGATGTCCTCATTATTATTGTCCTTGCTTTTCTAATTCATTTTTGGGGAGAAGAATTGAGTTTATCATTCATCTTTTGTTTCTTTTGTTAATCTTAAAATCAAATTAATAAAACTTCTACTCAATATGGTATGTTTCCCACTTTTGTTCTTAAAATGAGAGAAGGACTCATTTTGCAGTGCTAATATTATTGAAAGATGTGATCCCTCTGTGCCTGCCCCCTCCCCGCATAGATGAATAATTTGTCTAGTAAAGTTCCCCATCCTGCCCTTTCCTGCCACATAGTCCAGTGGTCCTCAGCGCCCATTGGAATCACCTGTAGGAGCTTTTAAATTCAACAGATGTGCAGATTCTATCCTAGACCAATTAAATCCAAGTGAAGGACCTTCTGTGTCCCAAGTTAGAATCTGAAAAGGTATTTTTGTGGACAGTTAATCCAAGACTCAACATCCCTGGCAGAGCTATTTCATTTCTGCTGGGAATGGATTGTTCAGCAGAATGATTTTTGTGTTGTCTAGCCTAATTACCTATTCAGATTCTTTGGCATCTTGAATCAAATATTCACCCCTTGGGAAGAGTAAGAAATCTAATAAGATCTAGGAATTATGTCAGTTTTTCTGACTCGTTCTGTGTCACACATCTGCTTGTGTGGTTTTAGGCAAATAGGGAAAGTTTAATTTTTTTTCAGTGTCATTATTTCTTAGATCCTTACGCTATTTTATTGTTTCCATTTACCTTTTACTTGTTTCTTCCCCTTAAACTATTTTTAAAAAAATGATTTAGCTGCTATCAGCTTTTTTAAAGAAAACAATGTCAAATCTGTCATATTTCTAAGGCAGCTTAAGTTACAGATGCACCATTAATCTAGTGACTTTTTTTTTTTTTAAGGAAAATAAATCAGTTAACAGTTACATAATGTTGATGTACTCAGTTTTTAAAAAAGTAATGGGCAATAATACATTTTTGTATCACCTCTCTAGCATCAGAGCTTAAATTTGATTCTGAGCCTTTTCTCATATTCAGATTCTCTACTTTGAAAGTTAGTGGCCTGAAAGCTTTTGATGAGTGGATGTTAGTGCCTAAAAATAAACTTTACTTTTAATAACACTCGGAACTGCCCAAACCAAACTTTAATTTAAAAATCTCTGTGGCTTAGTATGAATCTATTGTTTTTATTGTCTTTAAATGGATTGCTTACTTCCTGACAGGCATATTTTGGGGCCCTTGAGTCTTTTTGTTTTCTGCCCATAGTGGGTTTTTTTTTTTTTAATATAAATGTAATATAAAATTGAACCACATGTGATACTGCCAGTGAAACTAACCTAACTGAAGTTAATAGTTGAATGGCTAGACACCAGTGCATGTTTATATTTTGCTTTGCGTTTGTGTTCCTGCATATTTCTTATTTTTAGAAAATTTGGGATCATAATAAAATTCATTTCCCCTAAATCACTTAAATAACAAAGCGAAGTGGAAATCAGAGGCAGTGATGGGTACGTTGTGTTTGGCCTGACTGCTCTGCCTGTGGGCCTGATCTCAGGGTCAGTTTTCTTAAGATAATCCTCTATCACAGCTCCTTCCCCCTTTTCACTAACTTCCTCTTCTGGCTGCCCAGCTTACATCTGTGTGTGGTTCCCTGAGAAATGAGAATAGGGTGAGGAGACTGAGGGACATAATGCTTTGCTTTGATGAATGTATAGTTATTTGAGATTGCCATGTTGAAGAAGGCAGCTAACAAAGTCATTTTGTGTGAAATGGATCAGTGTAATTGAGAAGATTAAGTTGAAACTCTTTGATTTACAAATATATTCCTTTCTTAAAAGTTCTAGTTGGAGGTAATCACCATTATTTATTGTGCTTTCAGTCTTGTGCTAAGCAGTTTAATTTGAACTTTATCTGTGACTTTTCTGTTGTCCAGAAGTTCATTTAACAAAAATCTTTCTAAGAAGATTGATTATGGTAGGATTGATAAAATTTTCTCTTAATTCTTGAGATAATTTCCCTGCAGTTCTCCAAATTTAAAAAATTCATTTGTAACTTTTATTTCTTAAAGATACCAGTTACTCATTCTTGCTTTTGTTACTAGTTACTGGTTTCTAGATTAGATTATGTCACTGCTATGAATTATAAGCAAAAAAAAAATTTTTTTTTACTTTTTTTAGGGAGAAGTTTCATAATCCATTAGCTTTTAAAAGAGATTTATAAATCAAAGAAATTTGCCTTGAGAGATTGCAGGGTATTATGTTTGAAAATCAGTCAAAATACACTGTTATGCTGTTTTTTATAGGATTTTTCATCTTAAAAAAAGCCTGATTATGTATGTCTGCTGAATTAGCAGTGTCTGTTTCTATACTGAAAGCTCATTCTAAGATTAATACTTCATTTATTTTAGGTAAAATGTTCTGAAATTTATAGATTCTAAAAGCACAGCTTTTTGTTTATAGATGAAATTAAAGCCTGCAAACATTTATTTTATCACAAGAAGTGAAGCACATGGGTTTAGTTTATGTAGTACACTAAGTAGTTCATAGAGTCACAGATTTTATGATGTGGCTTATCATAGTTTTTTTATTTTAATGGCAAAAGATCAACCTTTATTGGCTTTCTTGGAAGTGATACTAAAATTATTGGTATAGCCAGGCTCTCCTAAGTATTAAAAACAAAGCAAAACTACCTGTTGAATTCTTCCTTGCTATTGTGATTTGTGTTGTAATTCAGTTCTACTGTGTTTTATTGTCAAATATGTTTGTACCTATTCCTGCACATAATAGATACTATGTAACTTTATCGTCATGTGTATCCCACAAACTGTATGCTCAAGGCATTGTTCTTAGCTCTGTGGTGGGATAGCAAGATGAGCAGATCAGTCCCTGGCCTGGGGAAGCCTGATAGGGGAGGCATGGGGAGACCATGAGGCAATTCAGAGTTGTGGTAAGGGAGACATGCACTTCTCTCAAGCAGTAAGTGAGTAATCAAGGGAGGAAGCTGATTTGGGCTGAAACTTGAAAGAAGAGATGGGCCAGGTTTGTGGGCAAAACCACAGTAGAAGGACATTTCTGCCAAAGTAATGGGCAGTGTCATGGCAGCCAAAGAGTACTGAGAGCAGGGAGGGTGATCTGCTGCAGCAAGAGTAGAGGAGGTTGAGCGAGTGAGATTATAAAGGCAGGTGTTTAGGATACATAATGGTTTTGGGCTTTTTGGCCAGTTGCATTGCTTTAGTACAGGTGGTTTTAATATATATTTATCCTATTGGATTATCTTAAGTCACCTGTGTTGTTGTTGTTCAGTTCCTCAGTCATGTCCAACTCTTTTTTCAGCCGCATGGACTGCAGCACACTAGGCTTCCCTGTCTGTCACTGTCTCCTGGAGTTTGCTCAAACTCATGTCTGTTGAGTCGATGATGGCATCTAACCATCTCATCCTCTGTCATCCCCTTCTCCTCCTGCCTTCAATCTTTCCCAGCATCGGGTTCTTTTCCAGTGAGGTGGCTCTTGACAGCAGATGGCCAAAGTATTGGAGCTTCAGGTTCGAGCATCAGTCCTTGCAATGAATATTCAGTGTTGATTTCCCTCAGGATTGACTGGGTTTATCTCCAAGGGACTCTGAAGAGTCTTGGCCAGCACCACAATTTGAAAGCATCAGTGAAAAGATGCTTGCTGCTCAGAAGGAAAGCTATGACAAACCTAGACACCATATTAAAAAGCAGAGACATCACTTTGCCGACAAAGGTCCATCTAGTCAAACTATGTAGTCATGTACAGATGTGAGAGTTGGACCATAAAGAAGACTGAACACTGGAGAACTGATGCTTTCAAAATGAATCGACCAGGAAAATATTAATGCAGAAACCAAAATATAGCCCTATGTATAATTTTTAAAAGTTTCTGGAAATTCCCTGGTGGTCCAGTGGTTAGGACTCTGTGGCTTCCACTGCAAGGGGCATAGATTGGACCCCTGGTTGTTAATACACCATTTTCCGTAGATTTATTTACCCTTCAACTCCTAGAATCAGATATTTAACCCCTTCAGTATTAAATCACTCTTGTGGGCTTTTCCCATGAGGAGCTGTCACCTGATAAAAGCTAAATGAATGAATGAAGAAAAGAAGGGAAGAGAAAATATATTTAGAGAAAACTGAGATTAGAGACCTCTGTGAGAGTGATGACAGGACTCACCACAAAAAAATTAAGAGGAGAGAACCAGGGAGGGGGAAGTAAAGACTAGCAACAGGAATAATCTGATTTAGTATTTCCCAAAGGTACATGTCTATAAGTTTGTGTGTGTTGGGTGTATACACATCCTAGTAGTGAAAGCTCTCCATTGAAGTACAGTGTTTAGTTACTCCATATATGCTCATTTTAGATTTTAAAAATTAAATGTTTTTAATATTTGATACTGCGGTTCAACTTGGCTGTGGTATCAGAGAGTCATGTATAACGTATGGTCCATAATGGTGTTCAAAGGGTTGGAGTTCTGCAGAGCGACAGTGGCACGCCCATTCACTCATTCTATTTCTGAAAATTGCCATGTATTGGGGCTTATTACTATAAGTTTACTAGTGTTTGATTATGTAGATTTGTGGATTATATTATTCAGTTTTAACCAAACCCCATAAAATAGACTAATAATGTGAAGATTCCTACAAAGAAACAGAATATCAGAAACATGAACAAGAATAGGAAACAAGAAAATGGTAGGGCAGGTACTTAAACAGTTAGAATAAGCTTTCCACCTTCCCTGATCTAATCATTTTAGAAGGTGGATGAAAAAATTAGAGATTCTCAAGAAACACATTTGACATATAGTATGATTTCACTGTTGGTACTGATGAACCTTACTGTTAAGGATCTAGAATGTTGTAGGAAGTTCAGTAGCATATATTAGTTATTTATAAATAACTAGAATGGAGAAGGCGATGGCACCCCACTCCAGTACTCTTGCCTGGAAAATCCCATGGACGGAGGAACCTGGTAGGCTGCAGTCCATGGGGTCATGAAGAGTTGGACACGACTGAGTGACTTCACTTTCACTTTTCACTTTCATGCATTGGAGAAGGAAATGGCAACCCACTCCAGTGTTCTTGCCTGGAGAATCCCAGGGATGGGGGAGCCTGGTTGGCTGCCGTCTATGGGGTCACACAGAGTCAGACACGACTGAAGTGACTTAGCAGTGGCAGCAGAATGAATGTATGCCAGTCTACATAGGTTAGAGCTCAAAAATTCACGAAAACTTGTATGGTAAAATAATTGATGTCCATAATAAATGACACTGAGGTAGACAGAACCTAGCAGTAATCTAGTTTTTGTTTGGATTCAATCATGATGTCTATAGAACATTTTCCCCAATAGGTGTTAGTAAAGATCTACTGAGTAGCTCAGTGTTTTGTGCCAGAAAGCCTTGAGGCTCACTTACCTGTCTTGAAGCACAAGAAGCCGGTGAAATATCATATGTTGATATAACCGTTTATAATTTCACTTATAAATGTGTGGTGTGTTTAATAAATATTATTTTAATTCCTAGATCTTCTTACAGCTCAGCTACGTGAAAAGTTGTATAATAGCACTGAAGTTATTTAGTGTGGCCTTGGTAATCAGCAGAATGAGGGTTTCAGTCAATTGAAGATAAAATCAGAGAGGAGCACATTTCAAGGGATTGCATTTTTTCTGCATATATTTGGTGTATTTGCCAGGTTATCTTTTTAGTGTTACTGGCTTAACACTTTTTGGTGTATGAAGAAAATCTCTTGCATGCCTTCGTGTGGCATCAGCTTGTACTCTTATAGAAAGGTGCGCTCTGCTTGCCCATGGTGGGAGCTGCACTGGTCAGTGTCTCACCCGAAAGCTGCCACTCTGAAAGGGTGTGTGAAAAACCACTGTGTACTTGCAGACAATGGACTTGAAAAATAATGTGCTGTGCCCCAGCAATTGAGAAGACTGGGTAAACTCTGTAGAATAGAAAGTCTGAAGAGATTTCCAGTTTAGTACATTTTGATTGAAATTGTTTCAAAACCAGTGATGTTTTCTCTTAGTCATTAAACAGAATATGTAACATATAAGTTTATAGTGTTTTTCATGGCTCTTGCTGGTAGATTAGGAACCTGCCATACTGGGCCCAGTAGTGGTGATATTTGCGTGAGTTGAGTTGAATGGTGGTGAGTGCCTCCTTTATGCAAATTCATCTCTTGAGCCTCATTTTGTTCATTGTGTCAACTTTTTAGAAATGTTGTAATGATTCAGTGCCTGCTGTGTACTACATGCTCAAAAGTTGCTGCTGTTTATGACAACAGTTGCTTAGGGAGAGAAACATACTCTCTGGTGGGGGCCTTGAAGATATAGATATAGTATTTCCTTCCTGTAAAATTTGGAATGAGAAATTTTTTCAGCAGAATGTGTTTTAGGATGCACTGAATATTTTACTTTCCTTTTTCCTCAGCTTCAGCAACAGCAACTTGTGATTGGCGGTACCAGATACTCAGTTGTACATCCCCACATCAATGCACTGCCAATGGTAAGAATTTCTCCTTTTTCTTCTGTCAGAGATTGTCTTAATTGCTCTTTTTATTATTGTCTTATTTTTAAGAACCTGTTAAAAATTTTTAAGTTTTCCACAATTTGACAAAATTCATTTGTTCCCAAACTGAAGAACTGTTTTTTAAAATATGTAATTTAAGGTACTTAGAAAATAATGTTTGATTATTTATTTGTTTTCTAAGGCAGAACACTTGATTTGAAGATTTCCATTGTCTTTGCTGTGGTTATCAGAATGAAGAGTACTAAACTCAAGTTACAGTGGCAGTAATACCTCTTGTGTTTTTGTCCATCATCTTACTGAAATTGTCATATCACATTTCTCATAATATTTATAGTTAATGGGCAGTTAAATGGCTAAAATTCTACCTGTCTTTAGTAAGTGGATAATTATTAGGAGAAGCATTCTTACTTATTTAACAAGATTGTTTAGAATCTTTTCTCTGTGGAATGAAAATCTGTCCACTGTGTGATACAGCAAAAGACCACTAGACTGTGGGAACTGGGATTCGCTCTCTGCTGCATATGTCTTGTGTGACTTGGCAGAAGCACTCTTAAAAAAGTAGGTGATAGCACTGGACTAAATTTCTAATGTTCATTCTAGCTAGGCTAAGTGATCTCATCACTGTTACTTAGAAATCAGAGTGATTTTTACCTTACAAAAAGTAATTGCTAACATAAGTGATATGGCTCTGTTTTTGGGGGATCAGGAAATAGAATGAATTATGAATTTTTATTTATTTTTTTAAGAATTAATGTCTTACAACAATGTTTTCTATAGTGCATTATCAAAACTTTTAATTATTTTTAGTCAAATTTTCATTTTAAATATTAAATTAGGGAGCTATAGAAACTGATTAAGTTTTATGGAACTTGGTGGGAAATTATAGATGCATCTGTCTGAAATAAAAAATACTAAAAATTAACTAGAACCAGAATGAGTGAGAGCGATACGCAAGTTATCTGTGAAAATATTTCTAGGAAATGATTCATTTTAAAAATGGACGTGTCAGCGTGTCAGAGTTCCTCTGCCTGAGCTATCTTCTGTATTCTTACTGCTGATGAGAAAATGACCTCTCCCTGTCTCCAGTCTCCCTTTTCCCATTCTCCTTCCCCTCAGTAGGTAATGGGGAATGTTGGGGGAAAAAAGGATTTTTGTTCTGTCTCTACCTAGCACAAGGATGACATGGTCGTTCATTCATATATGAAATATTTATGGGTTCTTTATGGTACTTGGGTGATTCATTAACCATCAGTAAATCTTCTGTTTCTTCTGGAGCACTACAGTTTCTCACATAAACAGCTCATCAAGCATTTTGAGTAACTGTTTTGTTTGAAGTTCACTTTTGAAACCTGTGCGTTTTTCTTGGTTGTTGGAGTCTTAGCTATTTGTGGCATGTCTCCCCCAAGAAATAAGTTGCACAGACCTGTTGGATGTCTGAGAGCCAATTGTGATGCTACTGGTTCTCTCTTCTAAGCGCCTACCTTCAAGTGACTTTGTAATGTACCTCTCACATAGCCTGTGTGTTGTTTTGTTTGGGAAACAGCTTGTAGACTGTATTTTAAATTCAGCTATCTCAAGCATATTTGCCAATTTTTTGAAAAATCCCTGAAGTCATTTTTAAGTCATTTTTATATATGGCTTATGCTTTACCTCTTTTTATCCTTCTAATACGTTTGTCTTGATTGCATCCTTATGCCTCTCTTTCCCTTGACTTTTTAAAATAAATCAGTAGTTAGATTTAAAAGATTAATTCAGGTTTTTCTGCATTATTTGGGGATGGGGGTAGGGTGACAGAAGCCGTACGTAGTGAAGCATAACCTGTAAGTAGCAACCAAATGTAATATATGAATTTTGTTGTCAATCTGTAAAACTTCAAATTAAAAGGATGTATGGTGATATTAAGAAATTACTGTCATCACCTTACACTACCCCAAAACCAAATAAACCAACCCCCTAACCCTCGCAACAGCCAAAAACTGTCACAGGAAAGTAACAAGTACAGCAAGAATGCAAGGAGATCCAACCAGTGCATCCTAAAGGAAATCAGTCCTGAATATCCATTAGAAGGACTGATGCTGAAGCTCTAATACTTTGGCCACCTCATTAGAAAAGACCCTGGTGCTGGGAGGGATTGGGGGCAGGAGGAGAAGGGGACAACAGAGGATGAGATGCTCGATGGCATCACTGACTTGATGGACATGAGTTGGAGCAAGTTCTGGGAGCTGGTGATGGACACGGAATCCTGGCGTGCTGCAGTCGGAACATATTGTAGGAGGTACTAAGTAATTTAAGGAGAGGCGTATAATATTGATTTGTCTCTGTGACCATTGATGGTCATTACCTAGATCATCTCTTATTATTTATTATCTGTAATATTTCTATAAAAAGAAACTTCCCTCATTAGGTATTTGGTTACTCTGTGGCACAGTTTGCACAGAAACGGCATACCAAATTCTTGATTCTTGCCTTTATTTACCAGTTTTCTGTATCTGTAGCTCTATTCCTGTTTTGTACATAAGTTTATCTGCCAATATTTAAAGTGCTAAGTTGTTTCATAGAATGCTGGGAAAAGTAGACCAGAAAGAACTTTTACAAAAAGTGTCTCTCTGAGCTTGTGAATTTAAATAATTTGATTTTTTACTGCATTGTAGTTTTTATCTTTTAGGATACTCAGGTTGTCTTAGCCTAGGGAGCCTTTTTAAGTTGACTTCTGAGCGTTTTTGATAGGACTCTGGTCTCTGATAGCTTCCCTGCTTTGTGACATGACAGGATGTTCCTGAGCTCATCTTCTCCGTGTCCTTCCTCAGTCCTCAACTCAGCCGTGTCTCCAGAAAGTCGAGTTCCTTTTAGTGAGAAGCAGTATGTAGAGCCCCAGTTTTGTGCTGAGGGCATTTGTTGTATTCTGGATATGTATCTGGTGTGTCTGTGATACATCTGATAAAAAGTTTGGATTTTAATTTTTCAAGCTTAAATTCTTTGATTTCAATATTTCCATCCTTTTTCATGCTGAATAATGTCTTTTTCTAATGGTATTTACGTAAACTTGTTTCTTTTGTATATTTATATTGCATATTAGTATAATGCTATATATGTATTTAACATGTGTAAAACATTAAAACTATAAAATAAAGTGTGTAAGATATAAATATGTTAATATATTTTACATAGTATAATTTTTATATTTATAAATATATATTTATATATTTAAACCATTACCCCCAATATGATTACTGAAAATAGCAATTTTATTTTTTTTCTTTTGCCCATGTCCCACTGGGGTTTACATTCAAAGTAAATCCATTTATATGATTTTTCCACCAACTTGGTCAGAATCAGGTCCATTTGTTTCATTTTATTTTTAATTCTTAGGGTTTGAAAATACTGATTTAATCTTGTTTATAACTTTATGTAAAACACTGGTATTACTTCAAAATGAAGTGTGTACTTAGATTCTTCTCCTTATAGGTAACCAAGTTTAGCTTAGGTTGCTATTTTTAAAAATATAAACAAACCTGTGAGTCTGTGTATGTGAGTGTGTGTGTGGGTGTCTAGACACACTCACACACACACACACACACACACACACACACGCTTTGTTTTGTATGTATAAGTAGAAGACGAGCTCAGTAACACCCTGTCTTGTCACAAAGCAGAGAAGCTATCAGAGACCAGAATCCTATCAAAAACGCCCAGAAGTCAACTTAAATGTTTTGTATAGTTTTGTATAGAAGTCCACAGAACGTTTGGAGACCACCTTTATAGTACTGTATAGAATTAGTCCTCTGTTTTTATAATAGCTGAGTAGCAGTTCATTACCTAGATGTAGCTTAGCTGTTTCATGAATGAGAGTTTTAGGTATGAGCATGTAATTTTGAGGCAGCTTGCCAAATTCTCTTCCTTAGGCTTTATGCCATTCTCTGTTTTTCCCAGTAATGTGTGAAGGTGCCTGTTTTCCCACTTGTAAACGGTATATAGTCAGAACCTTTTGGATATATACATATTTTATTTCATAGTTGAAAAATGGTGTCTCAATTTAGTTCTCATTTGCATCTCACATGCTTTAGAGCAGTTTGTATGTTTTTTCCTTTGAACTCTTCCAAAGATAAATTCTCATTTTTCAATAAAAGACTATCCATTTTTGTCGACCAGTCCCTTTAGGCCTTCTCTTTTCTCTTTTTTTGTAATTCTCCAGTCATCGCACTGCTTCTAAAACTTAATTTGGTTTAACAAGATTTTCCTACTAAGAATAAAACCTCACTGACCAGTTGTCAGGTTTGATTTCTGTAGAATCAGACCCTTGATTATAACCATTTTTTTTGAAAGCTGAACCCAGAAAGTTCCTGTAAGGAAATAAGAAAAGGAAGATAAGGAGACGAGTACAGGATACAGGTTAATATTTTAGGCAGTTGGAACCATTTCTTGTTGGGACCTTTGGAAGCTGGTGTAGAACATGCCCCTTAGTTCTTCCACTCAGTGGTCACGAAAGGGGCAATTTGTGCAACAGCTCCATTCTTTATTGGTGGAGTTATGCTTTGGAAAGGGCAAGACATCAGCTCCTTAGTACTCTCTCCTGACGTCACTGACCAGATGACCTTCAGGTGTTTGCAGTAAGAAAGTGCCTACTTGGTAAGGAGAACAGTGAGCAGGGCTTGTGGCCTGGGCGCTGCCAGTGCCCACTGGCTGTTGTGTCAATGGATATTCTAGTCTACTTGCAACTACATTTCTCAGTGTAAATTAGTTAATCTCATTCATAAATTGCCCTACTGTATTTTGTTAACATCTCTTCTCCTAGAACTTGATTATCCTAAGAGAATTAATAAAAGTAATTTATGACTTGCTCGACTGAGGATAAGACCCCAGAGTTGTAACCCTTTTGAGAGGTAACTCCCCAAGAGCAGTGTGGTGTGTATTGAGGAGCTAACGATCTGTTACTTTTTGTTCTCCACTTCTCAAGAATATCATCTATGAAATAATTTGTTCTGTTCACTGTAGAAAAACTCATTATTATTTTCATCCACTATCGTGATTTTGAAGTGGTATTACTAAATGTGAAGATTGAATGGTACTGCCCGTATAGACAGGATTGTGTGAAGTATTCATTTTATTTTGGTGGAGAGTTTATGTCCCTGAAGAACTAATTTTCAAGTCAATAGTAAGAGAGTTACAGTGAAAAACTCTATTAGTTTTGTGGATTTTTTATTTCTTCCCCTTTGAATGGATGAAACTGAAAATAATAGCTACAGGCTGAATTTCTTTCAGAAGTGTCTGTGCTTTTGCATATGTCTGAGCAGGTATCCCTTTGAAAAATGTATGATTTATTTTCTGTAAAAGCAAAATAAATGATAAACTCAGAAAAGCAGAGCACATGCACATTGGAGTTGTATGTTTTTTTTTTATAAGATTCTTTTTGATATGGACCATTTTTAAACTCTTTATTGAATTTGTTATACTATTGTTACACTATTCTGTTTTATATTTGGGGTTTTTGACCGCAAGATATGTGGGGTCTTACTATAGCCCACCAGGCTGCTGTGTACATGGAATTCTCCAGGCAAGAATACTTCAGTGGGTTGCCATTTTCTTCTCCAGGGGATCTTCTGACCCAGGAAGCAAACCCCAATTCCAGGCAGATTCTTTACCATCTGAGCCACCAGGGAACTCTACAGTTTTCTAAAAGGAGAGATGAAGGAGAAGAAAAGAGTGTGTGTGTGTGTGTGTGTGTGTGTGTATATATATATTCCCTTGTAGTTCAGTTGGTAAAGAATCTGCCTGCAGTGCAGGAGACCCCTGGGTTCGATTCCTGGGTTGGGAGGATCCCCTGAAGAAGGAAATGGCAACCCACTCCAGTATCCTTGCCTGGAAAATCTCATGGACAGAGGAGCCTGGTGGGCTGCAGTCCATGGGGTCGCAAAGAGTCGGGCATGACTGAGCAGCTAACACTTATCTCCCTGACCAGGGATGCACCCCCCGATTGGAAAGCAAAATCTTAACCACTGGACCACCAGGGAAGTCCCTGGAGTTGGGTTTAACTGAATGCCTTCATCTTTACCATTAGATGTTTGTTGTGTGGTGTGAGGCTGATATGACTGATCAAGATGAACCTGAGTGATTGTGGCATCATTTAGAAGGCAAAGTGTAGATTCTTATATGGATTTAATCCTTATATTAAATGTAATAGTTGACTTGTTATGGTGAAATAGTTAAAAGTTGTTATGGTGAGTAGCCGTATGGTGTAATAATTAACTTGTTATGGTGAGTAGCAATTAAAAAATTGATCTTCATATGTCATATAATCTTGGCCTCTGTTCTACAATTTCTTAGTATGAGGCACCATGCAACCAAAAATAAAATATGGCTCTTTATGTCTCAAGGAGCCCAAAATAAAGTTTTTCCAACTTCTCACACTGACTATACTATGTTAAATTCAGTCTTAATAGGATCTGACACATCTAGGATCCTGGATGTGTTGTGTGTTGGGCTGTGCTGTGCTTTGCTTACTCAGTCTTGTCTGACTTTTTGCGACCCTTTGGACAGTAGCGCACTAGGCTCCTCTGTCCATGGGATTCCCCCGGGCAAGAATATGGGAGTGGATTGCCAATTTGTTCTCCCAGGGATCTTCCCTATCTAGAGATCAAACCTGCATCTCCTGATTAGAATTGGGCTCCTGGTCCAATACTAGCAATATAGCCGAATTTGAAACTACAAACCATATTTCATGGACATACTGAAGCCAGTTAGAATCTTCTTTTCCTTGCTTTCTTTCATTAATCCATCCATCTTTCCAGGGGATAATACTGCTTTTAAAAAACATTTGCGTTTTAATTTTTTGTTCCAAAGAAAAACTAACATACTGAAGTTTGAGAGGTAAAAGAAACTGCCAAATTTAACAGATACTGTTTGTTTTCTTCTTCACGTTCTGTCCTTTTCTGCAAGCTAGTTAATTTCAGTCATTTCTTTGGTTTTTCTCCTGATTCTTTTAAACGGAATTTCTTCACAATGTCTATTTTTTCTCCTATGCTATGATTACTATTTCCTCCTGTCAGGAGGATCTGTTTTTTTAAAAAGATGCTAGTGTTCTTATTTTTCTACCTACTTTCTATATATAAAAGACCATCTCACTTGACATTCATTTCCAGTTAAATTTTAGTGGAATCATGTGAGTTCATTGTAATCTGATATTTTTAAAACATGACTCAATGTAGGGATTTATGAGTTTACAACAAATCACAGAGATATATTTTAAATATGTAGGAGACACCAAGACATTTTGATTAGCTTACAGTTTTTTGACACATAAGAAAATGTAAATTAAAATCAGACCAACAATGGAAAGATGAATGAGTGTTCTGAAAGAGAGTAGATAGATATTTAAATATCTGTGTAACTGTGAGTCTGTTACCATCTCTGTTTTATAGGTGAGGAAACCATTTTTCCTGTTCATAATGGCTTAGATAATAAATTGTAAAGTCTGAAGTCTAAACCAAGTCTTTTCCCACGGTTTTTTCTTCTCTTTAGAGAACGTGTCTGTATTTCTGTTCTGAGATGGAAATGATAGGGACTGTGGCATGATGGAATTGGAGTGGAATTCTGGGTTCTCACAGAGATTGTGTCTTGCCTTTTATATTACATGAGGGACAGTTAAGGAATGAAATTGTTGTAGAGGCCTTTAAAAAAAATTATATTTGCATTTGCAAATTTTCTTAAGCTTTTTATTATTTTCTGGCTTCACTTGTGGCTCAGCTGGTAAAGAATCTGCCTGCAATGCTGGAGACCTGAGTTCAATCCCTGGGTTAGGAAGATCCCCTGAAGAAGGGAAAGGCTACCCACCCCAGTATTCTGGCCTGGAGAATTCCAAGGACTGTACAGTCCATGGCGTCACAAAGAGTCAGACAGGACTGAGTGACTTTCACTTGTTTCTGGCAGACAGGGCAAATTGTTGTTTTCATTGGAAGGGGGGATTTGATATTTTGCCTGATATTTCAGAAGTTAAGTATCACAGTGAAGCATCTGAATTGATATTGTGTACTTTTTAAACACATTTTGTGTTTCCTTCACCAGTCTTTTAATTCATTTGATGGAGGGATGTTTTTGTTTCATAAAGTCTTTTAATGTATTCCTTGTACACTTTCTCCCCTCAGTTGCAAGTAGGATAGAATCATCAGTGGTTTTTCATAGAAATAAAGTTAATTCATTTATTTTGAAATGATCCATAAGTCATTTGTCTACTTTTTCCCCCCCTTTTATTGAAGTTTCTACCTGTAGTAGGGATGGAAATTTATTTCAAAACCAGGCTTTCTCTGATTTGTCCTTCTGCCTGTAACAGAACAGGTCTCATAACCGTCAGTGGTATACTGTGTGTGTGTGTGTGTGTGTGTGTGTGTGTGTGTGTGTGTGTGTGTAGGAGGCAGACAGATAACTCATCGCGACACCTTGGTCTTACCTCTCCCGCCCTCCCACCCCACGTCTGCAGCTGCACTGGGCGCCGTGGCAGCCACTAGTGATGTGATGTGTAACTGTTGAGCTCTTGAAAAAGTGACTAGTTGTAACTAGTGATGTGTAACTGTTGAGCTCTTGAAAAAGTGACTGGTTGTAACTAGTGATGTGAACTGTTGAGCTCTTGAAAAAGTGACTGGTTGTAACTAGTGATGTGTAACTGTTGAGCTCTTGAAAAAGTGACTAGTTGTAACTAGTGATGTGTAACTGTTGAGCTCTTGAAAAAGTGACTAGTTATAACTAGTGATGTGTAACTGTTGAGCTCTTGAAAAAGTGACTAGTTGTAACTCAAATATGCTGTAAATATAAAATGTACACTGGATTTTGAAGAGTTGTTTTTGTTTTCTAAGTGAAATCTTAGTCTTGCTTGGATCTCAAGAGATGATATTGTTTGGATATATTGGATTAAATAAAAATAGACTATTAGAGTCAATTGCCACCTTAAAAACCTTTTTTTTTCCTCATGAGTCTACTAGAAACTGACAAACCTTTGGTTAGCATTGTGTGTCTGTTGACAGTGTTCTGTACCTTGCTGATCACAGCTACCTGATGTAAAGGTTCTCCTTGTCTGCCAGAAACAAGTAACTAGAGCAGTGAGAAACTTCAGGGCCCCTGCGAGCCGTGCAGAGCATGTGGGCTCCTGTTTGCAGCAGCGTCCCGTCTCAGCACCCAAAGCGCCCTCCCCTGGGGCCGCGGCTGGGTGCTGCACACCCGCCCAGCTCTGCTGTCCGTGCGGAAATTCTCAGAAAAACATGAATGGATAACAACAGAAAGCAATGATGGAACAGTAGGAAATTGCACGGGAAGCTTTTGGGAGATATTGTTTACTGTAACCTACCTGAAGTTGGGGTAAAATTGAACAGACAAGGAGTCTGGTGCTTTGGAAAGTGTGAAAGCTGCTAGTGAACTCTGTTCTCCTCTGTCAGGAAAAGTAACTGAAATTAATAAAGCTCCAGCAGAAAATCCAGGACTTGTCAACAAATCTTATTATGAAGGTGGTTAGCTAATCAGGATGACACTCAGAAACCCTTCAGAACTAGATGAGTGAGTGAAGAAGCATATGAGAAGTACATATAGTCTATTGAGGAGTGAAAATGGAACCCCTAAGTAAACTAGTTTGAAACAACTTAAAAAAAAATTAAGATCTGGGGAAACTGGAATGACCCTCAGACAGTTCCTAAAATTAGATCATGGGACGACATCACAAAGCTTAAGTTGTCGTTGTTCATTTGTAAACAATGAGGACCTAAATGTTAGAGAAGGGATGCTAATCACTTAGTTTTGGTAGAGCCTATAACTTGAACCAAATCCCCTCATTTGTAGTTGAGTTTTCTTTTAATCTATGTCATACAAATTTTATAGAATTTGAATATTCTTCAGAGGTGAATCATGAGTGCTTTCACAGGACCTCAAGAGGAGGTAGAAAAATTGTCTTTATCAGTTTCCCTGGTGGCTCTGACAGTAAAGAATCCACCTGCCAATGCAGGAGACTCGAGTTGGATCCCTGGGTCAGGAAGATCCCCTGGAGAAGGAAATGGCAACCCACTCCAGTATTCTTGCCTGGAGAATCCCTTAGACAAGAGGAGCGTGGTGGGCTGCAGGCCATGGGGTCACAAGGAGTTGGGCACGAATGAGCGACTGACACTTTGAAAGCATCTTTACTAGAGATCTCTAGGTTTTTTCCCCCTCCACTACAGTTAAGAGCTTAAGATACAGACTGTCAGGACAATTTTCTTTTATTACAGTTAGACTTTTATTCTCATCTATTTATGTTATTCTCTTATTCAGTGTTTGCTCTCTTTTGTGTACACTTGCTTCCTTGTCAAATCACTTTTCCCTTGATTTTTCAGTTATAAAGTTTCTATTTGGTTCTTTTAATATTTTCTACTTATGAGTTTTTACCATCATTTCAAGTGCCTACCCTTCCTCTATGGAGAATGGACTATTAAAATAGCTACCTTATCTTTGATAATTCTCACATCTAGATCATTTTGAGATTGACATCTGTTACTGCCTTTTTCTTTGAGAATTAGATTTTCTTGATTCTTTGTATGTTGAGTAACTTTTTTATTGTATCCTTTCAGGAGATTATTATTATTCTGTTTGAAACTAGACAGGTCCAGACTGAACTTTCTGTGTCACAGACAGTGGTTCCACTGTGAGTTCAGTTTTCAAAGCCTTTATTCTGCTGCTTTGGATCTCCTCATGTGCACACCTCAGGCTTAGTGTGGGACCCTGACAATAGCTCCTATCTTCAGTTCTCGAAACTTTTACCTATTTGAGTATGTTTTGCATACACATCTTGGGATGAGCTTGGGACTTGTGTTGGTTCGTATACAGAATTACAGGATCCAGCTCCCAGAGGCCTCTCTTTCTGGTTTAGTTGAGCTCCTTTGGTTCAAAGGGACTGACTGGCTCAGTCGGGGTCTTGAGAGAGAGAAACATGGGAAAGGGGGTTATGTCAATTGCAGTTTTGAATATGTGTACTTTTAAGAATAGTAGGGAGTTAGAATTACCAAAAATGGAGTAGTGGCTCCTGTTGGACAAGTGGTCCCACAAGTACTGACAGCCATCTCTGGACAACATGAAAAAAAGTATGAGGACATTGTAGAGCAAACAAACAGAAATAGAAACTGGTTTGGAGTGGCCTTGGGTGAGTTTCCCAAGTTGATGGTGTTCTGTCTGAGAGCAGGCTCCTCTTGGGTGGTTTGAAGTTTTAAACTGGCTTCAGGAATCAGATAGTTGAGAATTACCACAGCAGCTGCAGAGTAGTGGAGCTCAGCAGGAGGAAGAGGGAGGAAGTCTAAGAAAGGAAAGAACCTCAGAGGTCGAGTACCAAATTCTGGGTATAAACTCTGTCAAACACTGGGGCCGACCCCTAAACTTGGAACCAGTTCGAGTATCAGGAAGAGAATAGGGAAACTGTGCTTTATTTGTGTCACAGAGTATTACCAACAGTTGAAGGAGAAAACTATTGGTACCTGAAGCAATTTGTACTAAACTCTGAAACATGCTGAGTGAATGTAGTCTTACGTGAAACAGGACATAATGTATAATTCCTTATACAGTGTACTAAAAACAGGCAAATATCTGTTGTGTATTGGGGCTGGGGCGGGACAAAGATAATTATTGTTGGGGAAAAAATGATTGACAAAGCTTAGAAATAGGAAGCATGGTTGCTGGGGACAAGAATTAAGGCATGTGGGAACTTTCTAGGGTGATGGTAGTGTCCTGTTAGGGATTTGAGTTACTTGAGTTTGTGCATTCGTCAAAACTCATTGAATAGTGCACCCATACATATCTATTGTAGTTTGTATGAATTTTTTCTTTAAAAGAAAAATTGTACTAAATACTTTATTATAGTTAATGATAGGCAGTTTGAAGTATATATGGGTATATGTGAGGGAAGTTTACTGATACTTGTAACTTTTTTTTGAAGTGCTTCAGAAATTAAGATTAGTTAATAGACACGGGTGAAACAAATAGAAGAAAGCATTAACCTTAAAGTCTTAGTGATGGCTATGTAAATGTTCTTTGTACACTTCTTTGAGTTTTTCTCAAGGTTTGAAATTTTCATCATGAAATGCTATGAAAGATACTAGTAGGAAGTATATCTCTGCTGTTTGTTTTTGGTGGCTTTCACAAAAATTGGTAGTTCTTTAAATCTGAAAATGTTTTAAAGAATTTATCAGTGACATTTTTCTACCTATGCATTGAGCTCTGAACTGTTTAGGATGTGGAAAGATAGAAGTAGAAATAAACAACGAAAGTGGAAAGACAAAACAAACACATAATAATTTGAAGACTTCAGAGTGATAGAGAAAAATCTCACGAAGATCATTTAGAATAGTATGATCAGAGTCAAATGTGAATGTGGGAAATGGAATCCCTGGAGTTGCTTATTTTGAGCAAGTTTTGAAAGTGCTCATAGAAGAAACTTTTAGATTCTCTTTCTGTTCTTTTAATTGGCCAATTGTTGATTGCAAAGTATGACTTAGGGCACATTTTTTTAATGTGTTGTATTAATTCTTCAGCAGAGGAATGCTGCGTGATTTTAATGCTCGAATTGTTAGCCAGATTGAATGATGAGAATTTATTTTAAAAAATCTGTATTTTAGGAAAATGGTAATTGTATATTAATAAGTTGTTATATTAAAAAACAGATGATCATAGTTGCTGAATTTTGTAATTCTTTTATAAAGTTTTGAGAGATGAATATAGTGATATTAAAAATATTAATATACTATCCGGTATTAAATATAAGCATTCTAAACTACTCTTTCATTCTTTATCCTGATCTTACTCTTAGGAAATGTAATCTAATAGACTGAATTTTTTAAGGTATATATTGGAATAAATTAGAAGTGGATAAAAATGAGAGAAAAATGAAATACTGAAATATGAATTGTGAGATTTTTTCGCCATTAGTTTGATCATCTCTGTTTCTTTCTATTGACAGTGTTTCTTCCGTTAACCTGAAATGAGAAGTTTGAACAAGATTAAGCATTTATTAAATACATTTACATTTTAGAAAATAAAAAGTTATATATAATTAATTGTTTATATATATATATATATATATACACACACATACATACACACACACCAGAAATAGATTTGGACTTATTTTTGGTCTTTTGACTTTTTAATCTTTCCAATTGTATTGCAGTAAAAAAAAGGGACCATTTCCATTATAACTTTCTCAAAGCAAATATGCTGCAAAAATACAAACAGACAAAAAAGCAAATGTGCTGTTGTTTTGTATGTAGCTTTAGCAATTTATAATTGTTCCTAGAATTTTGTATTATTGGTATCTAAATGAAGCATTTTGGTCTTTGAGAAAATTGTACTGTATACCGACTTACACAAGTGTTAGGAAGAATTACAAATGTGTTTCTGTTCTACAGATAGAAATTTAGTGAGGAACAATCCAGTGGACTTCTTGCCACATACCAACTAGTTATTTAAACATCAAATTTTCATTTAATTCCTGATCTTGGTACCAAGAGGATAGTGTTTTCTGCAGTACAGTCAGTTCTGAATTTTTGAGGAGCTGGTTTACGTCTGTATGGTAGTGGCTAAAAATAATGCTGCTTATAGTATCCTACCACTAGTAATTATAATAAAACTAGTAGTTTTATTATTAGTAAATAAGCTTAATGTTTAAGTGTCTCTGAAAAAAGTCATGGAGGAGGGGGGAAATAAGGTACTTTGAGTAAATGCTGTAAACAGCTTATGTGCAGAACAGTGCACTAAAATATGCTTTCCATATCCATACTGATATCTGCTGTATGCAGTTAAGTGTAAGTTTATTTTAATCAGCTCATTAGGATTATAAGTCAAAATACTCCCATTAAAATAGAAAATATTTTTAATGTGAAGGAAAGTTTGTTTCACAGGTCACTTGTCTCAGGGGCACATGGATATCACAATTATTTTAAGACTAGCCAAGAACAGGTTTCATCACCATCAAGGCTGCTTTATTTTTGCCTTTGTTTCTACCAGCCAGAGAAAAATTTTATTAGTGATTCTGAATAGCATATTAAGTGCTGTATTGCCAGTGTGAAATGTTCAAGTGAATGATTAATGGGATTGTGTGTATGCCAAGTTATTTTATAATCACTAGGTGATTTGCATAAAATAAGTTTTAAAAACAAATTTTTCATAGACTGTTTCATTATATCTTTATATATTTTAAAAGATATATATTACATCCTTTAAAAGGATAGATTTTTGATATTAATAGATTCCTGATTGTAGAGATAACGTTTATTGGGCCTCATATAGCTAGAGTTTTAAAAGTCTGCCAGGTGAGATTCATAGTATTAACATAAATGAAAAGTAAATGTAAACTATAGTGTCAGAGGATCTATGAACTTAAAAAATTTATTAGAGCATAGACCAATCAGTTAATTACTTGTATTTAGGAAATTGCCATTAGGAAACCACAAGTTTTTGAGGCACCAGAGCCTTTCCATTATTTGTTACTGATATATAGAGAAGCTTGATTTCTTTCAGTGTAGAAAACTTAAACAAAAAATACTCTTCTCTTTATATTTCTGTTTGTCACTAGCGGTAAAAAAAAAAATGTCATTTATTTCAGTTAACCTTGTTGTCAAAAGCAGTCAGGTTCTGTTTTGAGAGCTAACAAGAAAAATGTTATGCATAGGGAAGGTACACTCATTAACAAAGAAGGGTATCATAAATATAATTATTGTTTTGTTACAAGTAAAATTAATTGTCTGATTTTCTCTAATCATTTTTTGTGTCATTTTACACTTTGTTCAGTTACTTAATTGAGAATTGAGATCAGTTATGAGGCATTTTATTACCTAAAGTAATTACTAGCCCAAAGGTATTCCTATACTGTTTTTAAGATTTCACTTGGGCAGTCTCATTGGCTAAAGGTGAATTGCTTTTTTGAGGTCATAATTTGGTCACTCACTCCTAATCTGGTTTAGATGATAAGGTTACTTACTAAGGCAGGTAAACATTTTAAGAGTTACAAAATCTTAAAAGTTACAATTTTATATCCTAAAAATCTACTTAAAAGTTATGAAAAGATTGCTTACAGCAGTTCAAAATTTATGAAAATCGTTTTCATCCCTGTTCCACCTGCTGTTTGCAGTGTTAACTTCACTGTTAACAGAAGTGCTACATTTTACTGCTTCTTCCTGAACTCATCTATAGACTCTCAGTGTTAAAGCCAGAAGAGCCCTTTCAGATTATCTAATTCAGCACCCTCATTTTACAGATGAGGAAACTGAGGCCTTGGACTAGAACAGAAGTCTTCTGACTGAGTCCAGGACTCTTTCTGTTACGTCATGCTGCCCGATGTTTGTTTCTGGAACTCAGCAACATCACATACAGGGTGAGCTTTTTTTTTTTTTTAAAACGAACGCACAAAGTGGTTTGCTACTCTCATCAGGTGGTGTCATCATTCTTAACTTTCATTTTTCTTTTTTCACCCATACCTATTTTAATCCACAGTATAGCCTAGTTACCCATGAATTTATTTTGCTGCTACTACTTCTTGGCATTTGACCATTATTTTTGAGAGTTAAATTCTTAGTAATATGTTTTCTTATCCATAACCACGGTAGCCTTACCAGGCATTATAGCAACAGTAGATTAAAATTCTTACAAGGATGACTTAGGGAATCTTAAATTTAGATTTAAAAAGTGAGTTATAAGTAGATAAGTACAAGAGTTTGTATATGAGATCTAAGAGCAGATGTGATACCAAATATGAGAGCAATCTTTTTGTGAAATAACAAAATCCCAAGAAATATTAGCCAGCAGTGTGACATGGTTGCTGTAAAATGCCTTATCCTGTGAACTCATGGATTTAAACTCATTTGTGTTTTAGATTATCATTTTCTGTGTAGATGCTCATGATGTCCTGATTTTGGCTAGTGAGAGCCTCTTCAGGTTGGTTCCTATGTCCTTTGGATAAGCCTTAGAAGTTTTAAGTAGCTGTCTTGCTTTTTGGTTTGACACGGTGTTAATAGGTTTGTGTGGTTTTCTAAGGTATCTCAAGGAGTTTTAAGTTCTCGTAGTAAGTTCAAGATTTATAAGTTTCTGTAGGACCAAAGTATCATTTCCACTAACTCGTTCATTAATAAACACTGTCCATCATTAATTTTGCTTTTTGTAAAAGTAGGAGAAAACAAGATCTTTCTGCTTAAACAAAATTAGTGTGCTTATCTTGTATTCTCTTGTATTTTAAAGTCTCTTGTTTCATATTACTGAAATAACCATGATGTCAACCTTTAGAATTTTGGGTAAACAAAAGCACTAATGCTCAGCTATGAATGTTGGATAAATTTGGATTGGACAGGATACTGCTGTCACAGTTACACTTTACATCACTTACATATGTGTAATATGTATATGTCATTGGAACACACACACACACACACACACACACACATATATATATATATATGTTACTAGAACATACACACACACACACACACACACACATATATGTTACTAGAACATACACACACACACACACACATGTTACTAGAATTCTTGGCCTATTTAACTGTTTCTCAGCAATTTTAAAGGGCCCCTGTCCAGTTACCTATCTGTGTTTCAGGTGAACTAAATCAGAGGTCCAGAAATACTATGTGACGGTAGTTTTCCTGAAAAGATTATCTGTGGGGAGGATTGTAGATGTTTTATTTTGACAAGGGCATAGTACATAACTGTGCTTTGATGATGTTTCTTATGCAGGAGGGCTGGCTTTTATGACTTCTGGAGGGGGGTGTGTGTGTATTGTTGCTCAGTTGCTCAGTCTTATCCAACTCTGTGACCCCATGGACTGCAGCACACCAGGTTCCTCTGTCCTCCACTGTCTTCTGGAATTTGCTCAAATTCTTGTTCATTGAGTCACTAATGCTAATCTAACCATTTTATCCTCTGCTGCCTCCTCTGCTTTTGCCTTCAATCGTTCTAAGCATCAGGGTCTTTTCCAGTGAGTCAGCTCTTCACATCAGGAGGTCAGAGTATTAGAGCTTCATTTTCAGTCCTTTCTGTGAATATTCAGAGTTGGTTTTCTTTAGGATTGACTGGTTTGATCTTCTTGTTGTTTATAGCTATTATGTGCTAGAATGTAAACTACAGACTGCCTTTTAAATGCTTGTAATTTGATAGTGACTGAAAAATATGCACAATATAAAATGATAGAATAATAATGTTAACACATAAATTATAAATTGGTTTCATGCACTTCTACTACCTGTGAGGTTTTTAGAGTAGATTTTATTTCTATTTTACAGAATAAGAAACTGGGGCTTAGGGTAGTTAAATGACTTGATTTAATGTTTTACTGTCAAAAACAATAACGTTTGAAGAAAATACAAATACTCTAATTTCTAACCTAAATTTCTTTCTTTCTTTCTTTCTTTTTTTTTTTTTACTACTGCCCAACTTTGAAAAGAGTTTTTCTAAAACTATGCTTTAGGGCTACGGGAGGAAAGGAGGAAACACCTTTAATGTTGACATTTGAATAGTCTTCATAAGGAGATGACATTTGAAGAACAGAAAAAATTTTAACACTTGTAGTTGGAACAGAGAGCTTAAAAATCATAAATGTGGGAATTAGGGGTTTGTTAGAATATTTTTTACTCCCTTGAATGTAGAGTACACTCGAAGAAGATGCTGTACACTCAGAGGGATACTGAAGACCATACACTGGACAAGGAGAACTTAAATGCTTCTGTAAACAAGTTAGAGAGAATGTGGAAGCTAATAGGTAGTCATGAATACATATGACATAAGCAGCGTTATATTTTATGTGTAGATGTCTGAAGATAGTATGAAGAGACCTGGAAGTCATTGAGGGTATTGTAGTAGTAGAGGGGATAGGTACTGCAAAAAAGAAGGCATGGCTGGAAGAGGTGTTTTAAAGGTAAGAGATAGCAGGTAGAAGCCGAGATATAAAATTGAATGCAAAAAAAAAATTACTAAAATTTAAATGTTAGTGAATTACAGAATTAGTAATAGTTATGGGCAAGAGGAGAAACATTTTGGGAAGTATAGGGCATAAGTTGCCTCCAATAATGCTGAGTGATGATAACTGAAAGGACATAGATATTTGTGCTTTAGTCAGCTGGAATTTGGATTCCTAGGTGGCTTGAGGTAAAGAATCTGCCTGCCAATGTAGGAGACGTGGGTTTGATATCTGGGTTGGAAAGATCCCCTGGAGGAGGATGTGGCAACCCACTCCAGGTATTCTTACTGGGAAAATCCCAGAGTCCCATGGACTATGGAGGGGTATAGTCCATGGGTCCCAAAGAGTCAGCTGGACATGACTGAGTGACTGAGCAGGCTCATATGCAGCTAGAATTGGAATATTTGGAATGGGAAAGATGGGTGTATGTGTTTGGCGTGTAGCGGGACAGATGGTGGTTTTGTGATTCTTCAGATGGGAAATAGATGGGGAAACAGTGGAAGCAGTGTCAGACTTTATTTTTGAGGGGCTCCATAATCACTGCAGATGGTGACTGCAGCCATGAAATTAAAAGACGCTTACTCCTTGGAAGGAAGGTTATGACCAACCTAGATAGCATATTCAAAAGCAGAGACATTACTTTGCCAACAAAGGTCCATCTAGTCAAGGCTATGGTTTTTCCAGTGGTCATGTATGGATGTGAGAGTTGGACTGTGAAGAAAGCTGAACACCAAAGAATTGATGCTTTTGACCTGTGGTGTTGGAGAAGACTTTTGAGAGTCCCTTGGACTGCAAGGAGATCCAACCAGTCCATTCTGAAGGAGATAGCCCTGGGATTTCTTTGGAAGGATTGATGCTAAAGCTGAAACTCCAGTACTTTGGCCACCTCATGCAAAGAGCTGACTCATTAGAAAAGACTGATGCTGGGAGGGATTGGGGGCAGGAGGAAAAGGGGACGACAGAGGATGAGATGGTTGGATGGCATCACTGACTTGATGGACTTGAGTTTGAGTGAACTCCCAGAGTTGGTGATGGACAGGGAGGCCTGGCGCGTTGCGATTCATGGGGTCACAAAGAGTCGGACATGACTGAGCGACTGAACTGAACTGAGTGGATGAGATCCTTAGTTGAAGGAGTGGAGTGAAGGTCAAAGGGCTAAAAAGAAGTCCGCTATATACTGTTAGAGCAGGAAGAAAAATCAGTGAAATGGACAGAATCAGAAAGTCACGTTGGAAGTTTTAAGTTTTGTTGTTTTTTTTTTTAATCTTAAATTCTGGAAATGACAAGTAGTATGAAATAATGAAGGCATATGAAGACCTGTTGAATTTGGGGGTGATTAGTAACAAAGTTCTTTAGAGTCCATAAAATTTTAACAAGAACAAAAACATTTTCTTCTTTATATACTTAAACATATTCTTTTACTTAAATGCATTAGATATACGTTTTGTCATGTACTCTTTCTTTTGCTTCCTCCCCCATCAGTTCAGTTCAGTTGCTCAGTCGTGTCCAACTCTTTGCGACCCCATGGACTGCAGCATGCCAGGCTTCCCTGTCTATCACCAACTCCCAGAACCTGCTCAGACTCATGTCCATCCAGTTGGTGATGCCATCCAGCCGTCTCATCCTTTTTCGTCCCCTTCTCCTCCTGCCTCAGTCTTTCCCAGCATCAGGGTCTTTTCTAACAAGTCAGCTCTTCATATCAAGTGGCCAAAGTGTTGGAGCTTCAGCTCCATGAGTTTATTGTTTTTAATGACTTTACAATCCATGAATATCATGAATGTACCACGATCTTGTTTTGATTCTTCCCCTTAATGGGCATTCACTATACTAACCTTTTTGCCATTAAAACCCAGTCTTCTTATATAAACATCCTTAGGAATTTGTGTTTTTACCTCTCTGTATTGTACAGTATACATCTTAGTTGAACTCTGTGACATTACAACTGTGTGACCACATTTGAACAAAAAACAAAAAAGGCAAATTCTTCTTTTTCCAGTCTAATATTTTTACTTTTAATAAGAATTGCCAGATTGTTTTCCAAGGATTTTTTTCTTTTTTACATTTCCACTTGCACTACATGGGGATAACGTTGTATTTTTCAATTGAATATAATGTTTGGTCATTTAAATCTGTGCCTTTTTTGTTCATTTCCTTTGTAAATATTAAAAAATTTTTGGTCTTTTAAGTAGAGTGTTTTCTCATCTCTATTTATAGGTGTGTATTACTGGAGCAGAGAAAAGCTGTTGTTTTTTATTGGCCACTACTATATTAAATTCCTTTATGAAGGGCTGGTGATATTTGCTAATAATATAATATATCTAGAAGACCCAACAGCTTCTGTGATGGAGACTACTTTTTCTCTTTCGTATCTTTTTCTACTACTTCTTCAGTCAGCACAGAACAATAGGATGAATAAAAATAAAGGTTTTTGAAGTGAGCAAAAAAACAGAAAGTCCTAATAATTTTTACCAAAGAAGTAAAGCCACCTGAAATTAAGGGGCTTTGAGTGAGATAGAATCCTTACAAAGTTTTTGAAAATCGGTAACTGCGAATTTGAGAAGGAAGTTAAAAATGTAGTAAAACGATTGCAAAATACCTCAGAGGAACAAAATAGTTTTAGACACCAAAATAGTTAAATGTCATGATGATAGCATTTGTGTTGAAATGTCTGATCTGCATGAAAATGGAGGGAATGGAGATAGAGTTCAGGTGAATGATGTGGAATTGGAGGATACTGAGAAGCTGGAGTAATGTGAGATGGTCTTGAAAACCCGTTCAGTTATAGAAACTGAGTAGATCAAAGATATAAGGAGTTTACAGTGAAAAACTAGCACCAGGGCTTCCCTGGTAGCTTAGTGGTAAAGAACCCACCTGCCAGTGCAGGTAGATGAAAGAGACACAGGTTCGATCCCTGGGTCGGGAACATCTGGAGAAGGAAATGGCAACCCACTCCAGTATTCTTACCCAGAGAATCCCATGGACAGAGGCGCCTGGCGGGCTACAGTCCATGGGGTCGCATAGAGTTGGACACACTGAAGTGACTCAGCACGAACACAGTGAAAAAGAGGGTGTGTGTACTTTGTTTTGTTTACAGTTACAGGATTTAAAGATTTTGAAGTATGTAGTGTGATGCAAGCATGGTTTGTATGACATGGGGAACTTGTTAAGATAGACATGCCTGGGCTGTATGTCTTACTTGCTAAAACTTAATTAAGACTTTTCCTGGTAGGCACAAAATTTATAACATTACTTTGAAGCAGCTGCACAGGTGATTTTGACACATCACACTAAGTAAGACTGTTAGGCTAGAAATTGGAACGCGGCCTTTTTCCCTTCGTACATAGTGTCATGGTCCCCCGCACCTCACCCCACCCCAAAGAAATGGAGATACAAGTTACTGAAATTGAGAGAGTAGTAGAGATCAGTATTGGAGTAGATGAGAAGGGAACACTGAATTTTAATCATCATTGGAGATCATTGTTTGGTCTTTTTAAAACATCACTGACCTACTGGGAAACATTTATTCATTTGGTCAATAGTCAATCATTGGGTGTCTTTTATGAATCAAACTGTTATTTCAGGCACAATAGTAGTGAATGTTAAGGATTAAGTGTCTGCTGTCATATAGCTTGCATTTTTTAGTGAACACAAATAAACTGTCATTCCTAGAGTTCAGTACTTGTTAACTGAATCACCATGATGTTTGAAAAATCTAACGTACCCTATGGATCATCCTATTATATGATCCAGTATTGTTTCTGTAGAGTAGTGGTCTATGTAAATAAAAAATTAATTTTGAAATGAACATTTTCATTTGCTGCTGTTACCTCTTGCTGCTTTTTTACTATTCTTTTAAGTATCACTCTGAAAGCTTCCTTTACCTCTAATGTAAGAGAAGACAAAAAAGAGGTAAACCCATTTCCATCACATAATGGAAATGAGGAACATTCTTTCAGTTCTGGCAGTCTTGAGTTTCAACACAATATGCTTCTTCAATATAGAACAGTCCAAAGGGAAATAATTCCAGACTCCTCCCTACTGGCTGTGAATAGATTGAAAACCTTTCCAAAGTTAGATAACCCTGTGATAACTGATTGAGTACCCAGAAACTCAGAAAGGGGATGAAGTTCTTTGTTTGATCTTCTTGTTCTTCCTCTCTCAGCCCATATCTCTGTATAAGTTTTGGAAATAGCAGATGCTTTGTTTTCATCTCCATTTTGCAGTCACTGTTTTCATGGTTTCAGTTTTGCATACTACTCATACCTAATACTAGAACCATCCCTCTTAGTTTTTTTTTTTTTTTTTTAACCAGTTTTTTAAAGAGAAAATGATTGTGTATTTACACGTAAATGTTTTGAGGTTTTAATTAATACTAGTTAGTTAGTTCATTCACTCAGCCGTGTCTGACTCTTTGCGACCCCATGAATCGCAGCACACCAGGCCTTACATGCAGAGTACATCATGAGAAATGCCGGGCTGGAAGAAGCACAAGCTAGAATCAAGATTTCCAGGAGAAGTATCAATAACCTCAGATATGCAAATGACACCACCCTTATGGCAGAGAGTGAAGAGGAACTAAAAAGCCTCTTGATGAAAGTGAAAGAGGAGAGTGAAAAAGTTGGCTTAAAGCTCAACATTCAGAAAACTAAGATCATGGCATCTGGTCCTATCACTTCATGGCAGATAGATGGGGAAACAGTGGAAACAGGGTCAGACTTTATTTTTTGGGCTCCAAAATCACTGCAGATGGTGATTGCAGCCATGAAATTAAAAGACGCTTACTCCTTGGAAAGAAAGTTATGACCAACCTAGATAGCATATTCAAAAGCAGAGGCATTACTTTGCCAACAAAGGTTCGTCTAGTCAAGGCTATGGTTTTTCCAGTGGTCATGTATGGATGTGAGAGTTGGACTGTGAAGAAAGCTGAGTGCCGAAGAATTGATGCTTTTGAAGTGTGGTGTTGGAGAAGACTCTTGAGAGTCCCTTGGACTGCAAGGAGATCCAACCAGTTCATTCTGAAGGAGATCAGCCCTGGGATTTCTTTGGAATGAATAATTAATATTAGGGCAACCTAAACCAGGAGGGGAAAACTCTCCTGTTCCCTTAAGCTCTAAAGCCTATGATTCCTAATATTTTATATATTATAGATTATATCAATTAACAGTTATTTTGTATCAGCAGGCCCAAAGAAAATTCTGCTCTAAAAAGTAAGTTTAGTTATGTAATTGAGGTTAAAATAAAGATTTTTTTTCCTGATTTGTGTTTTATTTATTATAATTTATATTTTGAGCTTTTAGGTCATTTGTTGTTTAACCACTGAGTCATGTTTGACTCTCTTGTGACCCCACGGACTGTAGCTTGACAGGCTCCTCTGCCCATGGAATTTTCCAGGCAAGCGTACTGGAGTGGGTTGCTGTTTCTTTCTCCAGGGGATCTTCCCAACCCAGGGATCAAACTCATGTCTCCTGCATTGTCTGGTGGATTCTTTACCACTGAGTCACCAGGGAAGCCCTTTAGGTCAGTAGAGTACCTATAAAATGCCTAAAAACCTTGCAGTAGAATGAATATAGGTATGATTTGTGGGAACAGTTTTAGTCTTAAAAACTTATATGACTTGGTTCAAATGCTCATTGTTTCTAACATATGTATTCATTTTCATATAACATTTTATTTGTAACATTTTTTTATAATGATTACTCTTATAACTATAGGTATTTTAATTGAAGTTGAGTGGTTTTGACGTATGCCCTGAAAAACTGTTTTTTTTTTTAATTTTTTTTAAGAATGTTTCTTTTTCCTTTAGTTCAGAGAATTGTATAAGAAAATTCTGCTCTAAAGAGTAAGTTTAGTTGTATAATTGTGGTTAAAAACAAAGATTAAATATCTGTTTGCTGCTGCTGCTAAGTCGCTTCAGTCGTGTCTGACTCTATGCGACCCCATAGACGGCAGCCCACCAGGCTCCCCTGTCCCTGGGATTCTCCAGGCAAGAACACTGGAGTGGGTTGCCATTTCCTTCTCCACTGAGTGAGGTACCATCGCCTTCTCCGAAATATCTGTTTACCATATGGTAATCAAGGTTTTTTTTTTTTTTTTTTTTATTACACTATACTAATAATTGGGGCTTCCCTGTGGCTCAGAGGTTAAAGCCTCTGCCTGCAATGCGGGAGACCTGGGTTCGATCCCTGGGTCAGGAAGATCCCCTGGAGAAGGAAATGGTAACCCACTCCAGTATTCTTGCCTGCAGAATCCCATGGACGGAGAAGCCTGGTAGGCTACAGTCCATGGGGTCGCAAAGAGTCAGACACGACTGAGCGACTTCACTTTCACTTTCAATAAAGCTTACTGCCAACTCCTTAATATTTTCAGTGGAGATCAAAGTGATTCTGAAGTTGATGTCTCTGTGTGAAGACAGTATTTTCTTTTCCCTAAATGTAATAATTCCTTCTTCAAGAAAGAGATGAAGTTGGGAGCAATGAGAAGAAAAGCACTCTTACCCTCTAATTTGTGCCTTAGGGGTGGGTGTGTGTGTGTGTGAGCTATTTATTGGTGGGGGGGGTGTTAGCTATTTATTGAGGCTTTGTGTGTGTATTGAGTAGCTATTTATTGAGTAGCCAGCATGCCTTTGCATCATATTGAGGGAAGCAGGCTGTTCTTATACCTGTACTTGAGAAGCAGAAAATTGATCAGCAGTTTGATAGTCAGTCTGCTGAAATGGAGTGTGTCTAGATAAATTTATACCAAGTTGTCTTCTCTGCAGTTGTTTACTTTTCAGAGAAAGGAGCGTCAGGTCCAGGACTTCATATTCAAATCAAGGTCAGAAAACTAGGATGCATGTTGAGTGTGAAATAAGTCATTGTTTTGTCTTTACACTCACTGTCCTCATTCTTATAGATTTCCCTGTCCTTCACATTCATTTTATGGAGAAAACACTAGGCTCTAACTGTTACAGTGGTCTGGAAAAGATGAAAGCTTGATGAGAAACTGGAAGAGGGAAAGAGAGTTAAAATTGTTATTTTTTTCTCCCTAATGACATTTTCAGATGGTTGCTTTTAAACAGAATCCAAGCAAGATCTGCACACTGCTTTTGGTTGCTAAATTCCAGTCTCTTCCACCTATTGGTAGAAATAAATTTGTCTTGTCAAATTCCTCACATTCTTGATTTGGCTAGTCATATGGCTTTGCTGATGGCTCAGATGGTAAAGAATCTGCCTGCCTTGCAGGAGACCTGGGTTTGATCCCTGGGTTGGGAAGATCTCCTGGAGTAGGGCATGGCAACCCACTCCAGTACTCTTGCCTAGAGAATCCCCATGGACCGAGGAGCCTGGAGGGCTACGGTCACAAAGAGTTGGACACGACTGAGCCACTAAGCACAGCACATCCTTGTGGAATTACTGATACATTCTGCTGTCCTCCTGTAACTTCTTTAAAGTGATAGTTAAGAGGTGTGATGAAATTCACTTTTCTTTGATCATGAAGTCCTTTTTTCTTCCTTCTGCCTCACCTTGAGGCATGGACCATCTGGTTGTGTCACTTTTTGTGGTGTTGATGTTGATAAGTGAATTCAGTTATAGTTAGTCTAATATATCCATTATAAAATTCCACATTGGATTTCCCCCTGGTGGTCATAGTGCCATTAATGATTGTTGCCTAGATTTTAATTTTCTTAGGGATAGAAAATTGTTGTTTTTAAAATCCTATCATTGTTTTTGCATTGATTAGATGGAATTCTGTAAAGAAGGGCTCTTCCTAGTCAAGTACTGGGATATTCTGAAACAGAACTTTCACAACAAAAGCAGGGTATGTGCTTGAGTTGTTTTAGTTACCAGTTTTTAGACTGATGAATTGGTGATGCCCTTTCAATGTGACCAGTGATGTGAAATATATTTTTAATTTTTATAATCGCATGGATTAAGAACTATTTTTGAGGTGTTTTAATCCATTGTGGTTCCTGTCTCCTTTTGACATGACCCACGTGGCCTTTGGTTGTTTCCTTTATGTTCCAGGTTTTCTTCTTCAGTCCTGGAATTGGTCATTCCTCCAAAGCGGTTTTATTTCTATTTAGAGACTGCAATCAAAGCATGGAGTGCTATTTACTACTAGGTTATCATTAGTTGCTGTGAGGCCTTTTTAGAACAAGGAAATAAATGCGTATGTTTTAGTAGGAGAAATAAATCACGAATTCTTGCTTATATTTCAGTTCAAATTTAAGCTTACTCTAAGGTTTTAAAGCTTGATTTGTATTGTATGATTTTATTAAAAATATATCTGCATCATAAACATTAAAATAATTTTTTTAGCTAAATTCCATCAGATAAGAGATTTTTTAATAAAAGTAAAATGACCACACTTATTTATTATTAAAAAAGAAGTGTTCCCTGGGATAATGCGACATGTTTATCCTCTGTCTTCTCATACTCCTTAGCATACTGCAGTGTATCCTTAAGGGGTAGCCAGCTTGAGGTACAGAGAGTAGTATAGCATGAAGAGAAGATGAGAAGATTTTTATTGCTGCCCTATTTGTATATATTTTTTCTTTTGGAAAATTTTGGATGTATTTAACATAATTTCTTATTTGTTACATATTTATAAAAATATTAAAATTAATAATACTAATAGAATTACTATAATAAGACTACAGAAAGCAATTTAAACTTTTTTTGTGATTTTTTTTTTTTTTTTGGTCTCTAGGTTACATCCCTTAGGGATATATGCAATCAAAATACTACTTCAAAGTGTATTAGTTTTCTTTTAAGATTATAAATAATTTCACCAGTTTACAAAAATAAAGATTTATTTTCCAATCTCTGCGTGTAGATAATGTGGGCCGACTGTGGCTCTGTTTTGTGTCTTCTTATTTGGAGATCCAAGCTTTTGGAACAGACCCCATGTATGACATGTTCATTCTTGTGGCAGAAGAAAAGAGTAAGAGCACTGGCAGATACTTCTAATACCTCTTAAAGCTGTGATTGATCAGCTCATCCACTCAATTTATGTCATATAACTAAGGTCCAAGTTGTTGGAGTCGGGATGAATTAGCTATTGCAGGAAAGGAGAAGAGTGATTAAATTAAAAACATTTTATTTTTTATTTTTGGCTGTGCTGGGTCTTCTTTTAACTTCTTCAACTAGACCTTTTCTATAGTTGGGGTGAGCAGGGGGCTCCTGTTTGCTGCAGGATGTAGGCTTCTCATTGCGGTGGCTTCTCTCGTTGTGGAGCATAGACTCAAGGGCATGTGGGCTTCAGTAGTTGTGGCTCCTGGGCTTGAGAGCCCAGGCTCAATAGTTGTGGCATACGGGCTTAGTTGCTCCTGGCACGTGGGACCTTCCTAGACCAGGGGTCGAACCTGTGTCCCCTGCATTGGCAGGCAAAATTTTTTTTTACCACCACACCACCTGGGAATGTCCTTATAAAAATAGAAAGTTTGGACACAGACGTAGAGGAAGAACAGCGTGAAGAGCCACATGGAAATATGGCAAGGTGGCTTGAGTAATGTATCCCGGAGCCAAGGAACCTAGGAGAGAGACTTCCTTAGCACCTTTAGAAGGAGCATTGCCCTGCCAACACCTTGATGCTTGGACTTCTGACTTCCAAAACTGTAAGGCAGTAAATTTCTGCTGTAATCCACCTTGCGTGTGGTACCTAGTTATGGCAGGCCCAGGAAACTAGTACAGTGCCAGGGATGGACAGTGCTGTCCAGTTTGGCTTCACTGTTAAGGGCATAGGAAGAAATATAAGCTCTACCTTTAGGCTGATATATCAGAAGGGACTTTATTGTTGGAGTAGAGAATTTTGGACTTTGCTAAAGGTGTGTCTTAAAATAGAAGTTCTATAGTCAGGGCTAGAAGAAACTAGCTTGAGGGCACTTTATTCTTTTAACCTTTATTGTTTAATAATAGAGTAGTCTTAACTACTGAGGAGATGGAGATGGATGGATGCTCTGTTTAACGTACCTTCAGATTTGTTGTCCTTTTAAGCTCTTAAAAGCTGCCACATAGTTGAGTTCTGTCTAAGCTGGGGTTTTTGATTAAACCACTCACCACTAAGTTTTATGGTTTATTTGTTAGGGGAGTTTTGAAAGTTAGGTATTGTGGGTTGAATTATGTTCCTTCAAAGATGTGTGGAAGTTATAACGCTTGATACTGGTGAATGTGATCTTACTTGGAAATAAAGTTCTTGCAGATATAATTAAGATGAGGTCTTTAGGGTGAGTCATTTTCCCACTGTGACAGATGTCCTTATAAAAAGTGGGAAATTTAAACACAGATTAAAAAGATGGAAACAAGAATTAGATTGCCACAAGTCAAGAAATGCCTGGGGCCACTACCCAAAACTGGAAGAGGCAAGGGAACATCTTCCTGTAGAACCGTTGAGAGTACATGACCCTGCCAAAAACGCGATTTCAGACTTTCAGCCTCCATAACCAAGACGATACATTTGTGTTGTTTTTAGCTACTCAGTTTGTGGCACCTTGTTATAGCCGCCCTAGGAAACTGATACAGAAGGACACATGGATGTTGAAAGTGCTTTCTCTGTGATCTGAAGAGCTGCTTTTAAGTCATCACATTTTGCACAGATTATCAGATTGCTTTCAATAGGGTGAACAAGGGCTTCCCAAACTTTGCTGTGTATTGTATTCACCTGGAAATCTTTCATAAATACTACTGTCTGGCTCCGACCTCCAGAGATTCTGGTTTAATTAGTATAGGATGCTACATAGACAGCAGGCTTTTTCGGGGTTCCCCAGATGACATAATGTACAGCAGATTTGGAAAACCGGAGGGCTAAACCTTCTACCTTAGTCAGACATTCTCCCAGCTCACCCTGAACATATAGTTTTGTGTTCATTTAGTTGTTATTAGCCTCTGCTGCTGCTACTGCTGCTAAGTCACTTCAGTCGTGTCCGACTCTGTGCGACCCCATAGACGGTAGCCCACCAGGCTCCCCCGTCCCTGGGATTCTCCAGGCAAGAACACTGGAGTGGGTTGCCATTTCCTTCTCCAACGCATGAAAGTGAAAAGTGAAAGTGAAGTTGCTCAGTCATGTCCAACTCTGTGCGACCCCATGGACTGGAGCCTACCAGGCTCCTCCACCCATGAGATTTTCCAGGCAAGAGTACTGGAGTGGGTTGCCATTGCCTTCTCCATTATTAGCCTCTAGGTAATTCCAATCCCAAAGAAAGGCAATGCCAAAGAATGCTCAAACTACCGCACAATTGCAGTCATTTCACACGCTAGTAAAGTAATGCTCAAAATTCTCCAAACCAGGCTTCAGCAATACGTGAACCGTGGGCTTCCAGATGTTCAAGCTGGTTTTAGAAAAGGCAGAGGAACCAGAGATCAAATTGCCAACATCCGCTGGATCATGGAAAAAGCAAGAGAATTCCAGAAAAACATCTATTTCTGCTTTATTGACTATGCCAAAGCCTTTGGCTCTGTGGATCACAATAAACTGTGGAAAATTCTTCAAGAGATGGGAATACCAGACCACCTGACCGGCCTTGAGAAACCTGTATGCAGGTCAGGAAGCAACAGTTAGAACTGGACATGGAACAACAGACTGGTTCCGAATAGGAAAAGGAGTACATCAAGGCTGTATATTGTCACCCTGCTTATTTAACTTCTATGCAGAGTACATTATGAGAAACGCTGGGCTGGAAGAAGTACAAGCTGGAATCAAGATTTCTGGGAGAAATCTCAATAACCTCAGATATGCAGATGATACCACCCTTAGGGCAGAAAGTGAAGAGGAACTAAAAAGCCTCTTGATGAAAGTGAAGGTGGAGAGTGAAAAAGTTGGCTTAAAGCTCAACATTCAGAAAACTAAGATCATGGCATCCGGTCCCATCACTTCATGGGAAATAGATGGGGAAACAGTGGAAACAGGGTCAGACTTTATTTTTGAGGGGCTCCAAAATCACTGCAGATGGTAACTGCAGCCATGAAATTAAAAGACGCTTACTCCTTGGAAGGAAAGTTATGACCAACCTAGATAGCATATTCAAAAGCAGAGACATTACTTTCCCAACAAAGGTCCGTCTAGTCAAGGCTTTGGTTTTTCCAGTGGTCATGTATGGATGTGAGAGTTGGACTGTGAAGAAAGCTGAGCACCGAAGAATTGATGCTTTTGAAGTGTGGTGTTGGAGAAGACTCTTGAGAGTCCCTTGGACTGCAAGGAGATCCAACCAGTCCGTTCTAAAGGAGATCAATCCTGAGTGTTCTTTGGAAGGACTGATGCTAAAGCTGAAACTCCAATCCTTTGGCCACCTCATTCGAACAGTTGACTCATTGGAAAAGACTCTGATGCTGGGAGGGATTGGGGGCAGGGGGAGAAGGGGACAACAGAGGATGAGATGGCTGGTTGGCATCACCGACTCGATAGACGTGAGTCTGGGTGAACTCCGGGAGTTGGTGATGGACAGGGAGGCCTGGCATGCTGCAATTCATGGGGACGCAAAGAGTCGGACATGACTGAGCGACCGAACTGATCTGAATGCACTACTCCTTTATTAACCTCTAGGTGACACGCTACACCTCCCCCAAGTTCCTTTGTGTCTTGGCCTTTTTTTTTTTTTTAATGTAGTGTTCTGTTCTGTTCTTGCCAGCTCATTAGGCTTGTGATTATATTCATCTTTATATGTGATGAATTATTTATAAAGCCTAAGATTTATATTATTTGCAATTATTTACAAAGTCTATTATTTATAAATTGTAAGATGTCTCTTTGTATTAAAACACCAATCAGATTTTAAATGTTTCTGAGACATAATGCATATATGTTTTTGAAGGTTGAATTATATGTTACATAAGTTGCCGGTAAATGAAAAACAAATTTACATTTGTGTTGAAATAGACTTGTATTTTATTAATCATACAAGTAGTATCATTACTCATACCATTATTGACCATTTCTTAAAAGATTGTATTAGGAATGATAAATTGAAGGAAGTCCTGAGAGCAGCCATTTCTTCTCTTGTCTTGGTCTCCCACTTTATATCACTTTTTCACATTGTTAGATGACAAAGTGTGTAAGGTCCACCATCTGTAAATATATTCTGGGTTAGTAATTTCTCCATAAGAAATTTGAAGAATTTTTGTCCATGTGATAGTCTTAAAATAGCATACACAACATAGTTTAGATGATCTGAGTGGCCACTTTTAAGACTGTTTATTTAATCCTGTAATAGACATTGCACGTATAGTACTTTGGTATTGCTAGGTAATTTTTTTTTTTTTTCAAGTTTTAGTTGGAAGTGCTATCAGTTAAGGACTATCAATAGTGTTTTTATTTATATTTTGGTAATACAATAAAAGCCAACTCTTGGGACTAGTGTGTTACTTTGTTTTCTTGTAGAAGGTACTTGATAACTACTCAAATTTGAGAAATTCTGAGTTAAGGCAGTGTATTTATGCATTTGTTGTAATGCATAAATTGGAAAGCAGGACATCAAGCCATTGTTATTTATTAGCATTTTGTTATATAAAGACTGAAAGACAGAGGCTAGCTTCATGTTTCAGTTGGTGGGGAAGAGATTTCTCTTAACATAAATGATGAGGTTGAGCAGACATGGAGGATGGTGGGAGTCCACACCATTAGAGGAAGAAGTGTGTTATGGTGGCAGTGCTCCCTTCCCACAGCCCCCACACCTTTTGAACAGCTTTTCATGAAAGAATTTGGTAAAAAGTGGAACACGACCTAGAATTTGTCTGTGAAGACTGTTCTGTCCAATATAATTCTTTGTATTAATAGATTTATGTAGTTACTGCATTCAATACCTAGAACAGTGCCAGACTTGTATTAGCACTCAGTAAATGTTGAATGAGGGACAAACTGAATTTCAGTAAAATTATTGAATCAAGTGTCTGTGTCTGTGGAAAGAAATTCATTTAGAGGTACAGTCTCAGGAAATGTGTAATTTTCACCCCCTCATAATTTTGCTCATAGATTTCATGTTTTATCAAAACTAGAACTTTTGCATGAAGATGTTTACGGCTGTTGAGTACCCTTTTTTGTTGATTAGGTATAAATTTATTGGCTACCTAATGTAATTGTAATATGAACATAACAGATCAAACTGATCATGATTTACATCACGTTTCAATATGAACAGTATTGTGGCGGAAGAGGTCTGTATCCCCAGGGAAACTCTTGAATTTTTCCAAAGAAGGTTAGTACCAATATTGCCATGAAGGAATAAATTTTTATACTAGAAGGTCTCAAGCATTTTTTAGACTTAGTATCTCATTACATTCTTAATTTATTAATGACTCCAGAAAGTTTTTCTTTAAATGGGCTATAGCTGTCAATATATGCTGCATCAGAAATTAAAACTGTGAAATTTTATAGTACCAATGCATCTTAATGTAACAATAACAAACCCATCTATAATATGTTAATATACATAGTATGTCTTACGAAAAATAATTTCCAAGACAAACATTTTCTATGCATTGTCTTAAATGTTTGAAAATCTTTCTCTTAATCTCTGGCTTAGACAGCTGGATTCTCTCATCTGCGTCTGCATTCACAAGATGAGATACATTGTTACAGTTGGAATTTAGGAAAAAATATGGCTTTTTAAAGATAGAGTTGTAAATTTTTAAAATCAAAATAAGACTCATTTTTCAAATAAATTTGGATATTCTCCTTTGATACTATTCCATATCTCAGCAACTGGGTAGTTTCTTAAGGGTTAGTTGCACTACAAGATCTGAAGTTCTGTCAATGAACTTTTTGTATTCTGTCATATTAAAATCTATTTCTCTTGAACTTTGAATGGATTGTTTTCTCATGCATAATTTTATGCTAGTCATTGGGAAAATATTTGTTCACTGAGTTATACAGATCTTCCAAATGTTCATTATACAATATAAAAAACTAGTAATTAACACCTCCACTGATCTCATCACAGAAGTTCTGGAGTCGTATTGGGAAGCTCATGGTGGCTGATAGATTTTCCAAATCCTAATTATCTCTTAAAAGCTTAAGTTTTATTCTTGCCAACAAATATTGTTAGTTGTTTTCTTAAAAGTGACAGTTTCACTTTGTTTGTTTGCAAGAAAATGTCTGCCAAATTCTCAGTCTGAACAACCATACTTTGTCAGTTGTTTTAAGTAAAAACGGTATTCCGTGAAAAAAGTAACTAGTTCGGCTTGTAATTCAGACATTTTCATAGTGTTTTTTCGACAACCATCGTTTTAGTATGCAGCAGAAGTACTGTGTGTGTGCTTTTTGTTACAGAGGATATTGCAAAGATGTATTTTGAGGTTAAAATTTTAATAAAATTGTTTTTCTTGCTTCATCAAGGAGCCTCTTCAGTGAAGAATTTTTTGTGAGTTTTTTTTTGTTTTGTTTTGTTTTTAACTGTATAGTAGTGAATAGTATAGGGGCTTCCCAGGTGGCTCAGTGGTAAAGAATCTGCCTGCCAGTGCAGGAAATGGAAGAGATGCAAGAAATGCATGTTCGATCCAGGAGCTTGGCAGGCTGCAGTTCATGGGTTGCAGAGAGTCAGACATGACTGAGCGACTGAGCATGCCTCCTTAGAAGCAGGAGATGTGGTTTTGATCCCTTGGGTTGGGAAGATCCCCTGGAAAAGGAAATGGCAACCCACTTCAGTATTCTTGCTTGGGAAATCCCATTGACAGAGGATCCCTGCGGGCTATGGTCCATGGGGTTGCAAAAGAGTCAGACAGGACTTAGCACATAAACCGGAGAAGGCAGTGGCAACCCACTCCAGTAATCTTCTCTTGCCTGGAAAATCCCATGGGCGGAGGAGCCTGGTAGGCTGCAGTTCATGGGGTCACACAGAGTTGGACACAATTGAAGCGATTTAGCAGCAGCAGCAGCATCACCTAAACAACGACAGTGAATAGTATGATAACTGCTAATGCAGTGAAGTGTTAGTACATTGATTTTTTCTAAGATGTGAGCCATTTTACCAACTATTGGTTTGTAATAGCAGTATAAATATCAATTCAGTGGAAAAGACATATTATTTTATAACAGTATCTTATAATACTAAAAGGAATAATTTTGATCTCTAGGACCCCTTAAAGATCAACCTAGGGGTCTGTAGACCTCACTTTGACACCTAATTTTTATACTAAATAAAATAATAGAGCTTTGTCATGGGTATGACAGAGATAACGAATCTTGTTTTTGGTTTTGAGCACTTTGAACAGTGTTAGCAAGGAAGTACATGTACTATAAAATAGAAAGAAGTACCTTCTAATAAGAGACTATTAAAAGTCTGTGTTTGCCATTGGAGAGTCTACATAACCTGACCAGGTAAGAGTACTTCTAAAGGATGGACAGAGTTTGGTTATGGAGTGATGTTCTTGATTTGTTTCTACATGGTGTTTTTGTCTGTTTTTTAAACAGAAACTCTTACAGGCTTGTACTACTTTCCATTTTCTCTTAACCTATGAAACTGACCTATGAGATTTTCATGATGAAATCTGTTCCTACTCCTTTTTCAATAAAACTGGAAAGCCTGCCTCAATTCATACATATCAGCAATATCCACTCCATTTTCTTTTGAGTTTTGTCTTCAAGATTTACTAATACCTATGTTGTATTTGTGTGTGTTGAGGGTGTATGTGTGTTATCAGTTTGCTGAGTTTTAAACCTGGTTTTAAAGTCATCTTCACTTGATTTGAACACGCACGTATTGCCTGCCCACTGGGATTAATGCTAACCTCTTTACATTTTTTCCCTCTACTTGGACTCTTGATCTGTATCAGTCATACATCTCTGCTACCAGAACAGTCTTCCTCACATTTTTACTACTGTTCTTCCAAAGAATTTACTGAGTATAACCAATCTGTGGACACTTGTTTTGATTCACTTAGGGCTTAGCTGTCTTGGTTTTACTGACTTAGTCTTTTTTTTTTTTTCCCCCAGGAACTAAAGGATATTTCTTATCCAATAAATTGTTTCATAAATACTGTTATAGGTAGTATTTGTTTAAATAACTCAATGAGTTTGTTACACCTGGTACCTTATTCTCTTTATTTTGCCTGTGATATCTCAGTTTTAAGCCAAGTTTCCATTCATTTTGGTAACTGTAGCTTTAGTTTTAGTTGTGTTCCAGTCTTATGGGTCCTTATAACATTTCTGTTCCAAAATCAGAATAGTAAGGTTTATCTTTCTGATGTTGGTTCCCATTCAAATAAACTCAGAGCTTTTCTTGCTAGTGGGAGGGAACTAGGTTCTTAATTTTTATTTTCTTACCTTACTTTAATTTCCAGACTTCCTTCACAGACTGAATGGAATGACCAGTTATTGCTCAGTAGTTGAAAGAGACAAAACACAACTACGGTCTGTCTTCTGTTAACTGTGCGCTTCCCTGGTGGCTCAGACGGTAAAGCGTCCGTCTACAGTGCCGGAGACCCGGGTTCGATCCCTGGGTTGGGAAGATCTCCTGGAGAAGGAAATGGCAATCCATTCCAGTACTATTGCCTGGAAAATCCCATGGACAGAGGAGCCTGGTGGGCTACAGTCCATGGGGTCGCAAAGAGTAAGACACGACTGAGCGACTTCACTTCCACTTTCTGTTAACTTAGTGTTTTAATTTCTTATCTTTCCTTATTCCCCTGTCAGTGTACCTTGACTATGTTTAGTCAGTCATTTAACACATATTTATTGAGTCCATCCTTGATTCATATCGAACAGCCACTTTTTTATGTTTGGGAAGTTGAAGTCCACAAGTAAATCAAAGTTGACTCATCACATAATACATGCTAGTTGCTAGTTTACTCAGCCCAGAGAGCTTTGCTGAGATTCTTAAAATTGCTTAATTGGGATTCAGAGTTAGTGTTCCCTATCATCAAATCAACTACAAATATTCTGTAAAAACAGTTCCTTGTTTTGTGAAAACCACAAGGTATTGTGGGCTAAACAAAAATGGGTAATGGGTTGGGATTTACATACAGGACAGAGTTTGTAAACACTCCTGGTATAGATGAAGTTGAAACAAATGACAGACATTAGAAGTCTCAGTTATATGGTTACCATTTGCCTAATAAGCGCTATGTGTAGTAAGTACTCAAACATTTCTTAATGAGGTGGACTCATTATTTCCCCTTTTCCTGATTCCTGGAGATGTCCACCTGAGGTCTGTCAGTTTTAAAAACCTTGTAATGCACTCATAAGCCTGTTATAAAATGATTTATTAAAAACCACTATGTCATCTGGTCCCGTGAGCCTGCAGGATTTTTATGTAATATTCTGTACTGTAATACTCAAATCATTGAGGTTTAGCAGAAAAAGAGACTATCCGCTTCACTTCCCTCATTTTCTCGATGAAGGAACAGAGGCCCAGAAGAGTCACATTGTCTAAAATCATAAGGATACCTGAGATCTGACTTCTCTTTCATGTTATTTTTAATTTACATGAGAGCTCTGGATTCCAATGGAAAAGGCAAGGACAAGAAAAGGAGTTTACAAGTTTATCCCTTCTAAGTCATGCTTTAAATTCTTAAGATGCACCAGCTTTGTTGACTGTAAATATAACAAAACAAAGCAACAACAGCCAAAAGAAAAACATAAAAATTGCCTGTAGTTACAGACATTCTTCAGAGATACTGCAGTTTTGCTTCCAGACCATCACAATAAAAGGAGTCATACGATTTTTTTTGGTTTCCTAGTGCATATAAAAGTTATGTTTACACAGTAGTGTAAAAATAGTGTTTGTAATAAGAGCATTATGTCTTAAAAATAACATACCTTAATTTAAAAAATACTTTTAGTGATAGTAAATATTAACCATCATTTGACAGTGCAGGGCTGCCACAAACCTTCTATTTGTTTAGGGAAAAAAAAAGTTAGCCTTTCTGTAAAATACACATATTGCTAGGCACATCCTTAGGAAAATTATCTGAAAGATGCTCGTGTGCCATAATTGGAAGGTAAAAGTCAATGCCAGTACCTGCTAATTTCCCTTCAAAAACTATCTTGTCTGCCTATTTTTTTAAAATTGTATTTGTTTCTCTTGGGGAGAGGGCTGGGAGTGGATACTGTAAACTTTTCACTAGAACATTATATTCAAATTATTAAAGATACCCTTACAATGCTTACATGAAAATGAGATATAGAACTAATTAGCTTAAAAGGATATTTTTTACTTTTTAATAGTATGAATAAAAATTATCTCATGAGATTATATCTTTAAAAATATAGTTTAAATTTAGCATTTATCTGACTGTCAAGAGTGGTAGAATGTTTGTTTTAAGAAAATTCTTTGCTTCTCTTTGGACTTAGTATATGAAAAGACGTCGTTAAAATGTTGGGCAAATAAACCGTGGTTGTAGTCCAGGGCTAAGGCTCTATAAAAAGAACATATGCTGCTGTTTGTCATTAATATTTAAGAAATCAGCCAAATAATTAGTTTTTATTGTATAGGGTTTTATATTTTAAGTTTGGTTAGTACTAAAATAAGCTGAGATACACATTGCAGTTAGAGCTTAATGTTTTTTTCTTGAGATTATCTCTCTTTGAATCCTGATTTGTTGTATTTTGCAGTTTTTCAAGAGTAAGTTCTGTAAATATGATTTCATTTAGTCTAATATAATTCTGTGAAATCTTTTAAGCTTTAGCATCGTAAAAGTTTATACACATTTTAAGCTATTTGTCAAAGACTTCAGAGCTAAGTCTTAAAGTACACCTCTTCATTGTACCATATTTTATGTACACAAATGTGTTATTACCTTAGTAGGATTTTAATTATTTTTAAAGAAGTGGGAAATGAAGAATAATGCATTTTGTGTGTGCGTGTGTGCTGTTTGTGAGTGTGTTTCTTGGGAAGTAGGGAGAACAAAGGGGCATTGCGCGGCAGAAGATTATGAAGTGCTGATGTATCCTGTTAATGTCATCAACTTCGACAAATTACAGGACATGTAACTGTTTTTGGCAATTACAGGACAGGATAGATTCCTAAAAATAGAGGCAAATTTTTGAAAAGACAGGCCCTGGCAATCGTGAACATCAGTAATTTAAAAGTCTCCAGTGAATGATCAGAGTTTTACAGAATTTGTGATGTTGGGTGTGTATCAGTTTGCTAGGGCCGCCATAACAAAATACCGCAGACTGAGTGGCTTATAAAACAAGTTTATTTCCTCACAGTTCTGGAAAAGCCCAGGATGAAAGTGCTGGCAGGTTTGGTTTCTCCCAAGGCCTCTCCTTGACTTGCAGGTGGTTGCCTTCTTGCCTCTTCACATGGCCTTTCCTCTGTGCACATGCATTCCTGGTGTCTCTTCCTCATAAAAGGACACTCGTCATGTTGGGTTATATTCACATTATGAAAGATTCCCTCTAATGACTTCACTTTAATGTAATCACCTCTTTAAAGACCTCCTCTTCAAATAAAGTCACTTTCTAAAATCCTGCAGGTTGGGCCTCAGCATAAATTCTAGAGGCACCAATGACGTCACTAATGGGTAAACTAATTTAATTTCTCTCCTCACTCTATTTCATTTCCCCTCCACACACTTTGTGTTGTTAGTTTCATAGTTTGGTATTTTTTGCAGTGTGTCATGGTTTTAATAAGACAGTTTGACAGTTTCCAGTGGGCTTCCCAGGTGGTGCTAGTGGTAAAGAACCCACCTGCCAATGCAGGAGACATAAGAGATGCAGGTTGGATCCCTGGGTTGGGAAGATCCCCTGGAGGAGACCATGGCAACCCACTCCAGTATTCTTGCCTGGAGAATCCCCGTGGACAGAGGAGCCTGGTGGGCTGCAGTCCATAGGGTCGCAGAGTTAGACACGACTACAGCAACCTCGCATGCATGCACGCACGTAGTTTTAACAAGACATTTTGCCAGTTTCCTATGATAACCCATTGAGGCAGCGTGCCAGTGGATGAACTGTTACTTTACTCCACAGACAGATTGAGAACTTATACCCAACAAGTTTTGATGCATGATTCTTCATGAGTTTAGAAGCTGTTATTTATATAGCAAAATACTACAATTTGTTTGCTTCTGACTGCAGTGGCTGACTGACTGTTTAGGACTGCCACTGATACCAAGGTCCGTGTAAGCTGTGTAGTGATACCCTGTGGTGTCCATGGGTCCTTGGCAACATATGTCATGCCTTGGAATTAGCAATCTCCTAGAACCTCCTGGTACTAAGAATTTGGTTTCTTTTTATAGTTATTACATTCTTTTACATTATTAATTCTATACTTTTTTTTCCTTCTCTGAAGAAGGTGTAATATTTGAATGACATTTCTAAATATATAAATCTGTATATTAAAATTTATAGTTGGAATTGTTCTTTTTCTTCCCAGCAACTTGTAAAGTCACACGATCTGGCCACGGTTTACATTGTTTAGCCATGTTTCCAGCATCTGTCATAGTGCCTTACACACTGGAAGTGCTCATTTTACTTCAACTGAGTGAATAAAATAAATGTCAGAAAAATAGTGCTTTAGTGAGTTTTATCCCTATAGGCTTTAGCATGGCCATTGTTGCGATTACTTTTCACTTGCATTACCCCACCCCCACAAATGCATGTAGTCAGCATTTGTTTGGATTGGTTTATCACCCCAAAGTAATATAAGTAGCTGAAAATGTGACCTTCCTGTATGAAGAGAGCAGAACCAGAGGTACCACTTTCCATGAACAGCGAATTGTAATACTATATTCTGGAGCATTTCTGCTGGGATGTCTTTTATTTTACCTCTAGTTTAACACATACGAAGTGGGACTCCCCAGAGGGCTGTGCTGTCTAGGCAGCCCATTTCTGGAAGGTAAGTCTGTCCACTTTCCAATGTGGAAACAATTGGGATTTTAGACACCCACCTTCCCTCCACACCCACCTTCCCTCCACACCCACCCCTTCTACCCTCCGCTTATTTCTCCAAATATAATCCATCACTAACTTCAGGCACTTTCTTGTTGTAAAACATTTCTTGGTTGTCTGCCCTCCTTTGGTTGCAACTGACAAATCTTTTAGATCAGACAATAAAATTCATTTTTGAGTTCTTTAACCAAAATATAGTGGTAAATTGACTTCAGATAGTACTTGATCTAATTGAAAGATAGACATTTAATGTCATAAGGACACAGGTTCTCTTGTTTCTGCGTTGGCCCCCTCCTCTGCCTCTGATATCTCTACTCTGACCTCAGTGATACACATTCATCCCAAGCTTCCCATGGTGCCCTTGTTGCCTGCCCACTCCTCTCTGAAAGGAGGTTGACTTTATAGAAATCAACACGTCTTCTACTAGTGTTTCACTTTCTGGGAATGATTGAGTTGAGACACTTGGGATATGTGGAGGAGTGGTGTCAACCCTAAACCAAAGGTATGATTTGCTGGTTGGCTTAAGCAAATTAAGTACCTTTCTTTGGATCAGGATGTCTGTCCATTTAAACCACAGGGCTGAGAATGGAATAATTCTCCAAATGGAAAGCAGTTGCTGTGTTGTCTTTTCTTGGACAGTGGCTGTGGATTCTACAAGAGGCAAGCCACAGATTTCATCTTGCTAATTACCACCACACCATGTCTCAGCTGCTGAGTTCCAGAAAAGCCTGAATCTTACTTTCTGCTAGATGGACTCCCAGCATATCAGTCACTTGGGTCCCTCTGTGTTATTAACATTTATTTAGAAGGGTATCCTGAAGGTGTCCAAGGTCACACTGTTTGACAGTTATTTGTTATTTTAACATCAGAGTTCTTGTAGCAGCTTTTAATATTGTTGCTCTTTTTTCTACTAATAGCTATGACCAGTATTTGTAGATACTGTGTATAAACATACAGTTTCTGTTTTGTCACAATCCCCATAATGTTCAGTATTATTTTAAAATGTTTCTAATGTTATGGCTGGCCAGGGTGTTTTTGTTGCTGTTGTTTATAATTGGTTACCTTGAATATTTTAACTAATGTTTCAGCTGGAGGGATCTTGAATTGGTTCAGTCTTTTGAGTGGATCTAATTTGTTGGTATTCATTAAGAATCAAAATAGCTATTTATCTTTTCCCTTTGGTCCAGTAATTTAGGGACTTTTCCTGATGTTGAGGACTATTCATAAATGCACAGCTACCAAAAGAAATGGATGAAGAAACAACTTGAAGCATAAATATTGTTATAGGAGTCTTAGAATAATTTAAAATCATCTAAATGTTGAGCAAATCAAAAATGAAACTAATGTGTCTGCCATGGGATAATATGCCACCACTGTACATTTCAGTTTTTGATTTTTTCTCCAAATATCAATTTTTATTTGTTTGGCTGTGGCACTCGATCTTTGTTGCGGGATCTTTAGTTGTGGCATATGTGGTCTAGTTCCCCAACCAGGAATTAAACCGATCTCTTGCATCAGGAGTGCAGTCTTAGCCACTGGACCTCCAAGAAAGTCCTACCACTACATTTTGAACTAAATTATTTTTCTAAGATTAGGACATTTTGACTGTGCATTTGAATTTAGAGCCTGCAAGAAGTTTTCAGACCTCTAAATAATGTGTTGTGAGTATGAGATTTCAGAAAAGCTTTTAATTTTTTTTTCTTTGTCCATAGCTTTCGTTATTTTTTCAATCTTGTAGATTTAAAATAGTGTGATTTAGGATCATAGTTGGACTCTGATATGCTCTAGATATGGTATCAGAAAGAATGTCATGTCTGTTCTGTTTGAGGCCAGAGGCAGAAATGTGGTACCAGATATGGAAGAACAAATGAGATGGTTAAACATTTGGAGCAGTTATCCAGTGTGTGAATGCTGAACTCAGTTTTGTGATGCTGAAAATACCATGTATATTTATATTTATTGAAGCAATTATACCTGACTTACATCAACAGCCCTGTTTTTGTAATACTTGATAGATTTTTGTCTGTGAAGCCTTAAAGTAAAATAGTTCATACTAAACATTAGAGTATTTAGTGTAGTTTTACATATAAACATTCAGCTAAATGTTAGTTAAGATTGTAGTTTTTGTTTTTACTCTGGCTGCTTTAATATAGCTGTGGGTTTGAATTAAGTAATTTCATTGCCCATAACTGATGGAGGTTTGAATAAAAGCTTTTATGATTTTACAAGCTGTTTCTGAGAGTTAAGAAAGTACAGAGATATTTAATATATATATGTATATATATGTGTGTGTGTGTGTGTGTGTGTGTTTAGAACTAGGTCATTTACTTTTTAGGGCTAAGTATGATCAGGCAGAATATACAAATAGGTGTTTTGTGATTTTAGGAAGTGCTTATTTTGGATGTCTTGTTTAATAGTCTATCAGCTCCTTGAGGCAGAACTTCTTTTATACATTGGTACCTCTACCAGACGTGATATCGAGGCCCATACCTGTTTTGTACAGGGTAGATTGGATGTGTGTCTTACTGTTATCTTGTGACCTTGTTTAAAGATAGATGTTCTGAAAGATACCACAGTGGAAGAGGTATGGCAGGAAGGTTTTTGTGTGCCTTCTGAAGATCGGTTGTGGCTAGTCTCTGCGTATCTGGTCTTCACTTGGGGCAGGTGAAGACTACAGCATAGATGTGTAAACAAACAAATCAAAATGGACCTGTTCTGTAAAGCTGCAGTGAGTCCACTACTGAAGTGGTGGCATTTTCTCTAATTTTTGTTCTCTGGCATCCAGGTTTTTTAGGTGTTTTGAAAGTGAAAACTGAAGCTTTCACTCAGGAAATGTCTTAACGTTGTCTTGTTTGTTTTTAACGTCTAGTATTTCCTGTTCTTTTCAGGTGTCCTTCTGATGTTAGAATTTAAACAGACTAATTTCATACTGAACCTTATTCTAGAATTGAGTGTCTTTATTTTATTTTATTTTTTTTTTGAATTGAGTGTCTTTATAAGAGGATAAACTCAGATCTAAAGAGCCTGTGTAGTTTCATTGCTATGACTGAAACTTTTAATACAGAGTTGTATTAACTTCACTGTTTTGTTTTTTTTTTTTTTAAGGCCACATTTGTTTCTATGTTTCTCGTAACTGGAAAACTGTCCATCCTGCAAGGCTTGGGACAGCTTTATTTCATGTGTCTATTCCTAGGTCTTTGTTGTTCAGTCGCTCAGTCATGTCTGACTGTGACCCCATGGACTGCAGCACTCCAGGCTTCCCCATCCTTCACCAACTCCCAGAGCTTGCTCAAACATGTCCATTGAGTCAGTGGTGCCATCCAACCATCTCATCCTCTGTCGTCCCCTTCTCCTGCCTTAGCTCTAATGGCAACCCACTCCAGTACTCTTGCCTAGAAAATCCCATGGATGGAGTAGCCTGCTACAGGTTACTCCATCCATGGGGTTGCAGAGTCAGACGCGACTGTGTGACTTCACTTCACTTCACTTGTCTGCCCTAGGGGTATGTTTGGTATAAGTGAAAACAGTGATCTTTCTCTCTGAAAGTATGAGCTAGCTGAAGTAAAACTAAAGCTAGAGTAACCCTTTTAAAATTTGAAAAGTTTACCCCTTTCTCTTAAAAAATTTACTTTTGGTTACAGGAACTAATACAGTACTCTGATCAATATAATAAACCCATTCACAGCAATTTGAACAGACAAGAACTCTCCTCTTCATGTTTGGTATTTCTTGTTGACTTTAAAAAAGTATGCCACCAACATGTATTTATTATGAGAGTTTTTACAGACAATAATTTATATAATTTTGACTTGTGTTTTTCTTTGCCCTGAGATACATTAAATGATACAGAAGCACTACTGATAACTGCTTTAATTTGAGACATTTTGGTGACCTTTGTGTATCGGAATCCGCCATTTAAAAAAATTTGTACTTCTTAGGTACTTCCGTTCCATTATTCATTATTTGAATATTAGACTGAACGATATTTTAGAGGAAAAGAATACTCTTTATTTTCTTCATTAGTTGTTTCACTAGGATTCCACCTGATTGAACTCATTTTGGGAGATCCTCTTCATCAATCAGTGAGTGACTCAGTGTTTCCCTGACAGATGTCCATGGTTGGTCAAGTTGTGACTTAATGCCTGCCATATAATGGGTATTATATGTAATCATATAATGGGTGTGGTGGTTTTATTTTTTAAATCATTCAGTCACCAGGCTTTCAGGATTGACTCTTGTGTTATACCTACTTTGTGTTCCAAGCACATTGTTACCCATTCCTGTGGGTCAGGGTCTCCTCCAGAGCTCAGATCCTCCTGTGTGCCACAGGGGCCTCTGGATGAGGTGTCCTGAGCTAGTCATCAGAGGAGTGTTCACCTGTATCATTCTGTTCAGTGTGGCGTGTATAGATTATCACATTCAGGCGATGAAATGGGAAGAGGTGCCTTCTTCCTCACATGAGGATGGTATTTACTTTTCTTCCATGGCTTCTCATTTCAGTAAATGAAGTACTACGTGTCCACATGTCCTAAAAGAAACCTTTGCTTCTTCTCTTTTCCTGAGCTCTGTATCAAGTCCCCCACCCTTGAGTCTGCTTTGCTTTGCTAAGTCACTTCAGTCGTGTCCGACTCTGTGCGACCCCGTAGACGGCAGCCCACCAGGCTCCCCCGTCCCTGGGATTCTCCAGGCAAGAACACTGGAGTGGGTTGCCCTTTCCTTCTCCAATGCATGAAAGTGAAAGTGAAGTCGTGTCCGACCCTCAGCGACCCCATGGACTGCAGCCTACCAAGCTCCTCCATCCATGGGGTTTTCCAGGCAAGAGTACTGGAGTGGGGTGCCATTGCCTTCTCCATGAGTCTGCTACTTCCTAAGTATCTTTGGAATCCTAGTATTCCCGGGGTTCTCCTCAACTCCAGTGCCCCTGTCCAGGTTTCAGTCTTCTCTTAGGTGACTCCAGCACCTTCCTAACTTGGCCCCCTCTCCTCAGTCCAGTTTCCTTCTAGTTTTCATTTTAGAATTCAGGATGGTCTTTTAAAAATGTAAATCATACCACTTCCCTGCGTTTTCTGCTTTTTACTTCCTTGTTTTCTCGAAAGTGATTCCTTCAAGGCTCCTCTCAAGCCTCACTTCATTTTGTTTCTTTTTCTTCACCCAGCCCTTCCAGTGACTGTTAACTGCTCACTGAGTTGCTTCGGTTCTTTTCCTTCCTCCCCAGATATTCATGTTCTCACTCTCCTGTCTGTCCTTTAGGTCTGAGCACTGAAGACACTTCCTTTGAGATGTATTCCCAGACCACTGCATTTGGTTAGGGCTTCCTCTGTGTGTGTTCACTGGGGGAATTGTTACTACCCCCTTGTTTGTCTTCCTTTGTTTCTGAGATAAACTTGATGAGTGTTCAGTCACCAGGTTTTCCAGATCTACAGCAGTAGCAGTTCCTATTGTATAGAAGCCTGCTCAGTTCTTATTAATCTGAGAGGTTTAAATATATTGTTACCCTGCATTATAAGAGATCAATGATGTGGTAGGACAGTCAGCACAGGCCTGGGGTTACCCTGGTGGCTCAGACAGTAAAGCGTCTGCCTGCAATGCTGGAGACCCGGGTTCAATCCCTGGGTCGGAAGATCCCCTGGAGAAGGAAATGGTAACCCACTGCAGTACTCTTGCCTGGAAAATTCCATGGACTGAGGAGCCTGGTAGGCTACAGTCCATGGGTTCACAAAGAGTCGGACACGACTGAGTGACTTCACTTTCTTTCTTTCTTATACTGAATAGATGTCAGCGTATCCTTTTTTAAACAAGGAACCGAGAAGCTGGTCTGTGGGCCATGTCCAGCCCACTGACCTTTTATAAGGACCACAAACTAAGAAAGGGTTTTGATTTTTTGAGTGCTGAAAAAGAAATCAAAAGAAAAACATTTTATGACATCAGAGTATCATATGAAATTCACATTTTAGTGTTGATAAGTTGTTTTATTGGAACATGGCCACACTCAGTCATTCGTGTGTCATTGCTGCTCTTGCACTACAACTGCAGATGAGTAGTTGTGACACTGACTATATGACTGGCAAAGCCTAACATATTTACTGTTGGGCACCGTACAGAAAAGTTTACTTTAAATCCTTTCTGTGGCATGAGAACAGTTATGTATAATTAGGATATATTTAAGCTATATGTCCGTTTCCTTCTTTCCCTGCTTCTGAGAATTTTGAGTTTTCAGAACTGTACTCCAACCTCTCTGCCTTATGCATACCTAGAGCTTTTTGAAACTTGAACATTGCAGATTAGATGTTGAGAAAATAGAGACTTAATCCTACTAAATTTTGTAAACAAAACCAGCATGGATAGCTGGTCCCCAATCCCATAGTCTGAAGTCAGTCTTTTCCTATATGATTCATTTTCTGATCCTTAAAATAAACTCTTTTTTACAGTTAAGGAGAAAAGAGGAACAACTTTTTATGCTATTTGATATAATTATTAAATATGATACTGGAGGCCCTTTTGTAAATTTTTAATCCTTTTTAACCAATATGTTGCAGAAAAAGAGACCCAGCTGTGTTTTGGTTGTATAATCTTCTACTAACTATTGGAAGTATCTTTATTTGTTAGGATTTATTATTAGGCAATATCAAAACCTTCATTTTACATTATTTAATAAAATCAAATGGTTTTTACAACATTGTTTACATTTTGTTTAAAAATATTTTATTGAGAAAATACTTAATTAACTTTGTTTTATTTTTAGGGTTATATCCTGTGTTGTGACCTCATGGTTTAAGTGGGAATAAAGATGAGTATAAGCAGTGATGAGGTCAACTTCTTGGTATATAGATACTTGCAAGAGTCAGGTGAGTACATTCATAAAGTAAATAGGCCTCAAATTATTTTAATATCCTAAAAATAACCTTTTATGCATTTGAAATTTGTACCAGTCCAAACTGTTGAACTTTGTATGTTTCCTTAATGTCTGGACTGCCATTTTAAAGCTATGTGTTACTGCATGGTTTAACTCTCTGACTCTTTCAAATATGTTGGAATCATCTCAGGCAAATATTTGTAACAAGTGGTTTGGCTTTCACTGTTCAAAGATCATTTTTATAATTTGTAATGAAGTGAGATTATTGCAAACGGTTGGTAGGAACATATAAATTCTCAGATGCCATCAGTTTGATAATGTATATTCATAATTCTCAGCTTAATGTTACTGGTCCTAGTTGCAATAAGCATTTCAAAAGCTATATTTGCTTTTTCATAATGCTTTTGGCTCATCCCAGTTGGTTAAGTGTATCTTTGACCTGAATCTTAATAATGTATTTCATCGGGAGCTGATTAGTAAATATAAATCACTGAAAGTTATTTGTTATAAATATTAAGTTAGTCAGTGATCTCCCAAGTTTTCTAGACAGATTAAGAGGTGTTATCCTAAAAAAGAAGGAATATCGCAAGGGAAAATGTAGGCTGGATTAAGGGGAAAAAATAAAAACTAGAAGAGGGAAAAACTTGGGTTGGATGGAACGTAAGATGGTGGAAAAGATTGACTGCAGTGGAAAGTTAGATTGTTAACATGAGGTTGAATCATTTGGTGGTTGAAAATGTTGGAGTGTGAATTTTAGGAATTATAACTTAAAGTTATTGGGATGTTAATTAAGGTAAAGTTTGGTATAAAAAGATAATTTTGGTTTAGTCACTTTTTGGGGGAGGAGTGAAAGGAATAGAGTAGGATATTGAGCCTTCAATTTTGATTTGAAACTCCAGTTATTCTTCTTCCAGGGCTTAGTTAGTTGTCCTTTTCTTAGGCAGATAATTTAAACAAGGCCTTAGATTTTAGATCATCTGCTTACTGAGATACTCCCAGCTGCATTCCAGTTCTGAGATTTTCTCTTGGGTGGGAATTTTCTATTCCCAGGCAACATCACTACTCCTCTCTGGCTTCAAACAGCTGAGAAAATTATATCCAACAAGGGCCGGGAGGGAAAAAGAAGAAAATAAAGTAACCAAGAATGCAGGATAACTTGTTATGAAGCTTTGAAATGGATAGATCTTGTTTTGTTTTGTTTTCAGTTGGTATACTGGCAGATCCAAAGAGAAAATCTGTAGAATATTTTGCGTAAGATATAATGATTATTAATAAAGTAGAAAAGGTAGTGACCCATGGGCTGTAGCACATACGCTCACATTTGGATATTGTTATATAGTACTTTAGACGATAGCAGAAAGAAGTTATTGAGGCAGAACAAACTCTGCTTTTTCTGCCTTTGAATTCAACCACCAGTTAAGTCAGAGCTTTGAGGCATTAGACACTAAAGTGAAAAATAGTGTGAAGGATCAATGGATGAGAAATACAGATGATGTTTTATATCGCTGCAGGAAAATATAGCAAGTAAAAGGGACAGTAAAATAATAATCTGGGTTAATTTATGAAAGTGTCCAGTGATTTTATCAAAAGTCCTAAAATTGCTTATGTTCTCAGAAAAAAATGCTTCTTAATTTTATGTTTTAAGGTATTTTATGTTGCAGTAAACGTAAAGCAAAAATGATATATTTTTTAAATACCTTGTATGGTAGACTAATATTTATCATATTAAATCCTATGTAATTGTTAACTGTGTTCTTAGTTGTGCTTTGTGTATTCTTTACAAAACTGTATACGGTGTACTGGTGATGAAGTATGATGTTAAGCCACATGTCTAAAATGTGAACACCAGTCCCTTTATAAAATTGGTAACTTTCTATTTACATTATGAATTTATAGGGGAAAATCAGACTACACTGATGACATTTTGACTTGACAGTTTTTCTAGAAAGGCAGCTTGCAATAAATTTAAGAACCACCTATAACCAGCATTCTGAAGTTTGATCCTCTGACCACCTGCATCACTATCACTTAAGAGAACTAGGAGTGGGCCCCAGAATTTGCATTTTACAGATGTTCCAAGTGGTTCTTAGGCTCAATTAATGATGGATCTGTACTAGTCGTAGGATAATTAGAACTTGACAAGAAGGTGTTATATATTCACAGTATCTTGAGATCCATCTCCTGAGGTAATAAAATCACTTAACTTGTTTTAATCTTAAATACTTCATATACTATGTGGTAAATCTCCTATTATGACTATTATCAGTACTAGAAAATATTACCTGTAAAAGTCCTCCCCCCCCCACCCCCGGTTACATAACTTCTCAGAGCTCCCATTTTCTCGTTTATAAAATTTGTTAGTAATACTTGCTGAAAAGGAACTACAGCATGGTATTCAGCCTCAAATGTTTTATAAACTTCTGTCTGAAATAAGCCATCCTTCCTTATTTGTTAAAACCAATTAAGAGAAAAATTTATTGTAGTATAGTTTTATTCTGCTGGAACCTTCTATCTTTCTCATTTAAATCTCTGGAAAATTCACCCTGAGCATATTACTTTGATCATTATCATTTTGCGATGTTATGAACTAGACTTTTCATATTTAACAAATATTTCCTGGGGAATAAAATTTGTTTTTTTTTCTTTTTGGATTTGACATGTAGTGCTACAATTAATGATTGATTTGATTCAGTGTGTTCCCTTTAATTAGCATTTACCCAAGGACATTAATAACTTGATCACCTTAATAACTTATATTTAGCAATGGTAGGTAGAATAAATACTAATATTATAGTTGGTTGTATACAAGAGAAACTGATGCAGGGTTAGTTTTAGAGGAGCTAAGCTGCTTTGCATCTTTTAAATTTTCTCCCCCTCCCCTCACTCCTGCCCGCTTTGTGTCACTTGACTCTCCTGTAGTTGTTTATTTTTTTCTAACGAAATTGTTCCAGGCAATTATTTGTGAACTTTGTGGCACTCGTTTTTCTTGTTGCTTTGTATAAGATGAAATTTTGCTTGAATTGTGTATTTGGTTTAGGGGAGAATTCTTGGTTCTAGATTTTATTGTCATCTATTACATGTTTAGGAGCTCATAGATGAACCTGTGTTGAACACTATGAAACAGTTGCATTTTATGATTGAAAACTAACTGGAAAATGCAGAAACAACATGTCCTTATTACTGAATAATTTTCTAGATTGTGATTCTGAATACTGTTATTTTTAAAAATCCTCATGTTTTTAGAACTGAGATTCATCTTGCCATATAGTCTCCATTTATGAGAAGGTGATGATATATGTAGGCTTAAAGCATTCACTTCATGAAAGATCTTGTCTCTCCTGCACCCCACTTCACTCTTGTACTCTTTTCAAAAGGATATTGCTTCTCCCAGGAAATAGGCCTTGCACCACACCACTTCTTACATGATGCTTGCTTAAAATGTTACATTTGTTTATAAGGTCACGCATCAAACACACACTTAATTTGGAAATCTAAACATGATCATAATGATCATAGTGGGCACAAAGTAGCCAGAATGTTTGTTTAACTTTATGGTTCTGACCTGTAATACCCAACAGCCCATTCGTTTGTCTTTTTCATTCATTGGTTTTTGTATTAACCTCTCCAATGGCCAGTAGAGTATCAGCAGTTAAATGATAGTGTAGTTTCTCTTAACTCAGATAAAGGTAACTGGGCTAGATAAACACTGCTTCTTACATATCCTCCGCTGGTGCTATTTATAAACAGATTTTAACAGCAGGCTGGAAGGAGTTTAGATTAAATGGCTATCAGTAATGTGCCTTTCACCATGAAGAAATGGAGAGGAAAGGTCAGCATCTGATATTGCCACCATGAGTCTTGTCTTTCAGTTTTTGTGAGTACATGGTCAGTTACAAAACTGCAAGTAGGTACATAGTTTTGTTGTATAATAAAATATGCAGTGGCGTTAATTTGATACATACAGTTGTTGTACACATGACTAATGAACAATAAATAGCAAGCAGCTGTCATAAATGCTGATAATTAACTATACTTTTATCCAAATCACTTTTTCTCCTCTTTTTGTAAACTGAATAACTATTTTTTTTGCTGATAAAGGAAATTCCTGTTACACATTCCGACTGACAAACTTGTTAGAAGACAAAGGTCCTTTAATGGTTGCCAAACAGAGAACTTGTTCAATCTTAATAGTAATCTTTTTGTTTTTTTAGGAATAACCAGCGTAGTAAGCATATAAGGAAACGTATAAATTGCTGATGGCTTCATAAACTTGTACAGTTTTTTTGAAAAGCAGTTTGGCAGTCATGAACTTCCGTTGAAGTGCTGATGTCCCCTTCAACTTCTGAGGGAATCCATCCTAAAGAAAAAAAAAATATATACATGGCAAAAGCCTATACACATAGATATTTGAAGTAAGAGTCTTTTAAAGAGTGAACATTGGAAAATCCAAATGTCCAGCCATGGGGTGAATAATTTACTAGCTGGTACATTTATTGGATGAATATTATAATAAAATTATTTCAGAAAATATAATTCATATAAAATATTCAGATATATATATATATATAAAGGGCAAAATTAGGGCACAAAACTGCATAGCCAGTGTATTGTGCTGGACAAAAGGAAATAAAATATTTTAACAGTTGTATTTGGGTTTTGGTATTGTAATTTTTTTTCTTCACTCCTTTCTTCCTTTCCTTTTTTTATTTTTTTAAATAAGTGTTAGGTCCATCTAACTTTTCAACATACAAGGTCCCATGTAGCATTTTTTTCTCTACTTCTTTTTACCTTTTCTAAAACCTTCACTCATTTAAATATGGAACTTTTTGTACTAAACAAAATTCTGGGTCTATAGGATAGAATTGGAAACAGATTTGGGGTCAAGAGGGTATGTGGTGATGGAAGCAGGGTTATAATTTTCTGGGCTTTTCTGACCTGAGGCTGAGAAGAGGGCCTTGTGTAAGTCAGATTTTACTTCCATATAGGGCACTGTATCGTGTTAGTAGTTAAGCTTTGCCTCCCACCTCACCGCCACTCCCCCGCCGCCCCCGGCCCTGTTCAGATACCCTACACCATAACCATATTCAGAGCCCTTTTTCATGCTCGTATACCCTCCATTTGCAAAGTAGAGTTGACAGGCTCTGAAAGACTTGACTTCCCTTTGAGGAAACCATCCCTGTCATCCCAAGAGAGGTCACTCCTAAAACAAGCCATATGTAGAAAATGGTTGTCTTGTGATCTCATTTCTTACGTGGGACAGTGCGTGGCCTCAGAAGTAACCGCACACAGACCCCCGTACCACTGCCGGTCCCGACCACTGAATATCCTTGAATTACTGCATACTGAACTTTGCCTTACTCCTCTCTGGATTTCCTTTTCTATCTCCCAGATTTTAATCCCTCTAGTGAATGTGTAGAATACTTGATTGTAGAGAATTTATACAAAGTATTATTTATATCAGCTTTGCTTTGACTCCTGGAAAGAAGGGATGCTATATTAGGCAAGCAGGCTAGACTTAAGCATTTCACAGACTGTGAGTTGATGCCTTTTGCCTTTTACTATGTGGATCAAAAGCTGTCCCTGAAAAAGTATTGCCTGCATATATATTTACAGATAAATGCAGATATATTTTGGCATAACCCTGGTTCAAGTTTTAGTTTTTCAAGGGAGATTTAAGTCATATGTTTTCTCTGGATTCATAGATTTCCTGATGTGCCAAGATAAATTATAGTAGAATTGCATTCTGATTTAACAAATGTTTATTGAACACTAGTAAAATTAGGTGACATCTAGTTTCCTAAAATTGAAAGATTACTAGACATTAACCCCATCTTCAGACATCCCAGTTGTATTAATCATACATATACACACTACCCGTAGAATGCTACACATACACAAATTAGAGGATTAGTATAGAAGAGAAATACCAATCCTGGAGCAGCAGGAGGAAGGACTTCACCTCCATTCACATAGGTGAAAAGTGCGTGGGAACACATAAAGCCCAAAGGCATGAGATAGCACAGTATATTCTAGGTCTTGGTTGAAGTGGGGAGATAAGCCTGGAGAGATGAGTAGGGTAAAGATTGCAAAAGTTACTGTGTGTCACACTTAGAGAATTTGACCTTGATTATGAAGGCCAAAAGGATTGTTGAAAGTACTCAAGTAAGGAGTGGGATGATCATTTTTTGTTTCACAAGTAGTCTTCTAGCCATAGTGTTGCAAGTGTACTTAACTGGGGAAGAGAGGAAAGGAACTTACGACAGCAGTGGTCCAGGTAAAGGATGATGGGGGACTAAAATCCAGGTGTGGGCACACAAGGAAAGCTGATGACAGACCAGAGAGGGAGAGTTGATAGGGTTTGGCGAATGGTGGAATGCCAGGGGCTGACGGGAAGTGAGGAGGACCTGAGGTGTAGCATGGCAAGATGAAAAGTTTCTAAGGAAGAAGTTGTTTTAGGGAGGGGAAGAAGAGGAGTAGTTTTGAACATAATTTTAAGCTGCTTTGTAATGCTGTAACTAGAAATTTAAAAAAAGTTACTGTTCAATTCAGCATGTGTTTAAGAAGAGCATTTTAAGTATGGACCTCCTTTAGGGCAAATATATATTAACGATAAGTGCCAAAACACTATTAAGGATGACTTTAGGGTTGTTTTCTTGCTATTTGAGAAGATCGTAAGTGCATATGTAATACCTAAGGATAACAGAGAGCACCTGGTGTCACACAAAAAAATTCAGAACATAGGCAACATTCCAGTTAAAAATTGACATTGTTCTACGTGCAGCTTTTAGGATATTCTTGGACATAATCTTGAACTTTGTCATCTAATTAAACAGAGTCTAAATGTAATTAATAATTATTTAAATTGCACTCAGAAATTGGAGTACAGAAGTCATAGACTTTGCTGCAGTTTAGAAGGCTTTGGAAAATCAAAGTATCTTGCTTTTTAATAAAATATCTTACTGTCTCAAGTGCTACTGATGCCACTTTCTAATACCCTGAAACGAAATAAGAATAATGATGCAGTCTTTTATGTTTTGTTGATATGCAGGAGCTCCCTCTGCCTTAGCTTTATCCTTGACCCTGTTCTAACTGTTCAGTAGGATGGGGGGAATGCAGTGGTTATGGCCATGGTCCCTGAATAAATCTATTTTCTTTGTGTTTTCTCATCTGCTAAGATGAGAAATTAGTGCATGATACAGGCCCTCTGTAAGTGATATCGTCTATCTTGAAGCCTTCTACCCCAAGCCACTTGGTTGTTTAGCTTTTTTTCCCCCTTTCTGTTGTTATATGATTTACTGCAGAATTTATTTGGGGAGGGTTATGAAATTGAGAACAGGGGTCTCCAGCCTCACTGCTTCTGGATTTCACTGCCATTATCTCATAACCTTTCTCCTCAGTCCTTCCTAGTCTTTTTTCTTAGTTTCCTATCCTGGTGATCTGGGATCTGCTCATACTCAAGTAGTTCTGGGTTTCCTGATAGGGACAGAGCAAAACGGTGCTTTTTTCATTTGTATTTTTTGTGCCTTCCTTGTGAGCTCAGATTAAGTTGCAGATTATAAATGCTTTTTTAATAATGATCTTGTCTATGGGTGAAATCAAGAAGTCAAAATTCAAGACTTATAAGATAGCATTTTCTTCTTTTTTTTTCTTTTTAAGCGTCTTTTTTTTTTTTTTTTTAACTTTACAATATTATATTGATTTTGCCATACATCAACATGAATCCGCCACGAGTGTACATGTGTTTCCAGTCCTGAACCCCACTCCCACCTCCCTCCCCGTACCATCCCTCTGGGTCATCCCAGTGCACCAGCCCCAAGCATCCGGTATCCTGCATCGAACCTGGACTAGCGATTCGTTTCTTATATGATATTATACATGTTTCAATGCCATTCTCCCAAATCATCCCACCCTCTCCCTCTCCCACAGAGTCCAAAACACCAATACACTATACTAACGCATATATATGGAATTTAGAAAGATGGTAACGATTCTTACTTCTCACTATGGGTAGTTACAGAAATGGTTAGGTATCTCAAAGAGGTAAGGAAGGGACAGCCCTAAGGAAAATCAACTTAGGTGTACTATGACTCTCTGTTAACCAATTAAAGTAGCCTCTAGCCACATGCTCTTTGTGAGCCCACAGTATTTTATGACAGACTGTTCATAAGTGCCACAAGGAGTCTGAGAGTGCAAGCACAAAACAAAACAAAAAAAACATGGACTAAGCACTAAACAGCTAGGGATAGACAGGCTCGACAACGCGTTGCATGGATTAAATTAGTTTAACCAAGACCCAAGTAAGCCCGTGTTCATTTACCTTATTTAACATTCTGTACAGACGTATAATTTAATTGAATTATTTAACGTTAATGATAGTTACTAGTTAAGCTCTGATGGATATGTTGGTAAAGAGAATAACCACCCTCAGTCTGTCAGTTTACTAGAATTTTACTTTTGGATTTGGACTTGACTTGCATAAAAAGCAAGAGTGACTTAAATTTATTTAAAATTAGACTTTTGTTATGTGAATATTTTGGTTTGAGTATTTCAAATTAAAATCAAAGAGTTGTTGATAGACATACAAATTGGATTTTCACTTGTCAGCTGTTCTTTTTCTAAAGCTTCCATTTAGATGGGTTATTAATAAGTAGCAAAAAATTAGTAACTTTTTTTAGTATTTAATCATATATATAATGAAAGTTAAGCTTGAAAATTATTTTTCATTATTAAATTACAGTTTTCATTCCTTATGTTTTAGTTTGCTTTTTATTTCCTAAGTAGTTTTTAAAAACAGCCTACAAAATATAGAATTACAAGATATATGATGATTTTATATACAGAAATTTTAATATACTACAGAAATATTAACTGTCATTTAATTTATCTTGAGTGAAGCATTTAAGTCACATGACTTAGAAAGGCTTTTCCCCAACTTTAAAGTTTAATACTATTTGTTGAGGAAAATTACGTTATGTGCTACGGTTATATAATTAAAGTGAAGAGGAAAATACATGATGGTTAATGTGTTTGGATTTTGATACTTCTTTTGTTTAAAAACATATTTGACCTTAGCTAACAGTCTGGGATTTCAAATGGGTGTCAGGTGGATTTGAAAGATTACAGAAGTCTTTCCTTTGTGTTACATTGCATGTTGCCCTTTGGAGAATAAATCGTTACACCTTTTCTTTTGCTTTCAGGATTTTCTCATTCAGCGTTCACCTTCGGTATAGAAAGCCATATCAGTCAGTCCAACATTAATGGTGCCCTCGTCCCACCTGCTGCATTGATTTCTATCATCCAGAAAGGTCTACAGTATGTAGAGGCAGAAGTTAGTATTAATGAGGTAAGGAAGACTTAGTTCAAGTACTAATTCTTACTCTTAAATGCTTCCTTAAATATCTGGCATCTTGCTTGCTCATTCATTATCTGACTTCAGCTTCACCAGGTAAACAAAACTGAAGGACATTATTCCTAATGTGGTGTCAGGGCGCACAGGCAAGGCTGATGGCTCTCAACTATAAGGACCACTATCTTATTGCTTTTTACATGGTTTAATAAGTAAACAGTAAGAAATAATTTTCTTTAAAATAAGAAAATTGTGCTGTGGAATACTGAGACCATAATTGATTGAGAAATTAGAAGATCTTAGGTTATTTGGTTGTACGTGATTTTGGAAGGCACCTGTCTACAGTCTATATGATATAGGTAGTTTAACTCATGTCAGTCAGTTATGGCCTATGAGCCAAAGTCTGCCTACCGCTTGTTTCTGTAATGTTTGCTTGGGGCACAGTCACACTCCTTAAGTTGTGTATTATCTAGCTTTTGTGCTACAGTGGCAGCATTGAGTGGTTGTGACAGAGACCTTAGGTCTGCAAAGCCCAAAATATGCAGAAAGACTCTGCACACCCTGGTATAGCTGGAAATTTTTATACATGGTCAGGATTTGTGGTATATGGAGCTTTTTACCTTATTTTCATTTCAGAGATTAACATATTCCCCTTTCCTTTTGCAGGTATTTTAAAAACTAAAGCATCCATGGTTTCTACATCAGTATTTATTACTATAATTATAGTGTACTAAATTGATTATTTTTTAAATTTCCTCATGTCTATAACTGAAAAATCTATTGATACTAAATTAAATGTGTCCTCATTGTCTTTTAGCACTTTGCCTCCCAAAGTATACTTATTGCAGAAAATGATAAAACAATTTCTCCCAGTGGCCAGAGTTGAAGTCTTCATTTTTTCTGAAAAAAATTTTTCTAGATTTAATATAGTACTCTACAATATATCTATATTGGTTTTAATCTTTTTTTTTAAGTTTAAATACTTGCTCCAGCTCCTCAAATACTCCATTATAATCGACAGTTCAGAGAGATGTGCAATGTTTTGTAACTTGGAGCATCCCATCACACCACTTAGTGCGTGTTCACTGGCTTAAGTGAGCCAGGCTTCATTTATGCATGTTTCTAGCTAATATGCACTGTTTCTATTTCTGACTTGCTCTGTGCCTGTGTCTCTTCTCCTGCTTGCTTTAGAACTTATTTATTGTGAACTTCCTAATACCAGTGAGAGGAGCTTTGGAAAATTATAGCAACTTGATAAAATTAAAGAACACTAGCCTGTGAATTGTAGTTGTACTTCTCAAATGTTACTGTGCATATAAGACTCTCCCCAAAAGCTTGTTAAAACAGAGATTCCTGAGCCCTTTAGAGATTTTGATTCTGTAGCTTTGAGTCTACATTTCTAACAAGTTTCCAGGTGATGGTGGGACTGTTGGTCCTTGGATTGCGCTTTGAATAGCACCAGTTAACAAATTCCAGCTGTGAAAGTCTTTAAATCTTACTGTGCTCATATTTCAACAGTAGTAAAATGAGGGACTTACCTGGCATTCCAGGATTAAGATTTTGCCTTCCAGTGGAGCGGCATGGGTTCAATCCCTGGTCAGGGAGCTGATCTACCTGCTTTCGGGCCAAAAAAACAACACATAAAACAGAAGCAGTATTGTAACAAATGCAACAAGGTCTTAAAAACAATAACAGTAGTAAAATGAGGTGATTGTATGTATTAATGTCTATTGATATGTCTATTTCTGCCTTAATATTTTAATTAAATCACAAGAAACTTTTGCATTCAGCAAAACTATTTTAAAAGTTTTTAGTTTTAAAGAAGTATTTACCAAAATGTGGCACCAAATCTCTTATCATTTTATTAACTATCCCACATTACTTTTGACTAACAGAACTTTGGAATATAATTGAAAGCCTTTTTACCCTCCAGGCCTATTTTTTTTTAATTCCTTTCACTATTTCAGCTTTGATCTGTGCAGCACTTAACAGTAAGAATTGGGTGAGGAAGACAGTTGGAGCAGCTGTTTACAGTGCTTCTTTAGTTTCCTTCTTCCCTCCCGGTTCCTTCCTTCCTTTCTTACATGCGCTCAGGAAATTACCTAAAAGTGTTTTTTCTTGGAATGATGATTTTCTGCTGTTAACTTGTATGAATACAAATTACTCTAAATGTGTTACCTTTGATTTTTCTTCTCACAATTTTTCAAATCCAGGATGGTACCTTGTTTGATGGTCGACCAATAGAGTCCCTGTCACTGATAGATGCCGTAATGCCTGATGTAGTACAAACAAGACAACAAGCTTATAGAGATAAACTTGCACAGCAACAAGCAGCAGCTGCTGCAGCTGCTGCAGCTGCGACAAACCAACAAGGATCTGCAAAAAATGGAGAAAACACAGCAAATGGGGAGGAGAATGGAGCACATACTATAGCAAGTGAGCTGAAAGAAGAATCTTTTTAAGTTCCATTAAAAAAGAAACTTGCTTTATGGGGATGCCTCATTTTAGCTGAACTAATACTGTCTATTTAATTTTTGCCAACTTGTTCCCCTAACTTGTATCACACAATTCAGATTTTTATGCTTAAAGCTCCATAAAGCTAGATTTACTCTCATGGACCTTATTTTCATTCTTTTTAAAAAAATATTTAGAAACCGTTTTTTTTTTATTGTTAGGTGAATTTTGTGTCTGCATTTGATTTCTAAATATAATTTATACCAGTAGTCATTAACAGATACAATAAAGCTTTGGCGTGGAGATATAAAGGCAACTCGATGTTATATGAATGATATCAGCAACCCCTACTGGCAGAAATTCAGAATAGTGTTGGCATGGATTATATTTAATTCAAACTATTTTATCATTTTTAACTGTGTTTGGGCCTAACCTTTCACAGTCTTCCTCTAGTCCTGCTCCCCCATCTCTGAACACACACTTAGATGCACATCTCTTTTTAAAAAATTACATTCATATTTAACTAAAGATTGGAATTTATTTTTCATGTGATAAATTCTGTATAGTCATTTTCGACATTACCTGACATAGTGGAATAAGAAAGTTACACTCTATCTGCTGGTTAGGAATTCCTTTTTTCCCCCAATATGCTGTGATATTATTACCTAACTGGAATTTTCCATCTGTTTCTCATGATGCAGATAATCATACTGATATGATGGAAGTGGATGGGGATGTTGAAATCCCTCCTAATAAAGCAGTTGTGTTACGGGGCCATGAATCTGAAGTTTTCATCTGTGCCTGGAACCCCGTTAGTGATCTCTTGGCATCAGGGTATGTTTCTCAAAGTGAAATTAAAATGGATTTCTAAAAGTATCTTACTGAAATATTGCATGTTCTACAAATACATTGTTTACACTTTCAGGTTTTTGTTGTTGCTTGTTTGTGGTCATTTTACCCCGTAAATGTTTATTTCTTCATAAAGTAATGTTAGAGTTTTTAAACTACTGCCTCAGGAGTGATTTTGGCATCTCCAAAATGGAGACTGAGAAAAATACTGGAAATGGAAATGCCTGATAGTCTAATTTGTATTTGCGTCATTAATAACAGAATGTAAATTTGTTGCCTTGATTTCTGTAATACTTGAGAATATCATGAAAATTTAAAATAAGTTGCATACTTTATAGGTCTGGAGACTCAACAGCAAGAATATGGAATCTTAGTGAAAACAGCACGAGTGGCTCCACACAGTTGGTGCTTAGACATTGTATACGAGAAGGAGGGCAAGACGTCCCAAGCAACAAGGATGTGACGTCGCTAGATTGGAATGTGAGTATCACTGTGTTGTCCATGATGGATGTAGTTACTAACATACGTAACCTCTCTGAGCCTCAAACTAGTGGCAGGGTATGTCTGTGTGTTCAGGTATTTTTGAATTTCACTAATAAGAACAGCAGACTAGGAGTCCCCAACCCAAAATGTGTTAAAAGCAAAGACTGTCCCTCGAGCAGTCGGAACAAGGTTCATCTTCCAGCCTCAGTTTCTCTAGCTGTAGAATGACTCTGTACTTCGTTGTCATCACATGTAAAGTAGGAGTGTATTAATGGTCTTACATAAATCAAATAATAAATGGAAACCAATAATAGGCACGTACTAAGTTCTTAATGGGCTTCCCTGATAGCTCAGTTGGTAAAGTCTGAAATTTAGGAGACCCAGTTCGATTCCTGAGTCAGGAAGATCCCCTGGAGAAGGGAAAGGCTACCTTCCAGTATTAATTAAGTTCCTAACTACTAAGTCCTTTGTTAGGGGTAGAAGAGAAATCTATGTAATAGAAACATAGTTTTGTTTCTCTCATTTTGCTGTTAATTGATGAAAACTTCATTGCCAGCTGCTTTTTAGGAACTGTTAGTCTAGATTATAAGCTTTATTCTAGCTGTAGGACTCTTAGAATTCTCTTATTCTATATATGATTCAATATCTTTGATTACTTTTACTTACCAGAAAATTTGATTTAACTATTGATAAAGCTCCATCCTTTCAGTTTCAAATATATACTTAACAGCTTTTTTTGCTACCATTCCCATAAGTAATTTGCGGGAAATTAGCATTTTAAAAGTTTCTGTATCTTTTCCTTTATTCCATGTTGTCTTTTTTCTTCCTTGTAACTTTATGTTCATTTTTTTAACACCCTCCCACTCCCCCAACTCTGGTTCTAGTAACTTCTTAGACTGTTATCAGTGTCATAAAGAATTTTAGAGGTCAGCTGTCCTTTTCTTAGCAAGTGGACATCCTTTCCTTCTCTGGCCTCTGTTTTAACAACATTTTGTGGGGTTTTTCAAAGTATCTTCTAAATCTCTTTCCAAGAAATAAGATCTGTCTTTCAAAGTGATTACACTATCAGAAGTTCTTAGTTACTATGAAATTCTTCCAGAACTCATGATAAGTGTTCTTTTCTAAATTTCCAACAATGTATTTACCCTTTCCCACCTATAAAGTTGAGAATTCCAAACGGTGTTATTTGATTGTAGGGTCAGAACTAAGAATTCCGTTCTTAAAATGGGACCTTACTATATCATAGGCCAAAGGCCTTATAGCCTTCTTAGGCTGTTTGGCTCAGAGACCATGTTAACTTAGTGCAATTTATAGTTTACACTGAAAAGGATTGTTAACAAATGATTTGTTGAGCTTGGTGTTTCTGAACTGCAAGTTAAAGCTTTTGAAAGTATAGACTTTTGGAAGATTTATTATTTGCTATGAACTTAAGTCTTCCCCTTGAAGGAGAAAATGTTATTGTTGTTTAATGGCTCATTTCCATGGCTAAAGCAGAAGCCTGTGAGGTAGCTGTTCCTTATTAGTCTCCTACTTTACTAGTGGTCCATGGTCTAAAACCATTAGTTTAAAGGAAACTTTGCATTGTGCAGAGTTTGGAAATAAACTTGTGCTGTTAGCTTCAACATTGCTCCTTCTTCCTTAGATAGAACTATAGGGGATTTCCAGATCCTAGCAGAACTGAATCTGCATCGCCTACAAACAGCATTTGTTTCTCACTTAACTGTACAGCTAGATGACTGGAGAGGTCTGAAAAGGTGATCTTGTTTTTATTTCTCTTACCAAAAAAAGCATCAGAAAGTACTGAGTGAGGCAGGATTTCATTGTCTCTCTCCTGTAATGTTTACTCATCTCAGCAATAGTCTGTGTAATGTACTCCGAAACTTGCATTTCCACAGAGTAGGCTAGATCTTAGCAAGTCCTGCCGTTGTACCGTTATTCAAGGCAAGACACCGTAGGAAATTTTAAGATTAGAGAAAACGTTAAAGATTTCTCCTCATAGTAGAATAGTTCCGGACAGTTGTGCTCACTTCGTTAGCTATAAAGTCAGCCTACACTCTTTTCTAACTCTTTTGTGTGTGTGTGTGCATTGCTATTTGAATTGGTACAGGAAAAAATTAACGAAAGAAATGTTTAATGTAGTGATATTTAAGAATCTGATCATCTGAAACAATATTGTTTGGAACACACACACAGTTTAGACAGTAAAAGACTTAGAGGAAGGACAATATGAGAACTTTTAATCATAGTGAAACATTTTGGAAGATTTTGATTTTGATTCAATACCTTTATTAAATCGTAAGGTTAAGATTTTGATGTCCTTTCTAATCCCCCACCCGACCCCCACCTTTAGTCCTGGGCCTTTGTGAGAGCACAGTAAGTAGACCTTAGCACCTGTAAGAGCGGTGATAATCCTGCTCCCAAGCAGTTACTGCCCTTCCAAGACTGGGGTGTGAGGCCTGCACCCTGACTGAATGCTGCCAAAATATTAGCTTCACAGCATGAAGGGTGTTCTGTAGGCCTTTTCTCGCACTTCTAAATAGGCAAAGCTGAAGGTCTTGAAGCAGAGAATGTTCCAGACCTGCTGTACTTGGGATTAAACATAATATATTCTAATAAAAATTAAATACCCTTTCTGGGTTATATAATTGAAAGAAATGTGTTTCTCCAACAGAGTGAAGGTACACTTCTAGCAACTGGTTCTTATGATGGGTTTGCCAGAATATGGACTAAAGATGGTAAATAAAGCATTTTTTTTCCCACTTGTTTTTTACTGTTGATCCAAATTATAAAGCTTAAAGTAATTTTAATGTTTTTCCTTTTGAATTTTAGGTAACCTTGCTAGCACTTTGGGGCAGCATAAAGGCCCCATATTTGCATTAAAATGGAATAAGAAAGGAAATTTCATCCTAAGTGCTGGAGTAGACAAGGTAATTAGCTTCTATAAAAGTTAATTTGTTAAAGAGTATACTTGAGAGTACTATTCTCCTCTGCTAATCACATAAGTAATAAAACATTCATATTTGGGAAATTCACATGTGAATTTATGTTAGGAATAGAAATGGTTTCTTAGATTTTCTGTCAGCTCATTCTTAAATCTGTGCAGATGCCTTTTATTCTTATCTGTGTGACCACTCTTCATTGTTTTGGAATTTGAGCCATAGTGAAGTCATATATCCGATACTCTTCATTGCTTTTCTGTAGTTTTTAGTTAATTGCATCAGTGTGGATGCTCTGGAGTGATTTCATGGGAAATCTTAGAGTCAGTCTGTTAGCTGAACTCCTAATGTTTAATTGAAAATGCAAGAAATATAGGGTTTTTCCAGCTTTCACCTAACATGGCTGGTAAACATGAGTAGGTTGAAATCATTTGTTATTTCTCTTTCATTTTAAAGTTATTTCCTTTAGCACACATCCCAGAGAAGATTGTTTTATAATAGAGGAAAGTACATGCCCATAGTTACCTGTATATTGTCAAAAAGGGAAGTAGGCAAAAAGGAAGAATATGAAGGTGGCCAGGAAGGGCAGGGGAAAGCCTTCTTACTAGTTACTGCCATTCTACAATACTTATGACCCCAAAGTTATAAAATTAGTGGTGGGAGGGTATTAGTGGAATTGTGAATATATCCATTCAGATGTATATGTTGTACTTTGCTGTAATATAAAAAACATTGTTTTAATTATTGTCAGAATTAAACCTGCCTTTATTTATAAATGTGAGCTTTAAAAATCTTAATATTGAGAATTAGCTGATTATAATATTAACCAAAAATTTACCTCCTCAAGCTACACAGCAATAAAAATCTGACATTAAATACACGACTACAATGGAGTTTCTCAATCGAATATAATGTTTGGTACTTACAGACAGCCAGTAATTGTTACTTGAAGTAAGTTAACTGATGAAAAGTCACCAGGGTAGAATCAAACTGCTTAACAGTTTAATTTAAACATCCTTTCCCTGCTCCCAGTGGAATATAGCCTCATTGTACTAAAACTAAATGTTAAATGTGCTCTGACATTTCATATTGCTTTAATATGATGAGGCATTTATGTATATATGATAAACTTAGCAATATATTTTTCTTTTCTATTTTAGACTACAATTATTTGGGATGCACATACTGGTGAAGCCAAGCAACAATTTCCTTTTCATTCAGGTAAATCTTCACAGTTTACATGAGAACTGTTGGAACTTTCTTCTGTTTTCCTAATTAAACTTTTAATAGCATATAGTTCATCTAAAATCTTGAACTATCAAATGTAAGTTTTGTTACTAGTCCTTTGAGGAGTTGATGTTCAGTGGCTTTCAGATAATTAATCATCAGAGGATCATCAAATGTTTTCTGTGAAATGTACCATAAAGCATTTTCAGCCTGGTGCCGTTAGAGTTGGTAATATTTAATGGTAAGAACATAGATTTTTGATCCAGGATGTCTAGGTGTGCTTGTGAATCCCACTCCACTTAACAAGCTTCAAGATTGAGTCATTGAACCTTTCTGAGCCGTATTTTCTGTCTGTAAACGAGGGATAAAAATAATACTGTTTGAGTAAGTGTGTAAGACTAATACATATATATGAAAATACTGCATAAACTTCTACAGATTTAGGTATTGTCATGTTTTATTTTATGTATCTAAATCAGTCCTCTTGCTTACCTAAAATAAAAATTATAAGGTTTTACCGATATTGCTGGAACTTTGGTGCTTCATATATTTTCTTTTAGGAAATAATTTGATACTTAAATCAGATAAATCTGATCTCCAAAATAGTGTGCTTCTTTCTCCATGATATATGGCCATGCAGCAGAGCATACATCCTGATGTGTAGAGACACTTTGATTTTAGTACCAACACTCTTGTGCATCCTAGAACTTTGTTCCTGCTTTCGGGGGGGTTTCTGAGAACAGAAACTGATGTTAAACTGGAACAAGATCCCTAATAATGTTTAGAACAGTAGTTTTAGTACTGCCTAATTTAATTACATCATGCAAGATTGTGTTGTGGTTGGAAAGAGTTGTAAATTGGAGGCTGAGTTAAGTAATTCTGGTTATTTTCAAGGCTTTGGTACTATCCTTTTTACACTCAGTGGCACAGTGTTACCTTTAAAACTGAAATGCAAAGCTTTTGGCATTTTGCTTTTTTGTATTTCTCTATTTAGTGTGATTCGATAAGTCAAATAAGGCACAAAAGATTTTTCAGTAGTGTCTGAGTGGCATAATTTTGCAAGTATTATGTTAAACAATTCAACTTGATTAAAGCTTATCACATTAATAAGTATTTATTTACACATCAGTTTCTGTTTACCTGTTTTAATCCCTTTCCGCCTTTGCTTCTAGTCCTCAACCAGATAGAATTCTCTTAGACCTCTGACCATTCTGCCTAAAGATTTTTCCTAAATCCTAGGAGTGATGGAAAATTGAAATAAGTGGGTGTGGCATCGTTATGAGTTGCTTTATAATGTGTGCCACCTTTCTGTTGGAGGTAATGCTCTTTATACACGATCCCATTTAGTCTTGGCTACAACCCAAAGACACTGTACAGGAGACAGGGATCAAACCATCCCCAAGGAAAAGAAATGCAAAAAAGCAAAACGGCTGTCTGGGGAGGCCTTACAAGTAGCTGTGAAAAGAAAGAGAAGCAAAAAGCAAAGGAGAAAAGGAAAGATATAAGCATCTGAATGCAGAGTTCGAAAGAATAGCAAGAAGAGATAAGAAAGCCTTCCTCAGCGATCAATGCAAAGAAATAGAGGAAAACAACAGAATGGGAAAGACTAGAGAGCTCTTCAAGAAAATTAGAGATACCAAGGGAACATTTCATGCCAAGATGGGCTCGATAAAGGACAGAAATGGTAGGGACCTAACAGAAGCAGAAGATATTAAGAAGAGGTGCCAAGAATACACAGAAGAACTGTACAAAAAAGATCTTCACGACCGAGATAATCACTATGGTGTGATCACTCACCTAGAGCCAGACATACTGGAATGTGAAGTCAAGTGGGCCTTAGAAAGCATCACTACGAACAAAGCTAGTGGAGGTGATGGAATTCCAGTTGAGCTGTTTCAAATCCTGAAAGATGATGCTGTGAAAGTGCTGCATTCAATATGCCAGCAAATTTAGAAAACTCAGCAGTGGCCACAGGACTGGAAAAGGTCAGTTTTCATTCCAATCCCAAAGAAAGGCAATGCCAAAGAATGCTCAAACTACCGCACAATTGCACTCATCTCACATGCTAGTAAAGTAATGCTCAAAATTCTCTAAGCCAGGGTTCAGCAATACGTGAAGCGTGAACTTCCAGAGAGAGGTTCAAGCTGGTTTTAGAAAAGGCAGAGGAACCAGAGATCAAATTGCCAACATCCGCTGGATCATGGAAAAAGCAAGAGAGTTCCAGAAAAACATCTATTTCAGCTTTATTGACTATGCCAAAGCCTTTGACTGTGTGGATCACAATAAACTGTGGAAAATTCTGAAAGAGATGGGAATACCAGACCCCCTGACCTGCCTCTTGAGAAACCTATATGCAGGTCAGGAAGCAACAGTTAGAATTGGACATGGAACAACAGACTGGTTCCAAATAGGAAAAGGAGTACATCAAGACTGTATATTGTCACCTGCAGAGTACATCATGAGAAACGTTGGGCTGGAAGAAGCACAAGCTGGAATCAAGATTGCCGGGAGAAATATCAATAACCTCAGATATGCAGATGACACCACCCTTATGGCAGAAAGTGAAGAGGAACTAAAAAGCCTCTTGATGAAAGTGAAAGAGGAGAGTCAAAAAGTTGGCCTAAAGCTCAGCATTCAGAAAACGAAGATCATGGCATCTGGTCCCATCACTTCATGGGAAATAGATGGGGAAACAGTGGAAACAGCATTGGACTTTTATCTTTTTGGGCTCCAGAATCACTGCAGATGGTGATTGCAGCCATGAAATTAAAAGACGCTTAGTCCTTGGAAGGAAAGTTATGACCAACCTAGATAGCATATTCAAAAGCAGAGACATTACTTTGCCAACAAAGGTCCGTCTAGTCAAGGCTATGGTTTTTCCTGTGGTCATGTATGGATGTGAGAGTTGGACTGTGAAAAAAGCTGAGTGCCAAAGAATTGATGCTTTTGAAGTGTGGTGTTGGAGAAGACTCTTGAGAGTCCCTTGGACTGCAAGGAGATCCAACCAGTCCATTCTGAAGGAGATCAGCCCTGGGTGTTCTTTGGAAGGAATGATGCTAAAGCTGAAACTCAGTACTTTGGCCACCTGATAAGAAGAGTTGACTCATTGGAAAAAACTCTGATGCTGGGAGGGATTGGGGGCAGGAGGAAAAAGGGACAACAGAGGATGAGATGGCCAGATGGCATCACTGACTCTATGCACGTGAGTCTGAGTGAACTCCGAGAGTTGGTGATGGACAGGGAGGCCTGGCGTGCTGCGATTCATGGGGTTGCAAAGACCGAACTGAACTAACTGAACAACCCAAAGAGGTAGATGATGTAGAAGTCATTTTACAGATAAAAAGCCATTTTACCTGTGATATTCTTTCCTGCCATGCTTTTTTTATTTTTTAAATGGCTTTATTGAGGGAGATGTGTGTATGTCCAGTTCCTCCGTATCCGTGCCAGCACTTGGTATATGATTAGTCTTTTTAATTGTGTCCACTCTAATGAGTGTGTAGTGATATCTCACTGTGGTTTTATTTGTAGTTCCTAATGATTAATGATGTTGAGCATCTTGTCATGTGTTAATTTATCATCTGTAGATCTTCTTTGGTGACGTATCTTTTTCTTTTGCTTGATATAGAAGTTGAGGTCACGGATTTGAAACCTTTCTACTTTTCTAGTGGGGATCTGACATTCAGTGCTATAAATTTACCTCTAACTACTACTTGGAGAAGTCAATGGCACCCCACTCCAGTACTCTTTGATTGGAAAATCCCATGGACGGAGGAGCCTGGTAGGCTTCAGTCCATGGGGTCGCTAAGAGTCGGACACGACTGAGCGACTTCCCTTTCACTTTTCACTTTCATGCATTGGAGAAGGAAGTGGCAACCCACTCCAGTGTTCTTGCCTGGAGAATCCCGGGGACGGGGGAGCCCGGTGGGCTGCCATCTATGGGGTCGCACAGAGTCGGACACGACTGAAGCAACTTAGCAGCACTACTTAGTGACATCTCACAGTTTTTCAGATATTGTAATTTCATCCAGTTCAGAATACTTTTTGAAGTAATTTTGATTCAGTGTATTAATTTATGAATAATTGGAAAACTTTTCAAGGTCTTTGTAGCATTGCTTTCTAATTTTTAATAAAAAATATTCATTTTATTTTTGATTGCACTAGGTTGGTTGCTGTGTGCAGGCTTTTTCTAGTTGTGGAGATCGGGGGGTACTCGTTACGGGGCATGGGCTGCTTGTCGTGGAGTGCGGGCTGTGTGGTGTGTGGGCTTCAGTGTTTGAGGCTTGCAGGCCCCAGAGCACAGGCTTTTTGTAGTTGTGGCGCATGAGCTTTTTGCCCTGCAGTATGTGGGCTCTTTCACGGGCCAGGAATCAGAGGAACTCAGTGTCCCCTACATTGTAAGGTGGATTCTTAACCACTGGACCACCAGCGAAGCCCACTTTCTAATATAATTCTATTGTTCCTACAAATGTCATGAGGGTCAAGTTGTTTCATAAGGTTGTTCAAATCTTTTATAGCCCTAAATGATTGTTCTGTCTACTTATACCACCTGTTACTGAGAGAAGGGTATTGAAATCATCAATAATAATTGGAAAACACAGTTTCTAATTTCTTCTGTCAATTTTTGCTTTATGTATTTTGAAACAGTGCTAATAAGGACATTAACATTTAGGAATGTTGCATCCTCATGTTGATCCATTTATCATTTTGTTAATGAGCCTCTTTTTTTTTTTTTATTTTGTTTTTTGTGCTCTGCAGTCTACTTAATCTGATGTTAATGTAGCCCTTCAAGTTTCTTTTGGTTAGTGTTGGCATGGTATATATTCCTCCATACTTTTACATTTGAAGTGTAATTTATGTAGGCATCATTTATTGCTTGTTTACTGAATATCAACCGCTGCCTTTTAATGGCAATATTTAGGCTCTTTACATTTAATGTAACTATTGATATGATTGCATTTAAATTAATCATATTTCTATTTGTCTCTTCTTCTTTTCCTGTTTTCCACTTTCATTTGGATCATATGAATATTTTTATGACTACATTTTTCCTCCTTTGGTGGGCTGTTAACTATAAATCTTTTATTATAGTGGTTGCATCAGGATTTATAGTACACATTTTTAACTTAGCACTATATACTTTCAAGTGATATTTTAAAGAGATTAAATAATAATAATTTTTACTCATAGTTACCATTTCCAACTGTTCATTTCTTTGTGTAGATGCATACACATCTAATTCATCTAGTATTTATTTTCTGCCCAAACTGCTTTAACATTCCTTATAGTGCAAATGTAATGCTGATGAATTCATTCTATATATATGAACAAGTCTGTATTTCACCTTCATTATTGAAAGATTTTGTTGTTGTTGAGTATAGAGTTCTGGGGTTGACAGGATTTTTTTCTTTCTGTACTTTAAAAAAATATTGCCGTGTTCTCTTATTTACAGTATTTTCATTTTGAACTTGTTCCAGTTTTCATCCTTAACGCTTGTAGTAATTTGTCTTGTTTTATCTGGCTGCTTTTAAGGTTTTTCTGCTTATAAATGATTTGGTGCAGTTTGAATATGTTGTGCCTTAGTTCAGTTTTCTTTGTTTCTTGACCTTGAAGCTTCTTGGATGTCTTCATGCATAGTTTCCTTCAAATGAAAATTTTTTTTTGACCATTATTTTTAAGAAATATTCTACTTCCTCTCCACATTTTTTTTCACTTGAAGTTTTGAATGTGTTTATTAGTCTGCTTGATTTCCCATAATACTCTTCATTTTTTTATCCAGTATTTTTTTCAGGTGTGCTCATTCGTGTCCAACTCTCTGTGACCCCATGGACTGTATCACCCACCAGGCTTCGAAAGGGCAAGAATACTGGAATGGGTTGCCCTTTTGAACCCACATCTCTTGCGTCTCCTGCATCCGCAGGCAGATTCTTTACCACTAGCACCACCTGAGAAGTGGGATAATTTCTATGCTGTTTTTCAAGTTTTCAACTTCTTTTCTTCTAAGTATTTGTGAACTTTGTTCTGGCACATTGTTAAATTACCTGGAAACGGTCTGATCCTTTGGGTCACGCTTATGAAACTTGTTAAATGGCAGGGAAACAGTGCTCAGTGTAGAGCTAATTATTTCCTGGTACTGAGGCAAGAACCTAGATGTACTCAAACCAGTATTCCCTGAATCAAAAGGTTTTCTAGCCTGCTGCGCATTTCCAGTCTTGAGTATCAGGCATTGTTTCTTCTAATCCTTTTCAGTGGTTCTTTCCCAAGGCTCAGCTAGTACTTACGCTGATTAGAATAGCTAACTATGTGAGTTGGACCCGCTGCAGGTCTTTAGAATTCTGTCTGCATAGCTCTCTCCTTTCTTGTGCTGTGAATTCTAGGTGCCTGTGGCTCTCTAGATTCTGAGCTTTATCTCTTCCCCTCAGGAATTTCATTAATCTCTTCCTTAGGGAAATTCCTCTTCCATGGGCCAAGATCTGGACATTTTTCTAAATCATATATGATCAGTTAAAGGCACATTGTTGGTTGATTTCTTTCTCTCAAGAACCACTGTCCTTTGTTGTCTCATACCCAGAGTCTTCCCTGGTGGCTCAGATGGTAAAAAAAAATCCTTTGCAATGCAGGAGACCCAGGTTTGATCCCTGGGTCAGGAAGATGCCCTGGAGAAGGGAATGGTAACCCACTCCAGTCTTCTTGTCTGGAGAATTCCATGGATAGAGGAGCCTGGCAGGCTGTGGTCCGTGGAGTCTCAAATAGTCGGACCCAACTGAGCAACTAACGCTAGCACTAACCCAGAGTCTTGAACTGTCATTTCATACATTTTGTAAGTGTTTGGCTATTTTGGGCAGGAGGTAAATTTGTTTCCTGTTACCCCATCTTGACCAAGAATGGAAGTCTACCATGCTTTTAAAATTACCATATTCTAATTCCTATACTGTATTTTCATTCATATACTCTTACGTAAAGCATAAGTCATGATTATAGATGAATTAACCATTTCATATTCATTAGGATAGCTGTAAAAAATAACAGTGTTCATAATGATGTGGAGAAATTAGAATCCTTGTACTTTGTTAGTAGGTATGTAAAATGGTACATTTGTGGAAAAGAGTATGACAGTTCCTCAAAAAGCTAAACATAGAATTACCATATGACCCAGCAGTTCTCCTCCTAGGTAATTGAATTGAAGGCAGGAACTTGAATGAATTCATAGCAGTATTTATAGCATTGTTCACAGTAGCCAGTAGCCAAAGGGTGAGAACAACACACTGTCCATGAGCAGATGAGTGGATGAACTGAATGGGGTCTCTATATACATGGATTATTATTGAGCCATAAAAAAAATGAATTTCTGGTACATGCTGCAACACCAGAGAACTTGTATACCTTATGCTAAGTGAAGTAAATCAGACATAACTTTAAAAGTAAAGATTCAAGAGTACAGAGGCTGGGAGGAGGGCAAAATGGAGAGTTATTGTTTAATGGTTACAGAATTTCTGTTTGGGTGATGCAGAACTTTTGAAAATAGTGGTGATTGTACAATATTGTGAATGTAATTGATACAGCTGAATTGTACACTTAATTAAATGACAAATTTCATGTTATGTATGACCACAATATTTTAAAACTAATGTAATATGCTAAAAGCCATTGAATTGCACACTTTAAATGGATGAAATGTATGATACATGAATTATATCTTAGTGAAGCTGTTTTTTTAAAAAGGCAAATGAATATTAAATGCCTTTTCCCCTTCCCTCATAGGTTTATTTATTACCTTTCTGGATTATGAAAGATGCATGGGTTAACAAAAAATAAATCAGAATTGGAGGACACAGAGACTGAATCTTAGTTCCAGGACTTTTTTTTTTTTTTTTTTTTGCTGTACCTTGCAACTTGCAGGATCCTTGTTCCTCAACCAAGGATCAGACTCATGGCCCCTGCAGTGGAAGAGCAGAGTGCTAACCACTGGACCCCCAGGGAATTCCAGCTCCAGGAATTTAGAAGATTGTGTACCCTCGGCCAATTAACTTTTCTTAGCCTTTTTCATCATATGAAAAATGAAACCAATAATAGTAAATATACCTCTCACATATTACCTACATAAAAATATATTTTATGTTAGAGATGTATTTCTGTCCTGAAGGACTTATATTACCTAGAGTCATTTTTAAATTTTAGGAATAAAATACAAAGTAAGGAGGTATGGGTTCTTAGATCATACCAACCTATAATCATTGTATCTTATGAGCCAAGCATATCACAGAACATTAATCATACAACTCATGTCTTAGCATTCTTCAGCTTCCTTCAGTTGTCTTTACCCAGTTATACAGTTGGTTTTTGTTTTGGTTTGAACCTAATGGTGTATTTGTTTAAATACCATTTCTGATTTTCTCAGCCACCTATCTAATGTTTTCAGATGATGCTCTGTCAAATTGATACCCTGGTGGAGCACAACAGATACTTGGCCTTCTTCATAGCGTTGTATTATATAACGTTTAATTGTCCTTTAAATTTTTACATTTTTGTCACACACACACACAATTTTTTTTTTGGTGGGGGGTTGCACTGGGTCTTCGTTGCTACACGCAGGCATTCTCTAGTTGCAGCGAATAGGGGCCACTCTTGGTTGTGGTGTGTGAGCTTCTCATTGCCGTGGCTTCTCTCTTTGCAGAGCACAGGCTCAGTAGTTGTAGTACATGGGCCTGGTAGCTCCGCAGCCTGTGAAATTTGCCCAAACCAGGGATCAAACCTGTGTCCCCTGCATTGGCAGGCAAACCCTTATCTCCTGTGCTACCAGGGAAGTCCTTTCCCACACTTCTTAACACTATAATAAATTATCATATAAGCATTTTGTTAAAATTATTTTTCAAAATTTTATCTTAATAATATTTAATGTCAAAATGAAGGTGTAGTTACTGATTCCAAAGCAGAAAGACAAAATCTAAACCAGGTAATTCAAGAAAGGGAACATAATATAAGGAAACTCGAGCAGAAGTCTTACAAGAGTGAAGAATAGAGAAGTAGGAGGTAACTCAGAGTTTAACAACCGCAGTAAACCTAAGACTGTAGAGAAAATGATAGGATCCAACTACCCAGTGGGAATGGTGTCTTCAGCGAGTAGGCTGCCTGGCGAGCATAGGCACCGTGGAGCAATCAGGGTCACTGCCAAAGACCCAGTCTTAAAGAGAGAGGACCACAGAGTTGCCTGTCTACCGTCTTTCTCCTAACCTTGGACTTGTGACAGTTTCTTCCACTGAATGAGCCCATCTGGGGTACTGCAGGCGTGGGGACCTGGAATATGTGATGTCCTGGTGGCAGAGAAGGGCAGGGCAGAACGAGGTGAGGAGTGGGCTGAAGATAAGCTCACAGAGGAATGGTTGTCTACATTGCTCCAAGAGGTTGTGGTGCACATGAACACCAGCATACCAGACATAGTGCCGATCAAAGTGGGCCAGTGTTTTTACTCACTGACTTAGTTGGATTCTCCCGGAAGCAGGATGGGAAAGAGGAAAGGAGCCAAGGAAGGGAACAGTTTCTAGTGACAAAGGTCTAGGGTCAACCTAATTCATGCAGGGCTCTGAAGTGTTTGTTATATATCAGGATTTTCCTTGTCTTGCCAGGCGTGCTTCATTTTTGATTCTCAGCTTTCCCCAACCACCTACTGCCTGCTCTAAATGCAGTGTTTTTGGTGTGCTTCTATTCCTTAACCCAGTTACTTGCTATCATTACCTTAATCTGCATTGCTAATTATAGAGAAGCTTTGCACTTTGCAACAGGGGAAAATGAGAAAGGAAAGAATCTTTAATCATATCCGAGCTAAAGTATTAAATGCCAGCCAGCTTTTGGACCTCTGAGGTTTTAAATTCAGTGATGTAGGATTTAAGATATATTTGACAAGAATCACTTAGAAGAAAAATGTATTTGCCAATCATGTAATACTCCCATTTATCAGTTAAGTAGATAGTGGGAATGGTACTTACTCAGTCTAACATTTGTCTCACTTGTAATTTACAAAGTACTTTCCATACACATTATCTAACTTGATGTTCACAATATCCTTGAGTACTAAGCGTAAAGGTTTTTATCCCCATTTTTTAGAAGAGAAAAATAGCCTGAGAGCTGACTTGCTTATAAGGGCCCATTAGTTAGGGAATAGCAAAACAAGGCTTTGTATCCATTGAACACTCACAGAATTTTAGAAACAAAAGGAAATGTAGCATCACATTTAATTTTAAGAGTCCAGTGCTAGTAATTTACAGAGCAAGCTCTCAGGAACCCTCATCTCCTGGTTACCAGGCCAGTGTACTTTCTGTTAGGCTGTGTCTCACAGAGAGACAACCAAACTGAAATGTATTAATATTTGTGATAATTAAGTACCATAATCTTAGAAATTCTATTAATATAAAAAGAATAAAGCAAATCATTTAAGTTCTTAATGTCCAGCAGCGTTTTAAAACTAAAGCACCTAGATTTCAATGCCATGTGGAATGAATGCAAACCTGGCTTTTTCCTTTGCAGCACCAGCATTGGATGTCGACTGGCAGAGCAACAACACTTTTGCTTCTTGCAGTACAGATATGTGCATTCATGTCTGTAAATTAGGACAAGACAGACCTATTAAAACATTCCAGGGACACACGGTGAGAAACTTCTTTTTTCTCCCTCCTTTAAAGCAATTATGATGAATAAGTAATGTTTCAGAGTGGTTTTGAAGTATGTATGTTTAATACCCAAAGAACAACCAAGTCTATGAAGTGAAAATGTGAATGTTTATTATTATTTTTAGAATGAAGTAAACGCTATCAAATGGGACCCAACTGGCAATCTCCTGGCATCCTGTTCTGATGACATGACCTTGAAGGTAATTCAATAGGAGGGAGGGAGGGGGCTGAGGAGTTACACAGTGTGGCTGCTCTGGCCGTTTTAAGATTGCTCAGAATGTGTCTCTTGTAGTTGGGAATTAATGATACTAAGATTTGTGCTATTATAAATTGTCTTTGCTAGTAACGAGTCATATATTGGTACAATGAAAGGTTATTTGCTCATGTAAAGATCTGACTCATAGGTAGTGAATGAAGATCTTTGTAGGATTCATGGATTTGACTAATATTCTGAGCAATGTATTAATTGGATTTTTGCTGTGGTGTGAATATATATCACCCTTGCTGGGAAACTGATGTGTAGTGGATATATAGCTTAATCGGTGAGTGAGCATAGTTGACATTTCAGAATTCACGTCTCATTATGAGTTTACATTTTTCTTGTTGTATAACTAAAAGCAAAAACTAACACCTAGCCCCTGTGTATATCACATACCAGAATTAAAGGGGGGAAAAGCTTTCTGAGATAAAGAAAAATATAATTTTCAAAATTAATGAAGCTTGAGCTCTATACTTCATCATTAACTCTACTAAAAATAATTTACCTTTGACTTTCCAATGCCACTGACTACAAACATGATAACCTTTATAGATAGGATAATCATGAAGGAAAACTGCTTTTCCTCTTCCCAGGAACAGATTAAATGTAACCTTGGTAACCTGGTGAGTTTTTTTTTCCTTAAATACCAGCTGTGTTTTTAGTTAGGTTTTCTCAAGTCTGGACTCCCTTGTAAGCGTTGCTGATAAAAATGCTTTTCTTCACACTTCTATTTGTGAGATTACTTTGCAAGTGTGTGTGTGCCTACATGAGCACACACATGCTCACTCAGTCGTGTGTGAGGACTATAGCCCACCAGGCTCCTCCATGGAATTTTCCAGGCAAGAATACTGGAGTGAGTTACCATTTGCTACTCCAGGGATTGAACCTGCATCTCTGTGTCTCCTGCATGAGCAGGCAGATTCTTTACCACTGTGCCACCTGGCACCCTTGCATGCACATACCTTATGCTTATAAAATGAATGAAGAACAAAGAACTTCTTTGGGAGCAGAGTGTGGCACATACAAGGAAATGAAAGAAGGCCGGTGGCTACTCTCAGCTACTGATTTGCAGTTCAAGAGATAACGTTTGAATTAGAACATGTTCGAGGTTTTTGTTGTTGTTATTCTAAGAATAATAAAAGGTCAGAATTTTAAAGCAGAAGCTATAAGGATGAATAATGTCTAGTGAAGCCGTACTTTGAGAAGAAGGAACAGCAGATGAGTGAGAAGATTATGTTTAGCTTGGATAGTGCCTTTGAGTCATGCAAGTGGACGTGCCAGGCTGGTCTGATGCTCAGAGAAGAACTCAAAGTTTGATGTAATCATTCGGGAATTCTCAATAGACGGGTGGTCATTCAAAGCCATGGGCGTGGACAAAATTGTGTAGGTAGAAAGTATCAAATAAAAGAAGAAGAAAGCTTTAAAAGTCTTTAACTCTGTAACATTTACCTGTTTTAAGAAGAATCAGGTTCCAAAAGAAAACCTAGCAAGAATGACTTCAGTGGAAATAGTATGTATGTGTAGAGAAGAGTATTTCAAGGGAAGTGTGGAAGAGAATGGTCAGTAGTATCAGTGCTATCGAAAGCTGGCATGAAATACGTTTTGGAAACTTATCTTTTTGCATTTATTTACGTGGAGTTATGTATACCTAGGGGAGAAGGCATTGGCACCCCACTCCAGTACTGTTGCCTGGAAACTCCCATGGATGGAGGAGCCTGGTGGGCCGCAGTCCACGGGGTCGCTAAGAGTCGGACACGACTGAGCGACTTCACTTTCACTTTTCACTTTCATGCATTGGAGAAGGAAATGGCAACCCACTCCAGTGTTCTTGCCTGGAGAATCCCAGGGACAGGGGAGCCTGGTGGGCTGCCGTCTATGGGGTCGCACAGAGTCGGACACGACTGAGCGACTTCACTTTCACTTTTCACTTTCATGCATTGGAGAAGGAAATGGCAACCCACTCCAGTGTTCTTGCCTGGAGAATCCCAGGGACGGGGGAGCCTGGTGGGCCGCCATCTGTGGGGTCGCCCAGAGTCGGACACGACTGAAGCGACTAAGCAGCAGCAGCAGCAGCAGCAGCAGCAGCAGGATTTCCTTATATGTGCAGTCTGAATATGCTCCACTGTGTGTATGCGCATCTTCTTCTTTCTCCATTCATCCATTGTCGGACACTTAGGCTGTTTCCATATTTTGGCTTTTCTGGAGAATGCTGCAGTGAACATGGGAGTACAGATACCACCTCGAGAGCCTGGTTTCATTTTATGTCTTTTATATATGTAACCAGATGTGGAATTGCTGGTTTATATAGGGGTAGTTGCTAAAATTTGAGGGAGAACCTCGTGGCTGCACCATTTTGTATTCGTTTATCAGCAGTTTATAAGGGTTCCAAGTTCTCTATATTCTTCACAAAATTTTTAAAATTTATGAAGCCATCTAACAGTTGTGAAATGATATCTCATTGTAGTTTTGATTTGCATTTCCCTGATTATCCGTGATATTGAGCATCTCTTCATATAACCTGTTGGCCATTTGTATGTCAACTTGGAAGGAATGTCAAGTCTTTTGTCCATTTTTTTTTTTTTTAATTTTATTTTATTTTTAAAATTTACATAATTGTATTAGTTTTGCCAATTATCAAAATGAATCCGCCACAGGTATACATGTGTTCCCCATCCTGAACCCTCCTCCCTCCCCACACCATCCCTCTGGGTCGTCCCAGTGCACTAGTCCCAAGCATCCAGTATCATGCATTGAACCTGGACTGGCATCTCGTTTCATACATGATATTTTACATGTTTCAGTGCCATTCTCCCAAATCTTCCCACCCTCTCCCTCTCCCACAGAGTCCATAAGACTGTTCTATACATCAGTGTCTCTTTTGCTGTCTCGTACACAGGGTTATTGTTACCATCTTTCTAAATTCCATATATATGCGTTAGTATACTGTATTGGTGTTTTTCTTTCTGGCTTACTTCACTCTGTATAATAGGCTCCAGTTTCATCCACCTCATTAGAACTGATTCAAATGTTTTCTTTTTAATGGCTGAGTAATACTCCATTGTGTATATGTACCACAGCTTTCTTATCCATTCGTCTGCTGATGGACATCTAGGTTGCTTCCATGTCCTGGCTATTATAAACAGTGCTGCGATGAACATTGGGGTACACGTGTCTCTTTCCCTTCTGGTTTCCTCAGTGTGTATGCCCAGCAGTGGGATTGCTGGATCATAAGGCAGTTCTATTTCCAATTTTTTAAGGAATCCCCACACTGTTCTCCATAGTGGCTGTACTAGTTTGCATTCCCACCAACAGTGTAAGAAGGTTCCCTTTTCTCCACACCCTCTCCAGCATTTATTGCTTGTAGACTTTTGGATCGCAGCCATTTTGACTGGTGTGAAATGGTACCTCATAGTGGTTTTGATTTGCATTTCTCTGATAATGAGTGATGTTGAGCATCTTTTCATGTGTTTGTTAGCCATCTGTATGTTTTCTTTGGAGAAATGTCTGTTTAGTTCTTTGGCCCATTTTTTGCTTGGGTCATTTATTTTTCTGGAGTTGAGCTGTAGGAGTTGCTTGTGTATTTTTGAGATTAGTTGTCAGTTGCTTCATTTGCTATTATTTTCTCCCATTCTGAAGGCTGCCTTTTCACCTTGCTAATAGTTTCCTTTGTTGTGCAGAAGCTTTTAAGGTTAATTAGGTCCCATTTGTTTATTTTTGCTTTTATTTCCAATATACTGGGAGGTGGGTCATAGAGGATCCTGCTGTGATGTATGTCAGAGAGTGTTTTGCCTGTGTTCTCCTCTAGGAGTTTTATAGTTTCTGGTCTTATGTTGAGATCTTTAATCCATTTTGAGTTTATTTTTGTGTATGGTGTTAGAAAGTGTTCTAGTTTCATTCTTTTTTTTTTTTTTTTAATTTTATTTTTTTTTATAATTTTATTTTATTTTTAAACTTTACATAATTGTATTAGTTTTGCCAATTATCAAAATGAATCCATCACAGGTATACATGTGCTCCCCATCCTGAACCTTCCTCCCTCCTCCCTCCCCATACCATCCCTCTGGGTCGTCCCAGTGCACTAGCCCCAAGCATCCAGTATCGTGCATTGAACCTGGACTCGTTTCTCGTTTCATACATGATATTTTACATGTTTCAATGCCATTCTCCTAAATCTTCCCACCCTCTCCCTCTCCCATAGAGTCCATAAGATTGTTCCATACACCAGTGTCTCTTTTGCTGTCTCGTACACAGGGTTATTGTTATCATCTTTCTAAATTCCATATATATGCATTAGTATACTGTATTGGTGTTTTTCCTTCTGGCTTACTTCACTCTGTATAATAGGCTCCAGTTTCATCCACCTCATTAGAACTGATTCAAATGAATTCTTTTTAATGGCTGAGTAGTACTCCATTGTGTATATGTACCACAGCTTTCTTATCCATTCGTCTGCTGATGGACATCTAGGTTGCTTCCATGTCCTGGCTATTATAAACAGTGCTGCAGTGAACATTGGGGTACATGTGTCTCTTTCCCTTCTGGTTTCCTCAGTGTGTATGCCCAGCAGTGGGATTGCTGGATCATAAGGCAGTTCTATTTCCAGTTTTTTAAGGAATCTCCACACTGTTCTCCATAGTGGCTGTACTAGTTTGCATTCCCACCAACAGTGTAAGAGGGTTCCCTTTTCTCCACACCCTCTCCAACATTTATTATTTGTAGACTTTTGGATCGCAGCCATTCTGACTGGTGTGAAATGGTACCTCATAGTGGTCTTGATTTGCATTTCTCTGATAATGAGTGATGTTGAGCATCTTTTCATGTGTTTGTTAGCCATCTGTTAGTTTCATTCTTTTACAAGTGGTTGCCTTTGTCCATTTTTAAATTAGTATTTTGCTGTTGAGTTGTAGGATTTCCTTACATATTTTGAAAGTTAACTCCTTATTGGATATACGGGTTGTGGTATTTTCTCACATTCCATAGGTTGTTGCCTTTTTACTTTATTGATTTCTTTGCTGTGCAGAAACTTTTTAATTGTATATAGTCCCTCTTGCCTTTTTTTTTTTTTTTTGGCCTTTATTGCCTATCCTTTCGTGTCAACATGAATCATAGTGTATTACCTGTATGTTCCTTATCTACTTTCCCTTCCCCATTGCCATATAGTTCCTGATTCTGAATTCTAAGAGGAACTTATAATGTATATCCTTATTTTTAAAGGATGGCATAAAAACTAATGCCTTAAATATTGTAGCATCATTACCCAAGGAAATTACTCAATGTTGATATTTGTACCATCTGAAGTTTTCAAAAATAATCTTAGAACTATAATTTATTGAATCCTGAAGCCTCACAATACTAATTATTTAGAATGGACTTGAAGCTAATTTGTCATTTTTTAAAAACAAATATTAAATGTATTCTACTACATTTTAATTTCTTTGCATATATTCTCTTGATCTCTATAATTATTGTTATGGCTATGCCACGTATTTTGGACTGGCAAGATCATGTTATAAACGTATCCTTTATATGGAAAGCTAATTTACACACACTTTTCTTTTTTGTTTAGATATGGAGTATGAAACAAGACAACTGTGTCCATGATTTGCAAGCACATAATAAAGAAATTTATACTATCAAATGGAGTCCAACAGGGCCAGGGACAAGCAATCCAAATGCCAATCTTATGTTAGCAAGGTAACGTTTCTGATTTGCTTTTCCTTTATGAGTCTTTTACAAAAAAAATTTCTTACATTATGGCGGAAAATTCAGTAAAATGGGAATGTATCCCGCAAGGAGTATTTTAGACATTTTATTATTTCAGCTCATAATGGATTTTGTCTCTGGAGATATCAAATATTTACTGATAATATCAAATATTGATTAAAACCCGAGTAACTGAGGCATAACGCAATAAAGTTTTTTCAGCATCAAAATAAATAATAAGTATATATTCAATGTAGTGTTTTGCGAATCAATATAAAGGAGTTATTTAAAGAAAAGAGAAATATAGTAAATGAGCTCATATATGTTTTCCAGTTTACAGACGTGGAGATGTCCTTAATGAAAGCTACCTCTTCTCCTTTTAGCTTTGTTTCCAGAGCACTTTTTTCCTAACAGCACAGTCTACTTCTCATAAGGAATTTGTGGCTAGCTATAAGGAAAGATGGTCATTGCAGTTTGGGGGTGGGGCTGGGAATTTCATTACTTATAAAATCTTTTTTTTTCCCTCCTTTGTCAGTGCATCCTTTGATTCTACTGTTAGATTATGGGATGTAGACCGAGGAATTTGCATCCATACTTTGACAAAACACCAAGAGCCTGTGTACAGTGTAGCTTTCAGTCCTGATGGCAGGTATCTGGCGAGTGGTTCTTTTGACAAGTGTGTGCACATCTGGAACACACAGGTATGTCTGGGTTATTTGAAGAGTCATGTATCTTTATATGAGTAAGAAGTGCTTGTCTAAACAAATTTTTTTTTCCAATTTTGATTGTCTTTCCTTTTGTGTTATTTATTCAGTTCTTAGTTTTTAAATGAGTATTTTTCGGTGGTGTTTTTTATAGCTTAGTAAAGATCAAAACCATCTAAAGTGAGATTTTCATAATATAGACCAAAATTTAGAAATAAATTTAAATTCTTTGTTTTATTTTTTCAACAGTTTTGCAGACATAAAGTATGAGAATTTAAGATGCATTTATTTAGATAAATGATGTTACTTCTTTATTTTATAGAAGAATTATCTTTGAAGAAGGTATATATGAGCAGTTAAAAAAATGTACTAAAGGACAGGATTTTATGATTCAATACAGAATTTATCAGAGAGAAACTTAAAACTGTATACTACATTTCTAGGGACAGTGCTACAGACATCTTTTCTTAAAAATGGAGAAAACAGTTTTGTTGCTTTCATTCTTTTTCATCTTTTCAGTGTTTTAGTTTTTACATGCCATATACTGTTTTCTTCAATAAGTTCCATGATTCTACCTGGCCCTGCATTATCGGTTTAATTTTAATGAGTGTTACTTTGTAAGTCTGCCTATTAAGGCTCTTTTTTCCCCCTTAGTAGAGCTTTATAATTTCTTCATAACAATCTTCTTTTATTAAAAATTTATTCTGAGGTGCCTTACAGGTTTTATTGTTACTATGTATAGCATCTTTCAAAACATGTATTCCTTTTACTTACTGATGGTTACTCATGTTTGGAACATTATAAATTTTGGCATGTTGATGTTGACTTCATCAACCCTGCTGAGCTCTCTAATCTTAATTATTTCCCGGCTTGGCAGGATCTTAGTTTCCTGACCAGGGATCAAACCTGTTGCCCCCTGAAGTGGAAGGAAGTACTGAGTCCTAACCATTGAACTACCAGAAAAGTCCCAGTCTTTCTGTTTTGATTGAATAGCAGAGACTTAATAGATAATCTGCCTGTTGTATTATTCTCTGTCACTCATTTACTCTATTTTGAGTAAATTAATTTAAAATTTGGGTAGAGAACTGTAGAATTCTAAGGGAAGATGCTGTTAGACTTTTAAAGATATTTGAACAGCTATCCATACTGTTTTGTTGTTTCACTATTGTGTATCAAAATGTCATTTTTTTTTTTTTCTTTTAAGTTTGAGAATAATAAAATCCATCTTGTGAGATTTCAGTGCAGGAAAAAGTCATTATTTTTTGGTCATATACATATGTGATATATATGTGAGTGTGTAGTTTTGTTTTTTTTTTTTTTTTTTCCTTCCCATTACTTGGTTGATATGTTACCTAATCATTTGACAGATAAATTCTTGCAGTCTGGTCTGATCACAGATTTGAGTAAATGCTAAGAATTCTTTGGCAGTTTTAATGTAGATAGCTCTTGCTTACTGAACATGCTGTTTTGGTTCAATTATAGCCTAAGTTAAGCTTAGAAATTGGTAAGTACTATTGAAAGAAAGTGTTGGTTCTTTTTTAAACCCCACAGTTGACTCTCTATAGATTTTACTCTGTACGTGAGCTTATTTTAGATTTTCTTGACGCCACTCCTTTCGCTCTTAATTAATGGTAGATATATTTAAGGCCTACTATACTCATACTTTTTCATTAATCTCTTAAACTGTGAGAAATTTTAGGTAAGAGGGAAAAAACAGTAGAGCTTTCCCAATGTGATCAACTGCATCCATGCATCTGTGGTTTCAGCAGTATTTCCAGACTGACTCTGAACAGGAAAACAAGGAAAAATGGTCTCCCAGCTTAGTGATTAACTTCGGGCTGGCTCTGTCAGACGGTGTTTACAAGATACGTGTCTTGCTGCCAAGTCGTTTTTAGGTGGTTCTGATACTTCTGGTTTGAAGTTTTTAGGTCACCATGAAGCTAAGACATACTTTTCTTGTTTGTCAGGACAGAACACCAGCAGCATGTTTTTCAGTTTCTCATAGCAGAACCTCTTACCTTTGACCTGTTTAATGACTTGTTTCCTAAGAGAATATATTTTTGTACTGAGTTTTAATTATTGAATGGCAGCTGAATGATTTTGATTACCATTACCAAAGGAATAAAGTAATTGAGTAGTATTTATAAATCGGCTAAATCGATGATGAAATTGGTAGTGTTCCTGCTTGTACTTTGTTTTCTTTTAATTTAAAACATCTTTTAGTAATAATGTACATATGCTCTTTTAGCTTCTTTTAATAATTCTTCTAGCTTCGGGGTGCTTCTGGTGTCAAAGAGACCAAAAGGATACCTTAGCTAAAAATGGTTATCAGTACTGGAGAAACTGTGTGTGTGTGTGTGTGTGTGTGAATGTGTGAATGATCTGTTGAGAGCAGGCTAGTGCTACCATTTTGTGAAAGGATCATCATATTACATTTCTGTTATTTCAAAACTTGTGTTTGAAGTTGAAGCTAAGTCTTGCATTGGATTGCTAGAAATAAAGCCGTATGATACTTTGACCTCAACATTTGAATATACATAATAATTTATCATTTTTAAGATTCTGCTTCTCATTATTTTAGACAGGTGCTCTAGTTCACAGCTATAGGGGAACAGGTGGAATTTTTGAAGTTTGTTGGAATGCAGCAGGAGACAAGGTTGGAGCCAGTGCATCAGATGGTTCAGTAAGTATAATGAAGTTTTCCAGAGGGGTAAATGTGTGTGAGAGAGAGAAAGCATAGTGAATAAATGTGGCTTGTCGTGGTAGTGACCACCAAAGTGTTCTTTATAAAATACATTTTATGATATGGATATTGGTCTTTTTTACTGAAGGCTCTATACTTTTTATATTCATTTCATTCAAATAATGTAAATATAATTTAGGGTATCTTTGCCAGAGAGTGCCTTCAAGATCAAGAAATGGACTGTAAAACTTCATCAGTGAAATTAAGTATAGCATGATATCTCTATAAGAGAGATTTGAATTTTTAATGCCTATTTTTAACCTTCTCTTCTTGTAGAAGAGTGCTGGTGGCCCAGGGAAGGAGGGAATAGAGGCACTGAGGGGTCTACATTGAGGAATGTAGACCTCAATGTGATACCAAGAGGCTTTCAGGGTGAGGCTGGCAATGTCTTTACAGAAATACTCGTTGTGGCTCCCGAAGTTCTGAAAGCAAAGGGAAGATGGAAAGAGTATAGCCATTAGCTGTTTACTGAAGCAATACCTTAATATAATCTGTAGTAAAATCTTCATTAAAATTGAAGACATATCATAGAAAATGGTCTATTTTGAATGTATTCATTTCTGCCTTTTAATTAACAGAAAGCAAATCTTAAAAATTTTAGCCATGGTTCTCTGTAGTGCGAGCCCATGGTTGTCTGCTCCATCTTCTTTCACGTAGTTTATCTGCTTGTTTATATCCATTGCTGTGATTACTTTTGTTTTATCAGTTTCATGAACTGGGAACTAAGAAGTAGATTCCAAACTGTACTATAAAAAAGTTAAAAATGTACAATGAAATTCTTTACACACTGGTTGATTATTTTAATTTCTTACAGGTTTGTGTATTAGACCTTCGGAAATAGCGCTACTAGTTGGAAGCCATGGACCGACTATGAATGTGTATATAGCCAAAATGACTGTCCCCGACCCAAGTACTGCTATAGTCCCACTTGAACCATGGCCAGTCCACTACAGCCAAATCTAAGAGAAATATATACATACAGTGTATATAAACAAAATTGCACCCTGAAGATGACAGAATTTTGTCACAGCTTGTGAATTCTGTTCACCAAGTGCTGGAATCAAATCTGCTGTGCCCCTAAAATAGCATTTAGAAGTTTTGGATATGAAAAACAGAAGAGAGAAAAAATATGCGTTATAAAAGCAGCCCATACATGTACCAGTTTTTGGATACTAATGACAGCCTTGTTTATCCCCTTTGAATCAGCAGACACCATGGATTATATTCTTTTTTCCCTTCAGTAGTTTAGCAGTTTGTATGTACAGAGAAAACGGACTTACAAAAACTTGCAGCAGTAGTTTGTTCTTGCTTTTAAACTTTTTTTGGTTTAGTTTATGGATGCATGAAGTAAGGGAGTGAATCAGTTTCTTGTTTATATTTTTTTTCACCTTTTAAACAAAAAAATTCTTAAAAATATTTTAATGCATTCTTTTGAAGAGATAGATGTTTGGTACATTTATGGCTCCCAGAGCATATATTCAATTGGTGCATGTCGTAGAAGGGGAAATTGGAAATTAAATGGAACTATATGACTTTGGTCATGTCAATCTGTAAGACACATCAGTAAAAGGGTATTATGCTCTGTTTTTTGTTTTTGCTTTTGCTTTGTTTTTCTGTTGTGGGGTTTTTCTGTTTTGTTTTGTTTTTTTTGGTGATGTGGCTTAAATGCAATAGTTTCTTTTTTGGGGACATATTTCTGCCAATTAAAGACTAGAAGGGCACAAAAATTTTTTTAATACCATAGAGAAGATGCATAAAAATATCTTCTGATGTTTTGTAGCCATAACTAAATTATGGTTAAAAATGTGCACTATTGTGAAAAGGAGCAAAGTAGGTTTGGGTTTTTTTTTTGTTGTTTGTTTCTTTTACTTTGTTTTTTAAGAGATTAAAATGTTTCTGGATAAGGAGTAGCTTCTCCAAAGTGTCCATCATTCTGTGTAGAAGCTTAAATATGTAATGTAACCAAACTCCAGTATTAAAATCTCTCATGTTATTTTTCTTTATACAAAGCAAGATAACGGCATATAACACTGCCATTACATGGCAAAATGTTTGCTACCTTAGTTTAAAAACAATCTTTAAAACAAAAGACTTGCTTCAAGGTGTTCTTAAATAGCAGTGATTCAAAAATTTTTAAAAAGGTATAATTGCACTAACCGCCCGGCTGCTCTGATTCTGCGTTTGTGGTACTTGTGACTACATTTTCTCAAATATAGATAGATTTAAGCTGCTATGTTTTGTTTTTTTAGTAATCACTACTATATCATGTCTTTTACTCTGTTTATAATATCATGTATTTTCTTAAAGGTATAGGTATCAGATCAAACCTCTTGTGCTCATGCAACTAAAAGCTAAAATATACAGAATTTACAAATGATAGCATGGGGCTATGTTTATATGTGTGATTAACAGGGTTTGTCATGATCAATGTAATAATTCAGAAGTGTCAGTTTTGAAGAGAATAGTTGTCAAATTTAATATCGCAAAAATTTTAATTAAGGAATATCATTTATTATCAAGCTTAGCAAATTTATAACACTATTTCTGTCACTAATTATTTGAAGCTTTTACTGCTAAAATTTTAACCTATGTTTTAAGTAGAAACTGATTTAACCCTAATAATGCAGCTTTGATTTTCAGCATTTGTTGTTTTGCTATTTTTACAAAACAGCATTGATTGAAGCAAGTCTTGGTTTTACTAAGGTAGGATAGCATTTGCTATTGGTAAAGAGAATAAATACACTTAATTTCACAATACATTGTTACATGTACCCCAGTTGTTGTTAGTGGGGTCTAAGATACTGTAATAATATTTTTTAAAATTTACATCCAGAGAGGCAGTCATTCATGATGGTTTTGTGCCAGCTGTTTTTAGGGTTTTGGATCACATTATAGATATTTAGAACTATTACCCTGTGACTTACGTAGGAAACCTAATACGCTGAGTATCTGGCACTTGAAATCCTGCTTTTATTGCTGGAGGTCCACATCTGTGGTTGACCTCTGTTGTTGTTTTAAAAAAAAATAAATAAAAATTTAAAAATCTGTGCAATAATTTTTAAATGTGCTCCCAGGAATAGACACAAATGTTTTGAGTATGTTTAAGCTGCATTTTCCTTTAGTGATGCATTTGTCAATTGCACTGAATTTAAATCTGAAAGTCAGAGGTGGTTATTGATAGTACTTTTTGTATTTTGATATGGACAATTTATTCATTTGCATACAGTTATTGACCTTTTTTCCCCAGCTGATTAAAGATAGTCATGAAGTTCTGCAGTATAGCTGCCAAAATCGACAGCTACATGTTTATGGTGTTGTCATCGTCTCTGTGTTTTTTTGTTTGTGTGTTTGTTTGATCTTTAGGTATTTTACTAAGCATAATAGCCACAGTAGGGCATATAAAAGATTATAAATACAGAGCTTTATTATCCTGAAGTCTTGGGTCTTTTAAGTATAAACTCTCAGAAAGGTATCCATTTTGTAGGCTTGGGTTCTTTGTGAGCATACAGTTATTTCTTTTTTGCTGCTGTTCTCAACATCATCATTGCCTGCTGATGTGCCACGATGCTGCTCCAGTAGACAAAAGTAAGATTGCCTCTAATTTGAGCAGTAACATGATTATAAGAGACCAAGTTTCACAGCCTGTAAAGTTCTATATTTGAAGTTCTTGCTTATTTTTTCCTTCCTTTTTTTTTTTTTTTTCTTTTTGCCCCCTCTAAGAACTTATCTGAAGATCTGTTGATTCCAGTAGATTTTCTGTGGTGTTCATTATATGTCATTGTTGTATAGGCTACTGTAAGACACTTATAAGGAAAAATAGAAAGGAAAACTTAAATGAATAGAATACTTATTGATTAAAATACAGTAAAGAAAGAGCAGCTGTCATTCTTGAACATCATAAAGGAATATCTTTTTTCTTCTTCATGTAGGATATCCCGTAAATTCTTATCTTTGTTCCATTCCCGGTTTACTGTCATTGATCGGGTACCACCATTAACTTTGACGTGACTTTTAGAAGTGATAACTTTTAATTTCCTAATAGGTCTTAGGGTGTACTGAATTCTGTTTTAATTAATTATTCTCTAGGTAAGTATGTTTTAGGATTAAACACCTTTTACAGATACTGAAAGTGCCTCCTTTTGTGGTGTAAAAAACAAATTATGGTGCAAAAAGTAATCATTAGGTTGAATTACATGAAGGTTTTTTGCTTTTTGACATATAGAAATGTCAAGAGAAAGGCCAAAGATTTGTACTTTTTCACTTAACTTATAAAGCACTCCTTTTTTCCTTAAACTTACTTCTGTCAAATTAGATTTAATGAGAGAGTACTATTTTTAAGGAGCTATCTGTTTATGTAGAATGATTTTGTTAAGAGTTATGTAAACTATTACTGAATAGAGGCCTGAAGAGGAGTATGCATTTTTGCTGTTTAAAGGAATCAGAAATGACTGTTCTTATGTCAGCAAAGATGTTAAGTTTTACTAGATAAGCAGAAAAAATAAATCTCAAATGCAGTGCTATTTACTCTTTTCAAAACAGTTTTCATTTTCTTAAGCACACTGTACATTTCTGTAGAACCTGCATTTTTTCTTGCACGCTAAAAACGGTACTTGCGTCTGGTGAATTACTGTTGACAGTTTCCACAGAAACCCTGTTTCAGTGGACCAACATTGTGGCATGGCAGCAAATGCCAGCATTTTGGGGAATAGCAGCAAATCTACAAGAGACCCTGGTTGTTTTTTTTTGTTTGTTTGTTTTTCTTCTGAATCAGCAGGGATGGAAGGGGAGTAGGGAAGTTATGAATTACTCCTTCCGGTAATAGCTCTGACGTGTCACATTCAATATCAATTTAAAAAAAAAAAAAAACATGAATCTAGTTAAATGTAGAAGAGAGAGCGAAAAAAGAGGAAGTGTTCACTTTTTTAATACACTGATTTAGAAATTTGATGTCTTATATCAGTAGTTCTGAAGTATTAATAGCATTCTTTATTTCTGCCTTTATGTTGACAGTGTTGAAGCAGGGTGAATAACTCGGGCATATGTATTTTTTTTTAAATTTTCTCGTAATCTGTTTCATGATGTTTTCTTTGGAGTTTATGGATAAGTTCAAGAAAACATTCTGCATGTTGTATCTAGTCTAATGTACTTATCCATCTCATCAAAAACACGCAGACTGCATTTCGTAGCTCTGTAATCCCTAAATACAGAAGTAATTTTCTTCTTTCCTGACTTCGACATTGTAGCTATAATGTTCTAATTTTTGATTTCTACAAATCCTTTGGGTCTAATTCTGTGAGCCTACTTATAGCACTGGATTAAAATGTCTGCATCATTTCTTTAGTTATCCAGTTAACTTTAAAACTGTTGTAAAAGTGTAAACCAGCCCATGACAGTCTTTTGTACATGTTGAAGAACTTTGTTGTTCAGTTTTCATGACTGTTGTGTAAGGAAGACTGATACAGATACTCTATGCTGTCCTGGACCATGTTAATTACACTTGCGATGTATTTTGGTTCCACATCACAATGATTTGTCCCCAATGACCCTTTTATCCTTTCTAGGCACATTTTTTGTTGTTGTTGTTGCAGTTTCCCTTTGCATTGTATTGCTTTGACAACTGTAATTTGAATCAGATCTGAAAGAGGTCCAGAATAAAATATATTTTGATATTATGTTGGCTGTGTACATATATAAAACCTTTGATACCTATGTAGTTTGTATGGACTATTTCCTAGTCAAGTAAAGGGAAAGGGATGCTCTTGTTTACAATTTCTTGTTTACATTTTATTGCAATTACTCCTCTGATGTTCTTTTGTAGAATAAAGTTTTTTTGCTCTGAGTTAGCCTTCATAACATAGAACATCATGTTGCTTCTCCCATGCTAATGTTACCAATCATAACAACTGCCATCAGAATCCAAACCACTGTATTTCATAAATTTACTGTTTTACAAGATACACATAAAGTAAGCCCATAGATAAAAGTGCAAATTTTACTATTTTATTACTTCTCGTAGGAGATAAGATTTTTTAAATGAAGGGTAATTTACTATTTTTATTAAAGAATAATAGAGCATTTAATCAGCTAAGGAATAGCAATTTTGAATTATTTTAAAAAATAGATATTGTACTTTAAAAGACATCATTTCACATAATCGAACAGACAGATTCATTTGATTAGTGTGCATTCATTTGAGCACAAAACAAGGTGTATAAGTTGTTGAAGATTTTTAGGACAGGGTGCTCAACTTCCTTAATGCTCTTTTTTTCTTCATAGATACCTACTATAATTTAATAATTTTCTTCCTTAGTTAGTGGTATATGTTGATAACAAATCTTATAATCTGAGGAAAGATACTAGGCATCTTCTAGTTTTAATTAATCCCAACTCCTTTAGAATTACAGAGAGGTAATAATTTTTAAAGAATCATTGAGCATATTTTTTGTCTTTTTTTTTTTTTAAACCTTGTATTCTCCAGGTATTCTACCTTTCCCTTCGATTTCCTGAAGCATAAACTTACAGGCATATGAAGCATGCCTGAAGCATACTTACAGGCATAGCCTTGTCATGTTTTATTAAATGATAACCTACTACAGTTACTAGAACTTTCTGACAGCCTTTCATTTTCAAAGGGTTAACTTTTATTGCATGGCATAGATTGTTAATGTTCTGCATTTTACACTTTTTTCAAAAGTGTTGGACAACTAAGGATTATAATCTGTATCAGCTTGTGGTAAAACAAATCAGTTTGAATAGTTACAGAAGGGGTTATTTGAAACTTCCTAGTTCTTACACTTTACTATAGATCAGATTTCTTACCTATTATAATACATAGCAGTTAAAATTAAAGTTGACTGTTTCCCTAGCAATATTCATTTGAAAATACAGTGGAGGAAAAGACACTATGGACAGTAGTTTTATGGTGCTTTTCTCTGCTGTACCAGAGCTCTCTGTCAACAATGAAATGTTAACCCTCTGCTAATTTTTCTGCATGTTTCTTCTCTTCAAATGTCATATCTCAATGCTTACTTGTCCTAACTTGTAATATTTTTGTATTAAATTTTTTTAGGAGTTCCTTGTAATTTCTTTATAATTTAAAATATATTAAACACAAAGTGTTTAGTAAAGTACAGAAAGACAATTATCACTGTTTCTTGGTTGTTGGGTTTGTATGATCGATTGTGCAAACGACTCACATTTTAAGAATGATGACCAGTGGAGTGTAATCTACACAGAAAAATACACCATGATTCTATTAAGAAAGCAAGCCATCTTAGAAAGTGATACAATCCAGTGTCCGAACGTGCTGCTTTAAGAGATACTGCACCACCAGAAATATCAAAATCATTGGTCGCAGAGCTCCCTGGTAGGACTGCTGTGCGGGAATTTAGGCAGTGAATGGATACCTCAAGCAGTCAAATCTTAAACGTTAAAAATTCAGTCCCACTGAACTCGGTGTGAGATCATTTATCTGAAAACATCGGCTCCCAGAATCTCACACATTTCTTAATGGGATTTTGAGAAGTCTTCATGTTGTCAGGTCCTCCTCCTGCACTTAAGCTTTTACTGACTTAATTTACACACACTACTTGACCAAAGTAATTATCTGGTTTTCCTACTCTGGCACTTGAGCAGAATACCTCAGGGCAAGGAATAGTGAAATTCCTAAGAGGAATGGCAAGCTGCACGTCTGGTGTGGGTGGTATCTTAACAAAGGCCCACAGTCTTCAGATAACTCAGGTTGTGTTTAATACGACATAAAACTGTAGCTATACAATATGTTTTTAAATATACCTTGTGAAGTGCTTGAGATAAACTTCAGTTTGAAGTTGGACCAATGTGTTGAAATCAAGGAAGACGAGAGCAACTTGACTTTACCATAATCAAGACTAGAGGTAAGTACATTTCACTTCTTAAACAATGTTGATTGACTTGACTCCATTGAAACTCTTTTTAATGTAAAATGCATGGCCCTACCTTAACCTCACTAATACAATATCACTAGATATATGTGCTTTTTTTAAAGTTTGTGTGCCATAGATGATATTAGTAAGTACATGCTTGTAAATATATTAAAAGATTCCCATTTCTAAATTCCCAAACAGTTCCTCTGTGGTTACACAGTTCAGTCACTCAGTTGTGTCCGACTCTCAACATCATGGACTGCAGCACGCCAGGCTTCCCTGTCCATCACCAATTCCCGAAGCTTGCTCAAACTCATGTCCATTGAGTTGGTGATGCCATCCAACCATCTCATCCTCTGTCGTCTGCTTCTCCCGCCTTCAATCTTTCCCAGCATCAGGGTCTTTTCCAATGAATCAGTCCTTCACATTAGGTGGCCAAAGTATTGGAGTTTCAGCTTCAGCATCAGTTCTTCCAATGAATATTCAGGACTGATTTCCTCAGGATGGACTGGTTGGATCTCCTTGCAGCTCAAGAGTCTCTCAAGGGACTCTTGAGTCTTTTCCAGCACCACAGTTTAAAAGCATCAAATCTTTGTCGCTCGGCTTTCTTTATAGTCCAACTCTCATATCCTTACATGACTACTGGAAAAGCCATAGCTTTGACTAGACAGATCTTTGTTGGCAAAGTAAATGTCTCTGCTTTTTAACATGCTGTCTAGGTTGGTCATAACTTTTCTTCCAAAGAACAAGCGTCTTTTAATTTCAAAGGTGCAGTCACCATCTGTAGGGATTTTGGAGCCCAAGGAAATAAACTCTGTCACTATTTCCATTGTTTCCCCATCTATTTGCCATGAAGTGATGGGATCAGATGCCATGATCTTAGTTTTCTGAATGTTGAGTTTTAAGCCAACTTTTTCACTCTCCTCTTTCACTTTCATCAAGGGGCTCTTTAGTTCTTCTTCACTTTCTGCCATAAGGGTGGTGTCATCTGCATACTGAGGTTATTGATATTTCTCCCATCAGTCTTAATTACAGCTTGTGCTTCATCCAGCCCAGCGTTTCTCATAATGTACTCTGCATACAAGTTAACTAAGCACGGTGACGATATACAGCCTTGACGTACTCCTTTCCAGATTTGGAACCAGTCTGTTGTTCCATGTCCAGTTCTAACTTTTGCTTCTTGACCTGCATACAGATTTCTCAGGAGACAGGTCACGTGGTCTGGTATTCCCATCTCTTTCAGAATTTTCCACAGTTTGTCATGATCCACACAGTCAAAGGCTTTGGCATAGTAAATAAGGCAGAAGTAGATGTTTTTCTGGAACTCTCTTTTTCTGTGATCCAACGGATATTGGCAATTTGATCTCTGGTTCCTCTGCATTTTCTAAATCCATCTTAAACATCTGGAAGTTCACATATTGTTGATGCCTGGCTTGGAGAATTTTGAGCATTACTTTGCTAGTGTGTGAGATGAGTGCAATTGTGCGGTAGTTTGAGCTTTCTTTGGCATTGCCTTTCTTTGGGATTGGAATGAAAACTGACCTTTTCCAGTCCTGTGGCCATTGCTGAGTTTTCCCAATTTGCTGGCATATTGAGTGCAGCATTTTCACAGCATCACCTTTTAGCATTTGAAACAGCTCAACTGGAATTCCATCACCTCCACTAGCTTTCATAGTGATGCTTCCTAAGGCCCTCTTGGCTTCACATTCCAGGATGTGTGGTTCTAGGTGAGTGAGTTACACAGTTAACGCTTTGGTATGTGTCCTTCCACACATTTTGAATACTTGTTTTAAAGGAAAAATAAAGGGACTGTAATGTTCACTGATTGGAGAGACTAGCTTTTTCACTGATATTGTTAGGACCTTGTGTACCATCAGTGTAGGTACTTTATCCTGTAGATGTGGAGTCTGCCATAGAGATTAGAGCATGGATTCTGCCTGACGGTCTGGATTGAATCCCAGTTCCACTCCTGTTTGACCTAAGGGGTTACTGTCCTGGCTTTCCCATGTGTAAAATGAAGCTAGCAATAGTACCTGCCTCATACATGAGTTATGAGAATTAAAATTGTTAACATATATGAAGCCCTTGGAAAATCACATCTGCTTGTATGGAGCATTCTGTAAATTACTGTTATTTTGACTTTTAATGGTTGCATTGTATTGTGTACTATAACTAGGCCCCTATAATGTATATTTACTTTTTCACTGTTTCCTGTTATAAAGAGTAGTGCTGGAACAAGGAAACAAATATTTGTATATCAGTAGGACAGACTCAACAGTTCGTTTCTGATGTGCACCTCTGGTTAATAGGCATTTTTCAGTTCAGTTAGTCGCTCAGTCTTGTCTGACTCTTTGCGACCCCATGAATTGCAGCGTGCCAGGCCTCCCTATCACCAACTCCCGGAGTTCACTCAGACTCATGTCCATCGAGTCAGTGATGCCATCCAGCCATCTCATCCTCTATCGTCCCCTTCTCCTCCTGCCCCCAATCCCTCCCAGCATCAGAGTCTTTTCCAATGAATCAACTCTTTGCATGAGGTGGCCAAAGTACTGGAGTTTCAGCTTTAGCATCATTCCTTCCAAAGAAATCCCAGGGCTGATCTCCTTCAGAATGGACTGGTTGGATCTCCTTGCAGTCCAAGGGACTCTCAAGAGTCTTCTCCAACACCATAGTTCAAAAGCATCAATTCTTCGGCACTCAGCTTTCTTCACAGTCCAACTCTCACATCCATACGTGACCACAGGAAAAACCATAGTCTTGACTAGATGGACCTTTGTTGGCAAAGTAATGTCTCTGTTTTTCAATATGCTATCTAGAATCTATAAAACTTGCCACCCACCCATTTTCTGACACTGTTATTTCAAAAGGAGTCACTTAGTAATTTGTGGAAGGAAGATTTCTTGGGGAAAAAATGCCTTGAATATTTTTTTAACGTACATAGAAGAGCAAGAGAGAAAATAGACCAATAAATGACCCTAATGTGGCAGGAGTCAGCAGAAAACACCAAATACATTGAGCTTATGTTACTAGTGATTAAATGTTAAAGATACGAGGAAGATTTTTTTAAACATGGAAGAATATTTCTGCCACAGAACACGATATTTAGGTTAAATCCAATTATAAACATAGGGAACTACCAGAATATTTATACTAATGATGGGAGCCAAATTCCTGGTCCATGTGCTAGAATAGTATCGTGTGGTTCTTTTTTTCCAGGACTTCAAAATTTTTTTCAGTTATGGACATTTTACCTTCTTGATCCCTGGGTCGTCTTTTGTTACTTTTGTAGAATGTCCCAGGAGTTGACTTTCCCACTACAATAGTAGTGGAATAGTACAACATAAGAATAGGTGGTATTCCACCCAGGACCTGGTAAATCATACTGTATGTGGAGCAAGGATCTTCAACCCATATTTTATGCCAGGCTTCCAGAGTTTCCAATGCCCAGGAAACCTGGAGACCCACTCCAGTGTATTCTGGCAATCACTGCTGCTGTGCTCAGGTGCGAGGCCAATGTGGTTTCTGTTTCCACATAGGTAATTTTTTTCTCCTAGACTCCTAAGGAGTCCTTGTCCCTGAAATTCTAATTTCTCAGGATATGGCTAGGTGTTGTGCCCTTGTGAATCAGTCTTTGAACACTGCACATCATACAGTAAACACACAGTTGCTTTCTTTAAAAAAAAAACCTTATTAAATTTTTGAGTATGCTTTCCCTTTCCGTGATATCTTGAGCTTGGCTCAGGCCTAGCGGTAGTGCTCCTGAGTGCTCAACAGGCCTGGGGTGGAGAGGGGGATGTCTTGGGTGGTGATGGAGATTGGCAAGGTCCAGGAGCACTGAGCCATCCACACTGCCAGAGGATTGGCACTCCCAAGTACTTGCAGGACACAGGGCCCTCTAGTCAGGATGTTCCTGGGATCATGTGGATAATCTCTGTGGGAAAGTTCAGGTCTCTGGAGTCTGGAAAGGTTTCCATGCATCTAGAAGAAACCATCATGACCCAGGTTTAAGACAAGGGCAGTAACTGACTTAAGTATGTCTGGTCTTCATATTTCCCAGAAGATGGTGGAAGCTCTGCCACAGAGAGAGGACCTGTCAAATGGCTCAGGAGGTTATGGTTGCTTCAAGGTTTTGATGAAAATATGTGGCAACGCCTGGGAAGGGGGCCCTGGAATAGAGGCTAAGAGTGGGAGCAGGCAGGGGAGCAGGGTCAGATTAGTCATGTGAATGTAAGTGGCTGAGGAATCTGTGTTTCTTGTATTCAGTCACATTCTTAACTAGCCACACTGAAACAGATGCACCTCCTGTAAGCTTTCTTCCCCTTACTCGTGTAATTGTCTGCACCCAGATTGCTTTCTCCCTACCTTCATTTGCCTAATTCTTAAATTGTCAGGTTAAGCCAAGCAAAGTGCTTCTCAGAAGACTGGCCACTCCCTACTCACTGCCAACTGCCAGCCTTCAGCCTCTGCCTCTCTGGAGGGGATGCCTCGGCCATGCTCAGCACCCTGTCAATAGCTCTGGTGATAACATGGCTTCCTGGGCTGCTACTACTCAAATTCCTGAGTTCCTGAAGGGGAAAGTCTATCATATGCTGTTCTCTCTCGATTCTAAGAACCTAGGACAGTGCCTGGGGGAAATAACTTGGATTAATAAGGGATGGAAGGCACGCATAGGGAGTAATAGTGAAGACAAGAAGGTCACATACTGTAGTGCAAAAAAGCACCACGTTTTTCTTCTGGATGTGAGCTAGAACCAATTCCTTTATATTTGAGCATCAATTTCTTACATTTAAGAAATACCTATATATGATATCTTGCTTTCAAGGTAGTTTAAAGGATTAGTGTTCAAATAACTTGCTTAGTACACTGGCCGGTGTAAATTAGGCTTTCATATGTGGCATGATTATTACTGTTGCTGTTTTTCCTGTTATAAACATGCCAGAGAAAACATTCATTTGACAATTTGTTGAAAATAATCGGTTGTAATTAGTTTACAAAGCACTGCTATTATAAGTGTGAATGTGGCAGGACTTATTAAGCTATTATTTACAATTGTATTTTGCTATGCTGGAGCATCTTAAAATATGATTTTTTGTGTGTGTGTGGTATGGAACTTACTTCGATGGTGATGATGGGTGTATCTCTGGGTGATCACTTCCTTTGTGTTTCTTTATTTGTAATTTTTTCTGTCTTACCCTTAGTCTCCACTAATTTTTTTTTGGCATTGTCAAGAATCAGAGAATGAACTTTTAAAAGCAACTCTGTGCCAGACATCCATTTTGTAATCTATTATTTAGAGGAGAACATCAGAAACTGCATCAATATTAAGAACCAAGTTTCTAAAGGAGTAGCATTTCACATTTCACTTTGTTTTGTCTTGATTTCATTTATCTCACTTAGACTTCAATTTTGAAACATTAATCGAGGTCAAAATCGCACTCTGCTTTTGTGTGTTGGGTCACCTTTGTTTTTCAGGCTTAAACCTTTTGTTCTATATAATTTTTTTTCTTTATGGTAATAAAACATGTTCATTTTAGAAAAATTTTAAGAAAAAAATGTTGAGGTGTATGTGTTAATAAAAAAGTCACAGGAATAAGTTTTATCTAGCTTTGAGCAGGATGCTTTGGTACTGCTAAATATAGTTCTTTCAACCATTTCAATGAAAATAGCATCCTGATGACCGCCTTGGGATGCGTAACATGAGTAAAAAAAAAGTGGTTATTTCAGGTCACTGAGATTTTGTTATGATAGTGGACTCAACTCTTTACCCCTACCTCTGACTCAGTTGGGCATTGTCTCCTATAATAGTCTCTGTTAGCTACCTAATATTCTAGATACTTTCATGTGTTTATAAACATAAATCAATGTTTTGCTTTAACATAAAGGGGATTATGGTGTACTTGTTTTTGTCTGGCTTGATTTTATTTCATTTAGTATATTAAGACATCTTTCCATGTCACTCTTTTTCAAAACAGCTTTATTGAGCTCTAATTGACATAAAGTACATACGTAAATTGTACAAGTTTATGTGTTTCTACCTATGTAAATAACCTGTGAAATAATCACTACAAAATGAGCTTATCTATCCCCTTCAAAGTTTGCTCTGGCCCCTTGAAAATCCCTCTCTTTTAGCCGTCCTTGTCCTGCCCCTACCATTCTCAGCAAAGGTGTGTGGTAACATGCGTGGAGCATTGCCAACCAAGAAGGCTTGTCCAAGCCTTGGTGCTGATGCTGAAAACTCGGCTTCTGTGCACCAGTGCTGAATTGAATCTCAGAGACAGAATTTGGGGTGAAGTAGAAAAGAATTGCTTTAATGTTTTGCCAGGGAAAGGGGGACACAGGGGACTCATGCCCTCAACTGTGTGTTCCCAACCCAGGAGAATTTGGTGGGGAGTTTTATACAGGTGGTTCAAGGCCGGAGATGCTGGTATATGTCAGGGTGTGTGTGCAGGGCAGGCAGTCTCCTAATGAGCTGCTCTAGAATGAAGAATGCTAGCGTTTCTATTTCGGGAGGTTTTAGTTCTACAGAAGAGCTCAAAGATAATAGGTTGGTACAAAAGTAATTGCAGTTTCAGATTGAATTTTAAATCATTATATCTAGGCTCAAATACATCTTTATTCGTCAAAATAGAAACCATTAGAAGCAACGCATTTTTGCCAATGAAAAATAAGCTTGTTTATTCCTATTCTCCTTTTTAGCGTAAAAATCTGTGCTTTGGGATTTGATGAACTCTTGGAAAGCATTTTCTATCTCTTGCTGGCTGTGGAAGCATTTTCCCTGCAAAAAGTTGTTGACATGCTTGAAGTGTTAGTCTGTTGGTGAGAAGTCGGGTGAATATGGTGGGTGAGGTAAAACTTCACAGCCCAATTCGTTCAACTTTTGTGGTGGTGGTTGTGTGACATGGTGTGTCGGGCGTTGTTGTGGAGAAGAGTCGGGCCCATCCTCTTGCCCAGTGCTGTTTACAGGTGTTGCAGTTTTCGGTGCATCTCCGATTTGCTAAGCATACTTCTCAGATGTAGTGGTTTCGCCAGGATTCTGAAAGCTACAGTGGTTCAGATGGACAGCAGTCCACCCAACAGTGACCATGACCATTTTTTGTAGGTCTTTTTTTTTTTTTTTGGTGAAAGTTTGGTTTTGGTAAGTGCTTTGCAGCTGCTGCTTGGTCCAGCCACTGAGCTGGTAAAGAATTCACCTGCAATGCAGGAGACGATCCAATTCCTGGGTTCGATTTCCCCAATTCCTGGGTTCGATTCCCCGGTTTGATTCCTGGGTTGGGAAGATCCCCTGGAGAAGGGAAAGGGTACCCACTCCAGTATTCTAGCCTGGAGAATACCATGGACTGTATAGTCTGTGGGGTCGTAAAGAGTCAGACACAACTGAGTGACGTTCACTTTCACTTTCATGAGGCACCCACTTATCGAGCTTTTTCACCTTTCCCATTTGTTTCTGAATGATCATAGAATGGTCAGTGTTGAGTTCTTTTGCAACTTCTAATGTAGTTGGATGGAGAAGGCAATGGCACCCCACTCCAGTACTCTTGCCTGGAAAATCCCATGGATGGAGGAGCCTGGTGGGCTGCAGTCCATGGGGTTGCTAAGAGTCAGACAGGACTGAGCGACTTCACTTTCACTTTTCACTTTCGTGCCTTGGAGAAGGAAATGGCAACCCACTCCAGTGTTCTTGCCTGGAGAATCCCAGGGACGAAGGAGCCTGGTGGGCTGCCGTCTATGGGGTCGCACAGAGTCGGACACGACTGAAGCGACTTAGCAGCAGCAGCAGCAGCGTAGTTGGAAGAGGATCAACTTCAATGCTGGCTCTCGGTCATTGTCAACTTCTGATGGCCTGCCACTATACTCCTCATTCTCAAGGCTCTCGCCTCCTTCGCAAAATTTCTTGAACCACCCCTGCACTGTATGTTCATTAGCGGATCCTGGGCCAAATGCGTTGTTGATGTTTCGAGTTGTCTGCTGCTTTTGGACCCATTTTGAACTCAAATTTAAAAATCGCTCGAATTTGCTTTTTGTTTAACATCGTTTCTATAATCTAAATATAAAATACACAGCAAGCAATGTCATTAGCATAAAAACACAAAGTGAGAAATGTGCGTTAAAGTAATATGTAACATAACCACATTTGTTTAGGAAGGTATTCCAGTGTCAAATGGCAAAGTTCAACAATACAAAACCACAGTTACTTTTGCACCAGCCTAATACGTGATTACCTTGAGACAGAAACTGGATCCTGTCCCAAGGATCCTGTCCCTGTTGTTTCTTGATTGCATTCCTTCCCTGATTAGCAACTGCTTGAACCTGCATTTGGAACTCATGGAGGCTGAAGCCTGTTCCCTATAAATAAGAAAACGGGACAGAAAAGCGTTCATGCCCAGGAAACCCACAGGGCCCAGCTCAATTTCAGTGTCCAGATTTTACTGGGGCTGGGTCACATCCTTGAAGGTTGGGCTGATAACTGGCCCATGCACACTCCACCCCTATGGTCTATTTTTCTCAATCCATTTACTTTTAATTCTTCATCATTAAAATGGATTTCTTGTAGAATACATAGAGTTGGATCTTGTTTTTTTGTCTATTCTGACAATCTCTTTTCTCCTCCACGTTTTATGGAGGCGTTGCTGACAAAAATTATGTATATTTAAGGTATTCAAGATGTTTTGATATGTGTGTACCTTGTGAAATGTTTACCATAATCAAGCTAATTAATATATCCATTACCTGACAGTGACCTTTTTTAATGTGTAATGAAAATACTTTAAATTGACTCTCTTAACAAATTTCAAACATAATACATTATTATTAACTGTAATCACCATACTTCACATTAAATCTCCAGAATGTATTCATTTTATAACTGGAGTTTTGTACCCTTTGATCAATATTTCTGCTTTTCCCCATCCCCCAGTCCCTGGTAAATATCATTCTACTCTCTCTTACTATGAGTTTAACTTTATTATTTTGTAGATTCCATGTATAAATGAGATCACATAAATATATGTCACATATTTTTTGTTTATCTGTTAACATGCACTTGTTTCTATATCTTAGCTACTTTGAATAATGCAGCCATGAATGCGGGAGTGCAAATATTTCTTTGAGTAGTGATTTTGTTTCCTTTGGATATATATCTAGAAGTGGAATCACTGGATCATACAGTAGCCCTATTTTTAATTTTTTGACTTTGTGAAAATAGCCATCCTAACGGGTGTAAAATGTTACCTCATGATTTTGATATGCAATTCCTTGATAGTTTGTGATGTTGAGTATCTTTTCATATACCATTGGCCATTGGTACATCTTCTTTGGTGAAATGTCTATTCAACTCCTTTGCCCATTTTAAAATTGTTTGCTTTTTTACTAGTGATGTATGAATTCCTTATATATTTGGGATTTAATCCCTTATTGAATATATGGTTTGCAAATATGTCCTCCCATTCCATAGCTGCCTTTTCATTTTGTGATTGTTTCATTTACTGTGCAAAAATGTTTAATTTGATGTAGCACCACTTGTTTATTTTTACTTTTGTTGCTTATGTAGAATCTTTTAATTGGTACATTTAGACAATTAACATTCAAAGTGATTACTAATATGCTGCTAATAAGGGCTTCCCCGGTGGCTCAGTTGGTGAAGAATCTGCCTGCAATGCAGGAGACCTGGGTTCAATCCCCGGGTTGGAAAGATCCCCTGGAGTAGGAAATGGCAACCCACTCCAGTATTCTTGCCTGGAGAATTCCATGGACAGAGGAAGGAGCCTGGCGGGCTACCGTCCATGGGGTCACAAAGAGTTGGACACGACTGAGCGACTTAGCACATAGCACAGTACAATATGCTGCTAATTACTAAGTTGCGCCTGACTCTGAGACCCCATGGACAGTATTCAGGCTCCTCTGTCCATGGGATTTCCCAGGTAGGAAATCTGAAGTAGGTTGCCATTTCCATCTACAGGGGATCTTCCCCTCGCAGGGAATCGAACCAGTGTCTCCTGCTTGACAGGTGGTTTCTTTACCACTGAGCCACCTGGGAAACCTGATTACTGAGATAGTTGGACTGCTATCGGCCATATTCATTACCACTCTCTATTGTCTGTCCCTGTTCTATGTTCCTACTTTTGTCTTCCACTCCTGTTTTGCCTTTTGTGGTTTTAATTAATATATCAGTTATACAGTCAGTCTTCCTTATCCAAGGTTTGCACATTCAAGGATTCAACCAACTGCAGGCCAAAATTATTCAAAGATAGAAAGCATATAGCAGGGTAGAAAACAGAAATATTCTCCAAGTCTTTCTGAGTTGTTTTACTCAGAAGCTCAAGCTCTTAAGAGAACTGATTGGATTTGGGTCACAGTAAGAATATTACTGGGCTTCCCAGGTGGCACTAGTGGTAAAGAATCTGCCTGCTAATACAGGATATGCAAGAGACACAGGTTCCATCCCTGGGTCAGGAAGAGACCCTGGAGGAGGAAATGGCAATCCACTCCATTATTCTTGCCTGGAGAATTCCATGGACAGAGGAGCCTGTTGGGCTACTGTCCATGGGGTCGCAAGGAGTCGGACAAGACTGACTAAGCACAGAAAGTATGACGAGGAAACATGAAGAAAGTTTTTCTTCAGACTTCATGGCTAATGGCAGGGGACTGGGGAGGATGTGGAGAGAGAAAGAACGAAAGGTCCGTGGGCAGAGAAGACCATTCCCTGCTCCTAGACAACACTACTCTGTGGTCTACATTATGCTTAGGGGATTGACACTAAGCTGTGTCCAGGCAGATGGGACCTGTGTGGCCAAGTAGACTTCCATCTTCTGTCCAAGAAGAACTTTAGGAGGAGCAGAGAACTAATACAATTATGTAAAGTTTAAAAATAAAATAAAATTAAAAAAAAAATAAAGAGACTATAAGCTTAGGGAAAAGTGTTCACCTTTTGCCCCAATAAAGGATAATTGAAAAAACACATCTCTCCCCATGCTTTGGCATGTCCTAGGGGGTCTAGAACTATCATACCACCCAAGGGAGGAGGGTGGTGAAACTTCATAAAGTGTTAATTGTTGTTCAGTTGCTCAGTTGTGTCCTACTCTTTGTGACCCTGTGGACTGCAGCATGCTGGGCTTTTCTGTCCTTCACTATCTACCTGAGTCTGCTCAAATTCATGTGCATTGAGTCAGTGATGCTATCTAACCATCTCATCCTTTGCTGCCCACTTCTCCTTTTGCCTTCAATCTTTCCCAGCATCAGGGTCCTTTCTAATAAATCAGCTCTTCGCATCAGGTGGCCAAAGTATTGGAGCTTCAGCTTCAGCATCAGTCCTTCCAGTGAATATTCAGGGTTGATTTCCTCTAGGATTGACTGGTTTGATCTCCTTGCTGTCCGAGGGACTGTCAAGAGAAGTCTTCTCCAGCACCACAGTACAAGCCTCCTCAGATAACCACTTTGCCTTCTTGTGTTTCTTTTTCTTAGGGATAGCTTTGATCACTGCGTCCTGTACAGTGTTACGAGTCTCTGTCCATTGTTCTTCAGGCGCTGTCTATCAGAACTAGTCCCTTGAATCTATCTATCACCTCCACTATATAATCATAAGGGATTTGATTTAGGTCATACCTGAATGGCCTAGTGGTTTTCCCTACTTTCTTCAATTTAAGCCTGAATTTTGCAATAAGGAGCTGATGATCTAAGCTACAGTCAGGTCTAGGTCATGTTTTTCCTGATTGTGTAGAGCATCTCCATCTTTGGCTGCATAGAATATAATCAATCTGACTTTGGTATTTACCACTTAGTGATGTCCAAGTGTAGAATCTCTTTCTGTGTTGTTGGAAAAGGGTGTTTGCTATGACCAATGTGTTCTCTTGACAAACTCTGTTAGCCTTTGCCCTGCTTCATTTTGTACTCCAAGGCCAAACTCTCCTGTTACTCCAGGTATCTCCTGACTTCCTACTTTTGCATTCCAGGCCCTGTGATGAAAATGATGTCTTTTTTTGGTGATAGTTCTAGAAGCTCTTGTAGGTCTTCATAGAACTAGTCAACTTCAGCTTCTTCGGCATTAGTGGTTGGGGCGTAGACTTGGATTACTGTGATATTGAATGATTTGTCTTGGAAATGAACTGAGATCATTCTGTCATTGCTGAGATTGCACCCAAGTACAGCATTTCAGACTCTCTTGCTGACTATGAGGGCTACTCTATTTCTTCTAAGGGATTGCTGCCCTCAGTAGTAGATATAATGTTCATCTGAGTTAAATTCCCCCATTACCTTCCAGTTTAGTTCATTGATCCCTAAGATGTTGATGTTCATTCTTGTATCGCTTGTTTGACCACATTCAACTTACATTGATTCATGGACCTAACATGCTGGGATCCTGTGCAATATTGTTCACAACTGAGCAGCATTTCCACTTTGGCCCAGCCTCTTCATTCTTTCAGGAGTAATTGTGCTCCACTCTTCCCCAGTAGCATATTGGAGACCTTCTGACCTGGGGGGCTCATCTTCCAGTGTCATATCTTTTTGCCTTTTCATACTGTTCATGGGGTTCTCATGACAAGAATAGTGGAATAGTTTGCCATTCCTTCCTCCAGTGGACCACGTTTTGTCAGAACTCTCCACTATGACCTGTCCCTCTTGAGTGGCCCTGCACAGCATGGCTCATAGCTTCACTGAGTTATGCAGGCCCCTTCGCCACAACAAGGCTATGATCCATGAAGGGGAAAGTATTAATACCAGGGTACATTTTTCTTTGATTCTGTGAAATGGGGTAGACTGGAGGGTGGCTGAGAATCAGAAATTAAGTTTTATTTTTAAAAAGTCTACTGTCTTTTTTTATTGCTTTGTCAAATGACATTCCTGCCCATGGTTAATTTACCTGAAAGTCATTTTTGTGCCTGAATTTACAAATAAACTGTGTTCAGCTGTGTTGAGAAAGGGTAAAAATTAATTTTTATGTGTATCTCACTTAGCAGTTCTATGAGAAATGAAATTTACTTTAAAATCTTCAACTGCAGAATATAATAAAAGTCCAAATGTAAATTATACTGTGGCAGTCAGTCAGTTTTGACACATTTTAGGTAAATAGTTGTAGTCAGAAAGATCCAGCAAGGTTTTAATCTCAACCAACTTAAAAATTTCTGTTCTAATGTCTATTGAAACTTGATAACATTTTTACAGATTCCTTCCTTTCCCTTTAAAAAAGTTCTCTAAAATTGCTTCTTGACAGTTAATGACAGCATTTTAGACAAGTAGCCTGAAATGATGCTGCTTCACTTTCAACACTGTGTTCCCAAATGAAATTAGAGTTCTTTAGTGTGAAGATTGCTTCTTGAATGCTCAGATTTAACTGAGGGAAAATAGAAAACATCTCAGTAAGTCTGAACAGAATGATCTGAGCATCCTTGCATCATCATGACTGTATACTAAGGAAGTAAGTTCATGAAGAAGGTGCTCCCTGGAGCCACGTACTTCTCAATAAAACATTTGAATGCCAACTCATTACACACAGTAAACTGATGGCTGTGGAAGCAGCTGTTATAAAAACTGCAAACTCCTACCAAGGACCTTTTGTTTTTTCATTTTATATTTCCAGTCATTTTTTTCATTTTATATTCCCAGAGTCATTCACTGTTTTAAATGAATGACTGCCTGAATGACTGAATGAATAAATCAATTGAACTAACTTGTATCACTTACATATAGGAAGGAACCCGGCACATGGTTGATATTCTAAACTCTTTCTAGCTGAATGAAGGAAAGAACAAATGCAGTAAACATACAACTCAGGATTAGTCACTGGTAAGATCTAATGTTTGCTATTTTCACATGGGTCAAGATTGCATGTCTGGTCAATCAGTTGTTCATACCCACACTAATGGGGGACCTAGGCTGGACCAGTTGCAGGGCTGTGGTCTTTGAATGAAGCAGAAAGGAAGAAGAGTGTGGATTTGAGTGAGTGGAGCATTTTACATTTCACCTCACCTCAGAAACTGCTCATTCATTTGCAGCTTGAAGGCCACAGTGCAGATTTAACAGGGTTGCTCTGAGGATTAATCAAATAGTCACACAAAGTTGTGACACGCTCTCCAGATGTTAAATAGTTGTCAGGGGAAGACCATGGTCCTGGGGTTATGGCAGTGCTTTACCTTTTTAGGAAAAAAAATGTGGAAGGACTGATGTTGAAGCTGAAACTCCCAATACTTTGGCCACCTGATGCAAAGAACTGACTCACTGGAAAAGACCCTGATGCTGGGAAAGATTGAAGGCAGGAGGAGAAGGGGACAACAGAGGATGAAATGGTTGGATGGCATCACCGACTCAAAGGACATGAGTTTGAGAAAACTCCGGGAGTTGGTGATGGACAGGGAGGCAAAGAGTCAGACACAACTGAGCGACTGAACTGAACTGAGGCAGGTACCTAATGGTTTTGTTTGTGAAACGTTTAATTAATGTAGCTCAGTTGATTTCATATACTAGGTTTTACTTTCTAGGGGTTGAAAAGTGAAAGTGGCCATTGCTCATTCATGTCCGACTCTTTTGTGGCCTCATGGACTGTAGCCCACCAGTCTCCTCTTACCATGGAATTCTCTGGGCAAGAATACTGGAGTGGGTAGCCATTTCCTTCACCAAGGGATCTTCCTGATCTAGGGATCGAACCTAGGTCTCCTGCATTGCAGTCAGATTCTTTACTCTCTGCCAATTCGGTAGAATTTTGTGATTCTATCAAACTTTGCTGTTGTCAGTCTTCCTTTATTGCCCTTAACTATCACTTATTCAAAGTCATTTAGCCAACTTCTTAAAAACTCTGATAATGGGAAAAAATTAATCATGATTATCATCAAGATAGGTTAACCTAATTACTTCTGGGACTTCAGTCTCCATGAGTAGCTTCTCTGTGCATTTACTAAGACAATGAGAACAGTAAATTACAAAATAATGACAATACATTAAGGATGAAATTAACATTACATTTTGCATAAATATTTGAACCTACATGGAATGTCAAGATTGAGTTTAAAGACCTAGAAAGAGTTAATGTTAAAAAATGATAAGTGTTTTGTTGAGAACATTAAGATGACAGGTTATATTTGATCTTGAGACAGGAATTTTAGAATTCAGAAAGAATATAATCTTTTTTTTTTTTTTGGTCTGTGCCTGTGTCATGTGAGATCTTAGTTCCTTGGCTGGGAATTGAATCCGTGTCCCCTGCAGTCTTAACCACTGGACCACCAGAGAAGTCTCAGATAGAAACTTTAAACTTAGCTGCTGTGGTTTTTGTGTGTGTGCATGTTTTAATAGATAGAAAGACTGAGGCCAGGAGAGGGTAAATGACCTATCCAAAGTTGAATAGGGGAAAGTATTAGTAAACATCAAGGCAATGATACAAGACAGGAAATGAATTCTAGAAAGCAGAGGTTAGACCTGTAGTACATATACAAATGTTTTATTGTTTCATAAGTTGAGTCAGTGAAAAAAGCCACAAAGTAATATTTGGTCCTAGTTAATATTTTCTCCAATTGATTATTCTCTGAGGCTGTGGTGGTATGATATAAATTTGGCTCTGAAAGTAGTGATTTGAATAACATCAGGCAAATCTTATAGTCTTTAATTTTTTTTTTTAATCTATGTAGTGAAAATAATCTGCATCACCTAACTGGTTATCACAAGGTATGTTTAGAATCACTTGGAAAAGAAGAATTGACTTATGTCCAAATGTAATTTTTCCATTGACAACACCCTGCTTATAAGGGTGCTCAGGTGTTGGGCCTAGGGACCATGACCTTAATGAACTGACACACGTTGGGAGGCATCTTAAATTCGGGGCTTGTGTTAAGTTACTGTGGTGTGGTTGTGGCAGTGACATGGGACAGCTGTCTGAGGTCCTTCCCCTCATACCCTATAGCTCCCATTGTTGGGACACTATTAGCATTTTCTCTGAATGGCTGCTGCTGCTGCTGCTAAGTCGCTTCAGTCGTGTCTGACTCTCTGTGACCCCATAGATGGAAGCCCACCAGGCTCCCCCGTCCCTGGGATTCTCCAGGCAAGAACACTGGAGTGGGTTGCCATTTCCTTCTCCAATGCATGAAAGTGAAAAGGGAAAGTGAAGTCGCTCAGTCCTGTCTGACTCTTAGCCACCCCATGGACTGCAGCCCACCAGGCTCCTCCGTCCATGGGATTTTCCAGGCAAGAGTACTGGAGTGGGGTGCCATTGCCTTCTCCGTGGACTCACCCCCAAAAGCCTACATAATGATGGTTAATTTACAGTGACAGTTCAGTGTCCATGGAGATGGAGAAGGTCAGTGTCAGTCGAATGATTGTAAGGAAGATCTTAAAAACATACAGATTTGGATACCTGAGCAGCAGTCAACTCAGAATCCCTTTCTCTGTGTCCTTTTCATTTTTCCTGGAGTGGTTTTCAAGAGGAGGAGCTCTTGTACTGTCCTCTGGAGGCACTGGGGAAAGGTAGGGTGTTGTCACAGAGGCGGGGTGACACTGTGTGGTACTTGGTACTGACATCCTGTAACATGCTGGACAGTCTTACACAGGGGGGGACGGCCCCTCCCACAGTGAGGGGACAGCTGCACCTTTCCTGAAGAAGAGCCCTCATCAGGGTCATGAACCTAAAGCCCAGGGCCCCTCTGAATTCTGCTCTCTGGCGACAATGCACTTCTCTTTAAGAGCATGTCTGCATTTTGCTTTCACGTTACATCTGCTTTTGCAGTGTAGGTAACTTCTTCCCAGCTGGCCAAGTTCAGCAAGTCACTTCATTCATCCAGTGCTCCCTTTGTTCCCATTTATAGTGTGGGGGTAATAATAATTGACCTTTCAGGGCTGTGGTGAGGATTCAGAAGCATGACATATATATGAAGTGCCTAATGCTCATAGGTGGAGAAGGAAATGGCAACCCACTCCAGTATTCTTGCCTGGAGAATCCTGTGGACAGAGGAGCCTGGGGGGCTGCCGTCTATGGGGTCGCACAGAGTTGGACACAGCTGAAGTGACTTAGCAGCAGCAATACTCATAGGAGCAGCTCGATAAATGTTTGTCTCCTTCTTTCCATGAATGGGATGCCCACTTTAGAAAAAGATGGAGAAGTGAATCAAGTGTTTCTTCAGGACTGCAGAGACACTATTACAGTTCCTGCCTGCCCCTTCCACAGCAGACTGGCTAAAATCCCACTGGCTCTTTTTAGGAAAGAAGGGCAGGATGGAGCCTTCCCAAAGTGAGGTGGTTCCCCTTGGTGTGTACAACACGTGGGCCACAAGTGTTGTATGTGCAGTTCCTGGGCTTCCCTCTTTTGGGGTGCCAGTGTCTACCCAAGGGTAGAGAGGTTAGAGAGGAGAGCAAGTAGAAGGTGCCCTCAGATGGTATGGGGTTGGGAGAGAGGGGCAGGGGTGGGGAGTGGGAGGGGAGGGAGGGCCAGGGCTGTGAGCTCAGGCTAAGCTGGGAGCCATGAGGTCAGAGTCAAGCTATAGGTTACCCCCGTCCCAACCCAGGTGAGGATGGGGCCCGTGTCCTGAAAGGCCCCTGAAACCTGGGCTAACAGAGGCTTAGCACAGAAGCAGAGCTCGCTGCTGGTCTCAGAATAATATCTATATTCTTTCAAGTGGCTTTTAATTGCCTTTTGAGGATCTGGCCAGAGCTCACCTCTCGTATCACCCCCTTTCTTAATAGATTATGCTTCAGCCATAGTGAAAGAATTTCTGTCCTTTTATCTCAAGGCTTGTTCTTCGGTCCTTCATTTTTTCTCCTTTGGATGCTGTCTTCACCCTGCCCTTCTGCCTTCAACAGCCTTCAGACCACCCCTTAACACTGATTTCTAGGGAAGCCACACTCCTCTCTGGATGTCTCTCCTATGTGTTTTCATTGTCCTAATTAAATTGTTGTTATTCGGTCACTCAGTCATTTGACTCTTTGTGACCCCATGGACTGCAGTGCACCAGGCTTCTCTGTCCTTCACTATCTTTTGGAGCTTGCTCAAACTCATGTACATTGAGTCAGTGATGCCATCCAACTATCTCTTCCTCTATCGTCCCCTTTTCCACCTGCCCTCAATCTTTCTCAGCATTAGGGTCTTCTCCAACGAGTCGACTCTTCACATCAGGTGGTCAAAGTATTGGTGCTTTAGCATCAGTCCTTCCAATAAATATTCAGGGTTGATTTCCTTTAGGATTGACTGGTTTGATCTCTTAATTACATAATTAATCTAATAACTGTTTAGGTCACATTATGAAGTGAGTATGAATATTGTCCCCCAACTAAGATACACAAAGACTTTATTTTCTAATATTCAGCTTCATGTCTGGCTTCAAGCTCCATATCCACCAAGCTAGAGAAAACATTTAACCTCAGAACTTGCCTCCAGACCTTGTCCTCTCCCCTACCCATGGTTGAGCTCTGGTTCCAGGATCCAAAGCAAGAGGAGGACCCTGCAGTCCTTGATTCTTGGTGCTTACAGGTTGTCTTTGAGGAGTTCACTGCACCTGCCTCTCTGGTCCCTCCAGTCCAGCTTCTCCTTGCTCCTCACATGCTCCCCAGGGACAAAGGAACCTTGCCAGGCTGATGGGATCTTCCTGGCCTTGAAATTCCATGCCATCGAGTCTACTTACATCACTGAGGAACAGGGCAAGGATTTCTGCTCCCACCACCGAGGAACTTCCTTCCTGGAGGCTTCACCTCCAGCACAAGATGCTCTCCTGTCGATCTGGAGGGAGCTGTCCTGACCCTCCCTCCTCTCTCTTTCTTCCAACACAAACTACTTAAGCTTGGACTTTCTGTTCTGCTTTTTACTCCTTAGCAAACTCTGGGAATTCTCCAACAGGTTTAAGTCTTTTGGAAAACAAAGGATCCTCCTCTGAGGCCATGAGTACATACCTGACTTTCTATTTGAAGGTTGAATGCAGAGGAGAAAAGCAGAGGGGAGAAAAAGCCCTTTAATATCCCAAAACATTACCCAGCCACAGCTGTCTGCCATTCACTGCTGAGCATAGAGACATAGGCTAAGTTGGTATACAATGAAAACATGACCTGTTCTCACCCAAATTCTAGAATTTATCACACACTCTCAGAATTCTTTCACTACATTTACTCCAGCATTTATTCTGGGGCTGCTCGCATCCCTTGTTACCTCCACCAATATCCTTTAAATGTCTCCACACCAGCCTAATCTGTTTGAACAAAACATTATGTCCAAATTAGAGTATTAAAAATAATGGAGGCACTTGCTTTGTGGCCCAGTGATTAATAGTTCACCTTCCAGTGCAGGGGGCATGGGTTCGATCCCTAGGGGGGGAGCTAAGATCCCACCTGCCTCATGTCCAAAAATCCAGAACATAAACAACAGAAGCAATATTGTAACAAATTAAAATTAATAAAAATAACAGAGAGAAGGAAACCAAGCCAAAACTCTGTTGCTAAAGACTGTGCATATACTGACTTATCTTTTCTGTAAAAGAAAAAAAAAGTCCCCATTGCAGATCAAGATATGGAATAATTTCTATTTGTATTAGGGGAAAAGGAAATTTTTTTCACACATTCTTTTTTTTTTTTTTGGTATCATTAATTTACTATCTTCCAGAAAGGAGAAAATAAACAGCAATAAATACAGGAATTTAAAAGTTTTTATTTCTTCTTAAATCATGGGTTTTGTTGTTTTTAATTATCAAATTCAATATTACAGCATACAAAGTTCTTTTTTTTTTTAGAACATGTAATGATCACTTAATGTCACTCATTTGTTCACACATGCAGTCTCTCTCTGGCAGCTGTCGGTGGCCCCGCGCTTCCTGGGAGGCGCTCGTAGTGTGTTTATGTGCATATTAATGAAACTCCACAACTCTCCTCTTTTAACTTAAACGCTTTGCTGCCACTCCAGCTGATTATGGCTTTGGATAATTGCCACAGTGAATCTTGTATTTAGTAGAAACAAAATGTATTGCTGACAAACATGTTTCCTATCAAAAGCCAGAAAGATGGATCTGAATTCAGATTGTGCGGTAAAAACAAGTATGTAAACTCATTAGAGAGGCAAGATGCAAATTTACAAAGCCTGAGGAAAATAATGAGGACAGCTTCAAATCTGAGGGAAGAGGCAGCATCAGGCCTTGTTATTGTGGAACTTGGCTTGAACATAGATTTTTCAGGGCCTGCTTGTGTGAAGGTGAATATTAAATTATTGAGTCCCCTGGGAGGTGTCAGTGTAGGTGCCGGGTGACTGTGGTGGAGCAGCTAGTGGGCTGGAATCACTGTGATCATGATTGTCATTCCTTGTTCTGTTTGCTTTGCAGTCCTGCCTAAACAGAGAACCAATACTTTAAGGCCATGGGTTTCCTTTTTATACTGGCTAGGTGACTGTCTTAGTCTGCTCCAGCTGCTGTAACAAAACTCCACAACTCGGCCTAGACAGGGTGACTTAAACAATAAACCTTTAGTTTTCACAGTTTTGGAGGCTGAGGTATCCAAGGTCAGACCCAGTGTCTTGTGAGAGCCTGCTTCCCGGTTCATAGACGGCCATCTTCTTCCACCTATGGTGGAAGCCGCAAGGGAGCTCTCTGGGGTTTCTTTTGTAAGGGCACTAATCCCATTCATGAGGATTCTATTTTCATGATCTAATCAATTCCCAAAGTTCTCATATACCATCACTTTGGTGATTAAGTTTCAACATATTCATTTTTGCAGAGACATATTCAGTTTAAAGCAGTGGATTTACAGTTTTTTAAAAAAATAGTTCATTTTTCACATACTATGAATCCTAAAGGAAATCATTTTTGAATATTCATTGGAAGGACTGATGCTGAAGCTGAAACTCCAGTACTTTGGCCACCTGATGCAAAGAACCAACTCATTGGAAAAGACCCTGATGCTGGGAAAGATTGAAGGTGGGAGGAGGAGATGACAGAGGATGAGATGGCTGGATGGCATCACTAACTTGATGGACATGAATTTGAGTAGGCTCTGGGAGTTGGACAGGGAGGCCTGGTGTGCTGCAGTCCATGGGGTTGCAGGGAGTCAGACACAACTGAGCGACTGAACCAAACAGAACTGATGCACCTGCTGCTGCTAAGTCGCTTCAGTCGTGTCTGACTCTGTGCGACCCCATAGACGGCAGCCCACCAGGCTCCCCCATCCCTGGGATTCTCCAGGCAAGAACACTGGAGTGGGTTGCCATTTCCTTCTCCAATGCATGAAAGTGAAAGTGAAGTCGTGTCCGACCCTCAGCGACCCCATGGACTGCAGCCTACCAAGCTCCTCCATCCATGGGATTTTCCAGGCAAGAGTACTGGAGTGGGGTGCCATTGCCTTCTCCGAACTGATGCACCTAAGCTCAGTTAAATGTTCTGCAAATGCAGGTGTCTCAAACCAAGCCTCCAGGACTACAGTGAGAGAGGAAAAGAGACAGGGAGAGAGTGAGAGAGGCTAACTTCTAATTATAGGGCAACTTCTAGTGATCTTTATCCTAGGATAACTTCTAATTATCTCTGAAGCCCTACTGGAAAAGTGCCTTACATGGTAGGCCACATAATGACTTCCCAAAGGACTTCCAGTGTCCTAACCCTTGGTACCTGTGGATATTACCTTATATGACAGGAACCTAGAACTTTGCAGATGTAACCAAGGATACTGAGGTGGGAAGATGATCCTGGATCATCCAAGTGGGTGCAAAATGCCATCATATGTACCTTTAAAAGAGGGAGGCAGACAGGACACAGAAGAGGGGAGAGCAATGTTACTACGAACGGGGAGATGGAGGGGTCTCTGTCTCATGCTGCCTTTCCTGTCCTGTCTCTACAGGGGTAGAGTTCAAACTTGATAGAGCTGTGATCATTCCAGAGCCTGGCCTGGTCTGCTTTCCCAGCCTCATCTCCTACTTCTCACTGACACTTAACTTCTCCACTGTGAACCAAAATCATGTCTGTCCCAGGGGCATGACATGGTGTCTTGTTTTGTTTTGTTCTGCTGCTCCTGATCCTCTTTACAAGTTACTTTCTCTGCATTTGAAGCTGTTTTCTCTCATCTCTGCTTCCCCAAACCCCTTATCCTTCTAGAATCTGATCAAATGTCACTTCTCTCAAGCATCCCACCACCGTGTTGAATAACTTATCAGAAATCTGATTGTGCTTAGCTTTCCCTTGTATTTTTATTTCAGTAAATGGCAGGACTCTTTTCCTGTGTGGATTCTGTGTCTTTTCATCTGGCCTTGAAATGGAAGCAGAAAGTGTTCTGTTATGCTGCTTAAGAAAGGCATTCAACAAATACGATGCAATAAGCAAATAACACCCAGCGATGACTTGAATAAACTCAAATTATTTACTGAGAGCTCAATAGTCAAACAAGCATGTTGTACAGTAGTATCCTTTTTTGTGGGTGGGAACATGCCACAAGGCTTGTGGAATCTTTGTTCCCTGACCAGAGTTTGAATCTGTGCCCTTGGAAGAAAAAACATGGAGTCCTAACCACTGGAGCTCCAGGGAACTCACAGTACTATCCCAGCGTGAGTGAAACATCGAGCAGTTGGTCTCATAAGATGCAGCATTCACATCATAGTCAATGAAACCTCTTTACTTAACGATTTCCCCCTCTCCTTGCTTGAGTCTGGCATTGGGCTGACTTAACAAAATGGTCATATACACAATAAAATAGCTCAAAGTTTGGAAATGTACCAAGGGTGAGGCTATGGTTTCACCTTTATCGTGTCATGGCTCTGGGGTCCAGACTGTACCCATTGGTGACGACTGGCTGGATGTAGTCACTCTTGGTCATTGTGGGAAGAGGTAAATCCTGAGACAGTGAGAGATTGGCACCAGTGAGGGGAGGACTTCTTACCTACCAGGACTGGCAGTAAACTGGATCCACCCTCCCAGGCTGGAAGAAGCCTAGATGGTTTTAGGAGGGGGACCGAGCTGCTGCTGGCCATCTGGAGGTGAGCCGAGGACAATAGGCCGAGCCAGTCTCTGCTTTCTGGCGGCACTGACACTATGGACCCGATATGTGCTTGTCAGCTTCTGAGAGCAAGGTTAGTCATCATCAGATCCATTTATACCTGTAACCTACCTGCCTCGCATTGATCAAGCTCCCTTTCACTGCTTTTACAAAAACGAGCATGTTCTCCAAGCCTCAAGTAGCTTAGTTAATAAGATATTTGCCCTAGCTGTGTTGTAGGAGCTTGGCGTCAGCTGTGTCCAGTTGGATCTCCAGCTGATTAAGACTGATTAAGACCACCGACCCTCTGAATAGGCATGGGCAATGACTGCTGGGTGATCTTTTGACGTTAGAGGCCGAAGCTCCACCTTCTGCTTGAGTTAACTGCTATTTTTTTAGAGCTCATGTCTCATGGAGAAGCCAGGAACTTGGTTGCATCTGCACAAGATGGTGATGACCACACCTTTTCCCTCTTTCCAATTACCTCTCCCAGTGCTTGCTGCACCTGGGCTTTCTTCCACGAGCCCTGTGTGTGTGGCAGGCGGAGCGCCACGCTGGGCTGTGAACCTTGGCACCTCAGGGTTTGGATTGCTGCGCATTGACCACCAAACCTGGTTTGTTAGCTTTTCGAACATAGCCAGGCCCTGGGGAGATGCTGGTGAAGTCTTCCAGTCGCCTGAAGATGTGCAGTTTTTGGCTTCGTCGGTGACGTTACCGTAACTTGGGATGTAAACGAACAGCCCTGGGGATTTTTGAACATGGGAGCAGGGAGTTTGGGAATGACCAAACATTCTGCTAATCTGGGTATATGAGGTCTTCTATTTGCCACACTTTGTGAACAGGTTTGTTTATCCTAAGCTAGCAAAGGTGGATCTTTGGACAAATACAATTGGTCGGGTTGTTCAGCTTTCCAAGGGGGTTTCATCAGATTTGCAAATTTCCCATGGTACCAGAAGCTGCCAGATGATACTCCCTAGTATTTTCTCCTCCTCTCCCAACATTTATTTCCTGGTCACATGGTGAAATTTGAGCCAGTGGACCCCTAAGTAGGACTAAATCCAAGCACTGTTTGTAAAAAAGAAGCAGCTAAGCTTGGACTTTGTTTTTTTTTTTTTTCCCCCTCTCCATAAGCTGTTAACATTGATGCAATGTTGACCCAGCTTCAACAGGAAGGGTAATGCCCTCCAATGATGCCGAACACCACAGTAGAAAGAACCTGAGCTCCTGGAGGAGAAGTCTAGCTTAGATCTCCCCAGCTGTTTCATGAGAGAGAAATAGAAGTCAGTCTTGGTGAAGTTACTTATTTTTGGCATCTTGTTTTTGCAATGTCATTCTAATACAGATATCAGTACTTACCATTATAAAACATTAAATATGTGGTATTGCCCTAGATATTAGAGAGTCAGTTCAGTTGTTCAGTCGTGTCCAACTCTTTGCGACCCCATGAATTGCAGCACGCCAGGCCTCCCTGTCCATCACCATCTCCCAGAGTTCACTAAAACTCACATCCATCTAGTCAGTGATGCCATCCAGCCATCTCATCCTCTGTTGTCCCCTTCTCCTCCTGCCCCCAAACCCTCCCAGCATCAGAGTCTTTTCCAATGAGTCAACTCTTCGCATGAGGTGGCCAAAGTATTGGATATTAGAGAGTAGGCAGTGGGAAAAACAGAAATTTCAGATATTGGGAAGCTGATGAACTTTGTACTGTCAAGGTAACATTTGGTAAGATTGTCTTCAATATTTAGAAGACAGACCCTATGTCTATATAATCATTAGCTCTAGAGAAAGCAGTTGGAAGGAGCCAGGTTATTTGCATGTTGGCTGTTCTTTGCTGCTTGCCACAGGTGATTATTAGAAATTAGCCCAGGCAAGAATTGGCTAATTAAAAGCAGAACGATAATAGAACCCATGTGGTGGAAAAGTCAATTGTTATTAATCCCACAAAGGCAAAAAATGGTTACCAGGTGTGCTCTTCAAAGTCTTCCCGTTAAAAGATTCTCAACCAAACAAGGGAAATTAGTCCTAGCAATAAAGATCAGATTAAGTCTGTTGTGTCAGATGGCCGCAAGGGAGTGGCCTTTTTTTTTTTCTTTTTTGATTTTTACTTTATTTGGTTGCACCAGGTCTTATTTGTGGAATGTTGGATCTGTGATTTTTGTTGCAGCAGGCAGACTCTTAGTTGCGGCAGATGGGAGCTAGTTCCCTGAACAGGAATCCAGCCTGGGCCCCCTGCACTGAAAGCATGGAACCCCAGCCCCTGGCCCACCGGGGAAGTCCCAGGAGTTGCCTTTCAAGTGAGGAAGAGTGATGGCTAAGCTCAGAAGCCAGGAAATAAGGTGGGCTTAAGAAATAATGGCCAATATAGAACTCTGGGTGTTACTGATACATCAATCAAACCAGAATAAAAAAGATCAGAAATCTGTCTTTTATTGAAGCAAACTTTATTGCCAAACAAACCACGGACTTGTGATTGTTCAGTCCTAATGTAGTCCTCAGGCACCTAAAACTGCAATAGGAAGCAGTCTAGAAGGAAGTGAGCATTCCTGAGGAGGGCTCACCAAAGAAACACCTCCAAACCCCACTGTGGCCGTGAGGGACAGGGGACAGGAAGAAACACTGAGGCACAGACACCGGTTCAGGGCACAGTGGGCAAGGGATGCCTCCCAGAAAACAAAACCAAGGTCTAACCATGAAAATACTCCACTGTGTTTGGTACATCCAAAGCACTTCCCTTAGGTACAGGCCTCCCTTATAAACAGGCCTTTTACTACATGCTTTTAGGCAGTTAAGGGAGAGGTAGCAAGGAAAACGGAGTATTCAGTTTGTTAAAAATTATGAGCCTATTCTTTTCTATTGTGGCTTATCACAGAATATTGAATATAATTCCCTGTGCTATACAGTAAAATATAAAATATGTATGTGTAACTGAATCACTTTGCTGTACAGGAGAAATTAATACAACATTGAAAGTCAACTATATTTCACTAAAAAATAATAATTTTTAAAAATTAGCCTAAATTAGTCCCCATGCCAAAGAGATATTTTGGGGTGGCAAATTTTGCTCCTCTGAGTTTCATGGGTAAATGTCTATTGAATGAACACATGAAAACTATTCTGGATTATGCATGAATGGTTTCTTTCCCTTAAATGTAGCTTATTTATTATTATTACTTTTCAGCTGCACCGGGTCTTCATTGCTGTGTGAGGGCTTCCTCTAGGTGCGGTGAGTGGGGACCTCTAACACTGCTGTCGTTATGGCGTGCCGGCTTCTCACTGCGGTGGCGTCTCTGGTTGCGGAGCACAGGCTCTACGTGTTGGCTTCAGGAGTTACAGCACGCGGGATCAGTAGTTGTGGTACACAGGCTTGGTTGCTCCATGGCATGTGGGATCTTCCTAGACCAGGGATTGAACCTGTGTCCCATACATTGGAAACACCGAGTCTTAACCACTGGGGAAGTCCACATGGCTGGTTTCTAAAGTGAGATGTATACATTGCTTAAGTCCTGCAACTTTCCTCATAGTGTTACATGAGTGACCATTGCCCCAAATGAGAGAAACTAGGTGTCAGTCTATTCAGGCTGCTGGAACAGAATAACCACAGAGTAAGTAGCTCCCTGGAGAAGGGAATGCCAAACCACTTCAGTACTCCTGCCTTGAGAACCCCATGAATAGTGTGAAAAGCCAAAAAGATACGACACTGAAAGATGAACTCCCCAGGTCAGTAGGTGCCCAAATTGCTACTGGAGATCAGTGGAGAAATAACTCCAGAAAGAATGAAGGGATGGAGCCAAAGCAAAAACAACACCCAGTTGTGGATGTGACTGGTGATGAAAGCAAGCTCCGATGCTGTAAAGAGCAATATTGCATAGGTACCTGGAATGTTAGGTCCATGAATCAAGGCAAATTGGAAGTGATCAAACAGGAGATAGCAAGAGTGAATGTCGACATTCTAGGAATCAGTGAACTAAGATGGACTTGAATGGGTGAATTTAACTCAGATGACCATTATATCTACTACTGTGGGCAGGAATCCCTTAGAAGAAAGGGAGTAGCCATCATAGTCAACAAAAGATTCCGAAATGCGGTACTTGGATGCAATCTCAAAAACGACAGAATGATCTCTGTTTATCACCAAGGCAAACCATTCAATATTATGGTAATCCAAATCTATGCCCCAACTGAATGCTGAAGAAGCTGAGGTTGAACAGTTCTATGAAGACCTACAAGACTTTCTAGAATTAATACCCACAAAAGATGTCTTTTCATTATAGGGGACTGGAATGCAAAAGTAGGAAGTCAAGAAACACCTGGAGTAACAGGCAAATTTGGCCTTGGAGTACAGAATGGAGCAGGGCAAAGGCTAACAGAGTTTTGCCAAGAGAACGCACTGGTCATAGCAAACACCCTCTTCCAACAACACAAGACCAGACTCTACACATGGACATCAGCAGATGGTCAATACTGAAATCAGATTGATTATATTCTTTGCAGCCAAAGATGGAGAAGCTCTATACAGTCAGTCAAAACAGACCAGGAGCTGACTGTGGCTCAGATCATGAACTCCTTATTGCCAAATTCAGACTTAAATTGAAGAAAGTGGGGGAAACCACTAGACCATTCAGGTATGACCTAAATTAAATCCCTAAAGATTATACAGTGGAAGTAAGAAATAAGATTTAAGGGGCTAGATCTGATAGAGTGCCTGATGAACTATGGATGGAGTTTCATGACATTGTACAGGAGACAGGGATCAAGACCATCCCCCAAAAAAAGAAATGCAAAAAAGCAAAATGTCTGTCTGAGGAGGCCTTACAAATAGCTGTGAAAAGAAGAGAAGTGAAAAGCAAAGGAGAAAAGGAAAGATATACCCATTTGCATGCTGAGTTCCAAAGAATAACAAGGAGAGATAAGAAAGCCTTCATCAGCGATCAATGCAAAGAAATAGAGGAAAACAATAGAATGGGAAAGACTAGAGATCTCTTCAAGAAAATTAGAGATAGCAGGGGAACATTTCATGCAAAGATGGGCTCAATAAAGGACAGAAATGGTATGGACCTAACAGAGGCAGAAGATATTAAAAAGAGGCAAGAATACACAGAAGAACTACACAGAAAAGATCTTCATGACCCAGATAGTCATGATGGTGTGATCACTCACCTAGAGCCAGACATCCTGGAATGTGAAGTCAAGTGGGCCTTAGGAAGCATCACTACGAACAAAGCTAGTGGAGATGATGGAATTCCAGTTGAGCTATTTCAAATCCTAAAAGATGATGCTGTGAAAGTGCTGCACTCAATATGCCAGCAAATTTGGAAAACTCAGCAATGGCCACAGGACTGGAAAAGGTCAGTTTTCATTCCAATCCCTAAGAAAGGCAATGCCAAAGAATGCTCAAACTACCACACAATTGTACTCATCTCACACACTAGCAGAGTAATGTTCAAAATTCTCCAAGCCAGGCTTCAGCAGTACATGAACCGTGAACTTCCAGATGTTCAAGATGGATTTAGAAAAGGCAGATGGCCCAGAGATCAAATTGCCAACATCTGCTGGATCATTGAAAAAGCAAGAGAGTTCCAAAAAACATCTGTTTCTGATTTATTGACTATGCCAAAGGCTTTGACTGTGTGGATCACAATAAACTGTGGAAAATTCTGAAAGAGATGGGAATATCAGACCCCCTGACCTGCCTCTTGAAAACCTGTATGCAGGTCAGGAAGCAACAGTTAGAACTGGACACAGAACAACAGACTGGTTCCAAATAGGAAAAGGAGTATGTGAAGGTTGTATATTGTCACCCTGCTTATTTAACTTTTATGCAGAGTACATCATGAGAAACGCTGAGCTGGAGGAAGCACAAGCTGGAATCAAGATTGCCGGGAGAAATATCAATAACCTCAGATATGCAGATGACACCACCCTTACGGCAGAAAGTGAAGAACTAAAGAGCCTCTTGATGAAAGTGAAAGAGGAGAGTGAAAAAGTTGGCTTAAAGCTCAACATTCAGAAAACTAAGATCATGGCATCTGGTCCCATCACTTCATGGCAAATAGATGGAGAAACAGTGGAAACAGTGGCAGATTTTGTGTTTTGGGGGCTCCAAAATCAATGCAGATGGTGATTGCAGCAATGAAATAAAGACGCTTAGTCATTGGAAGAAAAACTATGACCAATCTAGACAGCATATTAAAAAGCAGAGACATTACTTTGCCAACACAGGTCCATCTAGTCAAGGCTATGGTTTTTCCAGTAGTCATGTATGGATGTGAGAGTTGGACTATAAAGAGAGCTGAGGGCTGAAGAACTGATATTATTAAACTGTGGTGTTGGAGAAGACTCTTGAGAGTCCCTTGGACTGCAAGGAGATCCAACCAGTCCATCCTAAAGGAAATCAGTCCTGAATGTTCATTGGAAGGATTGATATTGAAGCTGAAACTCCAATACTTTGGCCACCTGATGTGAAGAGCTGCCTCATTTGAAAAGATCCCTCCTCCTGAGGGCAGGAGGAGAAGGGGACGACAGAGGATGAGATGGTTGGATGGCATCACTGACTCAACAGACATGAGTTTGAGTAAACTCTGGGAGTTGGTGATGGACAGGGAGGCCTGGCGTGTTGCAGTCCATGGGGTCTCAAAGAGTCAGACATAACTGAGCGACTGAACTGAACTGAATGAATAGAAATTTATTCCTCATAGTTCTGGAAGCTGAAAGTCCAAGAGGGAGGCTGCCAGCCAGCAAGTGGAGGTGAGAGCCCTCTGCCAGCTTGTAGATGACATGGTGTCCTCACATGGCAGAAGGACCCAGGGGTCTGTGTGCTTCTCTTTTATGATGGCCTGAGTCCCATTCATGAGGGCAGAGGCGTCACCTCCTATTGCTGTCACCTTGAAAGATGGGTTTCTGACATGAATTTAGGGGGACACAAGCATTAAGGCCAGAGCAATAGGTCTTAGACATGATTCTGAAAGCCCATGTGTGTCCTAAGTCACTTCAGTCGTGTCTGACTCTGTGCAACCCTATGGACTGTAGCCCGCCAGACTCCTCTGTCTATGGGATTCTCCAGGCAAGAATACTAGAGTGGGTTGCCTTTTCCTTCTCCAGGGGATCTTCCCAACCCAGGGATTGAATCTGAGTCTCTTATGTCTCCTGCATTGGCAGGCAAGTTCTTTACCACTAGTGCCACTTGGGAAGTCCTGAAAGCCCATCTTTGGGGGGAATGTTAAGATAAAATAGAATGCTGAGTAGGTAAAACCTTCTGTAGTTCTCCTGGTCACTGTTCTCATGCACTGCCACACCTGCAGCATTTACAATCTTGACTGTTTCCTTTCAGAGATCTTAATTTAGTCTGTAGGAATTCTTCCAGCACATCTAAGTAATTTGCAAGCATAATGGAACAAATCAATGTGAGGTCCCCTGTAGGTCCCAAATGCTCCAAAATGCACCAAATGTTAGTAAGAAGACATCTCTTAAAGTCCTGCTTAGACTGGCTCTCTCTGGTTGAAATCTCACACCAATGTCTTCCCATGGGAGCTGCACACTTCACAGTATGGTGATATCCATAACCCAATTGCTGACAGAGACAGAGGTAGATTACAGTCTACAAATATTTATTTAGGGACTCCTATGTGGTCCAGTGGGAGAAGGCGATGGCACCCACTCCAGTACTTTTGCCTGGAAAATCCCATGGATGGAGGAGCCTGGTGGGCTGCAGTCCTTGGGGTCGTGAAGAGTTGGACACAACTGAGCAACTTCACTTTGACTTTTTACTTTCATGCATTGGAGAAGGAAATGGCAACCCACTCCAGTGTTCTTGCCTGGAGAATCCCAGGGACGGGGGAGCCTGGTGGGCTTCCGTCTATGGGGTCGCACAGAGTTGGACACGACTGAAGCGACTTAGCAGCAGCAGCAGCAGCAGCATGTGATCCAGTGGCTAAGACAGAGAACTAGATCCCGCATGCCATAAATAAGCGTTCACCTGCCACAGCTAACGTGACACGTGCTGCAACTAAAACCCAGTGCAGCCAAAGAAATAAAAATAAATGTGAAAAAATACTTATTTATAATTCTGTCCTCACTGTATTACCCTTATTTTACAAGGAGTTTTCCTGATGATGGAAATCTTGGGGAAGTAGCTGGGCTTCCGGTGTGGGATCTATCAGAACCCCTCCCAGTTCACTTCTCCAGCCCCCACAGTGCCTCTAACACTTTCTTGCCTTTACTCCTAAGTGTGGGATGGTGACTTTAGTTAGTCTCCATCGATTGTCCTCAGATGTGTGGTGATGGTGACGGTGACGCAGAATGAACACTAGACCCAGTTGCCCTTCTGTTGGCAACTAGCACTGAATCTTGCCCTGAGTGTGAAAGAAAATCATTAGTACCTAAAAGCGACTCATTGTGCTTCAGTTGTTCTAATTTTATAACAACCTCTTGTGATCTTAAAGCCTTCTAAAGTAGACTCCAGTGATCAGATTCTGAAAGAATTGAAATGTAGAATATTCCTATCACTTTGGATTCCACCCTCCACCCCCTGCCCACAGTAGACTTTTAGGATGAGGCTGTCTAATTTCAAATTAGACCAGACTCCCCTTCTTTTCCATGCATTGGGTTTACTCATGTTCTTGCAGCATTTGACAGCTTGTCCACCCCTGCTTTTGTTTTCATCACTCCTGTTTTGGAGACAAGAATTTGTAGAGGTTTCAACTCATGTGTTCAAGTGAACATGCCCCTCTGACTTTGCTTTTTTCCTTTGCAAATAAATGCATGGCCTTTATGATTTGGTATTGTGTTCCATGGCTTTGGGTGACATAATTTAATTTTTTATGCTCACATGCAAATAAGCATCATCCAATAATAAAAAGTGGTAGACATACTTGAATGGAAAGCTTTGATAATTATACAATCTTTAAATTAATTAATGAGCCAAAGGCAGCTAAACATTAGCATTTAGAAAGATCTCTACAGCATTAGCTACTAATGAGTTCATTTAGATCCATCATGCAACTCGTTTTGGAAAGCACAGACCACATTTAATCATATTCAATCATATCTAATATTGAAATTATGAACACAAGGCATTGTTGAGTGTGAAATTACCATAGAATTTTTATTGTTAAATACATTTCTTGTTGGTACTCCTAGATGAATGATAATTTGACAAAGTAGGTAATCTGTATACAGTGGGCCATTTATGGAATAATAAGGAATTCTAGGCTCTCCTGATTTGTGTTGATCATTCACATACAGATTCTAAATTCGTTTCTCCCAGCTGCTTCAGAGGTTCTCCTGACTTCAGGCAAGAAGGATACACTTTTGGACTTCTTTTTCCTTTGAGTCTACAGTTTCTTTTTCTTTTTTTTGAGAGAACAGAAAATTTTAGAAATGTATTTCAGCAGTCAGCTAATATCATTAAAAATTTAAAAATTAAAATGTAATAATTATACAAAACCAGCCTTCCTGCACCACTTGATGAAATTATATGTAGCTGGGGTCACAACATATTCAAAGATTCAGCTTTAGTAGATTTTGCCAAACAGTTTTTCACAGTAGTTGTACCAATTTACATTCTCACCAGACATATGTGAGCTAGGTACCTCTTAATACAATTAAATTGTTTCTTCTAGCTATGTGCACTACAACAGTGGCCAGCTGCCAGTTATAGGATTGTATTGCTTATTTTCCCTTTTAAAACTCATGCTATTAGTTACGCTAACACCAGCTTCTGCAGTAGCTTCAGTTTATTTCTCACTCACTAAACAGTTCAGTGTGGAGAATACCCAGCGAGGCAATCTCCTCTCCTCTGAGCAGTGATTCATGGATTCAGAATTATTGCATTTAGTGGCTCCACCACATTTGACGTGTGTCTTCCAATGTGACCCTGAGTTTAGACATCCAGAGGAGTGTGGAGAAGGCACACTGTCTTTTGACTATCTCAGCCACGAAGTGACACATTTTTTCTGTTCACATCCCCTTTGTAGGAAAAGTCACATGCTACATCTTTGCATCTCCTCCCTCGGGGAGGGGGCAAGCAGGAGAGGAAAAGTTCCGGGCTGGGCAGCTGATTCCATAAGGGGCACAAATACCTGCTGGGCAGCTGTGTTTGCCATGCGTGGCTTGGCGTTCTTGTATTTCCCTGTCTCAGAAACTCTCCTCCTCAGGAGCCCTGGCTGAAAGCAGCGATGACAGATCAATTGAAGAATCTTAGAAAACTTGATGGAAGGGTTTGTCCTGGACAAACATAACCCACTGAGACCCAGATCATAGAAGAAATACTTTATAAATGCTTGTAGGCTGTGAGCCTCTGTCTGCACGGTAACATCTTAAACACTCCTCTCAGTGTTTGACAGCTTTCTCATAACTCTGAACCAGAACTCAGCAAGGAGGAGGCGGAGAATGATTTGCAGGGAAATCGCTGCAAATTGATTTGAAATCACCACCAAGTGAGGCTGCGGAATGGCACATTCGTTTTCTGTGATCTCACCCAGTGTGCTGATAGATCCTCAGTGAGCACCAGGCATTCAATATTTGAGAGTCCTGATCAAAGTAAGGTCTTGGATTTGGACCTGGAGAAAGCTTCAGGTCAGGCCAGACTTGGTCATGTCCAACATCTATGTCTTAAGCATAAGACAAAAGTACAGATCACTTGCATCTGAGGCAGCAAATGGGAGAAAGGTGGAGGGTCCAGCATCCATCATGTATTCTGAGGTCATGATGATTTTGTTCTACAAGATAAAAAAAGGGTATGAGGTTTATGACTGAAAGTATTAGCATAGGAAGGGAAGGTAGCAGTTTCTGTCCCAGGTAACAGACAGAGCTATCTGGCTAAGACCTACTTGTCTCCCATTTCTCTGAATCATAACCAGAGCCACCTGTGTACGTTGTTAGATGAAAAGGAAGCCCTTTTCATCTGCTTCCTGAAATGTCTCTGTTATGTTATGAGGATGTTTTTGGTTGAATGAATTTTGAGGTTTTAAAAATGAATAAGTTGCCATGTGGTGCTGAAATCTGTATGCCTAAGGGGTGGTTTTTTGGGGGTGGTGGGGGAGGATGGAGAAGTTTCCAGAAACAACAGCTACATATATGGAATACTATGCAGTGTGCAGTTACTATGCACTACACACTTTATCTGCACTAGTCCCTTTAATCCTCATGTGAAGAAGGAAAATGAGATTCAGGGAGGTGACTGCTTGTGACCACTCAACTAACAGAAGGAGTCACAATATGAGTTGATTCTGCCTCCCAGTCACAGGAGCTTCCCAGGTGGCACTAGTGGTCAAGAATCTGCCTGCCAATGTAGGAGATGCAAGAAATGAGGGTTCGATCCCCGGGTCAGGAAGATCCCCTGGAGAAGGGATAGGCTACGCACTCCAGTAGTCTTGGGCTTCCCTGGTTGCTCAGCTGGTAAAGAATCCACCTGCAACTCAGGAGACCTGGGTTCAATCCCTGGGTTGGGAAGACTCCCCTGGAGAAGGGAAAGGCTACCACTCCAGTATTCTGGCCTGGAGAATTCCATGGACTGTATAGTTCATAGGGTCGCAAAGAGCTGGACACAACTGAGCGACTTTCACTTTCTACATGCGCTAGTATCAAAGTAGGCAGTGGGTCAAAATCCTCTCCAGCTTTCACAATTAAAATGTTAGCCAGTCGAGGGCGTCTGTTCCAAGTTTTTCCACCACACCACTGGAAAGATGAAAGTTTGTTTTCTAGAACTGTAGCATACAGCCATCCATAAAGCAGGGCACTGGTCAGGGTAACTGTCTTTCAAGTGATGGATGGTAGTGGTGTTTGGGAGCTCCTCTGGCGTTGTTTGTTTTGAAAGTGCGTGGACAATCTGAGTTTCACAACCATTAGGAGTATTGGGTTGTTCCAATAAATATCAGTAAAAGATACAGCGGCTCCAAGGAGCAGCGGGTTTTAGAAAAGGTGGCTTTAATGCCTGTACACTGTATGTCAGGTTGCCTCAAAATGATAAATTATTTGCCAGTGAGAGAGGCAAATTAATTCTGTAGTAAAAGAGCCTTGAATGTGTTACCCAGGCTGAAGGGAACTGGAAATACCAAACTGTAACTCTATCAGGAGTTTGTTTCTTTTAGATACCTTATTTTGCTCACCAAAACATTGGCCACTACTTGACCTCTGCCAGACAGTTCTACCAATTTAGGGAACATTTGTTTTTCAGTTCCTCTCCATCTATTTTCAATCTCAGTGTCCTGAATTCCACAACAAACTTAAATTAATTGGAATTGCTTTATTAGAGGCATTAGACCCTGTTAAAGATTTAAGCCTGCAGTTGTACTAAACATATATTGCATATTTATTTAGGGCTAGTGGATACCCTATGAAACAATGCAGATGTGGGATACATCCATTATTTCAGAAAGTTCATTGGACAGCCTTGTCTTCATCCTGTCCAAAGGGGAAAGCAAATGTGCAGGAGGAAGGCTTTCTTTTAAAAAGTCTTGGCCTGGGAGACTCCCCTGGTGATCCAGTGGTTAAGACTCCATGTTTCCAATACAGGAGACCCGGTCAGGGAACTAGGATCTCGCAAGCTACAGCCAGAAAAGGACAAGAAAACTGTCTCAGCCTGGACATGGCACACATCACTTCTGCTCACTGTTGTTGGTAGAAATATGTCTTTTGAGCTTCCATGTGATGGGGCCTGGTGTTCTAGTCCATTTGGGCTGCTGTAACAAAAATACCAGAGACTGGGTGGTTTATACGACAGATGTTCGTTTCACACAGTTCTGGGGTCTGAGAACTTCAAGATGAAGGGGCCAGTAGGCTGCATGTCTGGTGAGGACGTGCTTCTGGACTCAGAGGTGCTATCTTCTCACTGCGTCCTCATATGATGGAGGAGTGAGAGAGCTCTCTGGGGTCGCTTTTATAAGGACATTAATGCGGTTCATAAGAGCTCTGTCCCTATGACCTAATCATGTCCCAAAGGCCCCATCTCCAGATACCATCACATCAGGGCTTAGGTTTCAACATCTGAATTTTGGAGGGAGGGGACACCAGCCTGATATTCAGGCTGCAGCACCTGAGTAGCTACAGTCCTATACCATGGACAATAGGGACTGAATTTTATGAGGCCATAACCATTACCACTAAACAAATTTAATAATGCAGACATGGTCAGAGGAAAAGCCTCTGGAGACAGGCTTGGATTCAAGTCCTTCTTCTGCTACTTCCAAACTGACATTGAACAAGTAGGATGTCCTGACTCAGCTTTGTCATTCTTAAAAGGCAACCGTGATGATACCTAATTCCTAGGATGTTTGTCACGATTAAGTATTAAAATGTATATCCTGTAGAAGTGCAAATGTGCTTTGAAGTTCAAATGTGTGCACACATGTGACCTTGTCTCACGGATCACAGCTCTTCATCGGTCCCTGCAGCCTTGCTTTTTGCTGTGTGACTTTGCAGTCTCACTTCCTGCGCCTTGACTGTGGAGTGACCCTGTGACTTGTTCTGGCCAGTGGGATGAGCTGAGGATGTCACTGTGCCAGTCCTGAGCCTAGGTTATAAGAAACCTTGTGGGTTTCTGCCGTCATGAGAAATCTGCTTAGGATAGCTGGTTGATCCCAGGAAGAGGTTGGTGGCTACGTGGAAAAATGGTACTAGTTAGACCGGCAGCTTAGACACCTCAACCTTCAGCAGAGGCATGATATAGTAAATGTCTATTATTGTGTAGTAGAGAGGTATTGTTGCTTGCTGACTATTGTTATAGTGACAGTAAACAGCTACAACTAGTTTGTTCATCTATGTCTATTCACTTGAACAACGTTTGACAATTAATATAATCTAAAATACTAAAAAGCAGTAAAGGAAATGTTTGGCTTGAGTTTTAAAAATATTTGAAAAATATTTCTTTTTACACTGTCTGGTACTTTTCATATGGTGACTCAAAGAAATAGTAAATAGTGATAACAAATGAGACAACATAAAACAATGAAGAGAGGATTAAGTGATCATTGCTTTTTTCCCCCTTAATTTTTTAAAATTGAACTCTAAAAAATAAAATAAAATAAAATTGAACTCTAGTTGAATTAGAATATTGTGTTTCAGGTATACTGCACTTGGAGAGTTTATTCCTAGATTATTTTCCCTTATAGGTTGTTAAAAGATAATGTTTATAATTCCGTGTGCTACACAGTGAAACTTTGTTGCTTGTCTGTCATATATGTAGTAGTTTGTATCTGTTAATCCCATCCTCCTAATTTGTCCCTCCCCCATTACTTCTCCCCTCTGGGAGGGTAAGTTTGTTTTCTATGTCTGTGAGCCTGTTTCTGTTTTGCATGTAGATTCACTGGTATTATTTTTTAGATTCCACATATAAGTGATATCACAAAATATTTTTCTCTCTCTCAGTGACATGTTTCACTAAGCCTAAGAAGGCAATGGCACCCCACTCCAGTACTCTTGCCTGGAAAATCCCATGGATGGAGGAGCCTGGTAGGCTGCAGTCCATGGGGTCGCTGAGAGTCAGACACGACTGAGCAACTTCACTTTCACTTTTCACTTTCATGCATTGGAGAAGGAAATGGCAACCCACTCCGGCCTGGAGAAAACCAGGGACGGGGGAGCCTGGTGGGCTGCCGTCTATGGGGTCGCACAGAGTCGGGCACGTTGAAGCGACTTAGCAGCAGCAGCAGCAGCAGCAGCAGTATTCTCTAGGTCCATCTGTGTTGCTGTAAATGGCATTATTTCATTCTCTTTTATGACTGAGTGATACTCCACTGTATATATGTACCATATCTGAGGTCAGTCATCTGTGGATGGGCAGTTGGATTGTTTCCTTGTTTTCGCTATTGTAAATAGTGCTATTATGAACATCAGAGTGTGTGTCTTTTCAAGTTAGAGTTTTCCTTTTTTCCCAGATGCATACTGAGGAGTGAAATTGCTGGATCATATGCTAGTTCTGTTTTTAGTTTTTTAAGGAACTTACATACTGTTTTCCATAGGGGCAGCACCAGTTTATATTTTCTTTTTTTTTTATTTTATTTTTAAACTTTACATAATTGTATTAGTTTTGCCAAATATCAAAATGAATCCACCACAGGTATACATGTGTTCCCCATCCTGAACCCTCCTCCCTCCTCCCTCCCCATACCATCCCTCTGGGTCACACAAGGGAATTCCCATAAGGATAACAGCTGATCTTTCAATAGAAACTCTTCAAGCCAGGAGGGAATGGCAAGACATACTTAAATTGATGAAAGAAAATAACCTACAGCCCAGATTATTGTACCCAGCAAGGATTTCATTCAAGTATGAAGCAGTTTATATTTTCAAAAGTGTAAGAGAGTTCCCTTTCTCCATACCCAGCATTTGTTATCTGTAGACTTTTTGATAATAGCCATCCTCACTGCTGTAAGGCGATGATGCCTCATTGTGGCTTTGATCTACATTTCCCTAATAATTAGCCATGTTGAGCATTTTTTCATGAGTCTGTTGGCCATCTGTATATCTTCTTTGGAAAAATGTCTTTTTAGGCCTTCTGCCCATTTTTTGATAAGGTTGTTTATTTATTTATTTTTTATATTGAATTGTATGAGCTGTTTGTATATTTTGGATATCAACCCCTTATCAGCTGCATCATTTGCAAATATTTTCTTCCAGTCTATAAGTTGTCTTTTTGTTAATGGTTTCTTCTCCGTTGTGCTTTTAAGTTTGATTAGGTCCCATTTATTTTCACTTTTATTTCATTTGGCTTGGGAGACTGTGTGACCAATGTTTTTAGGTTAAGGGCTAGATCATAAATATTTTCAACTTTGCAACTTCTCAGCTCTGCCTTTGTCATATGAAAGCAGCCACAGACAATATGTAAGCCAATGAGTGTAACTCTGCTTTGTTGCTGATGTTTAGTCCCTAAATCATGTCCAACCCTTTGCAACTCCATGGACTGTAGTCCACCAGGCTTTTCTGTCCATGGGATTTTCCCAGACAAGAGTACTGGAGTGAATTGCCATTTCCTCCTCCAGAGGATCTTCTCAAACCAGGGATCGCATCCGTGTCTCCTACCAACCATTGCTCCTGCATTGGCAGGTGGATTTCTTTACCACTGAGCCACCTGGAAAGCCCAGGTGAGCCCACAGAGGCAGGTGGTGGGACTTAGGCATACTAACCATTGGTACTGAGATAAATATGCTTAGATCCATGCCTCGATCCATAGAATGTAAACAGAAAAGTGTGACCTTACAGAAAGAATACAAAATTATAAGACATGAGAAAGGATTATTATTCTGGCTGTAAAGGGCAACAAATTAAGAGCTATTGTTGAGTTGAATGAGATCATCTAATTTAAATCTTCAGCCTAATACTCAGCACACAGGGCATATTCTAGGACTGGGAATTATATTAACATAAGAGCAATATAAAAATAGTATAAATAAGCTGATAAGTTTAATTATATAAATATAAAATCCTTTATATCTGCTCAGTAAAAATCAGTTAAGATAAAATGGAAAATCATATAAAAACATAAATAAGCTCTGTAAATGTAGCGTACTACTGCTTCATCAGCCTGAGGTACTCATAAGGCCATATCTCACTATCAGGAAATTGTTTCTTTCATCCTATGGAGTCCCTTCAGCCATAGGTTTACTCAGTCCAAGATATTAGTCTACAGTATGTTGACTTCTTTGAAAGAGAACTAAAAAATCTAACTAGTCTCCAGTAAGCCTGATGCTCCTGCAGAGAGTCTTGTGACGCTCTGGGAATTCTGCTGTTTGCTTTGTAATACATGGTATCTGATATGTTGCGCTGTTCTAGGGTTGATGGCTCTGGAGCTTAGATGAGCTCCCTTCATACTGGCTAATACCTATGCTGCCACAGAGCTGCTGCCAACACTGTTATGGGGAGGGGGCACAGGGTAGGGCAGTGTGGGATATCTGAGAGCCCTGCCCTCTTCCATCTGCCTCCTAAGGCCATATTGTTTCCACTGTCTTATCATTCCCAAAGTCTGTCTGAAGTACACTGCAGCTTCATTGCTTCTCTTGACATCTTTCTGGGCCTGTAGTTTGCTACTCAAGGCTCCTTACAAACATTTCTGAACAGCCTGGCATAGGTGGTTTCCCCAAGCTCTGGGCTTATCAGTTACCCCAGGTCACTGTGATGGTTAATTTTACATGTCAGCTTGGCTAAAGGGTGCCCAGATGGCTGGAACAAACATTATTTCTGGGTGTGTCTAGGAGGATGCTTCTGGAAGAGATGGGTTTGATTCAGTAGACTGAGTAAAGACAGCTGGTTGATGCCCAGCCACATGGGCAATAGCAATCTGCTGAGGGCCCAGACAGAACAAAAAGGGTGGAGGAAGGTGACTTCTCTTCACTGTGAGTTGGGTCATCCATCTTCTGCCCTTGGACATTGGTGCTGCTGGCTCTTGGGCCTTCAGACTCTGGGGTTTACCCCGCACTCCTCCCCTAGACTGGGAGTTACACCATTGGCTCCCCTTGCTTTTCAGATCTATTGACTTGGACTGGCTTCCCTGGTGGCTCAGTTGGTAAAGAATATGCCCACAGTGTTAGGGACCAGATGTGATCTCTTGGGTTGGGAAGATCCTCTGGAAAAGGAAATGGCTACCCACTCCAGTATTCTGGCCTGGAGAATTTCATGGACAGAGGAACCCAGAGGGCCACAGTCCTTGAGGTCACAAAGAGTCGGACATGACTGAACATTAATACTTTCTCAGTTCTGCAGTTTGCCAACCACAGATTGTGCAGGTTGTGGGATTTTTGGCTTCTGTAACTGTATGAGCCAATTCTTATAATAAATTTCCTCTTAAATATATCTATATATATATCCTACTGGTTCTATTTCTCTAGAGAACTTTAATAGAGAACTTTAATTACTACATAACTATTATGAATAAAGTATTAATAACATAAAGTGAATAGAAACCTATACAGACAATACTTAAAAACAAATGATTAAATACAAATTCTGAATCTTTCTTGTCCCCTGTGGGGTAGAATGCAGTTTCTGGCCCTTCCTTTTTAGTTCAGTTCTTTTTCTGTGGCCCTCCAATATTGAGGCACTTAGGGGAGAGAGGTGAGTTGGTATTTTTGCCAAAAAGGAACTTTGAAAACAAATGCCACAGGCTTCTAGCCAGACATTTGTTGTTATTCATTTGCTAAGTCATGTCTGACTCTTTGTGACCCCATGAACCGCAGCACCCCAGGCTTCTCTGTCCATCACTATCTCCCTGAGTTTGCTCAAGCTCATGTTCAGTAATGCCATCCAACCATCTCATTCTCTGTCACTCCCTTCTCCCCTTGCCCTCAATTTCCCCAGAATCAGTGATTGGCCAGTGGTTAAAAATCTTTGACCAAAATATTCACTTTCTAAAAGAAATTTAAGTGTCAGTTCTAATAAAACCCTAGAGAAATAAGCTTTGATAGGTGATATTTATCAAATGAACCCTAAACTTATTGGGGAATATGACCTTGAAAAGCTGTACAAGCTGATAGTCATACTCACTGGTTTTTCAAAATAATCTTGTTTCCTCCTTTATATCACTAGTAATAAATTTTCTTTGTATGAAAAGAAGCAAATACAAATAAATGCTAAGGTAAGAGCCTGGGCTCTGAAGACAGTTAGCCAAGTTAAATCCCAGCCCTGCCACTTATCAGGGTGACCTTGGGTAAGCGTTTTACCCTTTCTAAACCTCAGGTTCTTCTTTTGAAAAGAAGCAAGTAATAGTCTCTCTCTCAGGGGGTTTCTGTGAATACTCGATGAGGTCGTGCCTGCAGAGTGCTTTGCAAGCACTGTGACAGCTGTCAGTTATCATTTTTATTACTCATAATCACAGCACTTAGGGATCGCTGCTGCAAACATTTTGATGTTTAGGGGATCCTGATTATCTGAATAGTTATTTTCTGAGTTTCAGCAGTTACAAAATTTTTCAAACACAGGTGCATAAAAATATTCACTAATAAACTGACCAGTTAGAAAATGTCTGCTCTTAGACATTTCCTGCTTAATCCTTGTGTCCAGCTACCCAGACTACTCACGCCCAGTGTTCCAGTGCAAAACCGAGGCAAATTGAAATTTCAAATTTTACAGGGGATAGGGGGTTTCAAGTAAGTGATGTTGGGGGACTTAATATTGAGAAATGAGGGTCTGGCAGAGTTAGACCAGTTAACAATTGAAGAATGGAAAATAAGCCTTGATAGTGGCCTGAGAGGCCCTTTGAAAGGGAATGATTTGAATATCAAAAGACTCAGAGAAACCCTTAGGAGAATTGAAGCCCTTAAATATTTCTATAAAATAGACTCTTTAATCTTGCTTTTTAGACAGGAACTAATTTCGCTAGATAGTTTTTCTAGATGGACTCCATTTCTTCACTGCCTGGGGCCATCAAAGTGTGACTTGAAGTGGACGCTCCAACATAAGCTCTGTAAATACTGATTTTGAAGACATTGAGGTCTACAGTGATACCTTTTTGTCCTCACCTTTTCCCAGACAGGGACCTTACATGACAAAAAGGATTGTGACTCTATGGAACCATAACCTATTTTTTAAAAACATCAAATCTCTTTGCTTTTTGAGGGCAATCTTTAGAGTTTTTGGTAGCAGAGCTCTGTTTTTAGTAGTAGATCCCATTGAGAAACTGATGACAACTATGCTCAGCCCAGAAAAATGAGCATAATTGTCATCAGTTCCCTGGTGGCTAAGATGGCAAAGAATCCACCTGCAATTCAGGATACCTGGTTCGATCCCTGGGTCAGTAAGATCCTTTGGAGAAGGCAATGACAACCCACTCTGGTATTCTTGCCTGGAGAATTCCATGGACAGAGGAGCCTGGGGGGCTGCAGTCCATGGGGTCGCAGAGTCAGACATGACTGAGTGACATTCACTTTCTTCACTTTCAGAAAAATGAACATTTGTACCCACTGTGAAAATTTTCATACAGTTTGAAGGGAGGCCCAATGAAATCCATTTACAAATTACAGGTTAAGAAACCACATATTGTTATATTTCAATATCTGAAAGAATTTGCTTTCTTAAATTTTCAGACTTGCATGAGCTTTTTTTTTTTTTAATGAATTACTTTTAATTGGAGAATAATTACTTTACAATATTGCTGTGGTTTTTGCCATACATCGACATGAATCAGCCACGGGTGCACATGCATCCCGTCCTAAACCCCTCTAGCACCTCCCTCCCCACCCCATCCCTCTGGTTTGCTCCAAAGCACCAGCTTTGAGTGTCCTACTTCATTGCATGAGCTTTAATTTGATATATATGTTAATAAACATTTGCTCTTTGCCTGTATCTGTGGGAGATAAAGGAGAAGTATTGGACATAGCTCCTGAGTTTCCTCTAGACCAAGAGAACACCCAGAAGGTACAGATAGGGTATTGTGAAGCAGAAAGACATTGTCAGTCTATCTAGGCAAGGAGTTACCTCAAAGATGTCATCTAGCCTAGAGTGAGGCGAGGCAGTGGTAGGGGCCCAGCTAAAGCCTCTATCCAGATCAGGATACAAAAAGTGAGCAACCTGTTCATCTGCCTGCTCAGTCGAGGCACCTGTATGGTGATGGCAACCATCATGGGCTTCTCCCTCAGTAAACATACCTGCAAAAGCTCTTGACTTTGTAATGAAAATCAAAACCCAAAGTGAATGAATATATATGATCAAAAAAAGCCAAAGTTGTTCAGTTAAGCATCACACCCACACCTGTATACATACATACAGGATTTAAAAATAATTTACACGTCTAGTTCCCCTGGCTGGTGCTAGTGTTCCTCATGAATTTCTTCTCTTTAGGATATTGCCAAAGCCATCAGCCAGGTGGCATGACTTATTTCTGCACAAGTTCTGGAAGGTGCAGCTCTCCTTACTATAAATTCACTGTGCAAAATGCAATAAAATGAATTCTCCCTCCCACTGTTGCTGGTCTCACAGGCTTCTGGCTTCTAGCAGGAAAGGATTGCCTTTACTTAGAAGAACTCTTCTCTGTGGCTTTGTGTCTCCTTCCTCTCTTTTACTATCTACTTTTTCTACTGGTAGTAGCAAATGTTAAATGGATTCGGCTTGTTGCCTTGCCAAAACGTTGCTGTTGAGCTATTTAATCTTCAGTACAGCTGTAGCCCACCTGCAGATTAGCAGACACTTTTGGCTTGGTTGACACGAGGAAGAGTGAAAGGAACTGAAGACAAGACCAACATACAAGAGAAGCCAGTATAAGACAGTGAATGGCCCAGTGCTTGATTATGTGATAACAGAATATAAGCAGAATCATGTGAGAAGGCTTTGTAATGCAGGGGACGTGAGTGTGGTATTGAAGTCTAGGTGATGATCATGTAAATTTCGACAGACAGGCTGGATGTGGAAGGAGGATGGAGGAGTCATATATTTCCTAGGAAGGCAGTGTGATGCAGAGCAAAGAGCAGGAAGCTACAGTCCTTTCATCACACACATATTTAGTGAGAGCCTGTTATGTGCAGGCACTGTGCTGGGTCTAGGCCCATGGGTAGTAAACTCAAGTCCCCACTCCGTAGAGGATTCATGAGCTAGGATAAGACTTGTGTTTAAACCTGACTCTACAAATTATCTTGTTCACATGGAGAGAATTTCTCAACCTCTTTGAGCCTCAGTCTCATTTCTTGAGTTTGGTTTGGAGTAGAATAATGTAATGGAATCACTTAATAAGCTCTAAAATTCAATGCCAATTTTAGTTACTATTCCAACTAGCATGTGACAGGATGTATTGTTTTTTGAATCCTGGATTTTAAAATACGAATTCTTGGAAGAAGAGAAAGTTGTCATCTGGCTGGAGAAGGAGCCAGTAAGATGCTGGCACTGAGCTTACCTGTCCTTCCTCTACCTGAGATCTGGGTCTGGGATGACAGCCTTGGCTCGGGGCAGAATTAAAGGGGAGTGAGCAGAGTGAAAGGAGAAGAGTAGCTCAACATAAAATGAATAGCCAGAGATGGTGAATGAAACACTATGGAAGAAATGGCAGTTCCAACCAGGTTATTTGGGGGGGTGGGACACAGATCACAGGAAGGGTGTCACTCAACTTGTATTGAAGAATCTGGTGTGCTATGAGCTCTTGGATGAGGTTGAAACAGTGTATTTTTAGAAAGTTCATCATTAGTAGTGCTGTTTTCCAAAGCCCACAGTGTTTAAGATCAGCTACAGATACTATATTTCTTCCTGAGAGCTTAGGTTTGAAAGCTATGGCTTTCTTTCCTTTATGTCTTTAGAATTTTCTATATGGTTTATTGGTTCTAGTGACCAAAGTACCTTCATCAAGCTGCAATTAAGCTTGGGACTGAGCCATGTGCGTCTGTGGGAGGTAATTATAAAAGCTGGATTAATTTGCCATTGAATTATTTATGTAAACATAAATTTTGCAGAGGCAGTTAAACCTCAGGTGTTTCTTAAGGCAGAGATAAATCAATTTACATTGTGTTCATGCAGTTCATTTCAGAGGAAATGTTAGACAGGAAATAGAAGTCTTTGTCAAAAGGCAAAATACCCTAAGAATCCATCCCTCCATTAATTTTCTTTGCTCTCTAAACATACCCTGTAAAGTAATTTTGTATTTTATTGTAATTCCTTCCAACTGCCAGAGATAATAAGTCAAAAGACATTGAGAGTTTTCTCTTGTCAATACCAGGAAGTCAATCTTCTGTCTATTTTGGTATAATTTAGCGCAGTGAGAATCAACTGATTTCACAGATATTAACTTTATCAAATATACAAACGGAAGTGTTACAGGGAAAATAATTTCTCAGTGAACAGCGGAGATAACTTAGCAATCAGAAAATGCAATCTCCTTTTGGTCTCAAAACTTACTCAAAGGCTGGAGCATGCCTGAAATCTATGCCCCCCCTTCTCCCCTACAAAGCAGTGATTTACAGAAATGAAACCTGCGGGATACATATTATGCAAACATTCTGGGGAAGTGAATCATAGCACAACCAAACTAAAATTGATGGAGCTGCAGTGAAAATAAAGTTATTAAATTTGTGGTGAAGGGGAAAATGCAAAAGGTACCACTCTAATGGCATCTCATATATAAAACCCATCAGCTGCTTCTGAAGAAGCCGTTGCTTGCAGCCATCACATCCTCTGCCCTTCTTCTCTCATCACATACTTCCAGCTCTGTCTTAATTTTTGGCCTTCCCTCATCAAGGCAGTCAAGATTTCAGATCCCCCTTTATTTTTACCCCAGCTCCAGTTTCAGCAGGACATCATACGTATTTTTTCCTTATATACAGAGCCACCAAAGTCAGCTCACAGCCTTCATTCAAAATCACTCTGACTCATCTCAGGTGATATTTTCCAGAGCAACTGAATTTTTCATAAATCTAAATCATCTTTATCTAGATCTTTCCTGGGGTAGACACATTGAAGTAGCCTAAGCAGAGAAGTGGAAGACTTCAAAGATACTAACTGAAATGAACAGAAGGCAATGGCACCCCATTCCAGTACACTTGCCTGGAAAATCCCATGGATGGAGGAGCCTGGTAGGCTGCAGTCCATGAGGTCACTAAGAGTCAGACACAACTGAGTGACTTCACTTTCACTTTTCACTTTCATGCATTGGAGAAGGAAATGGCAACCCACTCCAGTGTTCTTGCCTGGAGAATCCCAGGGATGGTGGGGCCTGGTGGGCTGCCGTCTATGGATGGGGTTGCACAGAGTCGGTGGGGTCGCACAGAGTCGGACACGACTGAAGTGACTTAGCAGCAGCATAGCATGTTAAAATAGAAGCTACAGGAAGGTAAGGACATCTCATTATTGACTGAACAGTGAGAATCACTTTTGGTTCAAATTGGTGCTTTGCATATTATTGATAATAAATGACACATAACAGATTTCAAGAGCCCCCCTTATGTGGGGGCTACAAGAGGAGTTAGAAGTGGAAGAGACAAGCTCAAGAATTTACCATACTTTCAGCTTCTATGGGAAGCTGGAACACAAGGTCTTAACCCCATTCTAGTCTATTCTCTCTCACATAAGAGAGTGGCTTTGTTGGAATGCAAATCTCATCACAGCGTTCCTGGACTTAAGACAAATCTTTGGTTTTCTGCTGCTCTTGGTCTAAGGGACCCAGCTTTACTATGGACTGACAAGGCCCTGCATGGCCGGGTCCCTGTCTGCCTGTCCACATTTATCCTGCTCTGGGTGCTGCAGCCGCACAGCCACTTCCTTGAAAACCCTGTACTCTTTCTGGCACTGGGCCCTGCACATGCCACTTCATCCGCCTGGATACCCCTTCTCTCTCCCTGCCCTAATCCACTGCCTCTTACCCATTTTTCAGGTCTCAGCACAAACTTCATATCTTTAGGAAGAACTCAGATCTTTGCAACGTGCGGAGACTGTTCTCCATGAATTTCTTTCCTTCCTCATTGATCCAAGTTTTCTGAGCAAAAGACATGCTGGAATAGCAAACACCCTTGAGGCTTCCCAGGTGGCTCAGGGGTAAAGAAACCGCCTGCCAATGCGGGAGACCCAGGTTTGATCCCTGGACTGGGAAGATCCCCTAGAGAAGGAAATGACAACCCACTCCAGTATTCTTGGACTTCCCCGGTGGCTCAGATGGCAAAGAGTCTGCCTGCTGTAGAGGAGACCTGGGTTCAGTCTCTGGATCAGGACGATCCCCTGGAGAAGTGAATGGCAACCCACTCCAGCATTTTTGCCTAGAGAATTCCATGGACAGAGGAGCCTGGTGGACTCCAGTCCATGGGGTTGCAAAGAGTCGGACATGGCTATACGACTAACACTCACAGTTGGGAAGCTAGAGCTAGTGTTTCCCTCGAGAGAGACTGGAGACATACCTGCCGGAGACACCTGAGAGTAAATCTCTCTCCTTCCCTCTCCATTCCAGAGTAGTAATGATTTGTCCCCTTCTCCTGTGGAGGAGATAGATTTATATTAATTTCACTTTCTTTCCTGAGGCATGGATAGGTGGGCGACAGCCTGCTAAGAGCCAGTTTCCTGGAATCTGAGGCTTGTCTCCTATGGTGTACCTTACTGCAGAAGTAGGTAACAGCCAGCAAATCCTGTTTCTCTGTGGCAACTGGGGAATAGGGAAGTGAAACAAAATACTGCCCTGGATGCTGTTTTGTTATGAGTAACAAATGATCACTATTTCTCATCCAGGAGTCTTATCTTGCATTTTCTGCCATTATACGTATGTAAAACTGGCAGACTATCTTGTTAGCTTGCAAGTTGGATAAAATTTCCGACCCTTCATGGTTTCCGATTTAACACACCACTGGTCAGATTCCATCTGTCCTTGCATCGTGTGCCACTCATTTATGCCATGTGTCACAGTCAATTTTATATTTATCTGTTGTTGATTTGAGAAATGTTTCCCTCTCCAAGTAGGAGGGCAGTATGTTGTGCTTTCCCCCCTGTTGAATATCTTGCCCCTAAAACAGTGCCCAGTGCAAGCCTTATTTGTTAAATGTGGAAAGAGCTTAATTCTAACTTAAAAGAGGAGGACAGGCTTCATAGAGAAGGAGACACGTGGAGGGGGCAGGAAATAGACAGCTGGAAACAGAGGATGAGTGTGTCTGGCAGTGGGAACAGAGAAGTCAGTGTTGGATGGAGCAGTGTGGGCTGTGGGACCAGTTCCTTGTGGCTTGGGTGTGGACCAGTGTGTGTGGGGGGTAATAATGACAAGGAAGTAGTTTTCTTGGCAAATGTCACTCTGTTTCTGAATGTAATAAAGCATAGAAAATTCCAAAGGCTAGTGGAAATGAGAGATGGATGTGTTTATAGGGATTTCATTTCAGAAGGCTAAATAGAATCAGGAAGGGAAGGACTTAAAGGTACCTAAGGATTTGGGTCTTTTTTGTTGTTCTTAACATTGCAAGTGAGGAAAATGATTTATATCTTACTTTTTTTTTTCTTTTCCTGTGTGGTTGATGGGAGGAGGAAGATGTTAGCTGAAGTATGCTTTATTCTTGAATTTAGTGATGGTTAATCCCAAGGCATTTTAGGACTAGGAGAAATAAGAAAAACATTGGGACAGAAAGCAAAATAACTAACTCTGGAAGACGACAGTAACTCTAGTTTGTAAATGAGAAGGTCGGGGCTGGGGTGATGCCATAGACTGTTGATATCTGTAGTCACAGCCCCAGTTCCATGGTTTCTCTGGGTTCTAGGGTTCTTCACAGAGAAGGGATGTCGGTGTGCTCCTTGAGATGTGATGAGGCAGCTTTGAGGTAACTCCTCCAGGTGCAAAATTAAAGCATAGATTGAGCTTAATTTGAACATTCCTGACAGAGTTAAAAATGCTTTTGTGTTTTCTTTATTTGTTCTTTAACTTAATTCAAAAATAGAATTGGGAATTAAGTGAGCTCTCTGGCAGTCTCCTAAGGAAAGAGTGTAAGAATATAAAATCATTTCTCAAAAACCTACAAGAAAATCTTTTCTCAGAAATCATCTTCAGCAATTCTGTGTACAAAAAAATTATCTTTAATGGGACTGTCATGAATAAGCCTCTATCCTTTTTAATATTTTAGGGCCCTCATTAATTCTTGTTCTTTTGAACTTGGTAAAAATCTCTAGGGTTTTTGATTCATATAAAGCTGCTTGTCTTTTTTAGTAAATGGCCATAGATAGCTATGCCTCTTAAAAGTAATAGGATTGGCTTTATGGCTCTCCAGTTTCTTACCTCAGTTTCTGTGGGTATACCTAGTTTGATTCTAGCAGCATTTCCTCCCTTCTATGCTGTGGTCATTAATCTTCTTTGAAAGGAGAGTCCAGATGAAGCAAGCTGGTTGGAGGCGTGTATAAAGTAAATGTAGATCAGCTACGAGTGATGGCTTAGGGAGCCAGATCAGTTAGGATCAGGTTGGGCTGCACATAATAGAAAAATCCATAATAACGTTATTAAACAAGACATATTTGTTTCTCACATAACATACATCAGGACGTAGGTAATTCAGGGCTAGTATGGTACTATGGCAGATTTTATTTTCTGAAGATGACCATAATGATACCTTCTGCTTTTCTTAAATTATGATCTTTCCACTCCTTGTCCTTCTCTTTCAGAGGTGAATCTGAGGCCCCTCTCCTTGGGTCTGGGCTGGCCTCAGCCAGGAGAGTGAGTGCAGCAGTGTGACACCATGTATCTTCTGAGGCTTGGGCACAAAAGGCTATATAGTGACTGCTCGTTTCTGCTGCCATGCTGCTTCCAGTGAGGCAGCCCAGGCCACACTGGGAAGCCATGAGTTGAAGACTGGGCCACGAGCAAACATGAGCCTTCACATACACGAGTGAGGAAGCCTACAGGATGACTCCAGCGCCACGTGAGCAACCCTGAGCAAGAACTGCCTCACTGAGCCTAGTCCACCCCTAGAACATAAGACATAATGATAGTAGATAACTGCTGTTTTATGTGACTAAATTTTGGCTGGTTTGTTACTCAGAAATATAAGATTGGAAGAGGGAATCAAGAAACGCATTAATGACATGGACTCCTTCCAGCTCTTTGCTCTGTTATCTCTAGCACCAGCACTGTCATCCTCATATATCAAGATGCTGCTGGAATTCCAGTCATCACATCTGCATTCCCAGCAACAGGATGGAGGCATAGAAGAAGAGTGTACCTTCTCCCTTTCAGGGTAACTGTTTGGAATTCCATACAATCCCATTTGTGGCTAGAAATTTAGTCACATGGTCACTCTGAGGAGCAGAAAAAAAGTATGTTAGTGGCTCAGTCACGTCCACCTCTTTGCCACCCCATGGACTGTAGCCTGCCAGACTCCTCTGTCTATGGGATTCTCCAGGCAAGAATATGGCAGTGGGTTGCCATGCCCTCCTCCAGGGGATCTTCCAAACCCAGAGATTGAACCTTGGTATCCTGCATTGCAGGTGGGTTCTTTACCATCTGAGCCACTAGAGAAGCCCTTTAGCAGCAGGGAAGGCTGAAAAATGAATCCTTTATTTTTGATTGTAATATACCCAGCTAAAATTTGGGCTTTTGGAGAGTGAGCAGAATGGCTGTTGTATTAGACAGTTGGTAGATTTCAGATCTTTTCATGAGCCAAGTGTATGAGTTTTAATGTGTGGAAACTGGCACTGTTTTACTGTATTCACAGTATTTGGGGTTGATGGATAGATGCCTTCTGTCTACAACTTTCCATATAACTGGAATGTCAGTATGCTTATTCTGTTATTTCTGTGGTAGTTGATAAGCAATGCTTGATAAAACTCCTTCAGATCTCCTCTTGAAACACCCACAGATAACCACCAAAAAATTGGCACCAAAGGTGTAAACTTAGGGAAAAACAAAGGTAGTTGAGACCAAGAAGACTGTACTTTTACTACGACATGGTTGGGTTTTGGTTTTGAAAACATTGCATGACTTTACATACTCCATCCTCGGAGCCAGAACAGTGAAGAGAGGGGAAGACTTGGATGAGGACCTATGATCTCCCTTAATTTTGGGACTTGAGTCCTCCACAATCAATGCATCAGGGAACTGGCTATCATTGGCATAGGAATCATCTTCTGAACCATCCACATCTGTTCTGTGTTCCTTGAATCTTCCCCCTACCATGATTCTTCCCCTCTGACTTTCATTATGGGGTTGATTCAAGGAAGACAGCTTCCAGGATTCAATATAGCTGATAGGCTATCTTGCAGGATGGACTCTGCGGACCTGTGTCATTGAAGATTCCATCACTTGAGAAAGGCCCTTATAAAGGCAGAACCAGGAAAAAGGGAGAGAGGCCAGAGCGGACCATGCTGGGGTGGGATGGTCTGGCTCCTCATGGTGAACTCTTCACTGAAAGACTCAGAAAATGTGTAGGAGAAGAGTTCCACTGATGAATGTTGGAGGGCAAGAGACTGGGTGTACTAACGTTCTTTCTGGGTTTAGATCAGAGAGAGGAAAGTGTCTAGTTCCCAAGTGGCCCCGGAGGGGCTGAGTGAGCCTCTCACCCTCCTCCTCTCTGTGTAAAGAGAGAGAGAGAGTACTCATCTCATTCAGAGGGCAGCAAACGAATCTCCCTTAGACTCAATCACATGGAGAAAATTCACAAACATAAACCTTAGCAAACCAGTATCATATATTTATTTTTAAAGGACATAGACAAAAAACCTTATGGGAGTTTCTCAGGGGCATTAAAGATTCTGTCTAATGTGTTTGCTGTCCCACAAGCATACCCACAGGCTTGTGTGATGAGAACTGATGTTCAGCATGAGAGCCCACAGACACTGCGAGATTTTCAGTCATCAAATATTCAATTATGTTCTCTATGTTCTATTTACTAAAGCGGAGAAGCAGACATTAAAAAAAGGATTTCCGTAATAAGAATTGGTTTTAGTTTCACAGTTTTACTCTCCTGGTTGCATTTGTTTGCTAGTGTAATTTAGAGTCCCACCAGAAAGCAACCCAGATGATGCCACGAACAAGTAGAAAATGTTGTACATTTGCTTTGGGGTGACCTAGAAACAGAAAAACATAAAAAATTTAACCACTCCACAGTCTCCAGTCACAGCATTCCAATCCTCTGTTCATCTCTCCTTTTATTGTTGGGTGCACTTCCTTTTAACGTGGGTCAGTGGAGATAAATGGTTATAGAATTTACTTCGTTACTGCTCATTTTAGTTTGCCGTTCAAATGTTTTGTTACGAACTGAATGCTTGGGTCCTTTCAAAATTTGCATATTGAGGTCCTAATCACCAAAGTAATAGTATTTGGAGGTGGGGGGGCTTTAGGAGGTAATTAGGGTTGGAATCATTCAAGTTGGTGGGGCCTCAGGATAGATCTGTGGCCTTGTAACAAAAGGAGAAATCTTTCTTTACTTAGTGCGTGAGCACACAGTGAGAAGGCAGCCACTGGCAAGAAAGGCAGACAGTTCTCACCAGAAACTGAATGGGCTGGCATCTCAGTCTTGGATTTTCCAGCCTCTAGAACTGTGAGCGGGCTTCCCAGGCAGCTTCAGTGATAAAGATTCCACCTGCCAATGCAGGAGACCAAGGTTTAATCCTTGGGTTGGGAAGATCCCCTGGAGAAGGAAATGGCAACCCACTCCAATATTTTTGCCTGGGGAAATCCCATGGACAGAAGAGCCTGGAGGGCTGCAGTCCATGGGGTAGCAAAAGAGTCAGACAGGACTCAGCAACTAAATGACAACAGCACTGTGAGAATGTATATTTCTGTCATTAAGCCACCCAATTTACGATAGTTATGGCAGCCCAAGTTAACACAGATTTCTATCTAATAAAGATGCTGATGCTGATGGTAGCTAACATGTGGATTCTAGCCATTTGCTGTGAAAGTGACTCAGTCATGTCCAACTCTTTGTGACCCCATGGACTGTAGCCTGCCAGGCTCTTCTGTCCATGGGATTCTCCAGGCCAGAATACTGGAGTGGCTTCAGTTCAGTTCAGTTCAGTCGCTCAGTCGTGTCCGACTCTTTGCGACTCCATGAATCGCAGCATGCCAGGCCTCCCTGTCCATCACCAACTCCCAGAGTTCACTCAGACTCACGTCCATCGAGTCAGTGATGCCATCCAGCCATCTCATCCTCTGTTGTCCTCTTCTCCTCCTGCTCCCAATCCCTCCCAGCATCAGAGTCTTTTCCAATGAGTTAACTCTTCTCATGAGGTGGCCAAAGTATTGGAGTTTCAGCTTTAGCATCATTCCTTCCAAAGAAATCCCAGGGCTGATCTCCTTCAGAATGGACTGGTTGGATCTCCTTGCAGTCCAAGGGACTCTCAAGAGTCTTCTCCAACACCACAGTTCAAAAACATCAATTCTTCAGCACTCAGCTTTCATCACAGCTGTTCCCTTCTCCAGGGGATCTTCCTGACCCAGGGACTGAAACCTGGTCTCCTACATTGGAGGCAGATTCTTTACCATTTGAGCCACTAGGGAAGCCCAGCCAATTGCTAGGTATGGTCTTTGATGGCTTATGTGCATAAATGTTTTTAATCGCCACATCAGCACGATGGGTCAGGTATTAGTTATTGGTCCTATTTGATAGAGAAGCAGAGGTTAAGTTACTGAACCGAGGCCCTTTGGTCAGTAAGTGGTAGAGCTGGGACTCGAACCCAAGACTGTGATTGGAAGGACTCTGTATTTTTCCAATACTAGGTACAGTACTTCAGTTCTGAAAGCCAGCAGTTAATAACTGTAGTTGGCATGCATATTACGCTTTGGTCTGTAAAGTGTGTATCTGTTTGCATTTGCTTCTCTCGGCCTCCCCAGGAATGGCTGTTAATTGAACTTGCCTCAAGCGTAGGCATCCCTGGGTCACATGGAGTGCTTTTTCCTCACCCACCCTTTCCCCACCTTCCAGACACTCCGAGCCCACCCTCTCCTTTCAGGCCTCACCATGTCATTGTAGGTTGGCTGTGTTCAATGCCAGGACACAACATGCTTGCCGTGGGCTTTTCTGGCTTCCGGAGCCCACATGCCCATCAGGCCCTGTTGATACCCTCCTGCTTCTCTCAACCAGTGGCTGCTGGGAGTTGATGTATAAATTCCTTGGCCCCCTCGCTCTGGGAGGCATGCTCCTGAGGATGTTCCTCACAGGCTTGTAAGTTCTCCTCCTGGGTGGTGTGGCAGTCTGATTGCTTGTAGGGGTAACTTGCTTGAGTACACAGACGTTAGAGCCTGCCTTCTCTTCCCTTGTCCCCCACCCCCAAATAAAGTACCTGCGCTTGAATTCCTTGTCTCACATTCTGCTTGAAGTGAAGTGTTAGTCATTCAGGTGTGTCTGACTCTTTGCCACCTTATGGACTGTAGCCCGCCAGGCTCCTCTGTTCATGAAAATTTCCAGGCAAGAATACTTAAGTGGATAACCATTCCCTTCTCCAGGGGATCTTCCTGACCCAGGGATCGAACCTATGTCTCCCGCATTGCAGACAGACTCTTTACCATTTGAGTCACCAGGGCAGCCTAGGGAAGAACAAAATCAAGGTGGCCCTGTGTTCTTGGGTGACCATGATGATGTACTTTATCTGGCACTTTAGCATACCGCTATTCTAACTCCTCTCCCCAGTCAGGTTGTGAGAGTATATTTTCCCCTTCCTGACACCTAGACTCTCATGTGTGTGTTTCTATATATTCATCCTCACCAAGTGGCTTGTGAGATCTTAGTTCCCCAACCAGGGATCGAACTTGCACCCCCTGCCTTGGAAGCACAGAGTCTTAATGGCTGGACCACCAGGGAAGTCCCTGAGTCTTGTGTGTTTTGAATTCAAGACGGATGTTAAGGAGATGGGCCAGCCTATTCATTGGAGCCTCTGGGGACAGGGCTGGGTGCATGCCAACACTCTGGGCTCTTACAGTGACTCACATAGCCCTTGCTGTGTATTGCTCATTCTCACTCTTAATCACAGGCTCTCTTGAGATGCTTGATGAACTCTTGAGTCTAGGTTTGGTCACTCATTTGAAGCGTCGGTTATCTTGATAGCAGCAGCTCTCTCACACTGATTTGGAATTTCTCCTGGAACTGAGTGCTTCATAGATGCTTCCCAGATGCTTGAGTGTGGAAGAGTGGATACTGGTTTTAATTTTGTAAGTTATTCCACATGTGCTGTGTGCTTTCCCTTGAATATCTGTCATAACTGGGGTTGTTATTTATTAAAAGTTATTATTAAAGTTATTTATCTAAAGTTCATTCAAAATTCTTTAATTCCAAGTTTGTGTTAGGCCTAACTGAAGGCTAGAGTTTGTCTTTTGCAGAGGAAAAAGGAAAAGAGGGCCTGTTAAGTCTGGCATAAACAGGTTTGTCTGGGAAATAGTTATCCAAGTAAGAGATTTTCTTTCATTGTTTAAGCTGCTAGTTCACATACACTTATGAGGAAAGCAGAAGCAAATGGAAACTTGGCTTCATTACAGTTTTTACAAACTGTTCTTATTTACTAATGCAGAATGTTTACCAGGTGACACTGGTGTTTAAATGAATAAATACAGGAGGATTCATTCGTGGCCAGGGTTCATGACACATCTCTGCACTCATGATGGTGTCGTCCTGGGATCCCTGACTGGAATCTGGATTCTATGATGCTGTGTTGTCTGTGTGTGCTTACTGAAGAAGGGGGAATTGGTTGAGCATGAAACTTGCCCTCGTGGGTTGCTGTAATGTACGCTTTTTGGGTGGCTGCCTGGCTCAGCACTCCAACCTGCTCTGATCCATAGTCAAGGACTCCCAGCTGCCATCTGCCATTTTTGGTTCTATATGATCTTGCTTTCTTGACAATGGCTAATGTTTTTTCAGTGATATCCTCTGACTATAAACTGAACCAGGCTTCCCTGGTGGCTCAGAGGTGAAAGCGTCTGCCTGCGATGCAGGAGACCTGGGTTTGATCCCTGGGTTGGGAAGATCCCCTGGAGAAGGAAATGGCACCCCACTCCAGTATTCTTGCCTGGAGAATCCCATGGACGGAGGAGCCTGGTGGGCTACAGTCCACAGGGTCGCAAAGAGTTGGAAACGACTGAGCGACTTCACATTCACTTTCACTATAAACTGAACCACCTAAATTCTGTGTCCTAGGAATTTTATAACTTGACCTAAAAGCAGTGAACCCCCAATTTATTAATGGGATATTAATTCCAACACTCCAGACGTTGTCCACTGTGGCTATACATTAAGATCAACTGGGGAGCTTTTGAAACATACTTAGTCGTGGGCCCCACCCCCAGAGATTTTGATGTAATTTGTCATAGTAAAGCTAGTACACTGCTTGTTTTTCACATTTACCCCTGTGATTCTATTATGTAGTCGAGGTTACATAATAAGAAATAAGAAATTACCAATGAAGTCCCTCGAGCATCACAAAGTCCTACTAGTGTCCTTTTAATAAATTCTTTCTCTCTCTCCTTCAATGTCTCTGCATTTAGTCAGAGTCAGTGTTTACTTCTCTTAATGTAGGTAATATCAGTCTAAGAATTACCATCTTTGAAATATTTTTGTTTATGGAAATATATCAGTTAGCCACATGCCTTCTTATTTTGCTGTTATGCATCTGAGTTTTGTAAAATAGCTATTTAAAATTTTTCTAATATATTTTTTAAAGGTCATGCATATTCCCTTAAGACATGACTATTTTGTTTCCTTAAGGTTTTCAGGAACTAATTCTATGTCATTATTTTAGCTTCCTTCCTGTTTTTATGTCTGCATAATTCTTGTCACACTGGCCTGACTGTAACTTTTGGGACTGAACAATGAATATGGACAGCTAGGATGTGAGAGTGTGTGTGTATTTTAGTAGAAATGCAGTGCCAGTGCTCACCTTAATATGTTGTCAAATGCCTCATTTACCTTCCTTTTTTCCTTATTCCTGGCTTTTTTCCTTATTTGCTCTACATGATTTCAAAGGTAGAAACTTTGAGCATTTTCTTGCTTACTATCAGTCTGAAAAGCAATTGCCAACATACTGGTTTGTATCATCAGACATACAAAGATTCACACACACACACATGTTCGAGTTTTAGTGCAGTCAAGTGGCCTGGTGTCTTTGGCATGGCTGCCAGTGGCCAGCTGAGACTCCTGATATCAGACTCAGTATGCGTGTATCCCCAGCTGTACTGACCAGCTGGCATATGGCACCATGCTGGCACAGGGGTCCTATCTGTCAGCCCCACAAACACGCAATTCCACCCAGGATAGAACCAGGGGGGCCATTTGTCCCTCTGCACTGTCAGCAGAAATGTCCTTTCACAATGGCTTGCGATAATTTTGTCAGTGTGAAGGAGATCCATTTAATAGCATAACTTACTTCAGAGCCTTGAGGTTCAGAGGACCCATGATTTTTTAAGTTGAAATTTAGTTGAGGTACAATATTATATCAGTTTTTGGTTTATTATTATTACATAGTGATTTGACATTTGTGTATAATATAAAATGATCACCATGAGTCTAATACCATCTGTCTCCATATAAAACTATTACATTACTGACCATATTCCTTATCCTGTGTATTACATCCCCATGGCTTATTTATTTTCTTCTGTACCTCTTAATTCCCTTCACCTATTTCACTCAACCCTCCACCCACCTCCCATCTAGCAAACCACCATTTGTTTTCTGTATCTGAGTCTGTTTTTGTTTATTCAGTTCAGTTCAGTCGCTCAGTCGTGTCCGACTCTTTCAGACCCCATGAATCGCAGCACGCCAGGCCTCCCTGTCCATCACCAACTCCCGGAGTTCACTCAGACTCACGTCCATCTAGTCAGTGATGCCATCCAGCCATCTCATCCTCTATCGTCCCCTTCTCCTCCTGCCCCCAATCCCTCCCAGCATCAGAGTCTTTTCCAATGAGTCAACTCTTCGCCTGTGGTGGCCAAAGTACTGGAGTTTCAGCTTTAGCATCATTCCTTCCAAAGAAGTCCCAGGGCTGATCTCCTTCAGAATGGACTGGTTGGATCTCCTTGCAGTCCACAGGAACTCTCAAGAGTCTTCTCCAACACCACAGTTTAAAAGCATCAATTCTTTGGTGCTCAGCCTTCTTCACAGTCCAACTCTCACATCCATACATGACCACAGGAGAAACCATAGCCTTGACTAGACGGACCTTTGTTGGCAAAGTAATGTCTCTGCTTTTGAATATGCTATCTGGGTTGGTCATAACTTTCCTTCCAAGGAGTAAGCGTCTTTTAATTTCATGGCTGCAGTCACCATTTGCAGTGATTTTGGAGCCCCCCAAAATAAAGTCTGCCACTGTTTCCACTGTTTCCCCATCTATTTCCCATGAAGTGATGGGGCTGGATGCCATGATCTTCATTTTCTGAATGTTGAGCTTTAAGCCAACTTTTTCACTCTCCACTTTCACTTTCATCAAGAGGCTTTTTAGTTCCTCTTCACTTTCTGCCATAAGGGTGGTGTCATTTGCATATCTGAGGTTATTGAGATTTCTCCCGGCAATCTTGATTCCAGCTTGTGCTTCTTCCAGTCCAACGTTTCTCATGATGTACTCTGCATATAAGTTAAATAAGCAGGGTGACAATATGCAACCTTGACATACTCCTTTTCCTATTTGGAACCAGTCTGTTGTTCCGTGTCCAGTTCTAACTGTTGATTCCTGACCTGCATACAGATTTCTCAAGAGGCAGGTCAGGTGGTCTGGTATTCCCATCTCTTGAAGAATTTTCCACAGTTTATTGTGATCCACACAGTCAAAGTCAATAAAGCAGAAATAGATGTTTTTCTGGAATTCTCTTGCTTTTTCCATGATCCAGCGGATGTTGGCAATTTGATCTCTAGTTCCTCTGCCTTTTCTAAAACCAGCTTGAACATCAGGAAGTTCAGGGTTCACGTACTGCTAAAGCCTGGCTTGCAGAATTTTGAGCATTACTTTACTAGCATGTGAGATGAGTGCAATTGTGTGGTAGTTTGAGCATTCTTTGGCATTGCCTTTCTTTGGGATTGGAATGAAAACTGACCTTTTCCAGTCCTCTGGCCACTGCTGAGTTTCCCAAATTTGGGGGCATATTGAGTGCAGCACTTTCACAGCATCAGTTTTTGTTTATTAGGTTTCACATATGAGTGAGATCATATTGGTATTTGTCTTTCTCTGACTTATTTCACTGAGCATAATACTATCGATGTCCATCCATGTTGTCACAAATGGCAAGATTTTTTTTAGTGGCTAAGTAATACTCCCTTGTGTGTATAGAGATAACATCTTCTTTGTCCATTCATCTACTGATGGACACAGGTTGCTTCAGTATCTTAGCTATTATAAATAATGCTGCAATGAACATTGGGATGCATGTGTATCTTGTTGAATTAGTGTGTTTGTTTTATTCAGGTAAATACACAGAAGTGAAATTGCTGGATCCTGAAGCTCTAAGCTCCAGTACCTCAAGTTATTGTTGCTGTTCAGTGGCTAAGTCGTGTCTGACTTTTTGTGACCCCATGGACTGCAGCACACCAGGCTTCCCTGGCCTTTCTATCTCCCAGGTTTTTCTCAGATTTTTGTCCATTGAGCCGGTGATGCTATCTAACCATCTTATCCTCTGGCACTCTCTTCTGTTGCCTTTAGTCCTTCCCAGCATCAGGGTCTTTTCCAATAGGGTCAACTGTTCACATCTGGTGGCCAGAATATTGGAGCTTCGACTTCAGCATCAGTCCTTGCATTGAATATTCAGGGTTGATTTCCTTTCGGATTGACAGGTTTAATCTCCTTGTAGTCCAAGGGACTCTCAAGAGTCTTCTCTAGTACCACAGTTCAAAGGCATCAGTTCTTCAGTGGTCACCCTTTATTGTTCAACTCTCACATGCATACGTGATTCTGGAAAAACCATGGCTTTCAGTATTCAGATCTTTGTCAAAATAGGGTTTTAAAAGAGATGATTAAGTGTAAATGAAGTCAAAGGGGGTGGATCCTAATTCAACATGACTGATGTCCTTATAAGAAGAGAAGATTAGACTCAGGTACATGCAGAAGAGAAGATCACGTGAAGACACAGGGAGACCATCTACCAGCCAAGGAGAGAGTCCTCAGAAGAAATCAACCCTGTCAACACTTTGATCTCAGACTTTTAGCTTCCAGCATTGTGAGAAAATTCTGTTGTTTAAGCCACCCAGTCTGGGATAACTTGTTCTGACAGCCCTTGAAAAATGACTGCTGGGGGCTATTTCAGAGCAGAGAACCACACAGGAAATGATTTACAATTGAATAGCAGCCATCTTTATTTCACAAGCCTACAAGTCTTGGCTTCCTTCACACTGAAAATTTCTCCCAGCAGTCTTGTCTTAAGATCTGGTCTTTTTCCCCCACATTTGTCAGTGCCTTTCTTTCTCCTTCGACCTCCTTATCTTTCCCCGATTCTGCCTCTAAAGAGGAGGAATGCTGACCTTTGTTGAGAAGAGATGACTTCTTAGAGAGCACATGGCTAGGGGAGTTCTTGGTAGCAGACAAAGAGGCCTGTCTGTTCCTATTAGATTCCACCGTTTCCAAGCCCTAGGTCTGGTGTTGGTTACTGAACCTCTTCATTCATCAGTGCCCTTACCTGTATGTTGGGGGTAGTGTTGGCACTTATCTTTCTGAAGTTGTTTTGATGATTAAATAAAACAGCGCGTGTAAAGCACTTAGCAGAATGCTGAGCTCAACAAATACAAGCTGTTATGATGTCACCGTCCCACCAAAGTGGTGCATTAGTGGATGTAGCAAAAGGATGATAAATTGATGCAGGTGACCAACCAGCCTGTGTATAAAGACTAAACAAGGTCACATTACTCTGATGTACAAATGGAGCTGGCAGGCCCTTCTCTTTGCGTTAGTGCATCTCTTCTTTTATGAGCTCTGCTGTCTTTACTCCTCGGGGCTCTGGTTCAGGCTCTTTGAAGGCCAGAGAGCAGCAGAGTGGGCCTGGATAAGGGAGCCACTGAGCAGTATAGCTCAAGATTTTCTGGCTCTCAGAAGGTCTAGCCCCGGTCACAGCATGGGAGAACAGAGTTTGGAGTGGAAGTCTTAGTTAATAATAATGTTTGTGTGCATGTGTGCATATTTCTTGGGGCCCTGATGTTGCTATAAATTAGCAGGATAGAATTCAAGCATACAGAGAATTCATCTTGGTCAGCGTTACCATAACCAGTATAATTTTGTCATTGTTGAGGCATAAGTAGAAACAACCTACATTAACCTGCTGGCATCAGCTCATTGTGAGATGGATCAGCCTAAGCCCTTGCATCTCCGGGGCTGTGGATGAGCTCCATTTATAACTCAGAAGTAATGAGTGCAGCTATCTGTAAGGAGCCAGCCCAGGGAGATGGCACTTCAGGCTCTTGGGGAGAGGACATTCCCAAGTGACACTAGTCTTTGGCCATCAGGGCTATAAGTTGAGCAAAAGTGTCAGTACATTCTGGCATTGAGTCTCGACTTCATCTCCTTGGAACGCTTTCGCTTGTTATGTGTAGTTAATAAAAGGCATTGAGGAGAAGCTACTGTTCAGGGCTTGACGTTTTATCTATTGTGAATCCTTACAATTTCTCACATAGAGCTTTTAGTGGGTAGTTATTAATTACACACGGTATGGATTATACAATCAATATGCCTGAATTCCTCTAAATTATCCCACAATTTGATCACAGAGTCATCCAGTTAACAAGACAGAAATATCTTTTAAATGATGTCTAATTACCACCCTAACAGCCAGATGTCAGTTTTTAAAAGCAGGTCACAGATCAAAAGGCATTTTTCACAACTGTCGGGGATAGCACGGTGGCTGGTGAAGGAAGTTCAGCGTCCACCATTTCCTGGGGAGTGTGTGTGGGGACTAGAGCATGGTGGGGGAACTTCATTTGCATTTGAACAATGATGCCTAGCGATGGGGTTTGTCTGTGCCAGCATGTTATCGTCAGACTATGGGGTGACCCTGGGCTGCAGAAACTATTGGAAGAGCTTCAGATACGCGCTGAGTTGGGTATCTGGGGGCAGTGCTCTTTTGTAGGTGACAGAGGCGGACACACGGTGACTGTGGGGGTGGGAGGTCAGAGAGGCAGCCCCCCTGTTGTCTCGCTAAGTGAGACCCTCACACACACAGCAGGAGGCAACACAGGCACGAGTCACTTTCCAGTGTGTGCACGCTCAGTCATGTCCTACTCTGCGACCCCATGGACTGTAGCCCACCAGGCTTCTCTGTCCATGGGATTCTCCAGGCAAGAATACTGGAGTGGGTTGCCATGTCCTCCTCCGGGCAGTCTTCCTGACCCAGGGAATAAACTTGCATCTCTTGACTCTCCTGCATTGGCGGGCAGGTTCTTTACAGAGCAGCAGGCAGCCTAGGCAATGCATCAATTTTCAATGGAACCCCTCAATCCAGTTTCAAGAGAAAAGCCTCAAAGCTGCCTTGTTTTTTTTTTTTTTTTTCTCATCTGTGTCCGGACATGAGCATGTCAGTGGCTGATGAGCAGTGCCATTTTTTTCATTGTCATAATTCTATTTAATAATTAGGTAATGTAAAATGTGAAACTCTGCATCTTCTTGCAGCCAGGGATGGTCTCTCTATGGGATCAGTGAAGCTGTTTCATTTGTGTGAAAGATGTAGCCTTGTCATAGATATTCCTGTGTTTCTGAATTGGCCGTTGTGCATACACAGGCACACAGCTGGACTGGCAGGCTCAGGGGGTGATGTGAGCTCCTGAGTTTCAAAGGCAGAGAAGTGCAGTAAAGGCAAAGACAAGTGGCCCTGAGGTTGTAGGGACGTGTGTTCTAACCACGGATTTACTACTTTTTTGTATACTTTGGGCAAGAAAAGTTGAGGATAAAATGTACTTTCTTATGACACCTCTTTCCTAGTGCTCTTGTGAACATGATACGAAATACTGTAACGGAAGTGTGGCACTTGGTAGGTCACAGTAAGCTGGGGCTGTCACCGTCACCAAGCATCGTCATCAGTGCTGTCCATCATCATAACCATCTTGTCTGCTCATAGTTTCATAAACATAAATCAATTCCTGCTTTCCCATTCTGGTCCATATTTTAAATCAAACCTGGCTTGACTCTAACCTTCTCCCGTCACCTCACTCTTCCTGCCTCCGCTGTTCCACTCTGGCCTAACTTTGCTACTGTTTGCTCCCCTGTCTTCTACATCTGCCTTTTCTCCCCAGTGAAGGTTCTGGAAAGCTGGAACTTGCCCCACACTTGTATTTGTCTTAGCAGTTCCATACCAAGTAGAATTCATACAATAAGAGGTCAATACTTACTTAAATGAGGAATAAAAATGTGTGCAAACTTATTAAGTATATTCACTTGGTGAAGTGAGTGGATCAGGATTCAACTGCACAGAACAAAGAAGCTGGGAAAGACCTCTGAACTCAGCTAGTCCATCTTTTATTTAATAGGTGGGGAAATGGAGACCCAGAGGAGCAATAGACACTTGTATTCAGAACTTTAAGTGTGTTTCTTTTCTTGAACTGTATCATGTTCAGTAAAAGTTCACAGAACATTTATGTCCTAGCAGACCTAAAGATGAAACATTTGCCATGGAAGCATATTGGGTTCTTGGTATGTGGACTGCCAGAAAGCATCCCCTTAAAATTATTTCAAGGATTAAAAAAAAATGATGAACAATTCATCATATTGATCATTGTTTTCATAGCCCAGACCACTGTGTCTCTGTGTTCTCACAAGAGTGGGGACGTGAGGCTGCATGCCCTGCCCCCACCCTTTCCCTTTTCCTTTTTAATGAACCTGATGGCGGGTCTACTCCCCTCCTTTATGCAGCCCATGGAACTCAGCGGAAGCTGACCCCATTCTGCCCCACAGACAGATCATGATTGAGCTAAGACTTCAAATCAATCAGATTAATCTTACAGGCAGCCAGTTCAAGAATGGATATGTTTTACTATTTTAACCAATAAGCCAAGAGAAATGACTTGTCAGGGCTCTATGGGAAAAATGATTCACCCTCCCTAGGGTGCACCTGGGAACCATTCTTTTTCCCACTGAATGTGAATAGCATGCCATATGGCCCAGATTTCTACTGGAAACACTCTAAGGCCACAAGAGTAACCAGCTTCAGGATAAAGTAACACACTGGACAATACAGCATGAAAAGGACATAGGTTCTTCGTAATTACTGTCCAGCTGCAAATCATCAGCAACGCTGCCCCTGGACTTCCTGTTGCGAACAACAACACGGTCCCTTGAGGCTTAAGTCCATTTCAGTGGATGTTCTGTTGCATGCCTAGCATTCTAACAGGAGCCTTCATGGGAGGGTGCGTGCCTGCAAGTGCAGAATGGTTTCCTGGCAGGTAACAAAGTATTACATCAGCTGTAATGCAAATTAAAACTTTGTAAAACTTGCAAAACTGAAAACTTGCAAAACCCTCCAGAGAGTTCTGAACTATTTAAGTGCTTCAGTACCGTCTAGAGATTTCCAGAACAGTGATTTCTTAAATACCACACTGCAACTCCTCTAACAATTCTAAAGATCTACGACTATCTGAAAGCTTACTGGACACTGGTTTGGAACTAGTACTTGATGAAAGTGGAGAATGTTGTAGGCTGAATTTTAATAGCAAGGATTGTGGTGAAGGAAGAACTCTTAATGCTTAAGGCCTTTATTAAATTGCTGCCACCCCTCATTTGAGCTATAGAACTTACTAATAATGGTCATAATATTAATTATTATGCACTTACTCTGTGCCAAGTACTTTATAAACAGTTATTTGCCCATTTAGTTGTTCTAACTACCTTGGTGTTATTATCTTTATTTAATAGATCAGCAAATTGAGGCTCAGCAGAAGATATAAGAGACAACCACAGTTTCAGCTTATGTTCATTTGTTTTTAGAACTTAGGCTATTAGCTGGTACATTGTATTGTCTTAAAACATTAGTATTTGGCTCATTTATTCATAGTAAACAAAGAATATTCGCTAAGTGCCAGACACTGTTCTAGGCCCAGTAGAATAAATTAGTGAATAAAATATTGCTGCTGTTGTTGAGATTACGTTCTCGTAAAGGGTGATAGACTTAAAAAACAAGTGCATAAGCACACACATGTATGTGTGTGTATGTATTATGTAAAATGCTTACACAATGTAAAATGTAATGACAACAGTGGAACTTGTTGTGTGATTTCATTACAAAAATATGAACATCTAGTGAGGGAAACTGCACACCTAACCAAACTGGTGCATTTTGGCTCTAGGGAAAAATCCTGTCTTGGTTAGACTGCAAAAATGAAGTCCCTGGCTCTTGGTCGGATGGTGCAATCTCCAATGTCTGCCAGTAGGTGGCAGTCATGCCCTACAAACATTTCAGACAGGACCCTGATTGGCACTTAGAGCTTACAATGAGACTTAAGTTCTTTGATTTTATAATGCTAGAGCTTCCTATGCTATCTAATTATCTCTGTTGAATGGGTTGGGTATATGAAAGTCTTAATCAGTGCAATTTGAAATACAGGTAATGTGGCTGTGTAATTTTCAGTGACAATTTATACAACTTTTATTTTAAGGTCGTCCTAAAAATGTTGAACACATTTTGTTGAAGCCTATGGATTATATTTATGTTCATGATAAACAATCAGACTGCATGATGAAAATAGGATTATGGAAGTGCAGCATTTTGCTAAATTATATAGTCAGAACACACTTAGAGTTGAAAATCTAATAAAGGTTTTCACAGAGGAAAATGCGACTGAAAAATAAAAACCATTCCTGGAAATTGATATGCCCTTTAATCAAGCTTGCAAAGTTGCTCTGAGAATCTTTGCTACTTTAAAGGAGGGAGAACTTTGCAATCTGCTGGATTTAGAAAGAAAAGCTATGTACATTTTGAGTTTTGATGCAAGACCTTTTGGTATTATCCTCACCATCATCCTTATCATTTTTCTTTCAAAATTAGGTTGAGGGGTTAGAACAGATAAATTTGTAGCACAGGGGCATCATTTGGTCTTTTCAAACCACACTGATTTTTTGCAGTAAGTGGTTGAGCCCCAGTGTTGCATGAAACCCGAGATGGGGAAGTGAACGGAAGTTTAAAGGAGGTGTCTGTCCTGCTGCTTTGCTAGTGCTGTTTGAAGGTGCAGCCGCTGCCCTGGAAAGCTTCCTTCTTAAAAGTGCTGTTACACTTGCGAGTCTGTAGCCTTCTGCATTTGCTGAGAGTGTTATTTGCTTTCTGTCAGATTTACTGTTTGAATTGCAAGGCAACATCTTATTTTAAAAGCCTCAAATCCCTTTTGTTGCATTGTTAAGAAGCTATCCATCAATTAGTATTCACAAAAGACATCTTGCTGGTGTCTGCAGGAGCCAGTGAATGTGTGACTTGGTTCCTTTTGTGTTGAAGACCTGAGGATTCTAGTGCTTTCTCTTCTACATGTAATCTGGAAATAATTGTGTTTCAGGAAGTTGCTGGATTTTTGTAAAGGAAATGCCAAACTCACATGTGTTTCAGTTGCTAGCCTAGCATTATGTTATTATATTACTCTGAAATTACTGTTGGGTACATTTATTTTTGTTTATTTTCTTTCCCTCTTGGGTTATGTGTGTCTATTAATATCAGTAATAGCAAAATGGCATTTTCTTGAATTAAATTTCATTTAGGAAGTTGAAACCTGTCCTCTACCTTTTTTTCTTGAAGGGTGGCAGGAGAGTGTAAGGAACTTTTCAATTCTCAGAACTCCGAGTCTCTTTTCTCAGATCCTTTCTGGGAAGTTCAGCCACTCATCTGACTGTGGTCCCTGGTTCTTTCTTAAGCTGGATTTACTCCAGTTTCTAACTATGCTGAATTCTTCTCAAAAAGTCATGCCAACGGTATTCTTCACAGAGCTAGAACAAATAATTTCACAATTTGTATGGAAATACAAAAAACCTCGAATAGCCAAAGCGATCTTGAGAAAGAAGAATGGAACTGGAGGAATCAACCTACCTGACTTCAGGCTCTACTACAAAGCCACAGTTATCAAGACAGTATGGTACTGGCACAAAGACAGAAATATAGATCAATGGAACAAAATAGAAAGCCCAGAGATAAATCCACGCACATATGGACATCTTATCTTTGACAAAGGAGGCAAGAATATACACTGGATTAAAGACAATCTCTTTAACAAGTGGTGCTGGGAAATCTGGTCAAACACTTGTAAAAGAATGAAACTAGAACACTTTCTAACACCATACACAAAAATAAACTCAAAATGGATTAAAGATCTCAACGTAAGACCAGAAACTATAAAACTCCTAGAGGAGAACATAGGCAAAACACTCTCCGACATACATCACAGCAGGATCCTCTATGACCCACCTCCCAGAATATTGGAAATAAAAGCAAAAATAAACAAATGGGACCTAATTAACCTTAAAAGCTTCTGCACATCAAAGGAAACTATTAGCAAGGTGAAAAGACAGCCTTCAGAATGGGAGAAAATAATGGCAAATGAAGCAACTGACAAACAACTAATCTCAAAAATATACAAGCAACTCCTACGGCTCAACTCCAGAAAAATAAATGACCCAATCAAAATATGGGCCAAAGAACTAAATAGACATTTCTCCAAAGAAGACATACAGATGGCTAACAAACACATGAAAAGATGCTCAACATCACTCATTATCAGAGAAATGCAAATCAAAACCACTATGAGGTACCATTTCACGCCAGTCAGAATGGCTGCGATCCAAAAGTCTACAAGCAAATGCTGGAGAGGGTGTGGAGAAAAGGGAACCCTCTTCCACTGTTGGTGGGAATGCAAACTAGTACAGCCACTATGGAGAACAGTGTGGAGATTCCTTAAAAAACTGAAAATAGAACTGCCTTATGATCCAGCAATCCCACTGCTGGGCATACACACTGAGGAAACCAGAAGGGAAAGAGACACGTGTACCCCAATGTTCATCGCAGCACTGTTTATAATAGCCAGGACATGGAAGCAACCTAGATGTCCATCAGCAGATGAATGGATAAGAAAGCAGTGGTACATATACACAATGGAGTATTACTCAGCCATTCACAAGAATACATTTGAATCAGTTCTAATGAGGTGGATGAAACTGGAACCTATTATACAGAGTGAAGTAAGCCAGAAAGAAAACACCAATACAGTATACTAACGCATATATACGGAATTTAGAAAGATGGTAACAATAACCCTGTGTACGAGACAGCAAAAGAGACACTGATGTATAGAATAGTCTTATGGACTCTCTTGGAGAGGGAGACGTTGGGAAGATTTGGGAGAATGGCATTGAAACATGTATAATATCATGTATGAAACGAGTTGCCAGTCCAGGTTCGATGTACGATACTGGATGGTTGGGGCTGGTGCACTGGGACGACCCAGAGGGATGTTATGGGGAGGGAGGAGGGAGGAGGGTTCAGGATGGGGAACACATGTATACCTGTGGCGGATTCATTTTGATATTTGGAAAACTAATACAATATTGTAAAGTTTAAAAATAAAATAAAATTTAAAAGAAAAAGGGAAAAAAAAAGTCATGTCTTATGCCTTCCACTGATATCCTAACTAAACCTTAGAATTAAAAAATAATTCAAGATTGGTACCCAATAGACTTTTTAAAACCCCACAATTTGTTTCTCTTTTGCTGCAAGACCAAAGGAAAAAAACCCCATGAACTAGTAATAACAACCAGTCTTGAGCTGGGATAAAATGGAAGATGAACTAAAATTGGTCAAAATGTCTATAGAAAAATAAACAAAAGAATCTTTCTTTGATTTTGGTTTAGTGATTGTCCTGAAGATGTTAACCTAATGATACTTGGGTAAGAAATCACAGAGCATATGAGGACTGCCAATTTAAAAATCTTTGTATAAGTCCATTCAGAGCTGATCCTGGGACTCTGTTTGCAAGTACCAGGGAGAGTTTTCTTCAAAATGTCTCAGTGAAAACTGAATCAGGGTGGGAGAGCCTTTGAGAGAGCACAGCCGCGAGATTAAAGTAAGTCACTTGTGCACTGTGGCATTTCAACAGTGACAGCCAAAGAGCATCCTTTTTACTCCCTGCCTTAACTAAATGTATCTTTCTTGGAATGTTAAGGTGGAGGAAAAAAAAAATCAACATTATTTATAGCTAGAAAGAAAATCTTTTACGAAGCCATAGCAAAGTGGGGACCCTGTGCAGCTTTCTGAAGTGTCTGAAGAAAGACAGCATGGCTCACTGCTTCTAAATTAGATCACAAATTTTCTGGCTGATGGCAGCATCTTAGTGCTCACCCTAAAGGCAAAGATCTGAACAAATTACATTTTACTATCTTAGGTTCATTTATCCCTGCTGAGATCACGCAGAAGCAAAGAAATACACACATGGAGATCCAATAGGCCCAAGGGACTGGCAGCAGTGCTGCGCGTGGAGAGGGTGACAGTGAGAGTGAAAGGGAGCTCTCTGCTTCTGCAGCAGGTGACACCCTCTGGTCTGCACATGTCATTGCTCTGATGGAGCACAGCCCTCTGAGGGACCACACCCATCTTCGAGAAAAATGGATTTGAGAGCTAGACCTTGTTGAAATGTTCATGGAGTTATGGACTTAAACCCTCACTTGTTCCCTTCCCCAATCCCATACCCAGGAAAGATGCTAATGTTGACCTAAAACTCAAATAACATGTTTTTGTAAGAGAGAGATGCAGATGACACTGCCCTTATGGCAGAAAGTGAAGAGGAACTAAAAAGCCTCTTGATGAAAGCGAAAGAGGAGAGTGAAAAAGTTGGCTTAAAGCTCAACATTCAGAAAACGAAGATCATGGCATCTGGTCCCATCACTTCATGGGAAATAGATGGGGAAACAGTGGAAACAGTGTCAGACTTTATTTTTGGGGGCTCCAAAATCACGGCAGATGGTGATTGCAGCCATGAAATTAAAAGACGCTTACTCTTTGGAAGGAAAGTTATGACCAACCTAGATAGCATATTCAAAAGCAGAGACATTACTTTGCCAACAAAGGTCCATCTAGTCAAGGCTATAGTTTTTCCAGTGGTCATGTATGGATGTGAGAGTTGGACTGTGAAGAAAGCTGAATGCCAAAGAATTGATGTTTTTGAACTGTGGTGTTGGAGAAGACTCTTGAGAGTCCCTTGGACTGCAAGGAGATCCAACCAGTCCATCCTAAAGGAGATGAGTCCTAGGTGTTCATTGGAAGGACTGATGCTGAGGCTGAAACTCCAGTCCTTTGGCCACCTCATGTGAAGAGTTGACTCATTGGAAAAGACTCTGATGCTGGGAGGGACTGGGGGCAAGAGGAGAAGGGGATGACAGAGGATGAGATGGCTGGATGGCATCACTGACTCTATGGACATGAGTTTGGGTAAACTCCAGGAGTTGGTGATGGACAGGGTGGCCTGGTGTGGTGCGATTCATGGGGTCGCAAAGAGTTGGACACGACTGAGCGACTGAACTGAATGACTTTGGAGGATAAGAGCAGGAAAAGGTAACAGAAGGTGTGACCAGAGGGGAGGGATACTTTGGGCTGGGCTAAGACATTCCATCTTTATTAAACAGAGGTGGTTCTTGGGAACGACAGGACATTTCTGAGAGTGGAGATGATTATTGTGGAAAAGGCATGTGGATGGTAAAGAGGAGGCAGATCATTTAGGAGACTGTTGTAATGCTTGCAGTAAAGAGAAGTAGGGGCTAAAAGAAGGAAAATGAAGGGAGGAACAGAGATAAGAAAACTGAAGAAAGGATAGGCATGAACTGGCAGCTTAGGGAGGCTTAACAGCGGCTTGGTCACAGCACCAGAGAGAGAGAGAGAGGGGAATTCCAGCCCTATGAGCTCTTGGGCCTGGGTCACTCTCCAAATGGTGCCGCTGCTTACAAAACAGGATCCCTGGGGATGGAATCAGGTTTGGGGTGAGACAACAATTCCATTTTCAGTGCAGTGTGTGATATATTTCTGGGGGAACTATGTAGAATTTTCCATGAAAATAGTGAAAATGTGGAACTAGAGTGTGTGAAGGTCTGACCTGGAGGTATCTGGGGAGGGAAGAGTTAGGGCATAAGGAGCAAATTTCCTTGGAAAGTTTATGCTTCATCTAAAAATTTATTTTGCCTTTTATTCTTCTATATATATATGTTTTTTTCTTAACATTGTTTTACAGCTGAGCTTGACAAATAGTTGAATGAAAACAAATCTTAAGTATATAAATTGATATTTATATTTGTTTTAACATGAGAATAGCTTTTAATATTACTTATAGTCAAGAAGAGCAATACTTCTGAGTATTATGACCTATACTCTAGCATGGACCCCAGGGTGTATATAGTTGAGCATTTGACTTCAGTGGTCACTTTTAGTAATGGAAGGGGTTGTCAAAGGAGAGAATAAGAGAGAATAGAGAAATAGAAAAGAGAAAGGAGGCTAAAGGCCTCTATTGATACATTGGGGATAAGCCTATAATTAAGAGGAAGATATGAGAAATCCAAGATATGAGAAAATCAAATCCAAGATATGAGAAAATTCAGGGAATTTGTGTTGCTGGTACCATGGGGAGGAGGAGATTAAAACACAGATGGTCAGCTCAGTCAAGTGTTCCCAAGAAAGCTTCAAGAATGAAGAAAGATTTTTAGATCAGAAATGAAGGTTGAGGGAGGAGATTCCTGCAGAGTAAAGACGGTGGAAATCAGATGCCAAAGTTAAGGAGTAAGCTGATTAGTGAAGAAGTAGAGGATGGTGTTTCTAATGAAAGACTTGCATGTTTGAAGGTTGATGGGAATAAAGTAGTGGGTTGGCCGAAAAGTTTGTTTGGCTTTTTCCATTACATATTATGAAAAACCCGAACAAACTTTTAGGTCAACCCCATAGTTTCAAAGGCAGGATAGAAAATACAAGTAAGACAGAGGAGAACTTCATTCAGGGGAGGTAGGAAGGCTAGGTGGGTAGAAGGAAAAACTTAAACCCGGGTGAATCCACAGATGCTAGATCCTGTTTCTCTCCTCTATGTCTAGCAGAACTACAAGGAATTTAGCGGTTAAAAAAAATTGTTTTGTAAAGTCATGGCAGATCTGAGCGATACTAAAGGCAGCATTTATTCTTGTTGGGAAATGAGTTGTGGGGAACCTGGTCTGCTTCCATGGGCTTGTTGCATGCTGATGTGGTCTAGAAGTGCCCTCCTTGCCAAGCTGGGGTTATAGGAATGTGTCTGCCATAATACAGTGACCAGCTCTGCCTCATTTCTCTCATCCAGTGGATTATTCCAGGCCATGCTAAGTCGCTTCAGTCATGTCTGACTCTGTGCAACCCCATAGACGGCAGCCCACCAGGCTCCCCCCGTCCCTGGGATTCTCCAGGCAAGAACATTGGAGTGGGTTGCCATTTCCTTCTCCAATATTCCAGGCCATAGAAGCATGCTAATTTAATTATTGCCACCCTTGCTGGGAGATATTCTCTAACATTCTTGGGCTTGAGAACTATGGTGGAAGGCATGGCTTAGGTTGGCATTTGACTCTGTGGAGATGCCAGGATTGCAGGATTCACATCCCGTTCCTGGAGAAAACTAAAACCTATTTGCCAAGTGTGCTAAACATGCACAGCACATCCTTGAATCTGTTAGAGGTTGAGCATACATTTCTTTTGCCAGTTTGGCCAACGTAGTATACATACTTCCTTTCCAAGTTGAGGAAACTGAGCCGACTTTCCCCAGTTCCCTAGAGGGATGTCAGCTTGCTACTCTTGCTTGTAACCTCTCATCAAACATCAGTGCTAATTATGACTGATTAGGATGAGTTGGATTTGTTGACAGAATATCTAATGTAGCTAATCAACTCCAATTTTTTTTCAAAGTTAATTTTGTAAATGTATTCCAACTGAAGCACCATGGGGTAAGAACTTTTCTTGTTACAGCACTTGATCTATCAAAAAATAGAAATATGAGATAAACTATTGTATTACACCTCCCTTAAGTTACTTAGGGTTGTGCCTGAGAAAGGCAAAGAAAGGAATTCCTAGGGGAATACACCTATCTGCAGAAGCTGTGTATGCTATCAATGAAGCCAGTGGTTCTCAGATGCCATCTATCTTGCGATTGATTACTCAAGAATTCCTCATTTGTAACAGTGGATTTTATTGAAGGTTACTTAATGTCATGTCTGAAAATGTAAACTCAAATCCATTTCACTTGGGTGCATTAGCAATATTTCCTTGTGTTGAGTGGAGGTATGTCAAAACTGATGCTGAGACTTTTGAACTAACATCAGTATCCATGAAACCAGAGCTATAAATGTCAGCACTAAGTAGCTTCTCTTAGCCAATGTAAATATTCTGAAAATATTCTGATCTTACAGAGTAATAGAAAATTAGTTTAAATCTAACCTCTAAAAAATTCTCCCTCAAAACACCTTAATATTTTCCTTAGAGATGGGTTTTTCATTTTCACAATTCTGTCTCCCCACCCAACGTGCTTTGAGTATGCTCTCCATTGGCCATTCTGGGATTTGGGTGTTAAGTTTTTGTGTGTGTTTAAGGTTGTTTTTCCAGAGAAAGCAATGGCAAGCCACTCCAGTACTCTTGCCTAGAAAATCCCATGGATGGAGGAGCCTGGTAGGCTGCAGTCCATGGGGTAGCTACAAGTTGGACGTGACTGAGCGACTTCACTTTTACTTTTCACTTTCACACAATGGAGAAGGCAATGGCAACCCACTCCAGTGTTCTTGCCTGGAGAATCCCAGGGACGGCAGAGCCTGGTGGGCTGCCGTCTATGGGGTCGCACAGAGTCGGACACGACTGAAGCGACTTAGCAGCAGCAGCAAGGTTGTTTTTCTTCTTTTGGTCAGCTTAAATGCCATACCTCAGTTTTCAATGCCAGGAGATTTGATTTATATTAAATATATGGACTGTATAGTCCATGGGATCACAAAGAAATGGACAGGGCTGAGTGACTTTCACGTTCAAGGAACACACAAGGCATTGTTTACATGGTAGTTCATTTTTCCAAATTAAACTTCCAAATTTTAATCACTTAAAATTCCTGTTGATTCCTGTTGTATGCATACATTTTTGGGTAAGTGGTCTCATGTACAGAAACCCAACCTCATGGTCTCAGAGGTTATCATTAAAATGCTTCTTTCATATATGCGTATACACAGGGATATAGAAAGACCAAGGATTTCCATAGTTAAACTTCCGAGGTTTGACTGAAGTTGGTAAGAAGGCTATGAAATATGTGATTTTAACCTTTGCCTATTACCATGTAAATCATTTAGTTTCAGAATGTTTGCCCTGGAATGAGTGAAGGTTTGTATTTTCTTCTTGTCAAAATGCCTGTGAACTGGGACTGAAACAATGATATTTGCAAATGTCAACTGTAATGCCTGTCTGCTGGATCCCAGGCAGCTGCTTTTATATATTTAAAAAATCTGAAACCTTTGGATGTAGTTTAAGTGTGAGTACTATGTAAAGGTGGTTTTTCAAAAACGCTGAGTGTATAGTGACCAGAGAAAGAAAGTATGAAAATCAGTGTCATTCCTGCTTCACTTACCACTAGAAAGCAGGTAAAATCAGAAAATTATACCTTTTATTTTGCCATAAAACCATTTCAAAATAGGCACTGTTGTTGAGGTATTTTTTTCCAGCACTGTCTTATGTCTTTTTTCCCATTCCTATGTTTACAGCAGGGCATTTGAGATGTAATTTCTTCCAGGAAACTTAGAAGCTTTGTGTTATGGTGGTGATCTCATTAGGAACACATTCTACCCAGTAATTGCTATTGGTTTCACGTGGTAAAAGCAAGTTATTGCTCTCAAAACAGCAGACGACAGAGGAATGGTTACAGTTCTTGCCACAATACTGCCTGTTCTCCCAAGAAAGAATTCTAATATGCTTTGCATATAGTTGACTTCACTAAAACTGTCATTAGGGGGATGGATATATTTTATAAGTGTGGGAGAAATGCAGTGACTAGATTCAATTTTAATATAGTAAAAGTAAACTTTTGAGTGTTACTCTCTGCTAGAAACTGTTCTAGGTACTTTCTGAGTGTTATCTCATTTAGTCCTCAGAAAAGCTCAACACAGTAGCTATCTTTGTTTTTTCCCTTTTACAGATGACTCCACTGAGGTATTCCTTCTGAAAGTTTGAATTTGTAGAGTGAAGACAAATGAATTGAAAGATATTCTGAAAGTTGGCTGAGTCAAAGATTATACTTAAGCTTAATCTTTCCCCATAGCTATGTAGGGATTCATTTTGCCTGGTTTCCAGCTTCCCTGAAGAAAATAAATAGCCTCTCCCATCACTAGGAGAGGGAGAATAAGAAAGATGTGGCTGATGGTTCTTGCCTTTCAAGGGGCAGGAGGCTGGTGTGTCCTCTGGTGGTGGGTTAGTTTGCTGGCAGTTTCTTCAGGATTTCTGGGCTTCCCTGATGGCTCAGCAGGAAAAGAATTTGCCTGCAATGCAGGAGATGCAGGTTTGATTCCTGAGTCAGGAAGAAACCCTGAGGAGGAAATGGCAACCCAGTATTCTTGCCTGGAGAATTTCACGGACAGAGGAGCTTGGTAGGTTACACTCCGTGGATCACAAAGAATTGGACACGACTGAATGTGCATGCATATTAGCTATTAGTTCCCATCCTTTGAGAGCTGCTACCTGGGGCAATTTCGGCTTCAATTTCATAGTAGTTTAGCATATTTAAGCTCCTCTGTTATAAAATTTTGCATCCCCCTTCTGCCTGGGTGTCTTGAGAGAAGGAGTGTTCAGCCTTTGGGTGGACAGCATGTGTAGTAACTGTGAGCTGATGGGAACCAGTGGAGCAGAATGGTAGCCAGGGTCAAGGATGCTGCATGAAGGCTGCAGCTGTGACATGTGCAGGATGGAGAGGAGGAAGGGTAAGAGATAGGAAGGATTTTCCACCAGGGTAGCAAACAACAAAGCCCAGACAGGGAGTAAATTCAGGAAGTGGGAGACTCCAATTTTTAGCAGTGTACAAAAAATAACTAAAAGCCAAATAGAAACACTGACTGACCTATCCCTATTCATAAAGAGTTGATCTTTCTGTCTGAGAAGAGATCAGTGGTCAAAGCTAAAATCATACTTGTTTTATTTAACTGAAGTGTTCTGTTTTTTAGAATAGTTCAGTTAATAATTCAGCAATCACAGTACATTTTCTTAAATCTTTTTGGGTTTTAGGTTGTGATTAAAAACCATAGCTATCATTTTTAATCACTTCAGATTTACCTGAATCTGACCAATGACTTTTTGGATCATTGGACAGGTGCCTGACCTGAGAAGAACTTTTCCCCATGTCATGTCCCTGATCTTTGACCTTTCTGGAAAAGAGGAAGGAAGGCTCTGAAAAGATAGTAAAACAAAGCCAGAGGCTTGGGTTATTTTCTAATATTGAATGTGGAGAGCTGTGAGTTACTGTTGAAACAAGATTATATTCCATTTGCCTGAGTCGGGGCAGAGGAATTTGCTGGAGGTGTGTTTGTTAACGGAGCTGTTGGAGTCTTAGCTTACACTGCTTAATTTCATAGCTGTCACTTTGTCTCATGGGAATGTGGTATTTCTAGTCATTTGCAAGAATATGTGGGCTAAGCTTTGCCAGATCTCGTGGCCGGGATGAAATTAATGTATATGATCAGAGTCTTCCTCCTGAGGCCCTTAACCCATTAGGACCAGAATACCAAATAACCTGTTTAAATATGCTCTGTTGGCTCTCAGTTTATTTTACAAGCTACTTTAAAACTTTAGGCAGATATATCTATACCTATATATCTACAGATACACATACACACACACACACACATATATACACATAATATACATCTAAAATATATATTTTAAAGATACAACATGCCAAAGAATTAAAAGCAGAAAAACATAAATGCAAACTCTGTCTTCTGTTTAAAGCTAAGCTTTAGCAGAAGTATTTATTTTTCCCTTCTCCTTCTATTTACATTCTGTTTTCTACTTGATTACCCCAGATATTCATGAGTTTAAAGCACTAGGTGCCTCTTATACAGTTTCTTGTAAAGTGCATTTGATATGCAAATTGTTATAGTGAGCCATCATTCATAAGCTATTTATGTTCATTTTAATAGGGAAAGAAGTACCACGTCTTATTCCATATAAATTTCTCTTTACAGCCTATCAAGTACAGAAAGATGCTTGAGATTAAATAAATGTGCTACTCATGTTAGTGAATGTCTGATACTTGATATATTTCAGAGATTTTTGGACATTTATAATTACATTCCCCTAATTGCTCTGGGAACTGGCGACAAAAATGAGTGATGGCTAGAGCTTCAGAGAGTGGTCTCCATAGTCCCTTGTTCCACTCCTAGAGTTGACTTACTTCGTAAGGAGACCACAGGTCAGTAAGTGGAAAAGAGAAGCATTAAAAAGGTGAATATCCCGGAAAGAATGAAACAAGCATTCATCCCTTCATTCACTGAATGTGTGTTAATGATCACCTCCTTTGCTGGTGTACATGAAGAAGACATGACTCCAACCCTCAAGATACTGAGAATCTGGTGGGGAGTCAGACATACGACACAGTGAGTGCTTCTTGCCATCTCACTTTAACCTTAACTCTTGCCACAAAGAGCATGCTCCTTGCTTTCCTAATCTCTTTAAGGCTGCATCTTGGCATTGTCACCTAGTTTCCAGGATATACAGCTTCCCTGCATCTCTTCTTCTTAGGACTTGCTCCTCTCTGGAAGGACCATCCAGCCCAGAGCTTAGCATCTATAGATGCTGCTGGTTATACTCTCTGTCCATTTTGGGTCACTAGAAGAGCCGCAGCGCTGCTTCCTAGGAGAAGCGAGGACACCTTTCCTGAATGCTGAAACCCCCCCTAACCCTGGTCCTGTCAGTTCATGGTGGTGGTGAGAGCACTGTAAGAGTGACAGGTCTCCTGGGCTTGCTTACGGCAGCTCTCACCGGCCTTACAAATGGAATTTTACATCCTCTTGCACTTACAAACAAGAAGCAATTTTTTTCACTTTAATAAATCAGGCTGATGGTTGGTTGCTGTGAAGCTTATGGCTATAGTTTACACAAAACAAGTTTGTGCTACACCCCCCAGGCGTAGGCATCGTGGCCCCAGGCAAAGAACTGGTTTCATCCTGTGGTTTCCATTTTATGTTTTATAATACTCCTTTTTTCATTATGAGAGATTTTTCTGGGGATATATTTAAGTGTTGGGGATTCAATTGGATAACCAGTTAACTGTTAATAGTAACTTGTAATTAGTAACATGTTTTTTGAGATGAAAAACACTTTTGGGTTTGAGATGAGCTCACTTTTGGGGAGCTTTTCAGGGTTGTCATGCAGGTTGTGACACAGCATGGAGTTTGTGAAGCTGTTTGCAGAGAGTGTAATTCTGTTTTATAGGTGACTGTCTATCTGGCAACACATACCGTATTTATGATAAAAACAAGTTACAACAATATGAACTCTAAATAGTTGGTGGGCTACTTAATATTTCTAGGTCAAATTATGATGTTGGCTTTGTTTTAAAGACAATTACATTCCAAACTTATGAAGATATTAATTAGGAAATTGGTAATGATGGGAAAGCCATGTTCATAGATTTGTTTTAAAGTTTATTTTCCCTAATGATAACACATGTAGAAAGCTTATTCTTTGAATAGCATTAAGATTTAAAAAATCCAAAAAACAAAAAACAGGTTTTCAAGTCAAACATACCTGGGATTAAATCTGAGCTTTGTCATTTACTGGCTGTGTGACTTAAGTTAGATAACGTCGTCTGGAGTGTCAGTTTATGTACCTGTAAAATCTGAGTGAACATACACTTCGTAAAGGTTGGCTGTGAGTTTCCATCAAATCATGTATGTTTGGTATTCCTCCCAGGCATTGGTATTCTTGTCACCGGCAGGTCATCAGTCACTGTTGGCGGATGAAGGGGTACAGTCTTAATTGAGCTAAGACGCTGCACTAGTGATGGACAGCCCTTATGGATATCGCATTACTGTTCGCCAAGCACCTTTTGGATGTGTTGGACTCTGGGCTAAGCACTGGGCTATGGAAATGTTGAGCCCCAGGTCCTCCCCTGAGGGAGGTCTCAGTCTGCCGAGGAAGTCAAGCCCGCATATCTGCGTCACAGTGTCACACAGTAGGAACCATCAGCAGACGTCCTGGAGGTGTGAAGAGGGTCCTCTGGTTCAGTGGGAGAGGCCCATCTGGGAGAGCTTCCTGGAGGGAGTGACCCTGGAGCTGATTCTGGAAGGACAAGTATGAACCACTTTAATTCATTCAATAAGGGAGTAAGAAAGGAGGAAAGAACAGGAAAAAGTCCATGGGGGCCTGAGTCATATCTGACTTCTCATTTTGGGCTAGAAGTTTATGGATTAAAACATTGTCTTCCTTTTTTGTGGGGTTCATGTGTTTTCCCTTCTCTCCCTCTGTCAGCACAAGAAGATCCGAGGAGGAGGGGGAAGACTGTAGGGCTCACCTCTGTAGGCCTCTGACTCCAAGTTTTCCATTCCGAATGGTGCCACTGAGGAGGCCGTGGTGAGCAGGGTGCTTACCATACCTGGGGAAGCCTTGCTGTCTGTTTCCCAGGGGGTGGCAAGTGTCAGGCAGGGCAGCCCGGCAGCGGTGACCCGGCTTCGTCTGTGTGTGGTGGCCGCATCACTGTGTAATTACGGCACGGACACCATGCGCCTCGCTCCCTCAGGTCAGGGAGGGAGCACTTTGATGGGAGGATGGCAGCCACGCTGGAGCATGACGCCTCTTCTGGGCCGTGTTCTGTTTCTGAGATTCCCACCTGTCTCGGGCCCACCCTGTCCCAGTATCCCATGGCACTTGCTCTTTCTTCTGGGAAACACACTTGTGCCTAAACACACGTGCACACTGTTACTTTCATCACCAGAATGTAAATCACTCCTTTGAGTTCCTGGGTAGGTGGAATCTCTGAGGCTTGCAATTACCCAAGTTATGCAAACAGCCTCTTTTTAAGATTTCCTTAGAGTGAGTGCTGCACAAGGAGAAGAAGACGCTTTGTGGAAATTGGGCATTAAAAGTGCCTAGAAAATACATTTATAATTGCATATAAAACAAAATGTGTATGTGAGCTGTGTGCTTTTATTTTTAATTATCTGTTTTTTAGTAAACATTACACTCAGATTTCAAGAAATAAAATCCCAAGGCCTCATAAATGAATAAATAAAATATGAGGCATAATAAAATCAGATGATATAATGCACATGAAAAATGGGACAAGAGGAATATAAATTGAAAATATATATAGTCTTGTAAGACTAACATTGTGTTCCTTTATGAGATATCTCTGGAACACTATAAGCAAACAAGTTTTAAAATTTAGAAATGCACTCTATTATTTTATCTTGAGTTTTATATCTGAACATTAATGTATTTATATTTCTTTTTGTTTTTATTAATCCACTGAAGCAGCCTTTAGCTAATTCCCACAACCCAAATGTAGTTCACAGATGCTATCTTTTCATAAAGAAAAGAAATAAATTTGTATTTCGTGATGTGACTTTATTATTTTCAATGAGAGGAGTTTTATTATATTAGATTTTTCCATTCCTCTGTAACATAACAGTCTCAAAATCGATAAAACAGCAGCACAAATAATAAATACTATGTAGAAAAGTAGGTCACTCTGCATTAATTCATAGCGAAAATAGGTCTGCTTGATGGCTGGTCGGAGCGGCATAATTAGTATTAGTCACTGCTTTAATGCTGGAAGTTGTTACCAGTTCCTGGCTTCCTTCCCTCCCCCACTTCCCAGAGTCTTGTGTCAGCAGGCACTGAAAAGGCAAATAAAAGAGTTATTTCAGCGGATCTGAGAGAGGCGGTGGAGTGAAGGTCTGGGGTTAATGTGACTGTGTTGGGAGTCACATCAGATGTTGACTGCCCAGCCGTGGAGGTTGTGAAGGAGCCGCTTCCCTCACCTGGAGCTGCAAAGACTTTGCTGCCCATTCATCCCTCGAGGAAACTTAACTCCAAATACAGTAGTAGGAGGGTCATCTGACAATCACTTCTCTTGCTGATGCTTATGTATCCTGGGGCTGGTATAACTGCTGCCTGTGGATTTCATTAGAATACTTTTCCACTAAGCTGGCCTTTGGTCCTTAAAGAGTCAACGTGGCCATCTATGTGGGGAGTGGTGAAGTATTGTTATTTATGGAAAATTCTCTTGTATAAATCAACATATCTAGGGCACAGGTGGCAAACTCATTGTTTCAAGATGCACTTTGTTTAGGAGGCACAGTATTCTGAATTATTTTTCAGCACTTAAAATTCAGGGTATTTGGTGTTAAAAATATTCAGATTTCTGCATAGTCTTAACAAATCAGAAAATCTGACAGCCATTGGCTCCTATTCCTTCATGGTGACAACTGTCTGGGGCTAATCCCTTGGAGAAGGAAATGGCACCCACTCCAGTATTCTTGCCTGGAGAATCCCATGGACAGAGGAGCCTGGGGGGATACCGTCCATGGGGTTGCAAAGAGTCAGACAGAACTGAGTGCCCAAGACTCCTGCTAGGCATCAACGGTACTTATTACATGCACATCCACGTGTGGGTTCTGGCTCCCCGGGGGGCCCATGACTGCTGAATTAACACACCCTGCCTATTTCCCTCATTGCTGCCTACCTTTTTGTTTTTGGACCAGTGATTCACAAAACTAGCAGCATAAAATCACCTGGGGAACTGAGGCGTTGGCTTCGCCCCCAGAGATTTGATGATGTTGGTCTGGTGTGGGGCAGTTTCAGCAGCACCTCAGGAGATGCTAATAGCTGCTCAAGGTTGAGGAAACATGGACCCAGGGGAGCAGAAGGTGGACACTGGTCACCTTCTCATGAGGTCCCAGTGGAACCATTGCTTGACCTTGGGATGTCCATTAAGGAAATCTCACATTTCTTTGTTCTTCCAAAAATAATTGACCTAATTTTCTTTGCCTTTTAAATTTCTTGGTGTTGTAGGGGTTCCTTGAGGTTCGTGAGATTCACAGTTCAGTGCCACTCGTGGGGGATGGTTTAAGCATCTTATCTGTTAAGCAGTCACAGATGCTCAGACTCAGGCTATGAGTTTTCCTGTCTTACCAAGCACCAAGTAGGGAGCTGTAGCTTGCTCCCCGTTATCTCTTCCTCCCTCCCTTTCCTGCCATTGCTCCAGTTCTGTGCCAGGTGGGGACTTTCTGGAGGAGTGAAGGGGGATGCGTCTGTGGAGCATGTCATGAGATCAACCTTTTCAATGCCCATAAAAAGACAGGATGTCAATTTAAAGCTTCATCTGTCACAAGCGTTTTCAATCTTGTGGTGATTTATGAGATACTGTAAATTGCAATCACATTGGCCCATAACAACCTGGCAGCTACTTCAATAGCAAAACTTTCATCCAAAAATATGATCTATAAGTGGAATAAAGGTATCAGAAAGGGAGTGTTATTTCATAGGCAGGCGCTATTATCATGAACTTACTGACAAGGGAAAGTTTTCTCAGTGAGAAACGTTCTTTCCCACCCACACAACACCCTGCACAAAGCATGTGAAGGGGAATTCTGCCTTGCAGTTTGTGCATCTCACGAGCAAGGAAGAGATCGAGGAGGATATGTCAGAAAAGGCAAGAGGAGAGTTGAAGCTTTCATTTGAAATAACTATCCAAGGTTCTCTTCACTGTTCTCTGTATTTTTGCCTGCAGACAGATTTCCCCTGGAGTCTTGTGGGATAAGGTGGGAAGCTGTACAGAAGAGTCAGGATGGGCCAGTTTGATGTGTAACGGATTGGCAGATTTAAGATAAAAAAAAATGCATCTGTGTGTGTGTGGTGTGGGGGAAGGGAGATCAGCTGGGGCTGTGTTCCAACTGGTTCTTGTACAAAAAGTTTCATATTAAAGTAGAGTGACTTCTTCAGAGCTTGTTGACAGAGACCCATACTCTTGGCTTCTCAGAAGAAACGTAACATTGAGGATTCCTAAACTGCTCTTTGGACATGGATTTGCCATCAGCGAAGATTCAGGTGTTACTGGGTTGTAGAGAATTTAAACTCAGCAGGGATCTCATGATGGTGGGGGAGAGCACAGACTTAGAATGTTAAAACCAGGTGTTGCTGCCCAGAGGACCGTACTACAGAAAGGAAAGAGGGGGCTTTACCAGTCAGGGGCTGGGAATTGCTCATCCCAGTTTTTTAAAACACATCAAAGTGACAAGCTTTCTTTCATATTCAGTCTACCCTTCAAGCTTTGCCTTGTGGTCAGCTGGGGAGAAGAGGCTTCATAACACTCAGGTAAGAAAAAGGAGACAAAGGGACACTTAACAGGGAAGGGAAGATGAACATATAAGTTGTCAGGCTTCCAAATCTCTATTTGAAAGGGGTATATTTTAAAGGGGTACTGATAATGTACTTGAAAGGATGTCAAATATACATTTGAAAAGCGGTCAAATACACTTTTGAAAACAAAGGAAGGCACAATATTTGTTCTAGAGAACAAGGAAGATTATGATATGGAAATTCTACAGAGGGGTCATGTTTGTACAATGGAGTAAAATATAAAGGATATTTTTGGATGGTGGACTTTTTGATGAGAAAAGAAATTCTCTAGATTGGGAAGGCTGATTTTCCCTCATACTTTTTTTTTTTTTAGCTTTATAAAAATTTATTGGTATTGATTTATACATCTTTATGTGACAAATGGATTTGAAGCAGCTGTCAATTTCAAGGTTTATTATTTCCTGACACCATACAACGGTGGACAATAGAACTAAGTTAGGTCAAGATGATAATAAGTATTGCTTTTATTTATTTTATCTTAAAATGTTTATACTGTATGCTTTATCCTATATCCTATCCTGATCATCTTGGTATTCCTTTCAAGTAGTCTGACCCAGAGTAGGTGCTCAAAGAATACATTTTGATAAATGATGTCCCCTATGGGCAGAAGGAAGCTAGACTTAATCACAATTTTGAAAGCACTTAATTATTTGTTGTAAACCACTGTGCAAGATCAATTTTGTTATATCCTCTGACAGTGTTAAACTTTATAGTAGGTCTGTGCTTCCAGAAAGCAGGGACAGTTAAGGAATCCCATCACAGGTTTGTGATTTAGAAATGGCTTGTCAAGAAAAAATTGCACTGGATGGAGTTAAACAGTCAAGGAAAACTTTATTGAAGACTATAGCAATCAGGGAGAGACTAAACTCGTTTCCAACATTGAAGGCAGTTGTGGATTTATAGACAAGACTCAGAGTAAGAAAGTCAGTGGGTGAAAACTAAGAGGAACCTGGTTAGCTATCAAGGATAGGGAGATTCTTGCTAAACTGGTGTGTCAGGGTTCTGGTTGCACTGGGCCAGCAGGCCATACACAGGGCCTTGCTGAGAAGAGGGCTCAGAGAAGCCTGACTAAAGAGCAGTTGAGGTGACAAGGTCCTTTTTGTCACCACAAAGGACCATCTTGCTTTTGTTTATTCTGAGGGAAAGCTCACCCTTCCTTCTTCATGACTAAGACTGGAAATGCCTCTATAAAACCCCGGACTCTCTTTATTGTTTCTTTTTTTTTGGCATTCTCATTAATGAATCATCTCCTTCTGGCAATAGCCTAAATAAAACTGCCTCCTTCGATGACTGGTGCAGATTGTCCTTCCCAGTTTTGGTGCTGTGTCTTGGGGAGGAGTGGAACCCTTGCCCTGGGAAACTGGTTCATTCCACCCAGGTGAAAGGGCCTCTCAGAGTGCTTTGTGCTCTGTTTCTGACTGACAATGAATAGGGTGGGTTTAGTGTGTGTCAGACTGTTGCCTTTCCAGAGGTGAATCCCAGATGATATCTTTTGCATGTAAACTATCTTTGATATTTCCTTGGGGCGCTGGAAAATCACAAAGAATCTGTTTTACACCTTGTAAACAGAGATGCTAGAATGAATTAGGCTTATTTGTTGTTACTATTGATGAATCGCACAGAAAGAGAGGTCAAATCAGAAGAGATACTCTGCCTTCTCTAGGTTACATTTTTTCTGGGTAAAATGTTAATAATACAGATATTTCAGAAATTGTAAGCTGTTGGAGAAGTTCTCAGGGAATTGTCAGGGTCCTTGCTGTCCTTATCTACCCATATGCTGTTGCTACTTACCAGAGACTTGGGATGATTTGCTTGATAATTGAAAACAATGGGATAGTGTAATCAGCCATAATTTCAGTTATTTTTTTCAGTGTTAACTGAAGAATGAAAGTTGATTGCAACTTACACTGTGGGCAGTTAGGGTATATATTCCTCTGATGAGATACAATATTCATCCCCAACCCCCCAAAACCACTAGATCACTTAAGCTACAAGCGTTCACACGTACATACAAACTCTCAATAAATGTCAGACGACAACTACATATCAAGCACCGTGCTAGCCACTACTGGCCAATTAGATTTCTTTATATTATCAGGTTTATTCTATTGGTAAAGACAGACAATAGACAAGTGATCAAAAAGTAAGAGTTACAGGTGATTTTTATAAAGGAAAAGAATGATGTGTTGAAGATGAGAGGAAAGGTAAGGGTGATCCTGGAAGGCTTCCTAGGGAGGTGGCACAGGCTGAAACTGGAAGGTTGTTGTAGAGCCAGCTAATGAAGACTGCTGGGAGAAGGGCCTTTCCACCTTTCTCTGATTTCTGCTTAGGCCACATGCTGGGCTAAACGATGTTTTCCATTTGCTCAGTAAAATTTTTTTTGCCTGGTGTGGCTAGTAGGCTACTTTCAAGAATGCATTTATCTTTCCATCAATTTTATCTACTGAACAAGAGTCAATTATACTTTTTCCCCCAAATTTGTTTACTCTGGCTATGTTGTTTTGATTATGCAAACTGATGAAATATGCTTTTGAAAAGAGTAATTTCTATGGAAATTAACTTCATTGATATGGAAAAAGTTTTCAAAAGGTGACTTTCAAAATTTTTGCTATCAAATTAGTTGTGTGGGCAAGACAACTGTCGGAGTTGGAGAAAAATTACAAAAATATGGAAGCATTTTGGACTTTGCCTCACAAGAGTCTATATGCTTTCTCACCAATTAAAGAAATTGAAACTAGAAATAGTTGACAGTGTAGTACATAAAGACAAATGATGCAGAACCATAAAAAGTGGACTCACAACCAAAAAACTTTAATCTTGGCCCTTTATGAAACGATTGCAGGAGTGTACATTTATGTTTAGGTTAAAACAAAATATTTAAGTTATGTATGTATATTTATAGACTTAACATTAAAAATTTAAACATATGGTACCTATCTATTATCCTTCTTTCATTTTATTTCTTATGTTTTGCCACTTTATCCTATTTTTTTTTTCTTTTAACTGACCAATCCCCTGACCTGACTAGGTAAGGAAAAAAAAAAAAAAAGCAACCACTCCCCACTAAAAAACCTACAGTATCTTTCTCACAAAAATGAGACCATCCTATTCATATTGTTTTGTAACATTTTTTCCTATTTACCATACTATGAACATCTCTCAGTGTCAGTAAGTATATTTCTATAATATAATTTTGGATGCTACCATATTCATTACAAACATGGATCATAGTTTTTTTTAAGCTATTTATAGTAGTTAGCTATTTAAGGGGCTCAAACTTGTCACTACAGTGATCAGCCTTCTATACACATATTTGCACATATCCTTAATAGTTTTCTTAAGATGAATTCCCAGGAGGTGCATTTCTGCCTCAAAGACAGTCACCTTTTAAAACCTTTGATATACACAATTAAATTTTCCTCCAGTAAAGTGAACACATGTCTTTTTGGAGTGAAATGTTTCTGAGATTCTCTGACTATTTCTGAGGCAATGAGGCAATCAGACAGTAGGGTCTGCTCTTAAAGGTTATGTGCACATATAGGAACACTGAATTCAGGCCACTCAAAGAACAGAATGAATAAAACATAGCACTAAAATAAAACAAAACACCATAGCACAGCACCAGTACATGCCCAGCAAATTCATCATCATCTGGTCAGAAGCTTGCTTTTGCCAGTTAAAACCTTTATTTCGAATGACGAATAACATGGAATAGACTGTGAACTATTTTTGTCCTAGCGGTCCTCCCACTCTTTGCTCTGAAAAGCCCTTGCTGGCTTACCTGCACCTTTCAATTGAAAGGTTGCCCAGCAGAGAATAGCTACAATCTTACTTGAAGGAGCCATCTCCTTTGTCAGCACACCTGGCTTTTTTTTTTTTATGATGTCAGTATAAAGTTTGTTACTTCCTTTTCTTTAATCTACTATGTGGTCACTTTAAATGTCATTCTTTAAAATGTCTCTTAGTGACAGCCCTAGAGGAAAAATAATTGCATTAGTTACAAACACCGAGATGCAGCACGGCCCCAGAGTGAAACACTAGTCAGATTTCACACCTTTTCCTGACATAGCTGTCCCTGGATGTCTTTCGAGCTGATAATTAGGTTTCCAGGGTTTTCTTTCTCATTAATGGCCTGGTACTGTCAAAACCCCCACTGAGAACAAGATTTATTTAAGGTAGAAATTAAATTCCAGTGCAGAGAGGAGAGCCAGGAATTCCCGCCACATCATGCAGTGATAACACTGTCTCTTGCCACTTTGTGCTCTAAGATGATTTAATAAGGGCCTCTTTCTTGTTCCAAACTCAAATAATGACTTGCATATGTAAAATTCTGTCAGTTTGTAATTAATTTTGTCTTTATTTACTTGGTAGCTTTGGATATAAATGCTGGCTCACCTTCTGGAGCAGAACCTCTTAAGGTTCCTGGAGAAGGAAGACATTGACACTTGTAAGAAGCTTTGTCCTCTCGGGTATAGGGAAGCAGCCCCTTGGTGGCTTTGAAGGAGATGTGACAGAGGCCAGTGGAGAAGGTAGGTGTGAGCTTCTGTAGAAACACAGAGAAAGCATGACCTGAGTCCTTCTCAAAGTATCATAGCGGACTCTACAGAGGAGGAGGCCCTTGACTGGGACCTTGAAGGATAGGTAAAAGTTATGCAGCTGCTAAGTCACTTCAGTCGTGTCCAACTCTGTGCGGCCCCATAGGTGGCAGCCCACCAGGCTCCCCCGTCCCTGGGATTCTCCAGACAAGAACACTGGAGTGGGTTGCCATTGCCTTCTCCAATGCATGAAAGGAAAAGTGAAAGTGAAGTCGCTCATTCGTGTCCGACTCTTAGTGACCCCGTGGACTGCAGCCTACCAGGCTCCTCCGCTCATGGGATTTTCCAGGTGAGAGTACTGGAATGGGGTACCATTGCCTTCTCCCAAAGTTATGCAGAGATGGGTTCTATTCCTGGGTGGGAAAGATTCCCTGGAGTAGGAAATGACAACCCATTCCAGTATTTTTGCCTGGGAAATCCCATGGACAGAAGAGCCCAGCAGACTACAGTCCATGGGGCTGCAAAGAGTTGACATGACTGAGCACACGTACATGCCGCAGAAAAGACAGGTAGAAACAGCCCTGTAGGTGGAGGAAGACAGGGAATGTTTGAGGAAGCACCACAGGGGCAACTAGAGGGCAGGGCTGATTGAGGAGACAGAGTAGGTGTTTGTGAGATGACCTGAGTGACCAGGCAGAATGCTCTCTCTAAACTTTTGCTCTGTACAGCCTCTATTATCTGTGTCACTGTCATTAAATAGTTGTTTAAGAGATGGCCAAGTCTTTCTTGTTTTCAAGAATCTACGAAAAGGGAAACAATACTGGGAGCAGTGAAGGATAGTGGGGCCCCAGATTTCACTGGAGTGGCTTTACACGTGCTGTCCCACCTAGTCCTCCCAACAAGCCATAGGCTTTTTGGTTAAGGAAACAGAAGCCTTTTTTGGTAAGTGGTTGTCAAAGGCCACATCCCCTGGCAACTCGTGGAAGAATAGAACCTTCAAACGTTGTGGTGGAGGCATCAGCAGGGAGCAGGACGCCTTGCTGGTGGGGGCACAGTCGTACATGGGGACCTTGGGGTGCATCTGACGGCAGTGCTGGTGTGGCTCTCGGCAGAGTGGTGCCTGGAAATGGGGTGTGGGGGGTAAAGAGCGCAGAAGTAGAAGGAAACCGAAAGAACTTGTCACAAATTTCTCAAGTGTGTTGACTTATCTCTTACTCATTTAGAGAGAGTTTGTTGAACATCCAGGAGGTAGGCAGTGAGCAGGATTGGGGGGACAAGGGTGTGCTAAGGATGAGTGTTACTCCTGTGGTACACACAGCCTTATGAGAACATGAGCACAGATGTATCACAGGTCACCATAGAACTGCTCTTATGGAGGTGCACCCAGCGTATCAAGGTGGGAGCTCTGCTTGAGGCAGGGGATAACATTGAGACAGACCCTAAAGAACTCCCAGGATGTTTTCTGAGGAAGGCAGGTAAAGAAAGACATTTGAGGCAGAAGCAAGGAGGATAAAGGTGTCAACTTGTGAGGGGAAAATGTGTATGTGGTGCTTTCAACAGAAAGAGGATGAAGAAGTGCAGTAGGGAAGAAGACGGGCTCTGGGCAGGTTAAGGGCTTTAGACATCATTCTGAGGAGGGAACTTAATCCTGTTCAGTTTGGGTTTTAAGGAGGGAGCAATAGGATAGTAACCCTGGAGGGTAGAGCCCAGGGGGAGAGAGACTGGAGGCAAAGAAATACAACAGGAGAATGGTACAATGGCCAAGGGAGAAGGGATGAAGATCAGTGGCAGCTGAAAAACAGAAAGGTATGCAATTCCTATATATTTCTATATATTCTAGAAAATTATAAAAGTGATTCATGCTTACTGTAGAAAATGCAAATGAATGCACACATGTAAAATAAATGGAAGTCCACACTTTCCATAAACTTACCCCATCAAACCTGTATGAATCCTTTCCAGACAGTGTTGTGTTTTTTCTACACACACACACACACACACACACTCATTGACATATGCACATTTATAACCTGCCTTCTTTGTGAGTCCAGCATTGATCCTGTCCTTCCGGAGCTCACAGGTGTTCACTAGACTCCCAGTCATATGAATTTGAAGCTCAAAGCAGGGATTTGAGATTGTGAATGAAACTGAATTATATCCACTCACCCCCTCCGCCCCTGCCTCCATAGGAGACAGACGAATCTTTGAATTCTTGTCTGTTCACTGCTACTCACTGTGTGAAAGAAATAATTGTTCATACCTAAGCCTCCTCAGCCATCTACAAGGAGAGTCAGAGATAATAGATTTAATGAGTTTCTCTTCCAAGTAAAATGTTTAGCTTTTTAAAAACTGGTGAATTAAAGACCCTTCTGTTACCTGCTTGGCAGTCCTTACCTATGAGGTGGTGCAGTAGATAATCTAATACCATCATTATTATATCTCTGTTCACAGGTTTTATAAGAACCTCTCAGTCTCACACGAGGGGTGCTTTAAAAAGCAACTCCATGATGAAGAGGGATTAACTGTTCTTTTAATAGCACTTTTGGAGAAGGCAGTGGCACCCCACTCCAGTACTCTTGCCTGGAAAATCCCATGGACAGAGGAGCCTGGTAGGCTGCAGTCCATGGGCTCGCTACAAGTCGGACATGACTGAGTGACTTCACTTTCACTTTTCACTTTCATGCATTGGAGAAGGAAATGGCAACCCACTCCAGTGTTCTTGCCTGGAGAATCCCAGGGACAGGGGAGCCTGGTGGGCTGCCGTCTATGGGGTTGCACAGAGTCGGACACGACTGAAGTGACTTAGCAGCAGCAGCAGCAGCAGGACATGGTTTAATAGCAATAGAACATGGTTTCCTGATAAGTGTGTGTGTGTATGTATTCTCATTTGTTATTTTCACTTTTTAGTTTTTTACTTCACATTTTTAACAGCTCTAATAAGGTATAATTAACATACAGTATGTCTTAGTCTGTTCAGGCTGCTATAACAGATGTACCCTAGACCAGGTGGCTTATACACTTCAAAGGTTTATTTCTCCCAGTTCTGGAGGCTGGAAGTCTAAGATCAGGTTCCAGCAGAGTTGATGTCTGGTGAAATGGCAATCTATTCACTAGGTCCTCACATGGCAGAAGGGGACTGGAAGCTCTCTGGGGTCTCTTTTATGAAGGCACTTACCTCAATCATGAGGAATCTACCTCATGACCTAATCACCTCCTAAAGGCCCCACCTCCATATACCATCACACTGGGGATTAGGTTTTGCAACATATGAATTTAAGGAGACACAAACATTTGGCATAGTACATTCTCTATGCGCGTACTTGATGTATGTAGAACTGTGAAACATTGTCATGATCAAGATAGTGAACATGTCCATCATTCCTTCAAGAATGCCTCATGTCCCTCTGTAGTTCCCTTTCCTGCACCTTTATCCTGTCTCCAGGCAACCACGAATCTGTTTTCTCTTACTACATAGTCACATGTTAGGTTTTATAAACACAGGAGAAAAAATTGAACCAGTCAGGGAAAGGTAGTTACTTACTCAAACATCCATTCCCACTTTTATTTATTTATTTATTTTTTTGTTTTAAATGCCTTTATTTCAGTTTTAGTTCCAAGAAAAATGCTATAAATCCTGAACTGTACTTACATTTATAATTTAAATGAACACATTAATGTACTGTATTATAGAAGCAGGATGAGAAGCCTTCTGATAGTATATTGCCAACACACTGAAGAAACTCTCTCCTTTATTACACACACAAACACATACACAGAGATATACACACCGGCATCCATTCCCACTTTTAAGTGAATTTTAAGTGTTCCTTTGAAATGAAGCCTGATTCAAAGCATAGAGAGCAATGATCACTCTAGAAGAATTTTTCCCCAGCCTTCCTTGCCTCTAGTACTGCCATACAACTGAGATCTCGCCAGTGAGATGCAAGTAGAAGTGTTACATGCGACTTCTGGAAAGAGAGCTCAAAGGGAGCTGACGTGGCTGGGGAAAAGACCTTTTCACCTTTTCTCTCATTTCTCATCCTGTGGTGTGGAATGCGTCTGTAATGGCTGAAGCTCCACTGGCAATCTTGAACTATGAGATGACCTTGGAAATGAAAGCCATTTACTGAGTTGGTGGAGCAGAGATGAACTTGCCTTTCTTATGTCACCGTATCTGTATTTGGATTTCTGCTATATGAAGGTATCATAAACTTGTAATTTTCTTGAACAACTCTTATTTTGCTTTCATTTTCATATGCAACTGACCTTATCCTAACAGAAACAGTCATACTTCTATGAATGTTTCTCGTTAGTTTTCTCAGAACAGTTCCAAAAAGTCCATTTGATTTTATTTCCTTTCAAATCATATACCTGATTTAGATCCTCTTCTAAACTATTATATTTCACTTAACTTTGACAGGGAATGAGTCACTTCACTGGGGTCAACTGAATTGCCTCAAAAACGTTAGCAAGCAAGTTGTTCTAGCAACTCGATTCCCTAGGCTCTGACACACCAGCTCCTCTGTCAGAATAAACTGCTCTACAGTGAAATACCATTTTTCCTTAAGGGAATTGCATAATGCATGGTGCCTTCAACCCTTTCACAGGGGGCTGGGGAGAATCCTTCTGACACTCTTTGTGAATGTTAAGGGAAAGAAAGAACACAGAAGCTACAAACCTAGGTGGTGAAGAAGTGTCGTTAGGGTTAAATAAGAATTTCCTAGAAACATTATTTCTTCCCTGACATGGACATAGGATATGTTCATAACTTCCCTGGCTTAGTGTACAATGTCTGTTATCTTAATGTGTGTGAAAAATAGAGTCCTCCTTGTTGCATTAGCCACCAGGGGGTTTCCCTGGTAGTTCAGTTAATAGAGAATCTGCCTGTAATGCAGGAGACCTGGCTTTGATCCCCGGGTGGGCAAGATCCCCTGGAGAAGGAAATGACAGCCACTCCTATTCTTGCCTGGGAAATCCTGTGGACAGAGGGCAGAGGAGCCTGGTGGGCCACAATCCATGGGGTTGTGAGAGTCGGACAACTTAATGACTAAAGCACCAACACTACAAGGCTCCGAGGAGGACTGTGGTGGGCTTTGCTTGCTTTTCTATCGGCTGGCTCCTAGGATACATCCTCTTCATTTCCCTCTAACAAGCTTTCTTTTGTAAGGCCATGTGACTCGTGCTGTAAAATATAAACTTAATTAAGCTCTGTTACGTGCCGGCTTCCTTGTGAACAAGAGAAAATGGATGAACCATAATAAAGAAGATTTGGCCTAGGCAAACATTTGGGCTGTTTTTCACTGGCATTTCTGGAAATTAAGCTATTAAATCAGGAGAACGGGTCAGACCAGTTTGATATTTATTTTTCATTCCTGACTGCAAAGTAAAAGGCTTAACTTATAATGACATAAAATCAACACCTACTGTGTTCCATTAATTAATTCTGGCATCCTATCAAAAACATCTCCCAAGTTTGTCTCATCTGATTTTTTTCCCTTCATAAAAGCCTAAAGCATATTAGTCACGATGCCATTATATTCTAGATGCTTTAAAAAGATTTCTGTAATTCCTGTCATCCCCTGCCTACTACTTTTTAGTGAGAAAACCAAGCTGGGTAAATGAGAAAGTTTGTGGCTTGTAGAGATGTCTTGGCATTTTCTCATAGCCGTTGGTGGACTCTTTCCAGTTTTTAGTATTTTAAGAATATTGTAAGCAGTTTATTGAAAGCATGAACAATTTGAATACTCTGTGGCATACTTAACTCAGGGCTTCTTATTTATTCCAGTCTAAACTTTACAGGGGTTTATTTCAAAATAATATTTCTCCAAATCTTCATTATTTTCCAACTGAGCACATTTATTTTTGGCATTAAAAAAATTTTATGTGTAATGGATTTGTCATGTTCTCATAACATTTCTACCCTAGAAGATAGAGATATTTCAACTTGCTTTACTTTCCTTAATTTTAATGCAAAAATTCCTCTCATTTCCTTTACTCAGATCATCAGTTCAATTCAGTTGCTCAGTCGTGTCCAACTCTGTGACCCCATGAACTGCAGCATGCCAGGCCTCCCTGTCCATCACCGACTATTGGAGTCTACCCAAACCCATGTCCATTGAGTCGATGATGCCATCCAACCATCTCATCCTTTGCCATCCCCTTCTCCTCCTGCCCTCAATCTTTCCCAGCATCAGGGTCTTTTCAAATGAGTCAGCTCTTCGCATCAGGTTGCCAAAGTATTGGAGTTTCAGCTTCAGCATCAGTCCTTCCAATGAAGACCCAGGACTGATCTCCTTTAGGACGGACTGGTTGGATCTCCTTGCAGTCCAAAGGACTGTCAAGCGTCTTCTCCTACACCACAGTTCAAAAGCATCAATTCTTCGGTGCTCAGCTTTCTTTATAGTCCAACTCTCACATCCATACATGACTACTGGAAAAATCATAGTCTTGACTAGATGGACCTTTGTTGACAAAGTAATGTCTCTCCTTTTTAATATGCTGTCTAGGTTGGTCACTGGAGAAGGAAATGGCAACCCACTCCAGTATTTTTGCCTGGAGAATCCCAGGGACTGAGGAGCCTGGTTGGCTGCCGTCTATGGGGTCACACAGAGTCAGACATGACAGAAGTGACTTAGCAGCAGCAGTTTGGTCATAACTTTCCTTCCAAGGAGTAAGCATCTTTTAATTTCATGTCTGCATTCACCATCTGAAGTGATTTTGGAGCCCAGAAAAATAAAGTCAGCCACTGTTTCCCCATCTATTTGCCATGAAGTGATGGGACCAGATGCCATGATCTTAGTTTTATGAATGTTGAGCTTTAAGCCAAGTTTTTCACTTTCATCAAGAGGCTCTTTAGTTCTTCTTCACTTTCTGCCATAAGAGTGGTGTTATCTGCATATCTGAGGTTATTGATATTTCTCCCAGCAATCTTGATTCCAGCTTGTGCTTCTTCCAGCCCATCATTTCTCATGATGTACTGAGCATATAAGTTAAATAAGCAGGGTGACAATATACAGCCTTGATGTACTCCTTTTCCTATTTGGAACCAGTCTGTTGTTCCATGTCCAATTCTAACTGTTGCTTCCTGACCTGCATGCAGGTTTCTCAAGAGGCAGGTCAGGTGGTCTGTTATTCCCATCTCCTTCAGAATTTTCCACAGTTTATTGTGATCCACATACTCAAAGGCTTGGCATAGTCAATAAAGCAGAAATAGATGTTTTTCTGAAACGCCTTTGCTCTTTTGATGATGCAGCAGATGTTGGCAATTTGATCTCTGGGTCCTCTTCCTTTTCTAAATCCAGCTTAAACATCTGCAAGTTCACAGTTCACATATTGCTGAAGTCTGGGTTGGAGAATTTTGAATATTACTTTACTAGCATGTGAGATGAGTATACTTACACTATAGTTTGAACATTCTTTGGCATTGCCTTTCATAGGGATTGGAATGAAAACTGAGCTTTTCCAGTCCTGTGGCCACTGCTGAATTTTCCAAATTTGCTGACAAATTGAGTGCAGCACTTTCACAGCATCATCTTTCTGGATTTGAAATAGCTCAACTAGAATTCTATCACCTCCACTAGCTTTGTTTGTAGTGATGCTTCCTAAGGCCCACTTGACTTCATATCCCAGGATGTCTGGCTCTAGGTGAGTGTGAGTGACCACACCATTATGATTATCTGGGACATGAAGATCTTTTTTGTACAGTTCTGTGTATTCTTGCCACCTCTTATTAATACCTTTTGCTTCTGTTAGGTCCATACCATTTCTGTCCTTTATTGAGCCCATCTTTGCATGAAATGTTCCCTTGCTATCTGTAATTTTCTTGAAGAGATCTCTCGTCTTTCCCATTCTGTTGTTTTCCTCTATTTCTTTGCATTGATCGCTGAGGAAAGCTTTCTTTTCTCTCCTTACTATTCTTTGGAACTCTGCATTCAAATGGGTATATCTTTCCTTTTCTCCTTTGCTTTTCACTTCTCTTCTTTTCACAGCTATTTGTAAGGCCTCCCCAGACAGCCATTTTGCTTTTTTGTATTTATTTTTTGGGGGGATGGTCTTGATTCCTGTCTCCTTTACAATGTCACGAACATCTGTCCATCAGGCACTCTGTCTATCAGATCTAGTCCGTTAAATCTATTTCTCACTTCCATACTATAGTCATAAGGGATTTGATATGTCATACCTGAATGATTTAGTGGTTTTCCCCACACTTTTTTCAATTTAAGTCTGAATTTGGCAATGAGAAGTTCATGATCTGAGCCACAGTCAGCTCCTGGTCTTGTTTTTGCTGACTGTATAGAGCTTCTCCATCTTTGGCTGCAAAGAATATAATCAGTCTGATTTCGGTGTTGACCATCTGGTGATGTCTATGTGTAGAGTCTTCTCTTGTGTTGTTGGAAGAGGGTGTTTGCTATGACCAGTGCATTCTCTTGGCAGAACTCTATTAGCCTTTGCCCTGCTTTGTTCCGTACTCCAAGGCCAAATTTGCCTGTTACTCCAGGTGTTTCTTGACTTTCTACTTTTGCATTCCAGTCCCGTATAATGAAAAGGACACCATTTGGGTTTGGGGGTGTTAGTTCTAGAAGGTCTTGTAGGTCTTCATAGAACTGTTCAACTTCAGCTTCTTTAGCATTACTGGTCGGGGCATAGACTTGGATTACTCTGATATTGAATGGTTTGCCTTGGAAATGAACAGAGATGATTCTGTCGTTTTTGAGATTGCATCCAAGTACTGCATTTTGGACTCTTTTGTTGACTATGACAGCTATTCCATTTCTTCTAAGGGATTCCTGCCCGCAGTAGTAGATACAATGGTCATCTGAGTTAAATTCATCCATTCCAGTCCATTTTAGTTCACTGATTCCTAGAATGTCGATGTTCACTCTTGCCATCTCCTGTTTGACCACTTCCAATTTGCCTTGATTCATGGACCTAACATTCCAGGTTCCTATGCAATATTACTCTTTTTAGCATCGGACCTTGCTTTATCACTAGTCACATCCACAACTGGGTGTTGTTTTTGCTTTGGCTCCATCCCTTCATTCTTTCTGGAGTTATTTCTCCACTGATCTCCAGCAGCACCTACTGACCTGGGGAGTTCATCTTTCAGTGTCCTATCTGTTTGCCTTTCCATACTGTTCACGGGGTTCTCAAGGCAAGAATACTGAAGTGGTTTGCCATTCCCTTCTCCAGTGGACCACATTCTGTCAGACCTCTCCACCATCACCTGTCATATACCTATCTTAAAGAGAAGAGCACTGTAGTGAAATGTGGGCACAGTGGTGTAGCAGTCCATCTCACTGCTGGATTGAAAGCCTCTTAGGGTGGGAGGAGTGTGTTTATCTCCTTTAGCCCATTTCTTGCATTCAGAGGATTCTCCATATACATTTGTTGAATTGATTAGTGATGGTACCAGAACAGAACTTCTTGACTTGTGCTCACCAAGGTTGTACTTACATACAACAACTGACCTAATAATTTTTAAGAAAATGACTTGACTAAATATCTATTTCCCTTTAAGCCACGCATGTTATGGTTGCCTAGATACAAGTTTATGAGTTGATTTTACTATCTACTCTTGAATTTTTCATGTGAAGGTTTTAGAGCCAAGTATAAGAAGCCCTTTGTTGATTATTTGGTTATCTACTCATCACTCTACAAATGCCTCCACTTCTTAATTGTGAAGTCCCTGAGATAAGAAAAAGTTATACTGATATTTTCCTTGTAGCCCGTGTCTCAAATAGGATAAAACTGAGCAATAAACATTGAGAAATAAGTGATTGATACACAGGGATTAAACTAAACAAATGGAGAATATAATGTTGAACAAGTATGAAACTGTAATTTATTTTTGACTTAAAAAAAAGCATTCTTTTTATTTATAATCTCTGAAGATCACACATCACCTTTCCCCAGTTCTTTGTGCCCTTTTCTAATGTAAGGAAGAGTTGAATCCCACAGACCAAAGGCTGGGGAGGGAGGCAGTGGGAAAGGAAGCAACCTTCTAATGACTGTTGATGGTGAGAAGTGATCTATTCTATCACTCATCTGTGATGAATGTTTCAGACTCAGACCACTGGCATCTCAGAAAAGACTTATTCCAAAATCTTTGGAAAGAGAAAATGCTGAATAACCAAAGTCTATGTGGAGCTTGACCACTGCCTGAGGTGGATAGGAGGGTAGCCATTTCCAGCTCCAAATACACTGAGTGAGTCACCCATCAACTAGGGAAAGATAATCCTTTTCCTCCAATCCTATCAGAATGACTAGTAATTATCTCTATTGATTAGAAGATGCCTATCTTATACTTTGAGCTTCCTTGGTTGGCTCAGTGGTAAAGGACCTGCCTGCCAATGCAGGGGATTTAAGAGATGGGGGTTCCATTCCTGGGTCAGGAAGATCCCCTGGAGGAGGAAATGGCAACCCACTCCAGTATTCTTGCCTGGAGAATCCCATGGACAGAGGAGCCTGGCAAGCTACAGTCCTTGGCATTGCAAAGAGTCAGACATTGCTTAGCGACTAAACAACAGCAGCCACATCTTATGAGTGAAATTTTTGAGGTAAATGTACTACATAGATGAGTGAATTGAAGCTGCTGCTGCTGCTGCTAGTCACTTCAGTTGTGTCTGACCCTCAGCGACCCCATGGACTGCAGCCTTCCAGGCTCCTCCGTCCATGGGATTTTCCAGGCAAGAATACTGGAGTGGGGTGCCGTTGCCTTCTCCAGAAGCTAATTTATAATAAATACTCAGTTATGAAATATACAAAAAGCAACTTCACTGACCATAATAGTAACCCCCCAAATTTCTTTACAATTCAAGTATCTTTTAAAAGCACCTGCAGATGAAATTACTTTCCAAATAACTGATGGCACTCAATAACACATGGCACTTATGGTTTTGGACTGCTGTGACTCCTTCTGGAAAACAAAGGTGTCCTATTGCTGATAAGCTTATTGAGAAATGAGCTGGTGCCACACTTAGCCATTTCACCTCTGTGGCCTCCCAGAGGCCTCTGGACTGACCTGGTCACCTACAGATAGGCACCTAGGATATGGTGTTTGCCAAGCTGACTGCAACAACTTCTCCACTCCCAGCGCGCACACTCCTTCCCAGTGTGATCTGGATGCTCCTCCTGTCGAGAGGGGAAGTCTCTACCCCCTTAAGTTTGGCCTGGCCTCAGGATTCACTCTGACCAGAAGAAGGTGGTGAAAATAATGTGAAAATTCCAAACAGGCCTGAAGCTTCATTTCTCACACTGTTGGAATGTTGCCCTGTAAGTGCCATATGGCAAAACCGTGGTCTAACCAGCATGAAGATGAGAGGTCATATAAAGCAGAGATAGACCAGCCCAGCTAAGTCTCCACAGACCAACTAGCCAGTGGCCAGCCACAGCTACCAGGCATGTGAATGGGGCCATCTTACTCTACCCAGCCCCACTCAGCTGCCAGGTGACTTCAACTGCAGGAATGGCCACAGACAAAATCCACGGAAGAGTTGCCCACTGAGCCGAGGTCAAGTTATTGTTCCCCAGAATCATGAGCAAATGTGTTAATTGGGGTGATTTGTGACATGGCAATAGACAGCCACTACAGCGCCCTGTGAGAAGGATCCTTTTCTTCGTTTTGGCAGTTCGTGGTATTTCTTCAGACTGTTGCTTATCAATTCTAGTGCCCTGCTGGCTGCACCTCTTGTTACCCTCTTTGACTCACACTGAGTGTGTATTACTCAGTCTCTGGCCCGTTGGTTTGCTTTGGAGTGTCTGTTTTGATTCCTGACTCCAGCCTCACCCGGGAACACTGGGCCTTTGGCTCCATACCATTTAGCCTGAAGGCCAGACCAGTTATGCTAGTGGTGACCAGGAGCCTGGCTGGATGTAGTTTCCAGAGTCCCAAGTTGGTCAGGAGGGATTTCAGAAGCAAGAGTTGGTTGAGTAAAGGCTGTCTTACAGAGTTATGGGGCCTACAGGAGAACTCTACTTGGGTTTACTGCAGGCTATTTATACCCAGAACATACACTCATGCTCACAGATTTAGTGATTGTTTAGAGGCAAATCTGATTATTTTTTCAGCCCCCTTTAAAAGGCTTCTCTGAAGATAAATTCCAACTCTCTTTTTATGGCTCACAAAGCTCTGCATGTCTTATTTGTTGCCAAACTCCATCATCTCATTTCTTACCATGAGTAGTCCCTGCACTTATTCCATCTTCCTGTTGGCCTGAACTTTCTTCATATTCTTGAATGAACCTTGCTAACTAGCCCTGATGTTTAAGCCACCTGCTTTGTGCTTTGTTATGATCTCCTAAGGAAACTAATACAGTCTACTATTTGCCAGATAGTGTTCAGATGCTTGGAATATGTCAGTTAGCAAAACAAAGATCCTTGCCCATGAAGAACTTATATTCTAGTGTAGAGTGATGGACCATGAACCACAGATATATGTTGGAATGGAGTATATGCTGTGAAAAATAGAGAAAGTGTAGAAGAGTTAAGGGAGATTGGAAGTGTGGAGGAGTGGGTTAGTGGAGGTCTCATTGAGAAAGTGACATTTGAGCAAAGACTTGGTGAAGAAGTTATCCTGGGATTTTGTAGGGGAACAGTGTTCCAGGCGAGGGAAGAGTAAAGCCATGTCCCAGAGGTAGCATGTGCCTTGCATGATGGAGGAGAGCTAAGGAAGTCAGCGAGAGGAGTCACAGGTAAGTCCTAGGGGTGGGGTGGGATGGGATGGTGTGAATGGGTTCAGATTATATGGGCTCCTTAAGCTCCCATTGACTTTTTTTTTTTTCTGTTCCCCATTGACTTTTACTTTGAAAGCAGAAGCTGGTGTGGGTTTTGGATGAAGAAGAAATATGATCTAATTTATGTTTAAAGAATATGGCTCTGGCTGCTGCACATTAGGACAAGACTAGAAGCAAGGAGAACCTACAGCAATAATCCAGGTGAGAAAGGAGCCTCACTTGGCAGTGGCAGTGAGAGAGAGAAGACTCGGGTCAAATTCTGTGTGGGTCTGGAAGGTAGAGAAAGACTGGATACAGGAGTGAGTGTGTGAGAAAGGGAGGAGTCAGGGGTGACTCCAAAGATTTTGGCTTGAGCAACCAAAGAGATGGTGTTCTCTGTTATTTCTCCTCTTATTTTGCTGAGGATTTTAAAACCTTTTTGGCAAAGTTGATTCCTTCTCTCTTTGCAACCTCTGTTTTTTCTAGTTTGATTTGTTTGCTTTACCATAGATACCTGCTTTCCATTTTAGGTGATTTCCTACAGTGTCCAGTAACTCTTGGCTGTTCACATTTAAGAGCAAGCACGGAAAATCTATTCAGAGGCTCTGTGTGTGTAGGGGGATGAGGAATGCCTGTTGACTGTGGTCTTCACCGTAGGGTGACTTCTCATGCTGCTTGAATGGGGAACCCCGGTGATAGACATTGTCTTTACTCCAGTTGTTGAGATTCCTTAGAAAAGAATCTCCCAGTTGTAGAGGTTTACTTGTAAATATGTGCTTAGGATGCTAAATGGTTCAAGAAGGGTTGGTCTTTCAATAATGTGTAGGAGTCCTGTTCCCAGTAATATGTCTTTGCTTTGGGCTGTAACAAATGTTTTTAGTCTAGAGACCTGTTTTACTCTTTCCAAAGGAAAAATCTTGGGTGTCTTGTCAGGGCAAGTGATGGGCAGGTGCCAGGCTAGGCAGGAGAGGAGGAGGAGATCAAAGACACTTGTAGCAGAGTTTGAATGAGTGCCCTTGTTGTAAGGCCAAGTTCAGTCCTGCTGCTGCTAAGTTGCTTCTGTCATGTCTGACTGTGCGACCCCAGAAACAGCAGCCCACCAGGCTCCCCTATCCCTGGGATTCTCCAGGCAAGAACACTGGAGTGGGTTGCCATTTCCTTCTCCAAAGTTCAATCCTATTTCCCCAGATACCAAGCACCACCAATTTAGGAGCCTTCGAGAGGCTCAGCAGCATCTGTGATGTTGCTTTTTGGTTTTACCCTCTTGTGTTTGAGAGTCAGTTTTCTCCATTCAGCCAAGTCATTTTCCACTTGTCAATCTGCTTTCCAAATTCCAAAATTTCTTATGGGTGTTTTATTTCCATTATCTTTGCTCTCATAGGTTTATGTGTTTTTGTTTTACATTTTAAAAGTTCTTTTACTTTCGTAAAGGTGATTTTGTCACCTTTAACCAGAAGTCCTCGTTGTCTTCTCTTGAGTAATCACTGCACATCCTTTAGTCCTCAGCTGAGGTGTCACTTCTCTCGGGAGGTTTTCAGCACTGAGTTGTGTTTCCAGAGTTTTCTATATTCCCCTATTCAGTTCTTTCCACATCATGTTGGAATTGCCTGATCACCATGCACCTTCCTCAACAGATGATAATCTCTATAGGGAAAGTAGAGAGGGTGTCTGTGTTGTTCGCCATTGTAACCCTGGAACCTGACATAGTGCCTTGTATGTAATGGGGATTGAAAAATATCTGTTGACTCATTGGTTAAATAATCCTGAACAACATCTGTAGTGCTCTGAACTCTGCCCACACTTCTTGAGGAGAGAGCCTGGAGCTATTTGCTATTTTCTCTGACAGCGCACACCACACCCCCAGGAGTGTCTGCCTCACAGACCTGTCACGGGACACTTTGAGCCTAGCTCCAGAAGCACATTTCTAACAGACCTGCTGGGAAGAGAAAAGCACTGTGGTGGCGAGCCTCCTGCAGCTGTGTGACACATCTCCCACGTGCTCTTGTGCACTGTCCCTTCTCCCACAGGAATCTTCAGCTCAGATACTCTTTGAACAGCCATCAAAACCCCTAAATCTTCTCAGTGTGCTATATACAGATTAATAAGTCAACTACCTACAGCACACCGGGTTTTCAAACCCTGGCATCTCAGTTTATCGATCTGGATCTTCTAACAAAATGCACAACTGCGGTTTCATCTCGTGCCGCAGAAAATGCCTTTGCTAGGAAAGCACTTTAGTTAAAACCAGCTTTGGGCATCTGGGAGCTCACAGCCTGGAGGCCTGTAGATCAGAGGGAAAATTGTGTGCTTGAAAGACTCAGCTTTCTTAATTAATAATAAATTCCTCAAATTAAGAGAAGATTTTGATGTGATGAAACAGTATTACTCTTTCAAAAGACTTATTTCTCCTTTTTTCCAAGGCTGTCCTAGGCCTTCTTTGAAAGGAATATTTTCTCTCAAGTTTTCTTCTGTTTTCAACTGTGTAGTCATGCAGTCATTTGGCCGGGGAGAAATAAATACTTGTGCAGCAAGGACATAGTAAAATGAGGCATTCAGAACCAGGTAGATTCAAGAAGTAAAGAGCTCTGATATTTATACAAAGGAGAGTCTTCCCTGACCTCCTGTCTCTTACCCAGTTCCATCCTGCTGCCTCCCCCTTCAGGTTGGCTCAGCCTGCACTCTTCCCCCATTCAATTATTTAAAAAAAAAATTTTTTTTTATTTATCTATTTATTTTTGGCTGTGCTAGGTCTTTGTTGCTGTGCAGGCTCTTCTCTAGTTGTGACCAGCAGGGCTATTCTTCCTTGTAGTACAGGGGCTTCTCATTGTAGTGGCTTCTCTTGTTCTGGAGCACGGGCTCCAGGGCACACAGGCTTCAGGAGTTGCCGCACATGGGCTCAGCAGTTGTTGCTCCTGGGCTCTAGAGTACAGGCTCAATAGTTGTGGCACATGGACTTATTTGTTCCACGTCATGTGGGATTTTCCCAGATCAGAGATCAAACCCCATGTCTCCTGCGTTGGCAGGCGGATTCCTTACCACTGAGCCACCAGGGAAGTCCCCAGCAAGTTACATTTTTCTAGCACTCACAGCACATCATTGTTGCCCAAGGCCTGTCTTCCCTTCTGGCTGTGACCCCTACAAGGGCAAGGATTATGTCTATCTTGTCCATTGCTCTTCTTCTGTGGCTAGAACAGTATTTAGAACTTAGGAGGTATTCAAAACCTTTTCTTAACCTAAGCATGAATGACTATAACATGGTAGGGAGACCTGGTAAACTGTTTGCAGAGATGGCTGCAGCAGTTCCTTGCTCTCCTGCGCAACGTGACTTTGCTGCTTTTTGCATCAAGAGGTGGAGTCTGTTCTTTTCAAACCTTGAACCTTGGCTGGCCTTGTGCAGCTTCTGTTGGCCCTGCCTGGGTACTAGTCCTCTATTGAGGAGGCCTAGTTAGCTTGCTGGCTCAGTGGCAAGTGGGGGTGCCAAGCGAAAAGCCTCTCCACCTGCACATAGAGGAATGAGGTCTCCCAGAAAGAGCCAGCCCCTGCCTACCCACTGCCTGATTACAGACACATGAGTGAGCCCAGTCAACACCAGGTGGAGCAGAGTTGAGCCCTCCCAACTGGGACCTGCCCAAGTTGTTGACCCAAAGAATGTGAGCAAATAAATGATTGATGTTTTAAGCCATTAACTGTTGGTGGTGATTGTGAAGCAGTGATTGATATGGGAGGATTTTTCAGATTTTCCTTAGCCTTAGAGTTGTCCTCCTCATTCAAAGTAGAGAATCTGTGAAATCTGCCCTCCCTGCAACCTCTGTGGCTTCACTACAGCCTCAAAAGATGAAAGCCATTGCTGGGTAAGTGGATGCAGCTAGAGGTAACTTACAAAGAGCAAATCAAATTAAATCCCAGAATAACACAGGTCCCTTACACAGACTGACAGAATGTAGTTGATGAAGAATCTACTTTTAAAGAAAATCATTATTTTTATGAATTCACCTTGATTATAGAAGTGGTTCATGATAGTTATGAAAAATTTGGAAAAATGAGTTAATTATAGAGGAATAATAAAATTTATACTTAAAAATTCCAAAATGTGAATCCTGCTCTACTAATAATGCATTACTACTACTGCTGCTACTAACGTGCTAGTGATGAGTGTGCTCCAGATCTTCCAAACCTCTGTAGTGACCTTCCCTTTCAAGAACATGGGACTGTCTTATTTACTCCAGTCTTCTCATGCACATTGCGATGGGATTTATAGGTGTCTGTTAGTTAGATTGGCGCTTGCTGCTTTGGTCTTATGCTTTAAACAGATGTTTGTACTGACTTTCAATTTTTTTTTTTAAAGTTCAACATTGTTCAGTTCAGTCCAGTTGCTCAGTCGTGTCCGACTCTGCAACCCCATGGACCGCAGCACGCCAGGCTTCCCTGTCCATCACCAACTCCCTGAGTTTGCTCAAGCTCATGTCCATAGAGTCGGTGATGCCGTCCAACCATTTCATCCTCCGTCGTCCCCTTCTCCTCCTGCCTTCAGTCTTGCTTCCCAGCATGAAGGTCTTTTCCAACGAGTCAGTTCTTTACATCAGGTGGCCAAATTATTGGAGCTTCAGCTCCAATTGTTTACTCATTATGATAACAATGCTGGCTAGCAGACAGCCACACAAAAGAGTGGCTTAAAATAACAAGCACTCATTTTGCTTGAGAGTTAGTAGGCCAGCTGGGGTACCTGTCTGGTCTTAGCTGCATTTACTCATGGGTCTGTGGTCAGCTGTGAATTGGTTCGGTGGGCAGGTTAGGTGACTGTCTTATGGGTAGGGGTCCAGGTGGTGACAGATGATCAGGGAGGCCTCTGCTGGTAGGATGAGACTGACTCAAGTGAGCTCCATGAATTTCATGGTTCACCAGCTTAGTGGGGCAAGTATGTGATGGCAAAGACAGAGACCTGCCAACTCACTGCAGAGCAGAAGAGGCACAAGAAGAAGTAGGAAAATGCAAGCACTTTTTCAAGGTTCTGATTATGTAAAATTTGCTACTGACACACTGGCAAAAATAATAACATAGCTAAAACCAGTCAACGTGGGCAGACACTACTGCCAAATGGCACGGAGACATGGAGTTTTACTGGTAAGCAAGTAATTTAGTACACTTGTCTTTTAAATACTATTTTGCAGTTATTCCAAGAGACATTTTAGTAAATGCTTGTTATCCTCATTTTAATACTAGTAACTGTAATTTCTGTTTCATGTGTGAATGCATTTTTAAGAACTTCCAGTTTAGCTAGTTGGACCCTTTGTGTTGCTCAGATTTTAATGGGAAAGCTTCTAGTGTTTAGTACTAATGTACATGGCTACTGGTTTAAGTTAGGTATTTTTATCAAGTTAAAAAGGAATCTTTGTGTAACAGTTTACAAGGAGTTTATGTCAGCATTGTATTTTGGATATCATTGAATGTCTTCTAATAGCACTTGCTTAGGTCATGTTGGAGGTCACTGAGAGGATGTGGCCTCTGGTTGACCCACAGGCTGGATGGACATGGGCAATCAAAGACTGCTCCCTACTTCCTGTCCCTGGAAGGTGTGTTCCCATTGTCGCTGCTTCCAGGAGCTGCCTCAGGGACACTGTCTTGAGATAATAAGGTGGTGTTGAAGCAATCTAGATGGCACACATGGTCTGGATAAGACCTCTGTATAAACTTTAAGGTTCTGGTGGGCTGGTTTAGAGATCTCCTTGTTCCGTGGTACCCAAGACAAGCATCCTAGGTGGGTTTCCTTGCTTATTAAACCTGCCACCTACCAGTCTGGAGTGGTCTGCCTCTTTGGTCTCCTCTTGCCTTATGCGTCTGGGGCCAGTTTGCAAACCAACAGGTCATTATTTGAAGTTTCTTATTAGATCTACTAATATATTATGCTAATAAATTTCATAATATAAAGTCATCTTTGGTATTATGAGAGAAAAATCTTTTATTATTAAGTGGTTATTTGTTGTTAGACAGTAAATCAGCATTTTGTTTAGAAATTTTGCATCTACATTTACAAATAAAGCTGTTTTATGGAGTGGGTATACTTTTTCTTTGCCAGTTGATAAAATCTGGGTTATGCTTGTTTTATAAAGGGCATTAATATTGTTGTTGTTCAGTCGCTAAGTCATGTCTGACTCTTTTGAGATCCCATGGACTATAGCCCTCCAATCTCCTCTGTCCATGGGATTTCCCAGGCAAGAATACTGGAGTGGGTTGCCATGCCCCCCTTCAGGGGATCTTCCCTGCCCAGGGACTGAACCTGAGTCACTTGTGTCTCCTGCATTGGCAGGTGAATTCTTTACCACTGAGCCACCAGGGAAGCCTATAAAGAGCTGTAATAGATTAAAAGACTCTGGGAGTGTTTAATTATATGGAAATCACCATTTTCTTAAACATTTGAAAAACATTAATGGTAAAACTGACCACTGCTGAGTTTTCCAAATTCAGCAGTGGTCAGTTTTACCATTACCGCGCAATTGCACTCATCTCACACTCTAGTAAAGTAATGCTCAAAATTCTCCAGGCCAGGCTTCAGCAATATGTGAACCGTGAACTTCCTGATGTTCAAGCTGGTTTTAGAAAAGGCAGAGTAACCAGAGATCAAATTGCCAACATCCGCTGGATCATGGAAAAAGCAAGAGAGTTCCAGAAAAACATCTATTTGTGCTTTATTGAATATGCCAAAGCCTTTGACTGTGTGGATCACAATAAACAGTGGAAAATTCTTCAAGAGATGGGAATACCAGACCACCTGGTCTGCCTCTTGAGAAATTTGTATGCAGGTCAGGAAGCAACAGTTAGAACTGGACATGGAACAACAGACTGGTTCCAAATAGGAAAAGGAGTACGTCAAGGCTGTATATTGACACCCTGCTTATTTAACTTATATGCATAGTACATCATGAGAAGCGCTGGACTGGAAGAAACACAAGCTGGAATCAAGATTGCTGGGAGAAATATCAATAACCTCAGAAATGCAGATGAAACCACCCTTATGGCAGAAAGTGAAGAGGAACTAAAAAGCCTCTGGATGAAAGTGAAAGAGGAGAGTGAAAAGTTGGCTTAAAGCTCAACATTCAGAAAACGAAGATCATGGCATCTGGTCCCATCACTTCATGGGAAATAGATGGGGAAACAGTGGAAACAGTGTCAGACTTTATTTTTCTGGTCTCCAAAATCACTACAGATGGTGACTGCAGCCATGAAATTAAAAGATGCTTACTCCTTGGAAGGAAAGTTATGACCAACCTAGACAGCATATTCAAAAGCAGAGACATTACTTTGCCAACAAAGGTTTGTTTAGTCAAGGCTATGGTTTTTCCTGTGATCATATATGGATGTGAGAGTTGGACTGTGAGGAAGGCTGAGCGCCGAAGGATTGATGCTTTTGAACTGTGGTGTTGGAGAAGACTCTTGAGAGTCCCTTGGACTGCAAGGAGATCCAACCAGTCCCTTCTGAAGGTGATCAGCCCTTGGATTTCTTTGGAAGGAATGATGCTAAAGCTGAAACTCCAGTCCTTTGGCCACCTCATGTGAAGAGTTGACTCATTGGAAAAGACTCTGATGCTGGGAGGGATTGGGGGCAAGAGGAGAAGGGGACGATAGAGGATGAGATGGCTGGATGGCATCACCGACTCGATGGACGTGAGTCTGAGTGAACTCCGGGAGTTGGTGATGGACAGGGAGGCCTGGCGTGCTGCGATTCATGGGGTCGCAAAGAGTCGGACACGACTGAGCGACTAATCTGATCTGAATGGTAAAACTTTTAGACATTAGTTTTTTTTTTTTTTTTTTTGAGATACTATATTGATAAAAGTTTCAGTTTATTTCATGGTTATTTATGGAGTCTTTTTGATTAACTAAAAAACTATTCATTTAATTTGAGATTTCATTTCTTCAAGATCATGAAAATCTTAAAATTATTTTATATATAATTTTTCACATTAATGTTTCATTTTAAATGAAGATATTTTCCTGCATTAATATTAGATTTTAATAGAAATGTTTATCTAAATTGTTTCCCAAAGAACTAATTTTTTTATTTATTCAATTGTGACTTTTTGAATTTTCTAATGTTGTCTGTCTTTACATTTACTGGCCTTAAGTTTGTTTTGTTAGTTTTATTAATTCTTGAATTTACTTAATAATGAAATTGGACTATTTTAAAGCATTTCAAATGTACAAAAAATTACGGAGCTAATCTAGGGAACACACATGCAGCTTCCTTGAAGGTTTAACAAAATTCACCATTTTCCCCTGTTTGCTCTAGACACAGACATGTACACACACATGCAATTTCAGACACAGTGTGAAGCCCTCCTTTGCTTCTAGCGGGTTATTCCATCCTCCTTTCTTCTGAGATAATCACTGTACTGAGCCAGTGTATATATCACTGACATAAAGTTTTTTACCAATATATTTTTAACTAACAATTATGTTTGCATTTATAGCAACATACACTATCATTTCTTGTGTTTTATTTTCATTTATTTATTTGTGTTTTGGCTACACTACACGTCATGCAGGATCTTAGTTCCCCGATCAGGGAATGAGCCCATGCTTTCTGCAGTGGAAGTACAGATTCTGCTGGGAAGTTCTCATTTCTTGTGTTTTAAATCTTAAATGCAGGTTTTGTACTGGAGTAGAGCTTCCCAGGTGGCTCAGTGGTAAAGAATCTGCCTGCCAATGCAGGAGACAAGGGTTCCATCTCTGGGTCGGGAAGATACCCTGGAGAAGTAAATGGTAACCCACTCCAGTATTCTTGCCCTGGAAATCCCATGGACAGGGGTGTCTGGTGGGCTACAGTCCATAGGGTTGCAAAGAGTTGGATGTGACTTAGCAACTAAACAGCAAACAGCAACATTATCCTAAACTTGCCTTTTTATCCAACTTTATTTTTTTACTATATTTTAAATTAATTCATTTTTAATTTTATATCTCAAGTGAATTAACTTTTCAGCTACTTTGTTCCTACTGTACCTCTATTTTGATACTCTATTGAAAAAGCTGATAATCTTCACTATTTTACTTTTGGTTTCCTCTAGTGTGTCATTTTCAGAGGTATGTATTTTTTTCTGGTCATTCATGACAGTGTTCCATTGATTTCCAGTGTTTCTTCCCTCCCTGTGGTTTTTATGGGTTTGGTTTTCTTATGTGTGAGTCAAAAGAAACCATCCCAGGTCTACTATTTGCCAACAGAGAAGCTGTATCAGCCTTGGCCCAACTGAGTCTTGTTAAATATTGTTCTGGAATCATAGCTGAAAAGTAGATTACTGTGCTCATTCTTAGTCCCATGTATATTGTTTAGTAGACATTTAACTTACCCAGTTTGTCTGTTTGAGGTTGGGTTTCCTGCTTCATACCTGACTTCTGACAGTTGGAAGTAGGGCATGCCATGAAAAGCTACAAAGCCACTGCTAACATTGCTCTGCTCTTCTATGGGGCTTCTCTTTCCAGGACACAATAGAGAACCATCTGTCTATGGATAGCTCAGTTCAGTTCAGTCGCTCAGTCATGTCTGACTATTTGCGACCCCATGAACCGCAGAACGCCAGGCCTCCCTGTCCATCACCAACTCCCGGAGTCCACTCAAACCCATGTCAATTGAGTCGGTGATGCATTTCAACCATCTCATCCTTTCTCATCCGCTTCTCCTCCTGCTCTCAATCTTTCCAAGCATCAGAGTCTTTTCAAATGAGTCAGCTCTTCGCATCAGGTGGCCAAAGTATTGGAGCTTCAGCTTCAACATCAGTCCTTCCAATGAACACCCAGGACTGATCTGCTTTAGGATGGACTGGTTGGATCTCCTTGCAGTCCAAGATACTCTCAAGAGTCTTCTCCAACACTACAGTTCAAAAGCATCAATTTTTCAGCGCTCAGCTTTCTTTATAGTCCAACTCTCACATCCATACATGACTACTGGAAAAATCATAGCCTTGACTAGACAGACCTTTGTTGGCAAAGTAATGTTTCCGTTTTTTAATATGCTGTCTAGATTGGTCATAACTTTTCCTCCATGGAGTAAATGTCTTTTTAATTTCATGGCTGCAATCACCATCTGCAGTGATTTTGGAACCCAAAAACATAAAGTCAGCCACTGTTTCCACTGTATCCCCATCTATTTGCCATGAAGTGATAGGACTGGATGCCATGATCTTAGTTTTCTGAATGCTGAGCTTTAAGCCAACTTTTAAACTCTCCTCTTTCACTTTCATCAAGAGGCTCTTTAGTTCTTCTTCACTTTCTGCCATAAGGGTGGTATCATCTGCATATCTGAGGTTATTATTTCTCCCAGCAATCTTGATTCTAACTTGTGCTTCCTCCAGCCCAGCATTTCTCATGATGTGCTCTGCATATAAGTTAAATAAGCAGGGTGACAATATACAGCCTTGATGTACTCCTTTTCCTATTTGGAACCAGTCTGTTGTTCCATGTCCAGTTCTAATTGTTGCTTCCTGACCTGCATACAGGTTTCTCAAGAGGCAGGTCAGGTGGTCTGGTATTCCCATCTCCTTCAGAATTTTCCACAGTTTATTGTGATCCACATAGTCAAAGGCTTGGCATAGTCAGTAAAGCAGAAATATATGTTTTTCTAGAATTCTCTTACTTTTTTGATGATCCAGCAGATGTTGGCAATTTGATCTCTGGGCCATCTGCCTTTTCTAAAACCAGCTTGAACATCTGAAAGTTCACGGTTCACATATTGCTGAAGCCTGGCTTGGAGAATTTTGAGCATTAAGTTACTAGCGTGTGAGATGAGTGCAATTGTGTGGTAGGTTGAGCATTCTTTGGCATTGCCTTTCTTTGGGATTGGAATGAAAACTGACTTTTTCCAGTCCCATGGCCACTGCTGAGTTTTCCAAATTTGCTGGCATAATGAGTGCAGCATTTTCACAGCATCATTTTTTAGGATTTGAAATAGCTCAACTGGAATTCCATCACCTCCGCTAGCTTTCGTAGTGATGCTTCCTAAGGCCCACTTGACTTTGTATTCCAGGATGTCTGGCTCTAGTTGAGTGTGAGTGATCACACCATCATGATTATCTGGGTTATGAAGATCTTTTTCGTACAGTTCTTTAGTCCTTGGAAGGAAAGTTATGACCAACCTGGATAGCATATTCAAAAGCAGAGACATTACTTTGCCAACAAAGGTCCGGCTAGTCAAGGCTATGGTTTTTTCTGTGGTCATATATGGATGTAAGAGTTGGACTGTGAAGAAGGCTGAGCACCAAAGAATTGATGCTTTTGAAGTGTGGTGTTGGAGAAGACTCTTGAGAGTCCCTTGGACTGCAAGGAGATCCAACCAGTCCATTCTGAAGGAGATCAGCCCTGGAATTTCTTTGGAAGGAATGATGCTAAAGCTGAAACTCCAGTACTTTGGCCACCTCATTTGAAGAGTTGACTCATTGGAAATGACTCTGATGCTGGGAGGGATTGGGGGCAGGAGGAGAAGGGGACGATAGAGGATGAGATGGCTGGATGGCATCACTGAGTTGATGGATGTGAGTCTGAGTGAACTCCGGGAGTTGGTGATGGATAGGGAGGCCTGGCGTGCTGCGATTCTTGGGGTCACAAAGAGTCGGACACGACTGATCGACTGATCTGATCTGATCTGTGTATTCTTGCCACCTCTTCTTAATATCTTCTGCTTCTGTTAGGTCCATACCATTTCTGTCCTTTATCGAGCCCATCTTTGCATGAAATGTTCCCTTGCTATCTCTAGTTTTCTTGAAGAGATCTCTAGTCTTTCCCATACTATTGTTTTCCTCTATTTCTTTGCATTGATGGCTGAGGAAGGCTTTCTTATCTCTTCTTACTATTCTTTGGAACTCTGCATTCAAATGGGTATATCTTTCCTTTTCTCCTTTGCTTTTCACTTGTGTCTTTTCACATCTATTTGTAAGGCCTCCTTAGATAGCCATTTTGCTTTTTTGCATTTCTTTTTCTTGGGGATGGTCTTGATTCCCGTCTCCGGTACAATGTCACGAACTTCCCTCCTTACTTCATCAGGCACTCTGTCTATCAGATCTCGTCTCTTAAATCTTTTTCTCACTTCTACTGTATAGTCATAAGGGATTTGATTTGGGTCATACCTGAATGGTCTAGTGGTTTTCCCCATTTTCTTCAATTTAAGTCTATGGATAATGCATGTATATTTCTGAATTGAGCTCTTTATATGGATGTAGAAAGAGTATATTAGTTAAGATAGTAACTAAAGGGTAGCTTGCATAGTGGCCACCTCAAAAGTAGTCCCTGTGGGCTTGCCCCCAACTGGTTGCACCTCAGAACCTTAAGCCAAAGGTGGAGGGGGGGAGGATGTGGGAGGGAAAGAATGCCTCTCTGCCTTTGCTGGGAGTGATATGCCCTGCGTTGGTATCAGATCATGCATTTTCCCTTCAGTTTTGATTCTGAATTTTGTTTTGTAGGACTTATAGTTTGTACAAGTTCTTTTCAGGTTAGCAATAAACTGATACTCTTAGACTTTCTGTGTTAGGTATTTTTTTTTTCCTGCAATGTCATATGTATTTTTAGTGGAATGTTAGAAGTTGCAATGAGGTCTCCAAGTCAGACGCCATATATAAATTAAAGTCCACAAACTCTGTAAGATTTAATAATTGTACTCTACTGATTTCTAGCAGACTAGTTTGGGGTTTGTCACAGCCTGGGGCAAAGAAAGGGTTTAGTGAAAGACAGCCATTTAACAAGGAAAGCTGAAAAAGATCTGGAAAGAGCCAAGGCAGAGATGTTTTCCCTAGTCATTCCTGGCCAAGTGTTTAATAAATTTCTGAGTGAGTAGAAATTAAAATTTAATGTGAGATCTACCCTGTAAATATACTGACTCAGGTCACTTGATGGTTAATGTGAATTTTAAAGTGGAGGAAGGCATAGCAACCCACTCCAGTATTCTCGCCTGGAGAATCTCGGGGTAACAAAGAGTTGGACACAAATAATGTGATGGAGCATGCACTCATGCGTATCTTAAAGAGGAGTGTGAGATTGTGTCTGGGCTCAGCAGAGATTCAGAGTCCAGAACAGCTGGAATGGCTGCTATGGTGTAGGATGTGCTGTGTTTTCACAAGGTCGGTATATTAAGTACCACAGAATATTCTCAGAGTGTCAGTTCAGGTCCTTGGAGAAGCAGATGTCAACATGGTTGAGATGTTGATGTGACTGAGATTTTTTTTTCTTTTTTGGGGGTGGAAATGCCAGTGAAGGAAGAAGAGAGGGAGCAAGAGTTATCAGGCAGAGCCTTTATGTGATAATTCAGGTTTGGAACTTGTGAAAGGAAAGAGGAGATGAAAGATTCAACGATGAGTCTCAGACTGCAGTGTGTTTCTGAGAAAGTTTTGACCAGGCCGATGGGAAGTCCTTGGGCAAAGACTGCACTTTAGAAGGGTGTTGCATTAGACAGCAATGGTCTAGCTCCACTAGCCCCTGTCAAGCTCAGGCATTGGCTGGGAGCACTGGGGGAAAGTGTGGCTTTGGGGGGAGCACCATGGTGGATCTGCAGCGGGCAGCTGAAAGTGTCTGTCTCCATTAACACCTGCTACTTACAGAGAGTATATGATCCATAAAACTTTAATATTTAATATAAAAAACAAACTTGTAAGGTAAATAGTACTGCTTCTATATTATGATTTTATAAATAAACAAACTTCAATTTGGGAAGAGAATAATTTAAAGTCACATAATCTGTAAGTGGCCGTGCTAGAATCTGAACATAAATCTGCAGATACATGTTAGGAATCTCTCAGCTGAAAGCAAAAGAAAATAATTTTTAAGAGGGTAACTTTTTTTTTAGGGTATAGGCACAGTTGTTACCTAGAACCCAAAGGCAGACATGCAACCAGGATGACCTGGCAGCTGGAACTGGTATGCCATCAGACTCTCTCCACGTGGTGCTAGTGGTAAAGAATCCGCCTGCCAGTGCAAGAGATGCGGGTTTGATCCTCGGATGGGGAAAATCCCCTGGGGTAGGAAATGGCAACCCACTCCAGTATTCATGCCTAGAGCATCCCACAAACACAGAACCCTGGTGGGCTACTGTCTATGGGGTCACAAAGAATCAGACATGACTGAGTACACAGGCATACACGCACACACAGGCTCTCTCCATTTCTCACCTGTGCTCCTACCAGTACATCTGATTTTCTCTGATTACAGGACTGGTTTTCTTGTACATAGCAGAAAAGTGGCTGCTGATAGCTGTTGAAAAAGCTGTTTTTTTTGTTGTTGTTTAAGAAAGCATCAAAGACTAAAGTTGGAGTTACTTTCTTAGGAAAGGGGTTCTACGTCAGCTAGGATCGTGTGTTCACCTTTAGAATGGTGGGTTGACTGGGCTCTGGGTTCTGGTGGGGAGATTTTTTTGGGGTGGGGTGGGGGTCAGGGTGTGATACTATTGTTCCCATGTAAATAGCTGGGAAAGAGGAAGGAAATTACTAGAAATTAGAAGTGTTGGGTATAAAACTCAATAGGCTTCCATTACAAGATACCTCCTTCAGTGGGGTAAACCCAAAATATATATTTAAATACGTAAATAATATACATATGTATATGAAGACCAGTGACAACACTTTTAATATATTGTTTATTAGCAAAACATTTTCTGTCTGAATAGGTGCTTATTTCACATAAAGATAGTGAAAAGTGAAAGTCTCTCAGTTGTGTCCGACTCTTTGTGACCCCATGGACTATACAGTCCATGGAATTCTCCAGGCCAGAATACTGGAGTGGTAGCCTTTTCCTTCTCCAGGGGATCTTCCCAACCCAGGGATTGAACCCAGGTCTCCCACATTGCAGGCAGATTCTTTACCAACTGAGCCACAGGGGAAGCCCAAGAATACTAGAGTGGGTAGCTGATGCCTTCTCCAGTGAATCTTCCTGACCCAGGAATTTAAGGGGGATCTCCTGCATTGCAGGCAGATTCTTTACCAACTGAGCTATGAGGGAAGAATATATAAAGATAACTGAACTGTTTTTTTCCCAATAAAATGTTCCACAAAATTTATTATTTTTGACATGAATGAGCAATGTATACTGAAGTCTGTGTAGGGAAATAGAATTGTGAATTCACTGGATCCCTGGGGGAAAAGTTACACCATCTGGCCCAGGTCTATTTCTCTCCTCTTACTGAGAGAATGCTTCTGGGGAAAGAAACAAGAAAGTGACCTGGTCTAATCTTCTTGTGAACATGCTGATAGCAGAAATTCATAGTAGATAAATTAATGATGTTTGCTTAGAAGAGAATCTTTATCTATTTTCCTGGTTTAATATTGCTTCAGTCAGTTCAGTCACTCAGTTGTGTCCTGAAACTCTGAGACTCCATGGACCACAGCTCACCAGGCTTCCCTGTCCTTTACCAACTCCTGGAGCTTACTCAAACTTATGTCCATTGAGTCAGTGGTGCCATCCAACCATCTCATCCTCTGTCGTCCCCTTCTCCTCCTGCCTTCAATCTTTCCCAGCATCAGGGTCTTTTCAAATGAGTCAGTTCTTTGTGTCAGGTTGCCAAAGTTTTGAAGTTTCAGCTTCAGTATCAGTCCTTCCAATGAATACTGAGGACTGATTTCCTTTAGGATGGACTGGTTGGATCGCCTTGCAGTCCAAGGGACTCTCAAGAGTCTTCTCCAACACCACAGTTCAAAAGCATCAATTCTTCAGCACTCAACTTTCTTTATAGTCCAACTCTCACATCCATACATGATTAATGGAAAAACCATAGCTTTGACTAGATGGACCTTTGTTGGCAAAGTGATATCTTTGCTTTTTAATATGCTATCCAGGTTGGTCATAACTTTTCTTCCAAGGAGCAAGCATCTTTTAATTTCATGGCTGCAGTCACCATCTGCAGTGATTTTGGAGCCCCCGAAAATGAAGTCTGTCACTCTTTCCATTGTTTCCTCATCTATTTCCCATGAAGTGATGGGACTGGATGCCATGATCTTAATTTTCTGAATGTTGATTTTTAAGCCAACTTTTTCACTCTCTGCTTTCATTTTCATCAAGAGGCTCTTTAGTTCTTCACTTTCTGCCATAAGGGTGGTGTCATCTGCATATCTGAGGTTATCGATATTTCTCCCATCAGTCTTGATTCCAGCTTGTGGTTCATCCAGCCTGGCATTTCACATGATGTACTCTGCATATAAGTTAAATAAGCAGGGTGACAATATACAACCTTCTGTACTCATTTCCCAATTTGAAACCAGTCTATTGTTGAATGTCCAGTTCTAACTGTTGCTTCTTGACCTGTATACAGATTTCTCAGGAGGCAGGTCTGGTGGTCTGGTATTCCCATCTCTTGAAGAATTTTCCACAGTTTGTTGTGATAGTTTGTTGTAATATTGCTTATGGTGACCAAATTTAGGATACATGGATTTCTGGGGCACGATTCCCTAGAAAATGTTCTGTTTTTTAAAAAATTGAATATCAAAATATTGTATTAGTTTCACATGTACAGCAAAGTGATTCAGTTGTACATATATATATATGTACAATTTTTGGATTCTTTTATAGTTTTTTGTAAGATAGTGAATATAGTTCTGTGCTATGCAGTATGCTTACTGTTTATTTTGTATATGTCAGTGTGCATTCTATACTCCCAAATTATCCCTCTCCCACATTCACCTTTGGTAACCATAAATTTGTTTTCTGTGTCTGTGACTCTATTTCTGCTTTGTAAATAAGTTTATTTGTACTATTTTTAAAATTCCACATATGTGATATCACATGATATTTATCTTTCTCTGTCTGACACAATTCACTTAATAAATTTTTCAAGGTTCATCCATGTTGTTGAAAATGGCATGATCTCATTCTTTTTTATGGCTTAGTAGTATTCCATTGCATATATAAAAAACATCTTCTTTATGCATTCCTCTGTTGATGGACATTTAAGTTGCTTCTATGACTTCATGACTTGGCTGTTGTAAATAGTGCTGCTGTGAGCATTAGGGTGCATGTATCTTTTTGAACTAGAGATGTTGTCTTTCTAGATATATTCCCAGGAATGGGATTGCTAGATCACAGGGTAACTTTTTTTTTTTAATTGGCGTATAATTGCTTCACAATGTTGTGTCAATTTATGCTGTACAGTGAAGTGAATCAGCTATATGTATACACAAAAGCTACTCCCTCTTGGACCTCCCACCTCCCCCTTCCCCCACCCCATCCATCTGGGTTGTCATAGAGCACTGAGCTGAGCTCCCTGTGCTATATAGCAGGTTCCCACCAGCTATATGTTTGACACGGGTAGTGTATATATGTCAATCCTGGTCTCCCAATTTGTCCTGCCCTCCCCTTCTCGCCCCTGTGTGTGCATGTCCATTCTCTAGGTCTGCATCTTTATTCCTGTGCTGCAAATAGGTTTGTCTGTACCATTTTTCTAGATTCCACACATATGCATTAATATATGATATTAATATTTCTCTGGTAACTCTATTATTAGTGCTTCAAGGACCTTCCATAGGGCTTCCCCAGTGGCTCAGTGGTAAATAATCCACCTGTAATGCAGGAGATGTTAATGATGCAGTGTTCGATCCCTGGGTTGGGAAGATCCCCTGGAAGAGGGCATGGCAACCCACTTCAGTATTCTTATCTGGAGAATCCCATGGACAGAGGAGCCTGGCTGACTACAGTCCTTGGGGTCTTAACAGGTCGGCTCAGGTGAATGCACAAGCAGGGTAAAAGGTTTCAGTGCTCAGGCCAGGTCTATTCATAAATAAAATACCTACCCACTTTCTACCTCCTGCTTATTTTTTTAAGAATAGCATAGATTATGTTTAAAAATTTTAAAGCTGTGAGAAGACATTACTACTGATTCTGAGAACTCTCGAGCAAACAGATAGGAGAGAGACAGGAAGAGTGATTGAGAAGTATTTTGTAGATTTATCTTTTCTGTCATTACTGTTGCTGAAGGAGATGAAAATGTCTGATGAGGACTGGTTTAGAGATCACGATCCAAACAGAAGAGGGAAGAGGGTGAGAGGAAAGGGGCCATGTTCTTGGCCTCATTGAAGGCAGTATTCCCAGGAGCCTCTGGGCAACAAGACAGGAGTTTAAGGGGTATTTCTTAAGGGGAACTGTGAAGGTGTTTATTTTCTGTAGCAATCTACAAGGTGTGCTTAGGGCAGAAGTTGTGTGTCTAAGCCTGAAGGTGTTTGTCTTCCTGCCTGAGGCCCTGACTGATTATGTGATCTATTAATTCTCGGTTCTTCTCATCTCAGATGACCCCAGAAGGTGTTTACTTGTTGCTTGTGAGTTGCCAGTTTAAGGAAATGCCAGTGTTAAGGGAGTCTGGATAAAGAGCTGCATGAAAATAAATTCAGGTTATATGGTAGTTCTATTATATTTTTAGTTGTTTTTTTTTTTTAAGGAACCTCCATACTGTTCTTCATAGTGGCTGTATCTGCCGGGAGCCGGCATATTACATATTGAGTGCATATTGCATATTGAGTGCAGCACTTTCCACAGCATCATCTTTCAGGATCTGGAATAGCTCAACTAGAATTCTGTCACTGCCGGGAGCCAGCATGAGGCACCCGCCCATGGCAAAGGTCATGAGGAAGGAGGCTCGGCATACACAAAGGCAGGATCGAGCCTCAGGAGTCCCCCTGGAAATTCTCGAGCATCTACCTCCAAAACCAGAGTCTGCCTACTTTCTGCTTTGTGCTTTCACCTACACCTCTGACTTTATGGGGGGCTGTCCCCCACTACCTCTCTCTGAAAAAAGAGTTAGCTTACAGCTCCAGTTAATAATTCCTGGGTGTGACAGTGTTTCAACCTACAAACTCCTTTGGAAGTCCTCTAGCCTGCCTGAATAGGTTTTTCTGGCCACATGTGATTGTTCAGAGCCTCCCAAGTGTGAGAGGCAGGAGATGTTCTAAACTGTCTAAACACAGATTCCTTTGAGTAGTTAAAAGATTGATTAGAAATTGTATTGGTGAAGGGTTTTTCACTTGTTGGGCCAATGTTTGCTGCTAAGTCTCCATATCCCTTACCTACTATGTCCTTGGCAGTGTATTGATTGATATAATGGGTGTATAGAAATGTAAGTAGTAGCCTCAATGTTTGTAACCTTGGACCCTTGAGTTAATTCTTTTCTTGATTGAGCCCACCTCACCTTTGCCCTATAGGAATGCAACTTTATCCAATGCTTTTTTGGAGGCTGGCGCCTGACTTTAGAATAATCACCTTTAGAGAAAAATAAGTTTCTTAAAATGTTAACAGGCCTCCTGGCCAGAAGATGATGTAAATCACCTAAACTTTTGCATATGATAAGTTTGAAAGCCTGGCTTCGATTAGGATCAGGAACTGCTGTCCTTGCATGACTCTATCCCTTCCCCCATTATCCTCTATGCACAACTTAAGGTATAAAACTACTTTGGAAAATAAAGTATGCCTTTTTTTGTTCACTGAAATTTGGTCTCCCCATGTCGTTCTTTCTTTCACCTTCTAGCTGAATTTTTCCTCTGAGGCGGGGAAGCTCGTCAAGCCTACTAATTTTGCCTGGGCTTCTAAGATCTGACCGGGGAGGCCTTAGTGTCTCATCTCCTTCGGGAGAACGGGAGGACGCCTGCGGCCTTCGTAGGTGATGTAAATTCCCTGCTTTGGAATTTTATTCAGCCTCTTTTCTCCACTGAATTTCTTCGCTGAGCTATCCTTATTTCACCACTCTTTATATCCTTAATAAACGTTTAATTAAGCAGTTGTTTCCTGATTTTCGCCGACGCCGTCCCCGCTTCGAATTCCCTGGATCCACCGGGGCTGGACCCCGGCATGTATCAATTTATATTTTCACCAACAATGCAAGGGGCTTCTCTGGTGGCTCAGATAGTAATGAATCTGCCTGCAATATGGGAGACCCAGGTTCAGTCCCTGGGTTGGGAAGATCCCCTGGAGAAGTGAATGGCAACCCACTCCAGTATTCTTGCCTGGAGAATTCCATGGATAGAAGAGCCTAATGGGCTTTAGTCCATGGACTCACAAAGAGTCGGACATGACTGAGCGACTAACACATGCATTCATTCCAACAGTGCAAGAGGGTTCCCTTTTAACACCCTTTCCAGCATTTATTTGTAGATTTTTTGATGATGGTTATTTGGATTGGTATGAGGTAATACCTCATTATAGTTTTGATTTATATTTCTTTAATAGTTAGTGATATTGAGCATCTTTTCATGTTTTTGTTGTCCATCTGTATGTATTCTTTGGAGAAAGTCTATTTAAATCTTCTGCCCATTTTTTTATTGGGTTGTTTGTTTTTTTGATAATGAGCTGTATGAGCTATTTGTGTATTTTGCAGATTAATCCTTTGTCAGTTGCCTGATTTGCAGATATTTTCTCCCATTCTGTGGGTTGTATTTTCATCTTGTTTATGGTTTCCTTTGCTGTGCAAAGCTTTTAAGTTTAATTAGGTGCCACCTGTTTATTTTTATTTTCATTACTGTAGAAGCTGGGTCCCAAGAAGGAGATATGGAATTGTTTTTTCAGTTCAGTTGCTCAGTTGTGTCTGACTCTTTGCGACCCCATGAATTGCAGCACGCCAGGCCTCTCTGTCCATCACCAACTCCCGGAGTTCACTCAAACTCACGTCCATCGAGTCGGTTATGCCATCCAGCCATCTCATCCTATGTTGTCCCCTTCTCCTCCTGCCCCCAATCCCTCTCAGCATCAGAGTCTTTTCCAATGAGTCAACTCTTCACATGAGGTGGCCAAAGGACTGGAGTTTCAGCTTTAGCATCAGTCCTTCAAAAGAACACCCAGGACTGATCTCCTTTAGAATGGACTGGTTAGATCTCCTTGCAGTCCAAGGGACTCTCAAGAGTCTTCTCCAAAACCACAGTTTAAAAGCACCAATTCTTTGGCGCTCAGCCTTCTTCACAGTCCAACTCTGACATCCATACATGACTACTGGAAAAACCATAGCCTTGACTAGACGGACCTTTGTTGGCAAAGTAATGTCTCTGCTTTTGAATATGCTATCTAGGTTGGTCATAACCCTCCTTCCAAGGAGTAAGCATCTTTTAATTTCATGGCTGCAGTCACCATCTGTAGTGATTTTGGAGACCAGAAAAATAAAGTCTGACACTGTTTCCACTGTTTCCCCATCTATTTCCTATGAAGTGATGGGACCAGATGCCATGATCTTCGTTTTCTGAATGTTGAGCTTTAAGCCAACTTTTTCACTCTTCTCTTTCACTTTCATCAAGAGGCTCTTTAGTTCTTCTCCACTTTCTGCCATAAGGGTGGTGTCATCTGCATATCTGAGGTTATTGATATCTCCCCTGGCAATCTTGATTCCAGCTTGTGCTTCTTCCAGCCCAGCGTTTCTCATGATGTGCTCTGCATATAAGTTAAATAAGCAGGGTGTCAATATACAGCCTTGACGTACTCCTTTTCCTATTTGGAACCAGTCTGTTGTTCCATGTCCAGTTCTAATTGTTGCTTCCTGACCTGCATGCAGGTTTCTCAGGTGGTCTGGTATTCCCATCTCTTGAAGAATTTTCCACAGTTTATTGTGATCCACACAGTCAAAGGCTTGGCATAGTCAATAAAGCAGAAATAGATGTTTTTCTGGAACTCTCTTGCTTTTTCCACAATTCAGCAGATGTTGGCAATTTGATCTCTGGTTCCTCTGCCTTTTCTAAAACCAGCTTGAACATCTGGAATTTCACAGTTCACGTATTGCTGAAGCCTGGCCTGGAGAATTTTGAGCATTACTTTACTAGCGTGTGAGATGAGTGCAATTGTGTGGTAGGTTGAGCATTCTTTGGCATTGCCTTTCTTTGGGATTTGAATGAAAACTGACCACTGACCTGTGACCACTGCTGAGTTTTCCAAATTTGCTGGCATATTGAGTGCAGCACTTTCAAAGCATCATCTTTCAGGATTTGAAATAGCTCAACTGGAATTCCATCACCCTCACTCGCTTTGTTCTTAGTGATGCTTTCTAAGGCCCACTTGACTTCACATTCCAGGATGTCTGGCTCTAGGTGAGTGATCACACTATTGTGAATATCTTGGAATTGTTTTTTAGGATGTCTCAAATTAGAGGAAAAAAAAATTCTGATAAAGATTGTAGACTAAGTATCTAAAACTATTGTCTCCATCAACAAAATCCTTGTGAATATCTAAAATTCAATTAATAATCAGTACATTCTTAATTCACTGCCTAGAACTTCTGAATAGATCTGACTGGTGTATATATATATATATATTTAAAACTTCAAAACCAGATCAACAAATCCTGATAATACCTTGAAAACCACCTCCCTACTGTCAAGTCTCTTAAGTTGTCCCTTATCTCCTTCCTCTAAGTTTAGTGTCCCATATAGATAAGAGACTTCCCTGGTGGCTCAAACGGTAAAAAGTCTGCCTACAATGAACTCTGGGAGTTGGTGATGGACAGGGAGGCCTGGCGTGCTGTGATTCATGGGGTCGCAAAGAGTAGGACACGACTGAGCGACTGAACTGAACTGAACAATGTGGGAGACCAGGGTTCAATCCCTGGGTTGGGAAGATCCCCTGGAGAAGGAAATGGCAACCCACTCCAGTACTCTTGCCTGGAGAATCCCATGGACAGAGGAGCCTGGTGGTCTACAGTCCATGGGGTCGAAAAGAGTTGGACACAACTGAGTGACTTCACATACACACACACTCATAGATAAGGGAAACCATCATTGCTACTAGCCTAGGCACATGTACTTTCTCTTCACAAATAATGTATAATTATTTTGCACTTAAAATAAATGAATGTCAAAATATATTTTTTTAATTTAGAAAACAAATATGGAAAAAAATATGAATGCAAATTTTTACCCTTTCATTCAAAAATTTATTCTCTTGTAATGGAGAAAGCCTGATGTACAAACCTCTCAAAACTCTAGTCTGGTAAGAAATAATGAGTGTGCCAGTCAGAGTGGAAGAAATAACCAAAGAATAAAGGGAGAAGGAAAGAAAGTTTTAATGAAGAGATGAGAGAAAAATACTACTGGCATGTGGCAAATTCTGACACAGGGGAAAGCAAAGAGCATACACTCATACACTTTAGTTTGAGTTATACTATTAATATGTCTATGGGATCTTTCTAGAAAAGAGGAATTTGGATCTTATGAAGAAATGGTAGCATCTCATACTCCAGAGAAGGGTCAGTAAAATTAGATCCTAGTTTGTGTAGATAAACCTGTTATGACATGAGGGAGGGAGAGGTGCTTGACAGTGGTTGCTGTTTTCTCATGCAGGCTGTAGTATCATCATTTGTATGCAAACTTGACCTGGGATATTGGACAGTGCTCTGTTTTCCTGGAGCAGGTCAATGAGATGTGATACAGAGTTTCACTAATATATCAAATCCAACCAACCATTATCTCATTCTCTTGACTCATTTGAGGCTGACTGTGTCTATTAGAGTAAGGAAGGATGGCTTAGAAGTTCTGGAAGAAATGGAAGAATTTAGGTATGCAGTGGGTGTCCTTATTTCTTCCTGTCTGAGTATGAAATTATAGGCAAGTATTGAAACTATCTGTTCATTTACTTGAATACACTCATTAAAGGGAGGGGACATTGTTTATCTTTTTGCTAGTATAACCTTAGTTATTATCACAGCACATCCTATTAAGATGTCTGTTGAATAAATACATGAAAAAGGAAAATGTTGATATTGAATGAATGGTATGTGGAAGGTGTTGCTGCAATAGAATTTAGATTTTTTAACTATAAACTTAAGACCCAGAATATTGGGGTTTTGGCTAGGGTGAGGATAGAACTCAAAATTATATGGTTGAACTGAACTGTTATATTTAAAATGGATAACCAATAAGGGCCTACTGTATAACACATAGAACTCTGGTCAGTGTTATGTGGCAGCCTGGATGTGGGGGGAAGTTTAAGGGAGAATGGATACACATACAAGTATCACTGAGTCCCTTTGCTGTTCACCTGAAACTATCACCACATTGTTAATTGACTCTATTCCAATATAAAATAAAAAGTTAAAAATTATGTGGTTGAGATTTAAACTAAATATGAACAAGAAAACATAAATGATGAGATACATTGGTATAGACTCTGATTTCAAAGAATGAGGGTAGTAACAGGGAGGTGCTTAGTGAATAGTCAGCAATAGTCCGGAAAGCCAAAATTATAGGGCTCAATTCCTAAATGCCTCTGCAGAACCTGAGAGATGAACAAGACATAGTAAGATTTAACACACAGGCAAGAGATTTAATACATTCATAATTATCATCGAAATTCATTGAGGTGTGATTCAAAATTGAAGGATTATGACAACATTTCTTTAAAAGGAACAGACATTTTTCAATAAGAGGTTACAGAAGTATCTATGTATCAAGGAGACATACACTAGTGGAGAAACTCACAATGGTGTGTACTATCATTGAGGAAAACTGAAAAGGGAATAAGTTATATTGTTGGAGGAGTCTTTTTCAAGCTGGCCAGATGGGAGAAAAGATAATATACTTTTGATGAAGAGCCAAAAGATGACCTTGTGTCAAGATGCAGTCATTATTGAGGGATTTTAGTTATCAAGAAATCTGATAGAAATCTCAACCTGCTATGAAATCGAGTGCTTGCAAGCTCATGAGGTTCTTTGAGAAACTGATAAAGTCTCCTGAAAGATAGGCCATTAAAAGAACAGTCCCTCTGGATCCGTCTGTGACATCTAGGAGAAATTTTCTGATGCAGTGAAAGGAGCAGGAGCTTTGGGGGTAGTCCTGTGGCATCTTTGGGTTTGTGATAATCATAGAGGGGAAACCTGGCATGTTCAGTCATCTGCTGCAGACTCTGAGGACAGATTTCAAAAAAGATCAGGGAAAATGTGGGCATGATTTCATGGCACACTGTATCAAAGGGAAGATGACAACTAGTTTGGGAACTTGTTGCAAATACAGTTCTGATTCTGTATATTGCAAATGGTCCATCTGATAACAACGAAGGGGAATTCCAAAAAGAAATTAAGGTTATTGCACAGAGAGATCTCTAGTGAACTCAGACTTTTGAAAAATAGGTAAAAGTGATAGAAAAAGGGCTGCAAATCAATTAAAAATATGTGAGGATGATCCAAATGTATAAAAACGGACATTAGGCCATAATGCTCACATGTATGCAGGTTTTCAGAAACTGCCACTGACAGTAAAAGGAAGACGGAATTTTTTCAGTATTCAGAGCAAGAAAAAGATCAAGGAAGAGACAGTGTAACAAAGTTGGGAAGAAGATGCAGTATTATGTATAACCCAGTAGATTTCCTTGAATCATTTGATCATCATACTAAAATGAGGGGTCAGACATTAGAATGGGGAAATGCAAACTCAATACAAATATGGGGGGAGCATTAGCAGTTCAAGTGAATCCAAGTCTAATGAAGAAAATGATTGACACCTTAGGGTACTCAGAAAATTCAAACAAATTAACTGAATTGCTATTTGTTATTGCAGAGAAATTGTGAAACTGGGCAAGATATGGAAGATTAGATGTTGACAGTTATCCTAAGAGTTTTTAAATGAAAGATGATCTCTGTAAACAGAGTACACATTTCTGTCAATATTTAGCCATACATGTTGTTAATCTATTGCAACAACCCCTCTTTTTTTTTTTTTTTGCTGATAATTTTACCACATTGCCAGATATCACGTAATTTTGTCTCTAAATATCTGCACTGGGATGACTCTGAGGGATGGGATGGGAAGAGAGGTGGGAGGGGGGTCAGGATAGGGAACACATGTACACCCATGGCTGATTCATGTCAATGTATGGCAAAACTCACTACAATATTGTAAAGTAATTCGCCTCCAATTAAATAAATTAAAAAAACAAATATCTCAGTATTCATTTAGAAAATTTTAAAAAGGTTTTTTTGGTATACATAACCATGATACCAGCAGAGGTGGCTTATTTAAAAGATTCGTCATCTACCAGAAGTAGAGCTTGATCACTGGGATGTGGACTGGGTGGACACAAGTACATCCTAGATTGACTTTCTTTCTTTGATGGGATTTCTTGCTTGGAAATGCTGCCAAATGATCCTGTCTATCTGAATATAATCAAGGAATGTGACAAGGTCTTCTTAATTTGTAGACAAGATGAAATATGCCAATTAAATTCCAGTATTCAATTGAAAAAATGGATTTCTGTTCAATTGGAGCAAGTTTCTATTCTTGAAAATGAAAGTCTCTCAGTTGTGTTCAACTCTTTGTGACCCCATGGACTATACAGTCCATGGAATTCTCTAGACCAGAATATTGGAGTGGGTAGCCTTTCCCTTCTCCAGAGGATCTTCCCAACCCTGTGATTGAACCAAGGTCTTCCACAGGCAGGCAGATTTTTTACCAGCTGAGCCACCAGGAAACCCCAAGAATACTGGAGTGGGTAGCTTATCCCTTCTCCAGTGGATCTTTAGCCTTGTCATTTCAGATATTTTTACCAATGACTTTGAAGAAGATACAGAAAGTGTTTTCATCCTTGTTGTGGATAAAAGAATCATTAACCAGATAATATTTATTATCTGGAAGGTAGACTGAATCTAATGGGGTAAAATTTAGCAGGTCTTAATATATGGTCCTTTATTAATTTCCAAATCTACTCTAGAAACAGACAGTTTCTGTTGGCTGTAAGTACACAATTGACATAGTATGTGGTGAGGCTGTCAAATAAAAATGAGAATGTGATTTGAGATTGTAGGAATACATGTAGATGTCTGGAAAGAGCGTAGCTATTACTTTGTTCCTTCTCTTCTCTGGTAGGTCAGTTTAAGAGGATTTAGACAGATGAAATAGCCAAGAGATGTAAAAGAGAGTAATCAACGTGGTTAAGCCATGACATGTAAACAATTTATTGAACGAAATTAGAATAAATATTCTGGGAAAGTGGCAACTTGTGTAATGTGATAACCATTTCATGATATTTGAAGTGTTGGAATCCCTGGGTGGGGAAGATCCCCTGGAGAAGGGAATGGCAACCCACTCCAGTATTCTTTTTTTTTTTTAAATTTTATTTTATTTTAAAACTTTACATAATTGTATTAGTTTTGCCAAATATCAAAATGAATCCGCCACAGGTACACATGTGTTCCCCATCCTGAACCCTCCTCCCTCCTCCCTCTCTATACCATCCCTCTGGGTCGTCCCAGTGCACTAGCCCCAAGCATCCAGTATTGTGCATCGAACCTGGACTGGCATCTCGTTTCATACATGATATTTTACATGTTTCAATGCCATTCTCCCAAATCTTCCTACCCTCTCCCTCTCCCATAGAGTCCATAAGACTGTTCTATACATCAGTGTCTCTTTTGCTGTCTTGTACACAGGGTTATTGTTACCATCTTTCTAAATTCCATATATATGCGTTAGTATACTGTATTGGTGTTTTTCTTTCTGGCTTACTTCACTCTGTATAATAGGCTCCAGTTTCATCCACCTCATTAGAACTGATTCAAATGTTTTCTTTTTAATGGCTGAGTAATACTCCATTGTGTTTATGTACCATAGCCTTCTTATCCATTCATCTGCTGATGGACATCTAGGTTGCTTCCATGTCCTGGCTATTATAAACAGTGCTGCAGTGAACACTGGGGTACACGTGTCTCTTTCCCTTCTGGTTTCCTCAGTGTGTATGCCCAGCAGTGGGATTGCTGGATCATAAGGCAGTTCTATTTCCAGTTTTTTAAGGAATCTCCACACTGTTCTCCATAGTGGCTGTACTAGTTTGCATTCCCACCAACAGTGTAAGAGGGTTCCCTTTTCTCCACACCCTCTCCAACATTTATTATTTGTAGACTTTTGGATTGCAGCCATTCTGACTGGTGTGAAATGGTACCTCATAGTGGTTTTGATTTGCATTTCTCTGATAATGAGTGATGTTGAGCATCTTTTCATGTGTTTGTTAGCCATCTGTATGTCTTCTTTGGAGAAATGTCTATTTAGTTCTTTGGCCCATTTTTTGATTGGGTCATTTATTTTTCTGGAGTTGAGCTGTAGGAGTTGCTTGTATATTTTTGAGATTAGTTGTTTGTCAGTTGCTTCATTTGCTATTATTTTCTCCCATTCTGAAGGCTGTCTTTTCACCTTGCTAATAGTTTCCTTTGATGTGCAGAAGCTTTTAAGGTTAATTAGGTCCCTTTTGTTTATTTTTGCTTTTATTTCCAATATTCTGGGAGGTGGGTCATAGAGGATCCTGCTGTGATGTATGTTGGAGAGTGTTTTGCCTATGTTCTCCTCTAGGAGTTTTATAGTTTCTGGTCTTACGTTGAGATCTTTAATCCATTTTGAGTTTATTTTTGTGTATGGTGTTAGAAAGTGTTCTAGTTTCATTCTTTTACAAGTGGTTGACCAGATTTCCCAGCACCACTTGTTAAAGAGATTGTCTTTAATCCATTGTATATTCTTGCCTCCTTTGTCAAAGATAAGGTGTCCATATGTGCATGGATTTATCTCTCGGCTTTCTATTTTGTTCCATTGATCTATATTTCTGTCTTTGTGCCAGTACCATGCTGTCTTGATAACTGTGGCTTTGTAGTAGAGCCTGAAGTCAGGTAGGTTGATTCCTCCAGTTCCATTCTTCTTTCTCAAGATCGCTTTGGCTATTCGAGGTTTTTTGTATTTCCATACAAATTTTGAAATTATTTGTTCTAGCTCTGTGAAGAATACCGTTGGTAGCTTGATAGGGATTGCATTGAATCTATAAATTGCTTTGGGTAGTATACTCATTTTCACTATATTGATTCTTCCAATCCATGAACGTGGTATATTTCTTCATCTATTAGTGTCCTCTTTGATTTCTTTCACCAGTGTTTTATAGTTTTCTATATATAGGTCTTTAGTTTCTCTAGGTAGATATATTCCTAAGTATTTTATTCTTTCTGTTGCAATGGTGAATGGAATTGTTTCCTTAATTTCTCTGTTTTCTCATTATTAGTGTATAGGAATACAAGGGATTTCTGTGTGTTGATTTTATATCCTGCAACTTTGCTATAGTCATTGATTAGTTCTAGTAATTTTCTAGTGGAGTCTTTAGGGTTTTCTATGTAGAGGATCATGTCATCTGCAAATAGTGAGAGTTTTACTTCTTCTTTTCCAATTTGGATTCCTTTTATTTCTTTTTCTGCTCTGATTGCTGTGGCCAAAACTTCCAAAACTATGTTGAATAGTAACGGTGAAAGTGGGCACCCTTGTCTTGTTCCTGACTTTAGAGGAAATGCTTTCAGTTTTTCACCATTGAGGATAATGTTTGCTGTGGGTTTGTCATATATAGCTTTTATTATGTTGAGGTATGTTCCTTCTATTCCTGCTTTCTGGAGAGTTTTTATCATAAATGGATGTTGAATTTTGTCAAAGGCTTTCTCTGCATCTATTGAGATAATCATATGGTTTTTATTTTTCAATTTGTTAATGTGGTGTATTACATTGATTGATTTGCAGATATTGAAGAATCCTTGAATCCCTGGGATAAAGCCCACTTGGTCATGGTGTATGATCTTTTTAATGTGTTGTTGGATTCTGATTGCTAGAATTTTGTTAAGGATTTTTGCATCTATGTTCAACAGTGATATTGGCCTGTAGTTTTCTTTTTTTGTGGGATCTTTGTCAGGTTTTGGTATTAGGGTGATGGTGGCCTCATAGAATGAGTTTGGAAGTTTACCTTCCTCTGCAATTTTCTGGAAGAGTTTGAGCAGGATAGGTGTTAGCTCTTCTCTAAATTTTTGGTAGAATTCAGCTGTGAAGCTGTCTGGACTGGGGCTTTTGTTTGCTGGAAGATTTTTGATTACAGTTTCAATTTCCATGCTTGTGATGGGTCTGTTAAGATTTTCTATTTCTTCCTGGTTGAGTTTTGGAAAGTTGTACTTTTCTAAGAATTTGTCCATTTCTTCCACGTTGTCCATTTTATTGGCATATAATTGTTGATAGTAGTCTCTTATGATCCTTTGTATTTCTGTGTTGTCTGTTGTGATCTCTCCATTTTTGTTTCTAATTTTATTGATTTGATTTTTCTCCCTTTGTTTCTTGATGAGTCTGGCTAATGGTTTGTCAATTTTATTTGTCCTTTCAAAGAACCAGCTTTTGGTTTTGTTGATTTTTGCTATGGTCTCTTTTGTTTCTTTTGCATTTATTTCTGCTCTAATTTTTAAGATTTCTTTCCTTCTACTAACCCTGGGGTTCTTCATTTCTTCCTTTTCTAGTTGCTTTAGGTGTAGAGTTAGGTTATTTATTTGACTTTTTTCTTGTTTGTTGAGGTGTGCCTGTATTGCTATGAACTTTCCCCTTAGGACTGCTTTTACCGTGTCCCACAGGTTTTGGATTGTTGTGTTTTCATTTTCATTCGTTTCTATGCAAATTTTGATTTCTTTCTTGATTTCTTCTGTGATTTGTTGGTTATTCAGCAGCATGTTGTTCAGCCTCCATATGTTGGAATTTTTAATAGTTTTTCTCCTGTAGTTGAGATCTAATCTTACTGCATTGTGGTCAGAAAAGATGCTTGGAATGATTTCTATTTTTTTGAATTTACCAAGGCTAGCTTTATGGCCCAGGATGTGATCTATCCTGGAGAAGGTTCCATGTGCGCTTGAGAAAAAGGTGAAATTCATTGTTTTGGGATGAAATGTCCTATAGATATCAATTAGGTCTAACTGGTCTATCGTATCATTTAAAGTTTGTGTTTCCTTGTTAATTTTCTGTTTAGTTGATCTATCCCTAGGTGTGAGTGGGGTATTAAAGTCTCCCACTATTATTGTGTTATTGTTAATGTCTCCTTTCATACTTGTTAGCATTTGTCTTACATACTGCGGTGCTCCCGTGTTGGGTGCATATATATTTATAATTGTTATATCTTCTTCTTGGATTGATCCTTTGATCATTATGTAGTGACCATCTTTGTCTCTTTTCACAGCCTTTGTTTTAAAGTGTATTTTATCTGATATGAGTATTGCTACTCCTGCTTTCTTTTGGTCCCTATTTGCATGGAAAATCTTTTTCCAGCCCTTCACTTTCAGTCTGTATGTGTCCCCTGTTTTGAGGTGGGTCTCTTGTAGACAACATATGTAGGGGTCTTGTTTTTGTATCCATTCAGCCAGTCTTTGTCTTTTGGTTGGGGCATTCAACCCATTTACGTTTAAGGTAATTACTGATAAGTATGATCCTGTTGCCATTTACTTTATTGTTTTTGGTTCGAATTTATACACCGTTTTTGTGTTTCCTGTCTAGAGAACATCCTTTAGTATTTGTTGGAGAGCTGGTTTGGTGGTGCAGAATTCTCTCAGCTTTTGCTTGTCTGAAAAGCTTTTGATTTCTCCTTCATACTTGAATGAGATCCTTGCTGGGTACAATAATCTGGGCTGTAGGTTATTTTCTTTCATCACTTTTAGTATGTCTTGCCATTCCCTCCTGGCTTGAAGAGTTTCTATTGAAAGATCAGCTGTTATCCTTATGGGAATTCCCTTGTGTGTTATTTGTTGTTTTTCCCTTGCTGCTTTTAATATTTGTTCTTTGTGTTTGATCTTTGTTAATTTGATTAATATGTGTCTTGGGGCGTTTTGCCTTGGGTTTATCCTGTTTGGGACTCTCTGGGTTTCTTGGACTTGGGTGATTATTTCCTTCCCCATTTTAGGGAAGTTTTCAACTATTATCTCCTCAAGTATTTTCTCATGGTCTTTCTTTTTGTCTTCTTCTTCTGGAACCCCTATGATTCAAATGTTGTAGCATTTAATATTGTCCTGGAGGTCTCTAAGATTGTCCTCATTTCTTTTAATTCGTTTTTCTTTTATCCTCTTTGATTCACTTATTTCTACCATTCTATCTTCTAATTCACTAATCCTATCTTCTGCCTCTGTTATTCTACTATTTGTTGCCTCCAGAGTGTTTTTAATTTCATTTATTGCATTATTCATTATATATTGACTCTTTTTTATTTCTTCTAGGTCCTTGTTAAACCTTTCTTGCATCTTCTCAATCCTTGTCTCCAGGCTATTTATCTGTGATTCCATTTTAATTTCAAGATTTTGGATCAATTTCACTATCATTATTCGGAATTCTTTATCAGGTAGGTTCCCTATCTCTTCCTCTTTTGTTTGGTTTGGTGGGCATTTATCCTGTTCCTTTATCTGCTGGGTATTCCTCTGTCTCTTCATCTTGTTTAAATTGCTGAGTTTAGGGTGTCCTTTCTGTATTCTGGAAGTTTGTGGAGTTCTCTTTATTGTGGCTTTTCCTCGCTGTGTGTGGGTTTGTACAGGTGGCTTGTCAAGGTTTCCTGGTTAGGGAAGCTTGTGTCGGTGTTCTGGTGGGTGGAGCTGTATTTCTTCTCTCTGGAGTGCAATGAAATGTCCAGTAATGAGTTATGAGATGTCTATGGTTTTGGGGTGACTTTGGGCAGCCTGTATCTTGAAGCTCAGAGCTGTGTTCCTTATTTGCTGGAGAATTTGCTTGGTATGTCTTGCCCTGGAACTTGTTGGCCCTTGTGTGGTGCTTGGTTTCAGTGTCAGTATGGAGGCGTTTGATGAGCTCCTGTCAATTAATGTTCCTTGGAGTCAGGAGTTCCCTGGAGTCAGGGTTTGGACATAAGCCTCCTGCTTCCAGTTATTTGTCTTATTTTTACAGTAGTTTCAAAACTTCTCCTTCTATACAGCACCATTGATAAAACATCTACATTAAAGATGAAAAGCTTCTCTACTGTGAGGGTCACTCAGAGAGGTTCACAGTGTTACATGGAGAAGAGAAGAGGGAGGAGGGAGTTAGAGGTGACCCAAATGAGATGAGGTGGAATCAATAGTGGAGAGAGTGGGCTAGCCAGTAGTCACTTCCTTATGTGCACGCCACAACTGGACCACTCAGAGATGTTCACGGAGTTATACAGAGAAGAGAAGAAGGAGGAAGGAGACAGAGGTGGCCAGAAGGATAAAAGGGGGGAATGAAAAGGAGGGAGACAGATCCAGCTAGTAATCAGTTCCCTAAGTGTTCTCCACTGTCTGGAACACACAGAAATTCACAGAGTTGGGTAGAGTAGAGAGGGGTTAGGGAGGAGACACAGGCGACCTGGTGGAGAAAAAGGAGAGTCCAAAGGGAGAGAGAGCAGTCCAGCCAGTAATCTCGCTCCCTAGTGAAAAATGGGTCCTGAAGATTGGGTTCTTAAAGGTACAAAATTGGTAACAAATACATAGAAGCAAAAATTAAAAATCTAGAGTAGAGTTTGGAATTTCAAAAATACGATGTTGTAGAAAAGAAGGAAAAGAAAGAGAGAAAAAACGAACAAAGAAAAACAAATAAGGTTGCGAGAATTATAAAGAAAATACAGGTACAAAATTGATAACTAATACCAAAAAGCAAAGATTAAAAATCTAGAGTAGAGTTTGGAATTTCAAAGATACAATGTTAAAAAAAGGAAGAAGAAAAATAAAGAGAGAAAACAAACAAACAAAAACAAACAATGTCGCAAAAATTATAAAGAAAATACAGGTACAAAATTGATATCAAATACCAAAAAGCATAAATTAAAAATCTAGAGTAGAGTTTGGAATCTCAGATATACAATGTTATATAAAAGAAGAAGAGAAAGAAACAGAGGAAAAAAAAAAGTCACAGAAATTATAAAAAAAACTATAGGTACAAAATTGATAACATATACCAAAAAGCTAAAATTAAAAATCTAGAGTAGAGTTTGGAATTTCAAAAATACAATGTTAAAGAAAAGAAGAAAAAAAAAAACAAAACACAAGGTCAAAAAATTGTAAAATATATATATATATGAAGTTTGCTGAAGAAGAAAAAAATAGGGTCTTTTTTTTTTTTTTTGCAAAGTAGTAGGTTATAAAAGTGAAAATTAAAGGAACAATAGAGGACTTAAAAAAATTTTTTTTTAAATTAAGAAAAAAAAAAGAAAAGAATGATCGTAAAAATAGTAAAAATATATCTAGGACTTTTTCTGGTTTTGTTGTGAGTATTGTGGGTTCAGTTCATTTTTGGCTAGTTCCTTGGTCCGACTTATATTTCTCAAGATCTATAGGTCCCTTCCTATGTAGTCCATAGTAACCACAGGGTTTTAATCTCCGAGGCGTTTCCCTCTGTTATAACTTCTTCTGTTTGCTGGTCTCTTTAGTGCCTGGTTTCCGCCCTGACACAAAGGGGACGGTGGAGGACACTTTTTTTTTTTTTTTTAGGCTCACTCGTTCAGTCGCGCTGTGGGGAGGGAGGGAGGGATGCTGCAAACAAATAACACTGGAGTGCGCTCGCAGTGCCTCAGCCACACTGGGTCTGCCCCCGCTCACGGCGCGTGTAGCCACCCTGCCCACACTGCTCAGGCTCTAGGTTGTTCCGCCGGGAACAATCCGAGGCCGGCCCTGGGCTGCATGTACCTCCCAGGTCCAAGCCGCTCAGGTTCAGGCACTCGGGTAGCCCTCAGAGGCGCAGACTCAGTTGGGCCTGCGTTTTGTGCTCTTCCCAGGTCCGAGCAGCTCAGGTGATGAGGTGTTTGGCGAGCGCCAATGCTGCGACTTATCGCTTCCCCGCCACTCGGTTATCTGGGTGTAAAACCGGTGCACCTTCTCAGGCAGATGTTGACTGTCCAGACCCCCAAGAAGTTTTGGTTAGCAAAGAAGCCTGCTTACAGTTTTATAGATAATGTCTCTCTGGGGCTGCGATTGCCCCCTTCCGGCTCTGGCTGCCTGTCACCGGAGGGGGAAGGTCTGCAGCCGGCTATCTCTGTTCAGTCCTTTGTTCCGTGCGCGGGCCTGGCGGTGTCTTAGGTTAGGGCTGGCTTTTCGTGTGGTAGATATCCCACAGTCTGGTTTGCTAGCCCAAATTATTTCGCTCAGATAGCGCTCAGGGTATTCAGGCCAGATTCTTACTCTCAGCGATGCAGCCCACACTGCGCCTCCCTGCCCAGCCCCCGCTTGCCAATGGCGTGTGGAGGCGTCTGCGCTGCTTCTCCGCTGGGGGAGTTACCGTAGGGCTCGCAATCTGCGAGTTTTAATTGTTTATTTATTTTTTCTCCCTGTTAAGTTGCCCTCTGTGCTTCCAAAGCTCGGCACAGATTCGGCAGTGAGAAGGTTTCCTGGTGTTTGGAAACTTCTCTCTTTTTAAGACTCCCTTCCCGGGACAGAACTCCGTCCCTCCCTCTTTTGTCTCTGTTTTTGTCTTTTATATTTTTTCCTACCTCCTCTCGAAGAGTTGGGTTGCTTTTCTGGGTGCCTGATGTCCTCTGCTGGCATTCAAAAGTTGTTTTGTGGGATTTACTTGACGTTTAAATGCTCTTTTGATGAATTTGTGGGGGAGAAAGTGTTCTCCCCGTCCTACTCCTCCGCCATCTTGGCTCCTCCCTCCTCCAGTATTCTTGCCTAGAGAATTCCATGGACAGAGGAGCCTGGTGGGCTACAGTCTATGGGGCCACAAAAAGTTGGACATGACTGAGCAAGTAATACTTTGACTTGCATTTCACATGTGAACATATAATTAGACTTTCTGTGAAGACTTGAATGTTAGTATTTTAACCAAGAGCTTCCAAGGAGAGAGATTTTTGACTTGAGATATGGAAGAAGTTTCCAATGGTCACAGCCATCTAAAGTTGGAATGTGTATGATTTATTTTGTAAGTCATTGGAGGTGTTTCAGAATAAATGCATTATTTCTTGGGATGTTATAACAGGCATCTAAGCTTTGGATGATTAGGTAACACTTAAAGTCTTTTTTCATGCCTGAATTTTTAACATTCTACGAAGATGTTTTCAGCTTGCTTGACTTCAAAGAGGCTAATTTTATAATAATCCCATCCAAGATAATTTTGTTTTAACCCTAAAGGGATGGTGCTACTTAATAGAGATCTCGCTTAGCTTTCTTTATTCCTAACTTTCTGCCTAATTGACATTCGAGTGGCTTCTGGCTGCTATTCTGTCTTCCTGGAAAACTCCTTCCTCCTCTAAACTTATGCTGCTTTCATGGCACAGATATCCAGATCACCTGTATCTTCCCAGTTGCTCATTCTGGTCTGATGGAAAGGCTCTTTGATATTTGATTGGCAGGAATTTGATGACAGACCCTCCATAAGATCCAATGAATATTCTGGCTCTTCTCCTAGGTTATCACATTTGGCTGGCTAAGGAACTTTCAGTGCAAACTCAGTCTTTATTCATTTATCAGTCTACAAAATAGCCGCAGTATAACTCGATACAGAACCACCACGATTAAAGTCCTTTTATGTGTAAAATGAATTTACTTTGAAAACCATTTGGCTTATGGAAGGGTGACAGTGGCAAACACAAGTAGAGATAAGCAGGCGTGTGCTGTGCTTAGTCGCTCAGTTGTGTCCGACTCTTTGTGACTCCATGGACTGTAGCCTGCCAGGCTCTGTCCATGGGGATTCTGCAGGCAAGAATACTGGAATGGGTAGCCATGCCCTTCAGGGGATCTTCCCAACCCAGGGATTGAACCCAGGTCTCCCACGTTGCTGGCAGATTCTTTACCATCTGAGCCACAAGGGAAGCCTAAGAATACTGGAGTGGGTAGCCTATCCCTTCTCCAGGGGATCTTCCTGACCCAGGAATTGAACCAGGGTCTCCTGCATTGCAGGTGGATTCTTTACCAGCTGAGCTACTGGGGAAGCCCATAAGCAGGCCTGTGTGGTTACAAAGTTAGAGACATGATTTGGGAGAATTTATATAATGGATTGGTTACTTAAAGAATATCAGTTCAGTTCATAACTTAAAGAATATGCAGAGAGGAAATAATGGGAATTTCAGCTCTGGGATGAGTGTCCTTTCCTGGTAGTACTCCAAGTATGTTCTGATATTTAGACAGGAGATTTAAATTTATTCAACACTCAGACCAAATATTAGTACTAAGAAAAAAATAGAGGAAAGCAGTGTTTATATTATTTTGTGTCATGGCCTGTGCTGGGTACTTTATCTGTGTTATCTCATTCACTTCTCATAACAGCCCTTGGAGGAAGGTGATAAAAGATGCAGGTAAGGAAACAGTCCAGGAGGTTTAATACTTGTTCAAGTATACATGGTTAGTAAGCTACAGAGTGGTCATTCACATTTGAGATATGCACACTCTGCTGTAGGGATGGAGGTGGGTGTCTCAAGACATAACACGTTGCATTGGAGCAATGAGGCCATAAGCATCTTTTCATCAATTTAAGCATCAGATGGTTATTTGCTTGTAATGGAAAACTCACAAGATTAAAATACTGGATTTATGGAACCCTGTAGACTTCAAAGAAGACAGTTTAAGAAGCCATAAGGCACGTGCAAATTTGTCAGCTGTCAAACATGTTGACCTGTAGCTCAAAGCATTCTGTAAAATATGAAAAAGCAGAAGTTGTTTTTTTTTTTCTTTAAAATAATTCTGTTGCTGTCCCCCAAAACCAATGTGACAAATTTTTTTGATCTCAAGTGTTTCAGGTGAGGAGATGAAATCAATATGAGAAAAGGTTTCGTGACCCCAAGATACCTTGAGTTCAATGAGATCTGCTTGAGAGGATCTCTGACACAATTGTAGGCTCAGGGCTGTAGGAAGCCTTTGGTAGCTGGTGGCCTGTTGGCGGGGGGCTGTGATAACACACTGTCCATCAATTTCCTTATCTCCTGATTACACTGCTCTTTAGAAGCTATCCCTAGGGTAAATCTCTTCAATTGATTTTGCTGTCAGGAGTCAGTTTGAGTTCACATAGGAAAGGAAGATTAGTACCTCACTGGTTAAGTGCTTTAGCAATTTGCCCTACATGTTAAATTATGGGCTTTATCAGCTCAGAGTTGCTTAATTTCCAGGGCAGGGTGAAAATGATACCATTTGGGCCAACCATTGAGCTTACACAGCAGTCACTGGGGACTTTGGTTTTTTGAACTTCTCTGTAACTTTAGTAAAATCCTCCAAGTCCTGAAACTGATTTTTCAATATTGCTGGCAGTTTGTGTCTCTCTTGATAAATTGCACGGTCACATTACTACAAATTGCTCTGTAACCTGACTTCACTATCTTTCCCAGTTTCTTCAAATAAATGTAAGCATCTGTTGAAAATGATAATACTATTGTTTGTGTTGGTCCCTGGTCTGTGTGGTTGTGTGATATGGCAAGCAAATAGAGCAAAAATAATTACATTACAGACAGAAGTGACAGGAAAAGCCACAGTCCAACTCAGTATCAAAAACCCCCCCACAGGGCTATACCCCGAACTGTATGTCTGTTAGAGGAGAGGAAACAACTCATTCCCTCCATAGTCTTTGTTTCCTTCAGGCAACCCTCACAGAAATGCCTGGAAACAAAAAAATCCCTTTCTTTGTTTTGTAAATTATTTCAGACTCCTTGAAATGTCTGAACTTCAATATTGTGACAAAATGGGCTTCTATTTTGCAAATCTTTTTTTTTTTTCAAAGAGGAATGAGAAAGATTTATAGTGAATCCTCTTGTTGGATGTTGGAAGAGGCTTGGTGATGGTCTCCTGCTGTGTTATTCTTACTTCAAAGAGTTTTAAAAAAATAGATGAGCATTATGTTCACAACATAATCCCTTATAATTTCTCTGAGCAACAGAATAATAGATTGAACTCCCTGACTTGTTCCTGATCTGCTTGGTTTCTGACTATTTTCTTTTCCCCCATGAGGACCTCTGTTGTGCTGTGCTAAGCCGCTCAGTCGTGTCCGACTCTTTGAGACCCCCATGGTGGCCAGGCAAGAATACTGGAGTGGGTTGCCGTTTGCTACTCTAGGGATCGTCCCAACCCAGGGATCAAGCCCAGGTCTCCCACATTGCGGGCAGATTCTTTACCGACTGAGCCCCCAGGGAAGCTCCTGGCCACAAGCTCTCAGATTTCCTCTGCTTTCCTGGTAGCAGCCAGTTGAATGACAGCTGGGAGGTAGATCTGGCAAACCTCCAGATTGGAAACAAGCAGTGTGCCCTGTACATGTGTATATCTGGATAGGATATCTGTTTACTTCAGTGTTGGGGAGTTCAGAAAAGACTTCCTGGGAGAAGCATCTTTTGGACAGAAGGATGGATATATAACCATTACTCCAGTAGAGCAAATGCTGGGACAAAGATCGAAAAATGAGAGAAACTGATTTGACTGGGAAACCGCAAGTGGCTTAGAATGGCTGCAGCATAAGGTAAAGGAGGAGGAGGGGCAGGTGAGGCTGGAGAAGTAGGCAGAGCCAGATTATGAAGGATCTTTTCCATTTTCAGTTTACGTTGGTATTTATTCCAAAAGAAGCAAGGACATAATTTCCTAGTCCTTCAGAAAATTGGTGATTCCTAATGCCAATGATTTACCTCTACATCTCAAACAGGTATTGCTCTATTGCCAAATAAGACTCCATCTCCTGTGATAAATAGATGGGCAGATAAAAATCCTTCCTACTGTTTTTCATTGAGCAGGTATGAATCCTGAACACATAAGCCTCAAAGCTACATTTTAGAATGAATCACTCTTAGTGCTTAGACATTTTGGAAAATCACCTTACTTCTATTTGTATTCTCTCCTACACTTACCCACGAAACCCCTTGACTACATACTGCGTGCTAAGTTGCTTCATGTCTAACTCTGTGCAACCCCATGGACTATAGCCCACCAGGCTCCTCTAAGCAAGAATACTGGAGTGGGTTGCCATGCCCTTCTTCAGGGAATCTTCCTAACCCAGGGATTGAACCCGCATCTCGTACTTCTCCTGCATTGGCAGATAGGTTCTTTACCACTAGCACCACCTTGGAAGGCCCAAACCCCTTGACTGGATCATTTCAATGAAAAATTTGATTGTATCCTGTCCCCACCTGAAACAATTCAGTGATGTCTCTACCATTCTCAGTGGGATCCTTCCTGGTCTGGTCCTCTGCCACCTCCCAATTTCATATGCTTGTTTTTCCTCTCAGGCTCAGAGCTCAAATCTCATTAGCTGTTTTCCAGGCCCTTGTCCCTCTTGCCATAGAGAAGTTTCACCTGATGGTCCCTTTTTTTTTGTAATATTGTTTCATTTCCTTCTCACTAGCACTGTTCCTTTTCCTTTTTCCTCCGGGCTAGATCTTTATTTCTTCTAGTTTATTAACATATATTTACTTGCAGCATCATGTAAGTTTGAGGTGTATAATGTAATAATTTAACCTACATGCATCATGAAAAGATCATCACAATAAGTTTAGTGAACATCTACTATCTCGAATCAAATTGCCAATATCTGTTGGATTATTGAAAATGGAACAGAGTTCCAGAAAAGCATCTACTTCTGCTTAATCAGATCAGATCAGATCAGATCAGTCACTCAGTCGTGTCTGACTCTTTGCGACCCCATGAATCGCAGCACGCCAGGCCTCCCTGTCCATCACCAACTCCCGGAGTTCACTCAGACTCATGTCCATCGAGTCAGTGATGCCATCCAGCCATCTCATCCTCTGTCGTCCCCTTCTCCTCCTGCCCCCAATCCCTCCCAGCATCAGAGTCTTTTCCAATGAGTCAACTCTTCGAATGAGGTGGCCAAAGTACTGGAGTTTCAGCTTTAGCATCATTCCTTCCAAAGAAATCCCAGGGCTGTTCTCCTTTAGAATGGACTGGTTGGATCTCCCTGCAGTCCAAGGGACTCTCAAGAGTCTTCTCCAACACCACACTTCAAAAGAATCAATTCTTTGGCGCTCAGCCTTCTTCACAGTCCAACTCTCACATCCATACATGACCACAGGAAAAACCATAGCCTTGACTAGACGAACCTTTGTTGGCAAAGTAATGTCTCTGCTTTTGAATATGCTATCTAGGTTGGTCATAACTTTCCTTCCAAGGAATAAGCATCTTTTAGTTTCATGGCTGCAGTGACCATCTGCAGTGATTTTGGAGCCCCCCAAAATAAAGTCTGACATTGTTTCCACTGTTTTCCCATCTATTTCCCATGAAGTGATGGGACCGGATGCCATGATCTTCGTTTTCTGAATGTTGAGTTTTAAGCCAACTTTTTCACTCTCCACTTTCACTTTCATCAAGAGGCTTTTGAGTTCCTCTTCACTTTCTGCCATAAGGATGGTGTCATCTGCATGTCTGAGGTTATTGATATTTCTCCCGGCAATCTTGATTCCAGCTTGTGTTTCTTCCAGTCCAGCATTTCTCATGATGTACTCTGCATAGAAGTTAAATAAGCAGGGTGACAATATACAGCCTTGATGTACTCCTTTTCCTATTTGGAACCAGTCTGTTGTGTCCGGTTCTAACTGTTGCTTCCTGACCTGCATACAAATTTCTCAAGAGGCAGGTCAGGTGGTCTGGTATTAATGCACCTTTATTTTGCAACTGCAAGTTTGTACTTCTTAATCTCTCTTATCTATTTCTTTTTACCTCCTCCTCTCCAGCAACTGCCTGTTTGTTCTCTGTATGTATAACTATGTTTCATTATGCTTGTTCATTTGTTTGATTTTTAGATTCCACACATAAGTGAAATTGTACAGTATCTGTCTTTCTCTCTCTGACTTGTTTCACTTGGCACAATACCATCTAGGTCCATTGATGTTTTCACAAATGGCAAGATTTTGTTCTTTTTTATGGCCAATATTCCATTATATACAATATGTACCATGTCTTTTTTAATCCATTCGTCTCTTGATGGGCACTTGGGTTACTTCTGTATCTTGGCCACTGTAAATATTGCTGCAATGAACTTAGTAGTGCATATCTTTTCAAATTCATGTTTTTGTTTACTTCAGATAAACACCCAGGAGTGGAATTGCTAGATCATATGGTAGTTTTATTTTTAATTTTTTGAGGAACCTCCATATAGTTTTCCATAGTGGCTGTACCAATTTGCATTCCCATCAACAGTGCACAGCTGTTTCCTTTTCTCCATCCTTGTCAACACTTTCTATTTATTGTCTTTTTAGTAATAGCCATTCTAACAAGCGTGAGGTAGTAGCTCCTTGTGGTTTTGATTTGTATTTCCCTGATGATTAATGACATCGAGCTTCTTTTCATGTGCCCGTTGGCCTTTTGTATGTCTTTGGAAAGATGACTATGCATGTCCTCTGCCCATTTTTTTCTTTGAATTGTTTAGTATTTGGATGTTGACTTGTATTTTTTTTTTGTTCTTTGTATATTTTGTATATTAACCTCTTATCAGATATTTGCACTATCTTCTCCCATTCAGTAGGCAGCGTTTTAATTTTGTTGACAGTTTCCTTTGGTATGCAACAGCTTTGCAGCTTAATGTAGTGGCATTTGTTTATTTCTGCCTTTCCCCCCACTTTCTTGAGGAGACATATCCAAGCGAGATCTCTTGGAATCGATTCTGACTCTCCCCTCTTTCTATTTCTTCCCATATTCATCTCTCTACTCATCTGATCACCAAGTACAATGGGGTCTACCTCTTGAATGTCTCTAGAATCTTGCCTCTCTATATCTACGTTTCCCCAAAAGGCCATCTCTCTCGTGTCTTCATTTAAACCTCATCTTCAGTTTATCCATCTATAGTTCATCAACAATATTATCATCAAAGTTATTTCAAAACAAATAGAAATTTGTTAATTCAACAATGGCTAAAACCTTTTTTCATTATACATTTTCTACAAGATAGTGTTTAAGATCCTTTGCATGGCATTTAACGTCTCAGTCACCTCTTGTTATTTTGCCTGTGAATTGTTCACTCTGATGCTGCTGCTGCTGCTGCTAAGTCACTTCAGTCGTGTTCGACTCTTAGCGACCCCATGGACTGCAGCCCACCAGGCTCCTCCGTCCATGGGATTTTCCAGGCAAGCATACTGGAGTGGGATGCCATTGCCTTCTCCGTCTGATGATGCTAGTTATCCCCATTCTACTTGCTGCCCTCTGTGGTTTTACTAATGCTGATTCCTCTTCCATTAGTTTCTTTTTCATCCTTCTCTGACTGGGTAACTTCTTCACTCTTCAAATGTCACCTTCCTTGTGAAACTTCCCTGGAATCCCCAAGAAGAAATTAGTGCCTGTCCCATCTTTGGTGCTGCCACAGTATTTTGAACATGTCATTGTAGCACTTATTATAATGAACAAGTAATATACATATGTGCACATATATATGAGTTTAGTTATTTTTACTTGTGTGTCTGCCCCCCTCACCCCCACTAAGTGTAAACGTTGTGAAAAGAGGGATAACATGTTAGTTTTGTTTTCATCTTTACATCTCAGAGTTTAGTACAATGTTTGGAACTAGACCATGTGGGAGGGGTTTGAAGCATTTTTGTCAAGTCGAATTTAACAAATGGTTCTGTGCATTGGATGAACATTCTCCTCTTTAGAAAATGGGCAGAAACTGATGAAAAAATCTAGCTATCAAGGAACAGACCATGTGTATTTTTTTTTTTTATCAGTGTTGAATGAATAGTTTGCTAAAATATTGAAAAGTGAAAACATGTTTGACTTTATTTGACATAATGTGTGCTGCAGGCATTAATAATGCCCCATTTAGAGAAGAATAAATAGAGCTTTTGAGAGGTTAGATACAGAAATAAAGTCCTCTTGTTTTCCCTTCAGTTTCTCCACAGGCTGGGGAGATGAGGCAGAGCTGTGAGTGCAGTATTGATAGGCTGAAGCAGAGGAAAGGCACCATAGCAGTTAAGACAGGTGCATTCAGAGACATACTGGTTTTAGAGGAGAGAAATTAATCCACAATAAAGTCATAAAGGTGGCATTTCAGAGGTTATCCTGCAGCTGGAAAAATACATTTATTTATAATGTCAATTCATGGTATTTTCTTTTGAATGGTGAAATTAGTATTCAGTGATAAATGCATTTTGAGGGGTAAACTCAGTATGTGCTTGGCTCATGGGTAGTCTGATGAGAAATTTTTACTGCACTTCATGTCAAGGGTTAGGCATAAAAGCATTTCATTCTGATGTTAAAATCCATTTCAGTCAAGTAGATTGGAAATAATTATATTGTAGGACCAACTCACAATTTTCCAGTTTTAGAAAAGTCAGAATTATAAACAAAATTTGGGTTAGAGTAAGTGATTAGAAAATGATAAACATGGAATGTTGTTGTTGAGAAAGATTTTACATGCATCTAACTTACCCAGAGAAAACCGGGGCTCTGAAAAGTCAAGTGAGTTCATAACCAAGACTTGGCAGAACCCCAGGGAAGTGACTCCTTGTTAAATACTCCTTCCATCACCACAGACCTGATACCCCAGTAAGAATGGCCATACATACACTTCTAGCATTTTCTTATCTTTGGCCAATGGCTTTGATTTTTATCTGCTTTGAGAGTTTATTTTGGATAGGTTTTATCCAGTAATCTCTTGGACTGAGGAGCATTTGGCTAAATAGAGAGCTATGTTTTTCCTTAATATTCAAGCACCCCTATAAAATAATGTCAGCTTGGTAAAGTGTATATTTTCCCCCTGAAGACTTAGAAGAATATACCTCATCATTTTAAGAAGCTCTTCATAACATGATTTCTTGACCTTTTCGAGAGCACCTAGTGTGTAAGATGGTCCCTGCAACCTGCCAGAACAAAGTAGTTCCTTGTTCAAGCAGTTGAATTTAGTGTAGATGTGTATTTTGTTTTTGTCAAAGTCATGTTTAATGTGGGAGAGTTAGGTCTATTTTTCCCACTGGAGCCTCCCTAATGAAATCCTGATTTAATAAATATTAGTAGGAGCCGACTTCACTTTCACTTTTCACTTTCACGCATTGGAGAAGGAAATGGCAAGCCACTCTGGTGTTCTTGCCTGGAGAATCCCAGGGACAGGGGAGCCTGGTGGCCTGCCATCTATGTGGTCACACAGAGTCGGACACGACTGAAGCGATTTAGCAGCAGCAGTAGGAGCCCTTGAAAGGCTTCCCTGGTGGCTCAGCAGTAAAGATTCTGTAGTGCAGGAGGTGCAGGAGATGTGGTTTGATCCCTGGGTTGGGAAGATCCCCTTGAGGAGGGCGTGGCAACCCACTCCAGTATTCTTGCCTGGGAAATCACATGGACTGTGGAGCCTGGTGGGCTGTGGTTCATAGGGTCACAAAAAGTCAACACGACTGAAATGACTGAGCATGCACACACAAGCCCTTCAAACTTTCTACTCTGAGTGAAAAGAGGTAGAAACTGGGAAGAAAAGGGAAAAGGTATAGGTGCAGGGAGTGTGTCTGGGAATCAACACCCAAAGCTGCTTTCAACTCTCTGTCTAATACTTGCAGAGTGCTGAATTGAAAAACATTTTCATGTTTTTTTTCAGTCATTTTGTTTTTAAAGCAGTCCTCAATGTTATTGTGAACGCCATTACGTAATGAAAACTAACACTCAGTGATGCTAGATAATAGTCCCTATGTGACACACCCAGCACACTTCAGAGCTGGAGCCTGGGCCATGGCTGAAGACTCCTAGCCCAGCGCTCTTTCCTCTCTCCCAGTTGTCAACATTTCCAGTAGACCCTCCAAAGATAACAGCATTTCAATTCTCATGCTGTTTCTCTGGAGCATTTTATTGAGCCCTTGGGGATTGAGAAGTGAATAGTTCAGTTTTTCAAAGGAGACTTTACATAACCCTTTTGTTTGGCTTATTCCAGGATTCCAGTGATCTTTTAATAGGAGAGTTTCAGAGATGTTTGTGGAAAGGAAAATCACAGCCTTGACAAAAGCAATGTGTCAGATCTTTCCAATAAGAATCTGTTTCTCAAGAATATGGGTTAGGCTGTTTTGTTTCTTTGAATCTATCTCATCCACATTGCAACAACAATTACCAGCATGGTATCCCACCAAAAGAGAGAGCTATTTGGATGTTAATTTCCCAGTGATACTAACATCCAGATTTTCATTACGTACCAAGACTTTATGATTCTTTGCTGCTACTGCTAAGTCACTTCAGTCGTGTCCGACTCTGTGCGACCCCATAGATGGCAGCCCACCAGGCTCCCCCGTCCCTGGGATTCTCCAGGCAAGAACACTGGAGTGGGTTGCCATTTCCTTCTCCAATGCATGAAAGTGAAAAGTGAAAGTGAAGTCGCTCAGTCGTGTCCGACTCTTAGCGACCCCATGGACTGCAGCCTACCAGGCTCCTCCATCCATGGGATTTTCCAGGCAAGAGTACTGGAGTGGGGTGCCATCGCCTTCTCCTATCCAATGAAAAAGATTTATTTTATACACACTGTCATTCTATTTCAGAAACTCAATTGTGTTTATATGCAAGAATACGATACATGCAATCATCCTTTCAAAATTCCCACATTTTTCTACACTAAATCCAATTTTTCATGTTATGAATAATTGAATTGCAATTATATATGTTTAAATAACAGGTGTATGTGTGTATTTAATGTGGTTTGTGTGTCAAAATTCTACATGTCAGCCTCTCATGTCTTTTCACTATTGGTGGAGCTGAGCTTGATCACTTCTTAAGGTGATGATCACCTGAGCTGTCCATTATAGACCTGGATTATCCCTTTGTGATAAATAAGTAATCTATGGGAGATAGTCTGAGGCCATGTGAATAGACAAATAGTGTTCTTTCTCTATCTGTGGAAACAATGAGCCTGTGCTATTCTCGAAGACAATCTGCCTTCAGTTAACTCCACCCCAAAGCAACAGGGTCCTGAACAAAGGCAGTTTGTTTTAAGGTTCAGGCAGAGGGTCAGGGTTCCCCTGAGGTAGGCCATTAGGTGTGATTATAATAACAAAAACAACAAAAAGCCAAGGTTAACATCAAAGAAACAGATCCAACCTGCCAAAACCGACTCTTCCCTGTAACCAGACAGCATGTCCCAGGGGTCCTGGAGAACAAAAATAGACATTCGTCTTACATCTCCTTTGCTTAAACTATCTGATGTAATTCAAGGTCTCAGGTATAAACAGAATCTTATCAGATGGTGTATTTCAAGAATTTAGGGATTATTTCCCCAGGAACTGATTAAGGGCCAATTCTTTCTTTGGAATGTAAAGGGACTGAAGCATCTCAAGCCTACTGTGTTAACCCTTTAAGGCACATTGACATAAATACCCTCATTTTTCTTCGAATCCACAGTTTCTTTCTTTCTTTTAATTGGAGGCTAATTACTTTACAATACTGTGGTTTTGCCATACATTGACATGAATCAGTCACGGATGTACATGTGTTCCCCTCTCCCCCCTCTTCCCACACCCCCCACCCCCCCCACCACCAATCCCTCCCCATCCCATCCCTCTGGGTTGTCCTGTTTCATGCATTGAACTTGGACTGGTCCTCTATTTCACATATGGTAATATAAATGTTTCAATGCTATTCTCTCAAATCATCCCACCCTCATGGTCTCCCACAGAGTCCAAAAGTCTGTTCTTTATATCTGTGTCTCTTTTGCTGTTTCACTTATAGGGTCATTGTTACCATATTTCTAAATTCCATATATATGTGTTAGTATACTGTATTGGTGTTTTTCTTTCTGGCTTACTTCACTCTGTATAATAGGCTCCAGTTTCATCCACCTCATTAGAACTGACGCAAATGCTTTCTTTTTATTGGCTGAGTAATATTCCATTCTGCATATGTACCACAACTTTCTTATCCATTTGTCTGCCGATGGACATCTAGGTTGCTTCCATGTCCTGGCTATTATAAATAGTGCTGCGATGAACATTGGGGTACACATGTTTCTTTCAGTTCTGGTTTCCTTGGTGTGTATGCTCAGCAGTGGGATTGCTGGGTCATAAGGCAGTTCTATTTCCAGTTTTTTAAGGAATCTCCACACTGTTCTCCATAGTGGTTGTAATTGCTTGCATTCCCACCAACAGTGGAAGAGGGTTCCCTTTTCTCCACACCCTCTCCAGCATTTATTGTTTATAGACTTTTGGATAGCAGCCATTCTGACTGGCGTGAGATAGTACCTCACTGGTTTTTAATCAACAGTTTCTTAAGAAGTTTCCTCTCTTTTATCTCTATGGCCCTTCTCTATTGTAGTTGTGAGTCCTCCTAATGTCACCAATTACAGCTGAAAGCTGTGCATAATATTAGTGGTACAAGTGTGTCTTAGAAAAGAGATGTCATAATTGTATGAGGAAATATTAGATATATAAATGAATCAGCATCATCACTTCTAATGTCTGTTGGGATACTCAATGATAATTTCTGAGTTTTCTTCATATAGTGAAACTCATTTGTACCCTCGAAAACCAACATTCACTCTAAATTCAATTTTTCTTACTTAATTTGTTTCTGCTTTGTATAATCACTGGTTTCATAATATGATACTTCTGTTTTCTTTTAATGGCAATTTTGTGGTATTTCTGCTCCAGTAAAGCTTATGTAATGTTTTTGAGATGACTTAGAAACTCAGTCACCACTTAGAACAGTGATGTCCTATACAAATACAACCAAGGTCACAGTCACTCCACTGCAAATTAATTTAGGGATATAATTTGCTTGTAATTTAAACACAGCTTGTTTTCTAAAATACAAGTGTCTCAGGCAAAGTCTCTTTGACTTACAGATATTTTTACATAGCTATGTAAACCATTTGTTAAAACAAGGGACTTGATTTTTAATTCACTACTCATTTTCAGAATGTTAGTGGATGATTTCATTCAGTGATCGTTTTCTGTTTATAATATTTTATAGATTTGTAAGATATGTTAGTAGTTACAGTTCTGATACACACATATCAAAATCCACTGTGACTTTTCTAGCCAGAAGAGTATTTACTTAGAGAAGTAAATAAAGAGCTCAACATTTCATTGAGAAGTCTGAAGAAACATGCCCTGACTGAGGGGTTCCCCAAGTATCACTAGTGGTAAAGCATCCTCATGCAGTGCAGGAGACCCAGGTTCCATCCCTGGGTTGGGAAGATCCCCTGGAGGAGGGCATGGGAACCCATTCCAGTATTCTTGCCTGGAGAATCCCATGGACAGGGAGCCTGGCAGGCTACCGTCATAGTGTTGCAGAGAATCAGACATGACTCCAGAGACTTAGCATGCACACAGGCTCTGACTGAACTACATCCAGAACCACAGTGTGGGACCATGCTGGCTACTAAAGGAGCTGCTGCCTCTGCTGAGGGCATAAAGCTGCTACTCAGGCAGCTGCCACCACAGTTATTGACACAGAACTTGCCGACTCGGCCAGCCTCAGTGCAGCACAAATAGGTGTCCTGCATCTTGCTTTCCTTGCTCCATGTAAATCCATCCCAGGTGAGTGCTTTCCTTTCAGAGTGACTCAGCTCTGAATCAAGGTCTTGCTCAAGAATACCTGATTGGTGGCAGTTGGATAACATGCAGAATGCTAGCTGCAAGGAGATTGGGAAGTACAGTTTTCCAGCTTGCCTGCTTTGCTGTGCTGGAAGGTTAGAACAGGTGCTGAACCAGCAAACAAACCCACCATCTCTCACAGGAAGAAGGGATGTGAGAAGCCCATGCACTCATATCTGTGTCTTCCCATCCAACAAGTCAAATGCTATGCTTACAGAATCACCTATACCAAGCAGAGAATTTTCTCCTATCATTTAAGGATCTGAACAGATAGTTGCTTCCTAAGATGTGTTCAACTCCTGCTTTAAATCTTGCTTATAGTGGTGTGGGGTTTTCTGTTCTCTCTGAATAGCACTTGAGGTTCTCTAATGAAGTTGCTTTAATATTTTCAGTTTTTAAATAATTTTTTTTTGGCTGTGCTGGGTCTTAGTTGGGACATGTGGAATCTTTAGTTGTGGCATGTGGGGTCTTAGTTCCCTGATCAGGGCATTGGACCCAGGCCTCCACATTGAAACCACTGAGTCTTAGCTATTGTATCACTAGGGAAGTCCTCTGAAGTTGCTTTAGAGATGGACAGTTGGGCATGGATGATGGGGACCCTGAGATAATATACTGCAGGCTAATGGATTGAGGTTTTAAAACAATTATCTGAGGAGAATGGTATGGTCCATCCTACACCATAAGCATTTGGCATTCTTTAGACCTCAGTTCTCCCTGCCACAATTTTGCATACTTTCTTCATCCTTTAAATGGAAAAAAAAAAAATTATTGTTTGAGTGTTTTTCAAATTTGTATCCTTAAATCTCTACCTCCCCACAGGGGAAGCATGGTGGTGCTTTGTCTCATTTGTAGCTCACTGACTCTTCAACTCTGCCCTCCTCTCAAACATGTGAAAACATTAGAAAGGTATTTCCTCTAAGGGTGCTGAAGTCTTAATCCCTTGAAGAAGGCCTTGCTGTGCCTTATTTGTTGTCTTTAATATTGAAGAATTTTGGCAACTTATTTAAATTCCCTTGCTACCAATTTCCACTCAGTAGCAGCAGAAATGCCCTGGAAATACGTTTGGTCACTGGGGGGCAGTTCAGATAAATGAGTATAATTTCTATGCTACCAAGAGACCCATAGTAAATATAACTATTAAACATTATGATGTATTCAATAAAGTATCTAGGAAATTTGGAGCCTAAAATACTGTATTTTTCTTGGATTCCATTTCTGGGTCTAAAAATTTTACGTAACTAAAAATACAAATCACCGTGCTGGTTTTGGCAGATTTATCTCCAGCCGTTGTTGATATAGGAAACATGTATCCAACTGAGTTTCACAAATAGACTTGAAATAATTTAGTTTAGAGCACAACATTCCATTTAACCAAGAGTGCTGCTGTGAAGGGAAGATGTTACCCGTTTTCCAAGTGTTCTCCTGCTGACATTTACACTCTTGTATCTGTGAGCCCCGTGATGCCTTTACAGCCCAGCTGCAGATATCAGAACTAACTTTCCAAATGAGCTTGATTATTCAAGTAGAATTATGTGTTCAACTATAATTCCTTTCATTGTGTAATCTGTAGAAAAAAATGTGGCACATGAATGCATGGAGTGGCATTTTAATTGAAAAGAAATGTACACCAGAAGGACTGAAAGAGTATGACGTATATTAGAGTAAACCAGAGCCTAATTCAGATTTTGTTTTCAAATAATATCCTTTATACATTTCCTTGTAAATGACATGGTCAAAAGGAACTCATGCATATTTGTATCTTTAGCAACTCAATCTGTGTTTTATCCTTGGGCAGCTTGGTTTTTTTTTTTGAAAGAATCATTTTTGAGATGTCAGTTATTTCAAAATATTCTCACCGCTTATTGAACTCATCACTTTTATGAGACAGGGAATAAAGAATTTTCTTGTCTCCAAAGGTGATGTACTTCATTTTGGTTTAGAGTATTTATTTGGATTGTCTTTTCTATAGGTGGCTGAGATATATTCCATTTATCTGGCATTTGCTTTTTCTCTTTCTATTATGTGGGTGGCAAAAGCATACTCAGAATATAAGTCCAAAGGCTAAAATCAATTTCCAGTTGTAAGTGATTTTATGTTCAAATTAAGTAATTTGATTCATTTCCACATCCCCTCTGCCAATGTTTAAGTTGAGAGAAGCTGTGTATCATATTTATTAGTTGAATATTATGTGTTTCTAAATATTTGTGCATTTTAAATAATGTTTAATGGAACTTGAAGACGTTAAGGGGTTTTCCTTCACAGGTGCCACAATTTATTACAAAGCTATAATAATTAAAACTGTGGCATTGGCAGAAATTTAAATAACTAGGGCAATAGAAAATAAGAAAGTGCTGAAACACATCTATGCGAATAGGGAAGATTTTTTGTTAAAAGACATAGATGGCTTTGCTAATCAGTGGGAGAAAGATGGAATATTCAAAACCTCTGTAGGATAATTATCCATGTGGAAAAATCAGCTTGTATACCCTTTTCACATGATAATAAACACAGACCAGGTAGATATAAGTGTGAAGGATAGACTTTAAAATCTTACATAGAAAATATAGAATTCCTGTATGACCCTGGGATAGGGAAGGATTACCTAAGGAAACAAAGATTCACGTAATTAAAGAAATGAATAATAAATTTAACTTCATTAAAATGAAGAATTTCTTTTCATTATAAAAACACCATGAAGAAAGTAGCAATCAAAAAGCTAAGAAAAAACATTTGCAAAGGGAGAAAATTGAAAAGAATTATGTATGCAGAATATACAAAGTATCTGTCAAGTCAATCATAGAGAAACAGGCAGAAGACCTGAACAGACATTTTATAGAAGGCTTAAAAAGATCTGTAAATACAAAAGGATGCCTAGTCTCATTACTAATAGGGAAATGCTAATTAAAATCATAATGTGGTAAGCCTTATACCTATTGGAGTTGTTTTTAAAAATGAATATATGGATGCTATTTTGGACACTAGAGTAGAAATAGATTAAAAGCATTGTTAAATTCATAACAGCTTTTTACTTTTCAGTGGCTCTTGAAAAGTACAATTATAATCATTCAGGTAACAAATTAATATTTTTTACTCTAAGAACTGTTTCTCATAGTCAACAAGACAATGCCCTAGGCTGATTTCTAGTCCAACTTAATGCAGATAAAGAAAGTATGGTTCAATAAATTGGTTCAAGTTGTACCCAGGTCTTCTTAACCCTAGCCTGACTGAGAGTTTTATTGCTGCAGAATAAAATCCTAACTTTTCTGTGTTCTTGGAAAGACTGTGTAATCTCTCCAACTGGTGTTTCCATTCTTAGCATCCACTAATTTTACACTCCATCTCTGGATTTAGCACAGCTAGCCTCTCCTTAATTTTTTGAATGTAAATTCTGTATTTCTTCTGGCTTCTTCTGTCATACTATACAAATTCCAGCTACTGTACAATTTGACCTCTCTATCACCTGCCTGAACCTCCCCGCCAACTTAGTTTTTCCTATCTCTGAACTCTAATAAGCATTTCTTCATCATTCTAAAGGCAGTTGTCATGTGACATTGTACATGGGGTATTGTTTTCATAAATTTGGTAGCTTTTCATTGAGTCCTTATTGTGTGTATGTATTTATTATTTTTTGGCTGTGCTGGGTCTTTGTTGCTGTGCTTGGGCTTTTTCTAGCTGTGGTGAGCAGGGGCTATTCTAGTTGCGGTGTGCGGGCTTCTCTTTGCAGTGACTTCTCTTGTTGCAGAGCATGGGCTGTAGGGCACGTGGACTTAGAGTAGTTGGCGGCACTCGGGTTCAATAGTTGCAGTGTGTGGGTTATAGAACTCAGGCTCAGAAGTTGTGGCACATGGGTTTATTTGCTCTGTGGCATGTGGAATCTTCCCGGACCATGGATCAAACCTGTGTCGCCTGCCATTGGCAGGCAGACTCATATCCACTGTGCCACCAGGGAAGTTCAAGTCCTTATGTTTTAAATACTGAGAAGTCATCAGTACTTAAGAATCACGTGATCTCCTGTTTTGGAGATTTGATAACCCAGTACATTTTATTTTTCTAAATATTTCCTCTTTCCTCTAAGTTTTTGCAAGTGCCTCATAGGGTGAAACTTAATCTCTATTCTAAAATAGTTTCTGCCACTGAGAAAGCTCAAGAAATAGGTGTCAAATTATATTCTCCAGAAAAGAAGTAGGTTTTTTTTTTTTTTTCTCTCCAGTGCCTATTTTATTTTTCCTTGATGATTTCTTGATTTTATTAGTTTAATGTAGCTTTCAATGAATTAAAACTTTTCGGTGGTTCAGTGGAAACTGTAGCATTGATTTTAGTACATTGGAACTATTTTTAATTACTGACCAGTGCTAAGCTTTATTATTGCAATGGGAAAAAAAAAAAAAACCCAAAAGATGAGCCATGAATGGTGCTTTATATCAAAGAAAAGCAAAATCTAATGGTAGGAAGAGGGAAGTGGTACCTTCTTGCCATGCAATGACCCTAAAAATGAAACAAAGTAATAGAAGCAGAGCCATCGTAATGAGAAGGCTTTATTGGAATGGCCCTTTGAATTATAGCAATCATTTTAATGACCATGCAAGCTCTATATTCAGTGGTATATACAATTGTGCAGTTAATGAGAATACTCAGGAGCTTTAGTTTTTTAAAAAACTGTGGTAACAGATAAAAGCTTCATTTTGATTTCTGTCTGTTCTGAGGTTTATTATATATTCTGTGGTGCAAAAGTATTTGAAGTTTTTCCAGAGAATGCTATTTGCTCCAGCATCGAAAGATGCTGGAATGTGCTTATTGGTGATGGTCTCTGGTAACTGATAATTGAATTATTACCTAAATAAGCAATATGGCATAGAACAGTTTCTTCCATTTTACCATGTTATAGTCACTGAAGGGAAAGTTACTGACTTTGCATGCAGTCCAACAAAGGTAACCTTAGCTTTAGGTGGCAAATGGACAGATGTCTGGATGGTATCATTTTATTAAACACAAGAAAGTCTTTCTGTCACCGAAGCATTTCCCCTCACTTGCAGAAACCTGGAGGATTTATTTATTTATTCATTTATTAAACAGTTGCATTCAAGCTGTCATTAAACATTTATGTAGGAAAGGCTTAAAATGTGGGTTCCTTCAAGGAGGGTGCCATATGTTGAAAAGTGGGAGAGGCAGTGACCCTTGATTCTGCAGAAGTTTGTCCTGGGTCTTAATCAGAGACCACTTGATTGTGAAGCACCTAATTTTCTCTAACTAGTTTTATAAAAATAAGAGAGTATTCATAAAGATCGGGCAATCTCTTGTAGAACTCAGTGATAGGAAGTAAATTTGGGATTTGCTTGCTATGGCAGTTTCAAGGAGAACATTTATAATTAGTGCAGAGGTAAAATAACGGGATTTATTATGGCCTAGGGGCTAGAATTTCATCTCCAACCCTTGTATGGACTTGAGGGAGAACATGTATCCAGTTTGCCTGGGAGCGACCTCAATTTTGTCTTTTATCCTTGAGGAATTACGTTAGTCTCTTCTTTTGCTCTCAAAGAAGTCCTGGTTTAGTAGATGATAGTGGATTCTCTAAAGCATCATGTGGGCTTCCCAGGTGACTCAGTGGTCAATAATCTGCCTGCAATGCAGGAGACACGGGTTTGATCCCTGGATCAGGAAGATCCCCTGGAGTGGAAAGTGGCAACCCACCCAGTATTCTTGCCTGGAGAATTCTATGGACAGAGGAGCCTGGTGGGCTACCATCTGTGAGTGTCGCAAAGAGTTGGATATGACTGAGCAACTGGGTACACATGCAAAGCACCACGTAGATGCTAACTTTAGAACTTGTGAATGTTACCTTATAAGGAAAAAGGGTCTTCATAGGTGTACATTATTAAGCATTTTGAAAGGAAGAGGCTATTCTGGATTATTTCAGTTTGCCCCACATGCAATCACAAGTCTCCTTAAAATGGAGGCAGAGGGCTACTTGGCAAACTGAGATGGGCGTCAGGGTGTCATGTAGCCACAATCCAAGGGATACTGGGGGCCACCCGAAGCTGGAAGAGGCAAGAAGCTGATACTCCTTTAGAGTCTCTGGAGGGAAGGTGGCCTTGCTGCTGCCATGATTTTGGTACAACGATGCCGATTTCAGATTTCTGACCTCTGGAACTGTGAGAAAATACATTTCTGTTGTATTCAGCCATAAAGTTTGCAGTAATTTGGCAGCCCTAAGGAACTAATTCACCTGGCTTGGAAGGCAAGTTGTGTGGTTACTCCACTTTATCAGAGCTTAAAAGTTACCTGTTCTCATCCCTTACTTCTTGCAGGCTGTCCTGGTCATGCCTCTCTGGATCTCTTTGTTCTTCCTTCTCTTAGAGGAACAGACTTTCTTTACTTAATTTGCTGACCTTCCCAAAAAGTTTTCTGGCTTCAAATATCCTCGAGTCCGAGAGGTCAAGTATCTGAGTCTAATTGACCCATTTTTCTCAGTGTGCCAGTTCTAATTTCCTAGAGAAGAAAGTGAGACTGGCTCAAATCTGTTTCCACATTAGTTCTTCATGTGTTAGTTTTTTTTTTTTCTTTAAATCCAATCAGCAGTGATGAATGGTGGGGAGAAGTCACATAATAACAGAAACACACTTGAGATCAAGGCCCATTTCTTTGAAGATTTGTATTTGTGGTGGGTAGCTTAAATGAGGGCCTCCCAGTGGTGCTAGTGGTAAAGAACATGCCTGCCAACTCAGGAGACATAAGAGAAGTGGGTTCGATCCCTGGGTAGGAAAGATCCCCTGGAGTAGGAAATGGCAACCTGCTCCAGTAAGCCAGGGCAAAGAAAACTCCTCCAAAAGTATCCACTTGTTAAAAATTAACCCAGGAGCTTTCCAATGCTCCTGAATATTTATTGCTATAATCAGGAGGAGTTTTTAGATCAAAAAGAAAGGTTTTAATTTGAAATTCCTTGATGATGTTTTTCCTTACATATTTCATGTCTGAAGTTTTCTGAGTTGAAGTTCAGAAAATACTAATTTTCTTGAAACCTTCTTTGAATATCAAATTAATCATATAATCTTCCTTTTATAATATGAAAAAATTTCTTTGAGATTTTTGTTGGTCTGTTTGCATTCCATTACACTGTCATTAACTCACTGGATAGTGTAATCGATTGAGAAATGTATTGGAGACAGTTGTTAACTTTGGAAGTTCCTGAACTGTTTCCTTTGAGATAATATAGATATCAACTTCTATTACTAGTAAGTATTCAATAAATGGGCTTCCCAGGTAGCTCAGTGATAAAGAATCTGCCTGCCAACTCAGGAGACGTGGGTTCAGTCCCTGGGTCAGAAAGATCCCCTGGAGAAGGAAATGGCAACCCACTCCAGTATTCTTGCCTGGAAAATCCCATGGACAGAGGTGGATTACCGTCTGTGGGGTTGCAAAGAATCAAACATGACTTAGTGATTAAAGAGCAGCAGCAGCAGCAGTTCAATAAATGGAACTTACTCCTGTCCAGCTGCTCCTCATACCTTTTCAGAGAGGTCCCTTGTGCCGAGGGAGTATGCACATGTGTCACCCCATTTTGCCATGGATGTAGCCAGCATTGTAGCCCATTGCATCCCTTTGTGTCATATCTTTCCTTGTCTTCCTTCTCTTTTTTCCTTTATTCTCACCATTGTAGATCTATGCCTCCTAACTAAAGTATTAACATTTTATTCTTACCTCAGAGGACCCAGAATTTCTTAAAAAACCTAGGCCAAGACCATACCCAATACCTTTCTTGTGATTGAAGAGAATTCAGTCTTTTGACTTCAAGTTATAGCTTCATTATGTGTATCTTCTTTTGGTATATCTTTCTGATATGTAAGAATCCAATGCTGGATTTTCATGCTCTAAGTTAGTGACTGGGAAAATCAAACATATAGTCTAAATCTCCTAGTATACCTAATCAGGTTCTATATCATCTGCTGTCAGACCAAAAGAAAAAAGCAAGCAAGAAAGCAACAGCAGTAATAACAAAAGTGCTGCTGCTGCTAAGTCACTTCAGTCGTGTCCGACTCTGTGCGACCCCATAGACGGCAGCCCACCAGGCTCCCCCGTCCCTGGGACTCTCCAGGCAAGAACACTGGAGTGGGTTGCCATTTCTTTCTCCAATGCATGAAAGTGAAAAGTGAAAGTGAAGTCGCTCAGTCGTGTCTGACTCTTAGCGACCCCATGGACTACAGCCTACCAGGCTCCTCCATCCATGGGATTTTCCAGGCAAGAGTACTGGAGTGGGGTGCCATTGTGGTAGCCTAGGTTAATAGTGGTTTGAATTTTAATAGATAAGGGGCTCAGGAACCAAGAAAAATACATCCACAAAAGTATATAGGGTTATTTATAAAAATAGGATAAACTCATATTTTCATACTAAGACAGATTTTATATGCTCTTAGAGCCTTTATGTTTCTTTGTGTGGAAATGCTGCTGCGGAGCTGCCTGTATGCCCAGTCACGTCCAATTCTTTGTGACCCCATGGACTGTAGCCCGCCAGGCATCTCTGTCTATGGGATTCTCTAGGCAGGAATACTCAGAGAAGGCAATGGCACCCCACTCCAGTACTCTTGCCTGGAAAATCCCATGGACGGAGGAGCCTGGTAGGCTGCAGTCCACAGGGTCGCTAAGAGTCAGACATGACTGAGACTTCATTTTCACTTTTCACTTTCATGCATTGGAGAAGGAAATGGCAACCCACTCTGGTGTTCTTGCCTGGAGAATCCAGGGAAGGCGGAGCCTGGTGGGCTGCCATCTATGGGGTCACACAGAGTCAGACACAACCGAAGTGACTTAGCAGCAGCAGCAGTCAAGAATACTGGAGTGGGTTGCCATTTCTTCCTCCAGGGGATCTTCTAGACCCAGGGACTGAACCCAGGTCTCCTGCATTTGGCAAGTGGATTCTTTAGCACTGAGTCACTTGGGAAGCTCTTACATGGAACTACATGTACTTTGAAACTTACTTTGTAAAATCTCTTGAAATATTTCAAAGTACTGCAAAATCTAGGCACATTTATAAGTAGAATGAAATCTTGGCTTAAAGCTGACAGGAGTTTGAACTGCATGGAAAAACAAACACATTTCTTGTTTTCCTTGAGCCCTCATGACTTCAGGGTTGATGCGACTCTGAATAACTAGCAATTTTATCCTTGAGTTTAAGAGAGAATGCCCTATCCTTATAATTGTTGAAGGTAACCTTGTCCTAGCAAGAAAAGAAAATAGCAGTAACTAATCTGCTATCCAAACCCCACATAATTACTTTTTTTTGTGGCTATGCTATGTGGCTTGTGGGATCTCAGTTCCCCAACCAGGGATCGAACCTGGGCCATGGCAGTGAAAACCCAGAATCCTAACCACTAGACCACCGGGGAACTCCTAAATCCCGTGTAATTAATAATCCACATATATAGAAGGAGCTTCCCAGGGGGAACTAGTGGTGAAGAACCCGCCTGCTTGTGCAGGAGACGTAAGAGATGCCCAGTTCCACCCCTGGTTTGGGAAGATCCCCTGAAGAAGGAAACGGCAACCCACTCCAGTATTCTTGCATGGTAAATCCCACAGACAGAGGAGCTTGGTGGGCTACATTCCATGGGGTTGTAAAGAGTCAGACATGACTGAAGCAAATTAGCATGTATATAGAAGAGCTGTGTGAAAATGAGTATTATAACATGAATACTCTGTCAACTAAGACCTAAGGAGTAGAGTTAATGCCAGTCTTGCCAATTGTGAGCAGTGTGACAGTGCTCATGGTCTGATTATGAAATGACAGCTAAACTGAGGGTTTTGTATGCTCAATTTTAAAGGCTTATTGTCTAAAATGTTAGTGTGCGTGCTGAGGAAGTTTAGCGTTTCGAATGGTTGATTCTCAGATACTAAATTATTATCTGCGAAATGCCGAGAAACAGTCTTCCTTGAACACTGCCAGTGTTTTCTGTTTGAAACTCTAGTAAATTGTATTGGGTGTCATGTTATTCCAACTGGAAATCCTTGACATCGATCTGGGGTGAAGAAGGTTAGCATTTGAAGACAGACTTCAGCTTTGCTCGCTGCTAAGTATGCTTTAGATAATTTATACAAAACTGTGGGGAATGTGATCTATATCATCATATATAAGAAAATTTATTAGCGGTGCAATACTGAATGTTTATATGCGCTGCTCACCTTCACATTGACTACTTTGTCACTTTCTTTGTGCATATGTATCTTACCATTACTCGTTTCTTCCTGTGCTTTGCTTAGCTTTATTCCTTCTTCTTTTTTTTTTTTATTAAAAAATTTATTTATTTGGTTGTGCTTCCCTGGTGGCTCAGAGGTTAAAGCATCTGCCTCCAATGCAGGAGACCTGGGTTCAATCCCTGGGTAGGGAAGATCACCTGGAGAAGGAAATGCAACCCACTCCAGTATTCTTGCCTGGAGAGTCCCATGGACAGAGGAGCCTGGTAGGCTACAGTTCGAGGGGTCACAAAGAGTTGGACACGACTGAGCGACTTCACCAGTTCTTCGTTGTGGCACCCAGGTTCTTTGATCTTCATTACTGCAAATGAACACTTAGTTTTGGCATATCCGATCTAGTTCCCTGACCAGGGATCAAACCCAGGCCCTATGCATTGGGAGTGCAGGGTATTAGCCACTGAACCACCAAGGAAGTCCCCTGATAACTTTAGACAATAGATAATACTTAATCAAAACATAATCAATAAAACAAATAGTTAAGAAGAAACTAATATAATCACTGATATAGTAGAATTTTGGCATCTGATGTTCATTCTGGATCTAATTTATTGTATGATTCTGGAAAAGTTCACTTAACTCTTTGGCATCAATTTTCTTATCTGTAAAATAGGCATTATCATACTTGATCTATATTTTTCACAGATAGTATGATGATCAATGGGCTGATTGCTATAGATGCCCTTTGAAATTTAAAAGGTTTTGGTCACAGGCAAGATATTATGGAACCTTAGAATTACAGAATTTTGGAGATGAAAGAAACCACAGAGAACACAGTGGAGTTGTTCTCAATCCTAGTGTAGAAGCAAACTGCTGCATTGCAACCAAGTAGCGTGAGTTAAAAGACTCCACTGCAAACAATAAGAAATAATTTCCATTTCTACCTGTGAAAGAGTAGCTGCTTGAAGACTTTTACTCCTACTGAAAACAAATGAAAAATTGGAAGACATAAATAGATTGGTGTCACTAATGTGTGTGAACAAAATGTGTATAAATGTGCAAGGCATATTAGCATAGTCAAGAGTATGTTTTTAAAAAACACATATTTTTGCTCACACAGAGTCTTTCTTGTTGCACACAGGCTTCTCTAGATATGGAGCAGGGGTACTCTCTGGTTGCAGTGCATGGGCTTCTCATTGCACAGACTCTAGGCTCACAGGCTTCAGTAGCTGCAGCACATGGGCTGAGTTTTTGTGGTACCCTAGCTAGTGGAGATATGGAATTCCAGTTGAGCTACTTCAAATCCTAAAAGATGATGCTGTGAAAGTGCTGCACTCAATATGCCAGCAAATTTGGAAAACTCAGCAGTGGCCACAGGACTGGAAAAAGTCCGTTTTCATTCCAATCCCAAAGAAAGGCAATGCCAAAGAATGTTCAACCTACCACACAATTGTACTCATCTCACATGCTAGGAAAGTAATGCTTAAAATTCTTCAAGCCAGGCTTCAACAGTACGTGAACCATGAACTTCCAGATGTTCAAGCTGGATTTAGAAAGGGCAGAGGAACCAGAGATCAAATTGCCAACATCCTCTGGATCATCAAAAAAGCAAGAGAGTTCCAGAAAAACATCTAATTCTGCTTTATTGACTATGCCAAAGCCTTTGACTGTGTGGATCACAATAAACTGTGGAAAATTCTGAAAGAGATGGGAATAACAGACCACCTGACCTGCCTCTTGAGAAATTTATATGCGGGTCAGGAAGCAGCAGTTAGAACTGAACATGGAACAACAGACTGGTTCCAAATAGGAAAAGGAGTACGTCAAGGCTGTATATTGTCACCCTGCTTATTTAACTTATATACAGAGTACATCATGTAAAATGCTTGTTTGGAGGAGGCACAAGCTGGAATCAAGATTGCTGGGAGAAATATCAATAACCTCAGATATGCAGATGACACCACCCTTATGCCAGAAATTGAAGAACACAAAAGCCTCTTGATGAAAGTGAAAGTGGAGAATGAAAAAGCTGGCTTAAAACTCAACATTCAGAAGACTAAGATCATGAAATCTGGTCCCATCACTTCATGGCAAATAGATGGGGAAACAATGGAAACAGTGACAGATTTTATTTTTTGGGGGGCTGCAAAATCACTGCAGACGGTAACTGCACCTGTGAAATTAAAAGACACTAACTCCTTGGAAAAAAAGCTATGACCAACCTAGACAACATATTAAAAAGCAGAGACATTACTTTGCCAACAAAGTTCTATCTAGTTAAAGCTATGGTTTTTCTAGTAGTCATGTATGGATGTTAGAGTTGGACTATAAATAAAGCTGAGCACTGAAGAATTGATGGTTTTGAATTGTGTTGGAGAAGACTCTTGAGAGCCCCTTGGACTGCAAGGAGAGCCAACCAGTCAATCCTAAAGGAAATCAGTCCTGAATATTCATTGGAAGGATTAATGCTGAAACTGAAACTCCAGTACTTTGGTCACCTGAAGTGAAGAACTGACTTGCTGGAAAAGACCCTGATGCTGGGGAAGATCAAAGGCAGGAGGAGAAGGAGACGACAGTGGGTGAAATGATTGGATGGCATCACTGACTCAATGGACATGAGTTTGAGCAAGCTCCAGGAGTTGGTGAAGGACAGGTAAGCCTGGTGTGCTGTAGTCCATGCGGTTGCAAAGAGTCGAACACGACTGAGCAACTGAACTGAATGGAAGCTTTAGTTGCTTTGTGGCATGTGGAATCTTCCTGGACCACTGATTGAACCCATTTCCTTGCATTGACAGGTGGATTCTTATCCACTGTAACACCAGGGTAGTCCAAGAGTGTTTGGCAATAGTCAGTGACTTGTTTAATTGTAGTGTAGCATAATTGTGGGAGATAAAACTGGATATAAGGTTGATATCAGATGATGAAATATTACAAATCCAAGACTAGTCAGTTAAAAAATATTAAAAGAATTATAACTCACAAGATAGTAATGAGAATAAAATAGCATCCTAAAATTACTCACTTAATTCAAAAGAATACATGAAAAGAGGAAAAAGAATAAAAAAAGATTGCAAAAATCGAAAACAAATGGTAAGGTAGTGAGTTTAGACTCAATGTTATCAGTAATTGCAATGAATGTAAATGCTTTAAATGATTCAATTAAAAAGCTTTAATTGGCCAACTGGTTAAAAAAATAAGACTCATTGTATGAATTCTACAAGAACTGAATTGAAAAACAATAGATTAAAAGTAAAGGACAAGGAAATATATACCATATAAATCCTAATGATAAGAAAACTGAAATGACAGTATAAGCATCAAAGTAAATTTCTAAACATGGAATATTATCAATGAAAAAGAGGAAGAATTTGTAATAATGAAGTGTTCAATTCATGAGTAAGCTGCAGACATCTCAAATACATATTCATTTAATGACAGTGTCAAAATATATGAAACAAAAACTTGTAGAACTCAAGGAAAAGAAAGACAAATCCACAGTGATAGTTGGCAATTTCAGCACACCTCTCTCCTTGTTGATAGAAGAATGAAAATTGGTAAAGACATACAGGATTTGTAATGTTTTCAATGAAAATGACCTGCTGCTGCTGCTAAGTCGCTTCAGTCGTGTCCGACTCTGTGTGACCCCATAGATGGCGGCCCACTAGGCTCCTCTGTCCCTGGGATTCTCCAGGCAAGAATACTGGAGTGGGTTGCCATTTCCTTCTCCAATGCATGAAAGTGAAAAGGAAAGTGAAATTGCTCAGTCGTGCCCGACTCTTAGCGACCCCATGGACTGCAGCCTACCAGGCTCCTCTGTCCATGGGATTTTCCAGGCAAGAGTACTGGAGTGGGGTGCCGTTGCCTTCTCTGGAAAATGACCTCCCTGATAGTTATTGAATATGCCACCCCACAACAGAATACACATTGTTCAAAAGTGTATGTGGATGTTTATTGGACCATTAAAACCAGTCTCAATTTCAGAGAATTGAAATCATACAAAGTATGCTCTCTAATCTCAGTGGGATTAAATTAGAAACAAATAACAGTAAAACATAATTAAAATTCAGAAATTAAATAGTATACTTCTAAATAACCCTTTGTCAAAGGAAAAAGAATAATAGGAAAAATTTGGCAATATTTTAAACAGAATGAAAATCAAGCATAGTAAAATCTATATAATGCAGTTAATATAGTGGTTGCAGTGTTTAAAATGTTGTTTATCCCAGGAAAGTCACTGAATTGATGTTAAAAAAAATTAGTCATTGTAATTCGTCATATTAATATGTTAAAGAAGAAAATCCATATGATCAATTTAACAGATGCCAGAACAAAGGTATTAATATTTGACAATTTGGTAAACACTCAGGAAAAATGCATGGGCTTCCCTTGTGGCTCAGCTGGTAAAGAATCTGCCTGCAATGTGGGAGACCTGGGTTTGATCCCTGGTTGGGAAGAACCCTTGAGAAGGGAAAGGCTACCCAGTCCAGTACTCTGGCCTGGAGAATTCCATGGACTGCGTAGTCCATGGTGTCACAAAGAGTCTGACACAACTGAGTGACTTTCACAAGAAAAATGCACAGTTGAAGAGACTTCTCTCAACCTGATAAAGGGCTGACATCATTATCAATGGTGAAAGATCAAATGCTTTTATGGTCTTTTTTATACTTTTATGATCAGGAATGAAGCATGATTGCCTGATATCATCGTGTCTATTCATGTTCTACTAGAGGTCCTAGTCGGTGAATAAGGCAAGAGAAAGAAAGAAAACCCATTAAGATTGGAAAGGAAAAAATAAATTTGCCTTTATGAAAGGATAATATCATGAATGTTGAAAATCCTAAGTGATTTACAAAAAAGCAAGGTCACAGAATACAAGGGTAATATACAAAAAATGTATTTTTGTATACTGAACATGATCTATCTGAAAAAGAAAAAGAAAAAAAAGTTTGTATTAACATTCAAAACATAAAAATATTTGGGGAAATTTTAACAAAATGTGTAAAAGACCCATACATTGAAAACCAAAAGTATTGTTAACATATTCAAGAAATTGTTAACATATTGTTAACAATTTCAAGAAGATAGATAAATGGTAATTTATATTGGATTCATGACTCAGTATTGTTAAGATATCAATTCTGCCTGAATCAATCTATAGACTTGCTGCAATTTTTACTAGTTGCTCATCAAGTTTATTTTCAGAATTTTACCAAATTCTGATTCTAAAATTTATATGACAATTCAAATAACTTCTAGTAGCCAAAAACAATTCTGAAAAAGTACAAAGCTGTAGAACTGCTGCCTGATTTCGAAGATTTTCTGTAATTTTACAATAACCACTGCCATGTAGTACTGGCATTCAGTGAAGCATAAAGATTAGTGGAACAGACTAGCCTTGAGAAATGGACCACAAATATACGGCCAATTAATTTTTAACAAGGGTGCCAGAACAATCCAATGAGAAAGCAAAGTATTTTCAATTAATGTTGTTGGAACAACTGGATATCCAAAAAATTAAACCCAATTCTTAGCTTATACAAATTAACTTGAAATGAATTATAGAAAGAAAAACAGAAACTCTAAAACTTCTAGAAGAAAACATAAGAGAAATCTTTCTGACCTTGGGTAAGCTATTTCTTAAATAGAATACAAATGGCACAAATCATAAAAAAAATCTTCAAATTGAAATTCATCAAATTGAAAAATTATATAAGGGCCAGGTGTTAAAATATTTTGGGCTCTATAAACCTCACTGTCTCTGCAACATTTCATATCTGCCACTGTAATACAGTAGAAGCCATAGAAGTTATGTAATGGACAGGGGTGGTTGTGTTTCAATAAACCTTTATTTACAAAAAGACAGGCGGTGTACAGGATTAATGGGTTGCAGTAAGCTAACACTTGCTCTAATTTGACAAAAACTCCATCTCAAGGCTCAGCAAGATGATTTCCTCAAAATAATAAAATGACTAAAAGGTAGAAGTAGGACCAAATCCCAGTTTCTTCCCAGTTCATCCTGTTATCCTTTTATCAGTAAAGTTGAAGGTAAGATTCTCTTCAGCAAATAACTAAGCAGCAATGTAACTGTAGACACTCCAACACTGACTCAGACCATTTTCTTATGTTTAATACTTTAATACCTCTCTCTTCTTAAACGGAGGAAATTAAAAATAAGCAATTTTGTATTCTTGTTCCCTTATATTATTTGAAAGCCTATCCTCATTGAGGCATCATTCACAAGATTTGAGAAGTGACTTTATAGTGATGTGAACATTTTATTTAAGTCGATTAACAAATAGAATCATGGCAGTTATTCATATTTTGATGTGATTATTGCAGAGAAAATCACCCATTAAGTTATTATATGAAAGGGAACATGACAGGCATGCATCACAGGATCTTTTTTCATAAAAATGAAGACTTCAAAGAGAAAAAATAGAAAGAGATTAAATATGCCTTTGCTTTGTGTCACTTAAAAAGCCTGCTGTGTTCAAGTGAAGCAGAAATGCATGAGTGAACTGCTATACTGTAGTTTTAGGAAGGGAAATTTCTGCATATTGAGACTAGAATAAACCAGATACTATGTGAGGGGTTTTATTTATATTTTCACGTTTTTTCTTCATAGCATTACTTGCAGGTGAGTCTAATTGTCTTTATTATATGCATGAAGAAACTGATATTCCAGGAAATTCAGTAATTTAATACAGTTTGATAAAACTGGTAAAGGTGTGGACCCATCAACTAAAACCCAGGTCTGTTAGACCATACAATTTGTGATTTGAAGTTTGTGCATCTGGGAAAGAAAATGAAAAAAACTGGGAGAGTTTTATAGAGATCCATTTTGAAATATGCTCACAATGTTAAACAATGAATCCAAAATACGTAATTATACCACAAACACTTGCAATGCCCTTTATTTCACATTATAGAGAATTTCAGAGAGCCTCAGTATTCTACGAGTTCTTTTATGTTTGTATTCAAGGGGAGGGGAGAAAAAAGTAATTACAATAGAAAGTGTAATTTTAAGACATATGTGCACTGAACCATTCTTCATTTGAATAAAACATCGATACAGGCGATCGTTAGGATCCTGTGAAAGTTGAGAGAAATGATCTGAAGTAACCTCTTTCCCTTATTGGTATAGACTGAAATAATGAAAACCGAGGAGCCTTGTAGCCTTGGCAACAATTAAATTGTTCCACTGGAGGCATATGGATTTTGGTGGTTTTTATTATTAAGTTAGAAAAGCTCATGAGATCTCTGCTGGGGCTGAGAGAGTGGGATTATGTGATTATTCCTGTTAGGCTGACCCTTGCTTAAAATCCCCATTAATGTCCTGGCAAAAATCTTGACAAAATCAGTTTACTCTTCAGATTTCAGCATCTCTTTGGGACTATTATAGGCATAACTTAAATTCAAGGGGAAAAAAAAGCAAATACTTTTCCAGTTTGTAAATAAGGTTTGTAAGTAAAGACAGTCTAGGGATGGAATTTTGTTTAAGTGGAGTTTAGTTGCTTTACAATGTTGTGTTAGTTTCTACTATATAGCAAAGTGAATCAGCTATACCTATTCATGTATCCCCTCTTTGTCACCACAGAGCACTGAGTAGAGTTTTCTGTGCAATGTAGTTCAGTTCAGCCCCTCAGTCGCGTGCGACTTTTTGCGACCCCATGGACTATAGCACACCAGGCCTCCCTGTCCATTGCCAACTCCCGGAGTTTACTCAAACTCATGTCCATGAGTCGGTGATGCCATCCAACCATCTCATCCTCTGTCGTCCCCTTCTCCTCCTGCCTTCAATCTTTCCCAGCTTCAGGGTCTTTTACCAATAAGTCAGTTCTTTGCATCAGGTGGCCGAAGTATTGGAGCTTCAGCTTCAGCATGTGCTATGTAGTAGGCTCTCATTAGGTATCTATTTTATACACAGTAGTGTACATATGTCAACCCCAGTCTCCCAGTTCATCCCACCTTCTCTTTCCCCACGTGGTGCCCGTACTTTTGTTCTCTACACCGTATCTCTATTGCTTTGCAGATAGGTTCATTGTACCATTTTTCTGGTTTCCACATATATGTGTTGATACACGGTACTTGTTTTTTTCTTTGTGACTTCACTCTGTATGAGTCTTTAGGCCCATTAGGGAGGAATTTGTAATTATGCTTCTGTAGGAAGTCTGACAGTAAGGCTTTTTGCTGGGAAGTTTAGGGCAAAGATAAGATGAAATTGACAATGCCATGAGCCTTGCAGTTGGTTTTCCCAGAAGAAACAATGCAAAGCTGTCAAATGGATGACAGTTTCTGAAGTCTGTACAACCAACTTTCCCTAAGTTCTGACAGATGGAGCACTGCAGAGGCCTTGTGGTGCAAGAATTCCCAAATTTCCACTGTAATTTCATTTCCTTTAAAAAAAAAACTTTGGCAGCTTAAGTTGCAGCAGCTGACCACTAACTGCTATTCTGAGAAAACATCAGTACTGATCTTTGGCAGGCAGGATAGCAGGCTCTTAATGGAAAAGGACTGAGTGGCGCTGAGGCTCATAGGCTTGATTGAAGGGTGTGGAGAAGAGGGTTCTGTGCTGATTTCCATGAGGGTCCATGGATCCTTGATTTATATCTTCAAGGAAGCAGCCTGGTATAGACAGACAGCTCCTAGATCTGAGTCTTAGTTTTACCGCTGACAGCTGTGTGACCTTGGTGTGCTTTTTTACTTCTTCAAACCCATTTCCTTATTTTTCCTAAAAGCCTGATGCATAGGATTGTCATGAAAATTAAGACTAGTATATGTAAAATATCTATTCTAGTGCTTTAGCACTAGATTAGATCCTAATAAAGGCTCTAAATATTTAACCAAATGAAATTTCTGCCACATTTTTTATTTTCAGAAATTCAACTTCCCAGGTGTTCAACCAAGGGGCATATTGCATGGTCCTGGAAATTAGAGGATAAATGAGAGCTCGTCTCAGCTCTCAGTACATAGCCTGCTAGGGAAGAAAGAGAACTATAGGACTTCAGTTGAAGTAAAATAGATAACACAATGAGAGGAGCCTTTCGGATTGAATGTCGATATAGAAACAGTTTGATTTAAGCTCAAAAGAGGTTCCTGTGTATTAGGTGGGTAGGAGTGTCTTTTATCCCTTCTCATTTGAATGCCTCTTAGTTTTTGGCTCTGTTAGAGTCCTACCAATCAATGAGCTATGGTTACAATCCTGTTAAATTCCAAATACTGAGGAGCAGCTACTAAGCCTGACAGATTGTTCACCTTTCACTGTGCCTAATGCCATGCTTCCGTATAGTTAAAGCAAGGGTGCATAGTTAGTAAATTCACAAGTCCTACTATATTAAACTTTCTTGGGTGAGTCATTATTTTTAATAAAAAAAAACTTTGTTAGAGTGAGAACCATGAACCAGGGAACCAGGTAAAATGTTCTTGGAGCCCACAGGTATGATGAATATGTTAAAATATGCAGCTTGAGTCTTAGTATGTTGAGTTGAAAAAACAGGCATGATTTTGATTTACACTTTGATTAGAGGAGTTGAATACACCATTAATTTTCTAAATTTAATTTTACATGGAGACCACTAAGTTGTCATGATTCGGAAACCACATAAGTGTCTTTGGCTTTTATCAGAACACCTGGAGATCCAGACCCTCAGGTAGCAAAACACTATATAGCAATATATAGACTGTCACTATTGGTCAGTGCCAATGAAAGCAAGTAGGGCTCACCTAATATGAATCCTCTATAGCTTTGGTGTATCAGAAGCAAATTCAGTCACATGTGTGGCTTGATGCAGATGTTAAAGCTAAGCATATTCATTGCCTGAATCCATTCATGAAGTTTTCAGAGAGAGTGTATACGCATATATATGTATGTGAATGTGTATGTGTGTGTGTATATATACGAAAGAAGTCCCTTTAGCTGTCTTGGCTATGCTCATTTTACAGTGGTAATAATAGCATTCCCATGTCGGAGGGACTTGACAGTGGCTGTGCAGTGGGAAGGGGTGATGGTGGCTGTGATATGAACTCTGAACTGGCATTTGCACGGCTAGCACAGTCTCTTATTTGTCTTATGTGGTTATGGAGACTGTTGGTGGGGAGTATGTGATAAAGCTGCTCACCTTGCTCCAGTGCTTTTCAGTGAAGGTGCAGGCTTGGTGTGCTGCCCTGGGCAATGGCACATGACCAGTCAGTATTGGGTGAATTCTCACCCACGTGACACATCGCTGCCTATCTGTGTCTGTATGTGCACAAAAACCATTGTGTTTGGAGACGGACTAAGGGTAGAACATCAGCTCTTCCACTTATAAATCGTGTAGTATTTTTTGAGTGAAACAAACATTTATTTGGTTTGGGTACCAGGCAGTAGGGAGAAGGGGGAGAAAATGACATGGTTCTAGCTCTGTGGAGCTCATAGTTTCAGAGGAAGTAAATTATGTGAACATGCCATTTCCCTCATTGACAGTGAAATAAGCTAACTATTGGCTTACAGGGTTTTTCTGAAGGTGGAATAAAATAATGTTTGTAAAATAATAAGTTTGGAGACCAGTTTGTAGTTGGTAGTGGACTTTCAAGGAATGTTAATTGTTGGGCCCATCAGGGCAATAATTCAGAAAAGGGAGAGACTTTTGTACTGGAGAAGTCAAAGAAGGCTAAGGTTGAGGCTAATGTGAGGTTGAGTTTGATGAGGCATTGAGCTTATTTCTGTTTAGAGAAGGGGAGGGTACCAGCACAAAGAAAGACCAGGTGCTGGGGTAAGGCAGAATAGGTCTGAAGGACAAGAGGCTCTATCCCAGGTTGAAGGAGAAAGTGTGTTGCAGCAACTGGTCGAGAGGCAGGTTAGCCTGGATTTGGGAGGTCTCTGGGGTTTGCACAGAGGAATCCAGACTTTGTTTCATGGGTGTTCAAAAGCTATTATGGTTTCCCAAGCAAAAGGCTGGCATGATGAAAATAGCTTCACACACCTGGGTTATAGCAGTGACTTCCCAGCTGGCACAGTGGTAAAGGATCCGCTTGCCAGTACAGAAGCGCAGGAGACGCACGTTCGACCCCTGGGTCAGTAAGATCCCCTGGAGAAGGAAATGACAACCACTCCAGTGTTCTTGCCAGGAAAACCCCATGGACATTGGAGCCTGGTGAGCTACAGTCCACGGGGTTGCAAAGAGTCAGACATGACTGAGCACGCATACACATGCAGCAATGAGCGCATTAGTTCCAGAGAGGCCAGACTGGATGCTGAAGCAAATAACTGAGGATATTGAATTTAAAGAGCTATTTAGAATATCAAGTTTAATTTTTTTTATTAATTTAATCTTTATTTTGAATCATAAATCCAGCACTAATAAAGAGAATTGAACATTTTTGCTCTCTCAGGGTGTTCTATGGAATCCTAGCAAATGGATTGTAATTTCTGCCTAGCCTGCTGTCTAATACCTTTTGAGACTCCCAAGTCATATTTCTGCTCCTCTCCACTTGATCTGACACAGTGACAACAATATTTTTTAAAGCTGCTTTAGTTGCCTGGGGAAGAATGTAATTGACCTGGTGTTCAAATGCTTTCCAGTTTAAAAGACTGGGGAAGACAGAGGTTGCCAACGTGTCCATCTTGGAAAACAGGAGGAAAGAATATTCATCATTTAAATGTTCACTCCTCTGTCAGAGTGTAGGACTATAATTATCAAAACTTACTTGGGTTATAAATTTGAAGAGTTCCCTTAAAGTTGATAGACTCACAGAATTTGTAAACTTGTAGCTTTGACTTTTTTTTTTGCCTTGTTAAAAGTTAAGCTGCTACTGCCAATCTAAGTGCCAGATCAATTTGCAGAAAGTGGTTTTTCTTCAGGATTTTTAAGGTTAGGGAATTGTTAGGTCAGCTATAAATGTCCTCTAAACTTGCCTGGAACCATACCTGTCCATTTGTCTTCACTGTTGCTGGTCTGAAAGTGGTCGATCTGGTTCTCTAATCAGGGGTTTGGTTAGGGCAGGAATGACTCCTGGAAAAGGAAAGCAGCTGAATATTAAATTTTTTTTTTATTTTTCAGAAGGGGAATTTCTTTTTACCCCCAACAGCTTAGTTCATTTTCTGGCAAATCTTCTCCGGGTTCACTGCAGGCTAACCTTGCTGACAATCAGGAAAACAAAACAAAAAAAATGGCAGGACTCCTGAGCTACAGTTCACTGGATACATGTGGTATAATTTAATTCTTGATTAAAGAATTTTTTTTTTATTAAAAAATGTCTAGAAAATATGGAAAGGATGTAAAGAGGGAAATAAAACTAGCATAATCCTGACATCTTGACATAATTTTGCTGTATTGGTATATTTGGAATTATCTAAGTTCTATACTTTGCTCTTTCACTGAAATTTCTGTCCTGAGCTTCTTTAAAAACTTCTCTAAAAACATGATCTTAGTGGCTGCAGGGTGTTTTGTTGAAATATCATACATTTATGTAACCATTTGGAGAAGGAAATGACAACCCACTCCAGTACTCTTGCCTGGAAAATCCCATGGACGGAGAAGCCTGGTGCAGGCTACAGTCCATGGGGTCCCAAAGAGTCGGACACGACTGAGCGACTTCACTTTCACTTTCATGTAACCATTACTTGACTTTAATCAATTAATTTTTCTTGTTTTATAGAAGCAGGACTTATTCACTGTGCCTTGGTAAACATATCTACATGAACATATGACCGCCATATTCACTTTGGGTGAAGGGACTGAAACTCCCATATGTGCTGGTGAAGACATTTTGAAGTTCTGATTCACTGCAAAACTTAACAGGGAAGAGACTACCAAAAGCACCTCCTATTGGAAATACAAGAACTACCTAAGGTCAAATCTATCACACAGAATACTTTGAATCCCTTCCCTATTTTGCTAAATTATCCCCACTTCTCTGGTTATCACAGGGCAGTCATTTTGGACAATGTGAGTTTATAACCTGGCCACAGTCCATAGTTTCAGATATGGTTACCAGATCAAAACTGGACTAATTAACATCTTGTTCTAAGACTGTACTAAAGCTGAGAGAGATCTTTGATGACTGAGTGATAATCAGAGCTGTAAGATAAGCTGCTTCAGGGTTGCTGGTGGCCATGTTTACTGCCATATGGACTAGAGAAGAAGAGAAGGCAGTAGAGAGAGCTTGAAAGTGAGGCTGAGTGAGTAAACAAGAAAGAGAGGAAAGAAACAGGCATCCAGGGGGTAGTAGCAATGAGCTGTGAGAAATGAGAGAAATTAAGTAACTGTCGTTTAAATAACTGACTTGAGCTGCTCCACAGACGTTGGCTCTCATGAGAGCACTAAGGATCCTTATTACAAAAGTTCCCTCCTTCCACCTTTATTTGGCTCAAATTGGCTTTCTGTTGCTTGAAATCAAAGTCATCCTCTCTCTTAAAACTGTCCTTTTCCTTGGAGAAATTCTCATCTAGATCCTTCCGTTATTGTTTGTTCTGAGTTTTTTAAACTTGGTTTTAATTTTTTGGTTCTAGAGGAGGAGCTTAGGAAATAAATGAAAGAAGACTTCAAGGGAAGTAAAACATACTTTTAGAGAAGAGATATGAGGTCAGTGAAACTTCAAAATGAAAGTGTTGCCCATGAACCTGTTTACCTAGAGAACGCTGTGTTTGCCAGTTTAGCCCAGAAAATTCTTCGAGCCCCTGAAGCACACTGGGGCCTTGCGGTCGTACCTCCTCGTGAGAAGTCGTTTCATATTCTTGTGAAGTTCTGTAAAGTATACTGCCTAGAATCACTTGGCTCTCTGCAAACCAGACTTAACAATTCTGCTGAAAGAAGAAGACTATGATGTGAATATATACAATGTGTAAATCACTGTCCTAAGTGAGTTTAAGGTTGCAAAGAAACTTAAAATCAACTTGTGCCCAGAAAGAGTATATTCTGTTGTTAATATAGACCAGCAGTCGTGCGTATGTGTGCACACCTGCTTGTGCTATGGGGAGATACTTCTGATGGTACTTTACAGTTCTTTCTTATTTTTTCCTTATGACTCTTCTCAGCCTAATGAGAGAAAACTGGTGCTCATGTAAGTTAAGAAATATGCACAGTTGTGAGGTTAGGACTGGACTCAGTTCTTTGCATCCTTGAAGCGCATGCTCTTCACACTGTCAATTACTTTCACTGCCTCATGTTGCCTCCCTGTATCTAGTTAGGAAATAAAGTATATGTACATGGCACCATGGCCAGGACAGAAGACAGGAACCCCGTGCTCAGAATGAGAGGAGATGCAGAAAACGAGTATTCCAGTGATCCAGAGTAGAGTGAATTCCCTGAAATAGGGTAGTTTTGGCCCCCTTTATGTATGAGGTAAGGCTTGAGTTAGCCCATAAAGAAGGACATTGGCCTAGACTCTAGAGAAAAGTATGCGGAGCCCTCTTAGGTAATGGAGGTTGCTGGAAATGGGATGAGATAGTGGCTCCCAGGAACTGTGTCCATCTTGCAGTTAATTATTTATGAGTTTACTCAGGGCAGGGCCACCAGTTACTTTTGTGGGGTCAACAAAGTCAACTGCTGATGGATTTACTTAAAGATCTGCCCCAGTAGCCTGGGAGATAGGGCAGGCTGGTGAAACCCACACAAACCTTCAGTTCTTATCTGCAAAGCTAATTAGACTCTTCACAGTGAATTAAAATTTTCATCTCCCTATACACCCTGAACTGAACTGTTACATCCTACTTCATATTAGAGAAGTGAGAGTATTTAAATAATTGCCATTTTAATATCTTGGAGTACTTCAGGACTAAAGCTCACTGCATGTTTTCAGTCCTTGCTTTGCTCCTAAGAACACTACAAAGATTCAATTTATTAAGAGCTTCATCAAATACTTAGCTTTGAAGAAATAGTAGATTTGCATTGAATATAACAGAGGAAAATATTGTAGAGAAAGCTTGCTGCTTTAATTGTAGATCTCACTGGGTATGTGTGTGTGCATACTCAGTCACTTCAGTCATTTCTGACTCTTTGTGACCCTATCAACTGTAGCCCACCAGGCTCCTCTGTCCATGGAATTCTCCAGAATACTGGAGTGGGTTGCCTTTTCCTCCTCCAGGGGATCTTCCTGACCTAGGGATCGAACCCACATCTCTTAGGTCTCCTGCATTGGCAGGCAGGTTCTTTACCACTAGTGCTACCTGGGAAGCCCTCTCAGTAGGTATATATGGCATAAATCCTCTGTGATTACTGTTCTAGGATGAATTATTATATAGATCAAGGTGGACCTAAGCAGGGGAACTGTGCTCTGAGTAGATTCATCTTTTCCCCTTTTGAGACACAGAAGAATTTGAGAATGTTTTTTATAAAATCTTTGTATTAATTAACAGTGACCTAAATGTTAGGTCTCTGGGCAATCAACACACATGGGATTTATTTTATAGAGAAATATGTTGAGGCTCTGCATAAGGTATGTGGTAATCAAACATTAAACCATTGGTATAAAACCAACAGCATAAGGCACGGATATTCACCTTCTTGGTTTTGGATTGCACGAAGCCTGGGATATAGCAGGGGCTCATCAAATGTTAGAGTCTCCTCAGGTATATATTCTTTGCACCACACATTTGCCAATTAATCATCAGCTGTCTTATGCCCTTGTTTATCTTGTTTTATTGTGTTTTGTTGAAGCAATATTGTGAAGTGGTTAATGTATGCCTGCTTAGAATTCTGACTTTGTCTTTTATGTGCTGTATGATTTATATAAACTTTCCACATCCCATTTCTCTTATTATTTTTTCAGCTTTATTGAGATATTATTGATACATCACATAGTAAGTTTAAGATGTTTGATGTGATGATTTGATATGCATTTTTTTGTTGTTCAGTTGCTAAGTTGTATCCAACTCTTTGCGACCTCATGGACTGCAGTGTGCCAGGCTTCCCTGTCCTTCACTATCTTCCAAAGTTTGCTCAGATTTGTGTCCATTGAATTGGTGATGCTATCTAATCATCTCATCCTCTGCTGGCCCCTTTTCCTCCTGCCTTCATTGGAAAAGACCCTTCTTTCCCAGCATCAGGGTCTTTTCCAATGAATCGGTTCTTTGCATCAGGTGGTCAAAGTATTGGAGTTTCAGCTTCAGCATCGGTCCTTCCAATGAATATTGAGGATTGATTTCCTTTAGGATTGGCTGATTTGATCTCTTTGCAGTCCAAGAGAATCTCAAGTGTCTTCTCTAGCACATTTCAAAAGCATATATATTGTGAAGTGATTACTGCAGTAAAGTTAGTTAACACCTCTATCCCTTCATATAGTTACATTTTGTGTGTGTGTGTGTGTGATAGCATTTAAGAGCTACATTCTTAGCAACTTTTAACTGCATAATCTAGTATTGTTAACTATAGTCACCATTCCATATATTAGATCTTCAGAACTTATTTGTCTTATAGCTGGAAGTTTGTACCATTTGGCCAACAGCTCCGCATTTCCCCCTCCCTCTAGCCTCTGGCAACCACCATTCTACTCTCTGTGAGTTTGGCACTTTTATATTCCATGTATCAGTGAGAACATACACTATTTGTATTTCTCTGTCTGACCTTTCACTTAGCTTAATGCCCTGAAAGTCCATCCATATTGTTGCAAAAGGCAGGATTTCTTTATTGTTTTGTGGCTGAATAATATTCCATTGTGTATGTATATACATATATGTATACTGCATTTTCTTTATTCGTTCATCTGTCAGTAGACACTTAGATTGTTTTCATGTCTTGGCTATTGTAAATAATGCTGCTCTTTGATACAGAGATTTTATTTCCTTTGGACGTATGCCAAGAAGTGAGCTTTGCTGGATCATATAGTAGTTCTATTTTTAATTTTTTAAGGAATATCCATTCTATTTTCTACTGTAGCTGCTATAATGTACATTCCCACAAACAGTGCACAAGAGTTCCTCAACCTCTGCGTTTTTTGCCAATACTTGTAATCTCTTGTTTTTCTGATAGCAGCCATTCTAACAGTTGTGAACTAATATTTCATTGTGGTTTTGATTTGCATTTCCCTGGTTATCAGTGATGATGAACATCTGTTCACAGACCTGTTGGCAGTGCATATGTATATTTTGGAAAAATGTCTATTCAAATTCTCTGCCCATTGTTAAATCAGATTGTTTTTTGAGTTGTATGAGTATGTATTATTTATAAATGTATATGTAATATGTATATCATATAAATTTTAAGTTGCGCATGGTAAATGGAACACGTATATTTGGAGATTTTTTGTGTCCAACTCTTTGCAACCCCATGGACTATACAGTCCATGGAATTCTCCAGGCCAGAATACTGGAGTGGGTAGCTGTTCCCTTCTCCAGTGGATCTTCCCAACATAGGAATCAAACTGGAGTCTGCTGCATTGCAAGCAGATTCTTTACCAGTTGAGCTACCAGGAAAGCCCCAATATATATTTTAAGTTGTGCCTGGTAAATGGAACATGTATGTTTGGAGATTTTTTATTTGCATGAATATAAACTCCTGTCTGAGGAGATTATGATAGATCTCTTTCAAACATGAATCCAGTGGGACTTCATGGTAAGTCGGTACTGTAATTACAGATTAATATAATAATTTTAGACTTCAGAGTTCTCTTATATCTGGTCTCATTTGTTATCACCTGTTTTCGCTGGCACCTGCTGCTAATGTACAGTACTTGGTTATGTTAGCGTTAATTCATACTGGTAGCCCCTGAAGACTGGGAGCCCAGTTAGTATCAAAATCACAACATCCGCATCAGATCAATGTCCATAATACCTTACAGAGATGACAAAACCCTCATGGAACCCCTACGTTCGAGAGCATATTCACTCAGCTCTCGTGGTGGTAGGAAAATCATGGTCCGCTTGAGGCTCCCTGTGAAGCTAGTACAGACTCTCTGGTCACGGAACCCTATATAACCATCTGTGCCGTGCTACCACAGGAAATGAAATATTACTGGGTGTCATTTTGGCACTGCAGATCTATTCTGTACCGTGCATGGTGCTATGAGGAATTCCATAGAGCTTGAGTCCTCCAAGAGTTCCAGATTCTCTATCCTGTGCTGTGGTGTTATGGATGACTCTGTAGGATGTAGGATCCAGCAGGCCACACTACTGTATTTTCTGTATTTCTGTCATATCATGCTGCTGCTGCTAAATCACTTCAGTTGTGTCCAACTCTTTGTGAGCCCATGGACTGCAGCCTGCCAGGCTCCTCTGTCCATGGCATTCTCCAGCAAGAATACCCTCCTCCAGGGGATCATCCTGATCCAGGGGTCGAACCTGCATCTCTTATGTCTCCTGCATTGGCAGGTGGGTTCTTTATCACCAGTGCCACCTGGAAGTATGTCATACCATGCAGGTAATGGGGCTTTGAGGCTTTCCACTCCCATATATCAGGCCTGAGTGTGTCTTTTTAAACATACTATGTTGAACTCTCTTCTATTGTTAACCAACTCACCATATCTACCCAGCTTAAGAGTTTTTTTCTCAGTGGTGGATATTTGGGTGACAAAGAGTAGGAGTGAGGTGAGGGAGTGACTTCCTTCCCAAGGGTGCTTGTTATTCAGTCGCCAAATCATGTCTGACTTTTTGCAACTCGATGGACTGCAGCATGCTGTAGCTGTCCAGATTTATTTGTGGAGGGAAGCATAAGCTGATTGCAGAAACAGCTCCATCCCTACCGATACTGCTTGCACATTGTATTACATATTGATTAATCTCTCACCGTAATACTGATTATGTGTAGTAAATTAACATTCAATCATTTTGAAAAAATATTACTGAGTGTGTACTATATGCTAAGCCCTGTTCTAGGAGTAGGTAAGATACCAAACTGGTCTTCCTTAGTAGCTCAGCTGCTAAAGAATCTGTCTGCAATGCAGGAGACCCCGGTGTGATTCCTGGGTTGGCAAGATCTGCTGGAGACGGGATAGACTACTCATTCCAGTATTTTAGGGCTTCCTTGGTGGCTTAGCTGGTAAACAATCTGCCTATGATGTGGGAGACCTCGGTTCGATCCCTGGGTTGGGAAGATCTCCTGGAGAAAGGAATGGTTACCCACTCCAGTATTCTGGCCTGTAGAATTTCATGCACTATATAGTCCATGGGCTTACAAAGAGTCAGACACGACTGAGTGACTTTCACTTTCAAGATAACAAAATAGGCATTGTTTATGCCATCTTGAATTTAGTCTGGGAAGAGATCAGTTGTATCATGATGGAGCAAATGATATAATAGATTATACCGTGGAAACACATGGTATAAGGATGGGATGATTAGATAGCATCACTGACTATAAATTTGAGCTAATTCCAGGAGATATAGTGAATGAAGAGGAGCCTGGTGTGCTGTAGTCCATAGGTCGTGAAGAGCTGGTCACAACTTAGGGACTGAACAACAACAATGGAAATACAAGGGAAGAAGGGATTGTTTAGGGATGTCAATAAAGCCTTCACAGATTTTGTCCCTGAGTCTTAAAATACATAAAAGGTATGTGGAGAAGGCTGAGCGCCAAAGAATTAATGCTTTTGAACTGTGGTGTTGGAGAAGACTCTTGAGAGTCCCTTGGACTGCAAGGAGATCCAACCAGTCCATTCTGAAGGAGATCAGCCCTGGGATTTCTTTGGAAGGAATGATGCTAAAGCTGAAACTCCAGTCCTTTGCCCACCTCATATGAAGTGTTGACTCATTGGAAAAGACTCTGATGCTGGGAGGGATTGGGGTCAGGAGCAGAAAGGGACGACAGAGGATGAGATGGCTGGATGGCATCACTGACTCAATGGATGTGAGTCTGAGTGAACTCTGGGAGTTGGTGATGGACAGGGAGGCCTGGCGTGCTGCGATTCATGGGGTCACAAAGAGTCGGACACGACTGAGGGACTGAACTGAACTGAACTGAAGGTTTTCAGGGTTGAACAAGGAAAAAGAGCTGACCACAAGGTGGCAGTGGTATAGACAAGGTCTGAGCATTCAGGCAAAGCTTGGACAGGTTTGCATTGGCATAGTTGCTTATGCTGAGTCCATAAAGCACAGGGTTTAGTAGTGGGAATGCTGGAGTAGTAATCAGTATTCAAAGGGAGGGCCTTTCTAGCCACAGTAGGGAGTTTTAGCTAACTATGTGGAACCAGCCTCCTGTTGGCCACACAAAGGAAGTATACACAAACATACGTGGATGGATTCCTCTTATGCAAATAGTGAACACATCAAATATGTTTTGTTGTATGGGAAATTACCTTGATGCAAAAGTAACCTCCAAGTATATTACCAGGCAGGATATCCTAGGAGTCATAGAAAACAACAGAAAAGGTCAAAAACAAATTCAACATGCTTAAATCATGATTATTGGCTTATTGAATAAATTTAAAATGGCGAGAAGCAAGGATAAGAATGGCACAGATTAACACACTTAGAATGAGGTGAAAATGGATGGAAGGACCATTCTGCCTGTATTCTGGGATATGCAATGTTCATTTTTTTCCCTTTCTCTCTCTGTCCATCTTTCTCTACCTCAAAGGCTTTCCCTATTGATAATGTGATTATTAAGGCAAATTAATGTTAATCAAGGAATCTCAATCCAATAGAAAGTACACTTGGCAAACATACATATTTGTAGTACAGGAATGATGTAGATGCAAGGCGGCCTGGCCAATAGCTACTGTTTGCCACTTAGCCTATGAGCAATTATGGATTTCGTTTGAGTTTCTGAGCAGAGAAAATGTGGGATCAGAATGAAGATCATCAATGTGAGATGGGTTTAGGATCTTGGGAATATCAAGTATCTAAGATACCTTATATCAATTTAGTGTATCATGGTTATTAGCTGTTTTTTGGCCACCTGCAGCAAACACAGTGATACTGGCCTCACGTTACTTATCTTATGAGCTTCATCCATCCCATCTGTTTTCTTTTCTGTAGCAGAATCAAATGTTATTAAATAATACTGTAAATGCACCTTAAACAGTTTAAAAGGAAAAACTTTCTAGCAGAAATGTAGCAGAGTACACTAGTACCCTGATCGCTACTCTCAGATCTTACAGCTGAAGGCTTTTGTACCTGTGTAACCCATTTACTTCCTTTCTAAACTCTCTTCTCCTACCCAGCCCTTGTGAGCCCATAGGAGAGAATGCTGAGGCTGGCCCAGCAGGTCCATGGCTCCAAAGTGCTGATGAGTGCAAGGTCAGCTCCAGGTATTGTCCCTTGCCTTGTCCAACATCAAGACAAGGTATATTCTTTTCATGTTGATGGAAGAAGTATAGGAAGGGCAAGTTGAAACATAGAAACACAGAATGCCTCTTAAAGCTGAGTTTTAAAACAGGCACATGTCTCTCCTATCCATGTTCCATTGGATGAAGCAAGTCATTTGGCCAAACCCAACACAAGTGGGCTGGGAAATACACTTCTCTACTGAAGGAACTGCAAAGTCATGTTATAAAAGGTGAGAACAGAAGGAGGAGTGAAATTTTTTGGAAAAAACAATGCAATCTACCTGAGAGGAATTCATCAGATTAGCTCTAAAACAAAGGCTTTTAAAAATGAACTTTAATCAAGATTCAGATCCAGTTTTTACGTATGCTCTGTGTGGCACACCCAATTGATACTTGCTTTACATTGCTAAGTCCTGGTTTACTGCTTCATGTTATGCTAAGTAGGTGATATTTGGCAACTAGTGGGTGTGGTGTTTGAGCTCACCTGTGGGCTTCCCTGGTGGCTCAGACAGTAAGGAATCTGCCAGCAATGCAGGTGACCCAGGTTCAATCCCAGGGTTGGGAAGATATACTGGAGAAGGGAATAGCAACCCACTCCAGTGTTCTTGCCTGGAGAATTCCATGGACAGAGGAGCCTGGCAGACTATGGGGTTGCAAAGAGTCAGATATGACTGAGCGACTAACACTTTCACTTTCACTAGTCATCTAGAGCTTCATTTGTCTTGTTGGCTCCCAATTGTTGCCTGCCACGAATTTCTTTCTGTTACAGAAATTTGTGTCTTTTTTTTTAACTAAAACTTCAAGTTCATTTTTTTCCCCTTTGCTTGAGGAAAGTACTACTGGCACTGAACCCATGAATAGCCATTCAGACTGAGTGGAAATTCTCTTTTATTTTCTTCTTTGTTTTGTGGTCTGAAAGAGTAGGAAGAATTCAGAACGTTACCTATTATTAGCAAAGAAAATTTTGTTTTACTTATAAAAGCAATAAACCCAAGACCCCACATACTGTGAGATATCTTTTGTTTATTTTTGATTGACACAGGGTTTTGAAATATATAGACACACACATACATGCATGCATTTGCACACACATATTGTTGTATAATCGGAGAAGGCAATGGCATCCCACTCTAGTACTCTTGCCTGGAAAATCCCATGGGCGGATGAGCCCGGTAGGCTGCAGTCCATGGGGCACTAAGAGTCGGACATGACTGAGCAACTTCACTTTCACTTTTCACCTTCATGCATTGGAGAAGGAAATGGCAACCCTCTCCAGTGATCTTGCCTGGAGAATCCCAGGGACGGGGGAGGCTGGTGGGCTGCCGTCTATGGGGTCGCACAGAGTCGGACACGACTGAAGCGACTTAGCAGCAGCATACATTGTTGTACAATACAGATAACTGATAGGAGTTCTATGTGTTGTGTGTAGGTTATTTGGCTGTATTTTAAGAATTAGATTAAGAAAGCAAAATTTCTTATCAGTAACATCATCAGTTTTCTCTCTATCTCCATCCATAAAAATGCTTGACTTTCAAGGAAATCAAGTCCAATAATACTAGAAATAACACAGTAATTCCCATGCAGAATGTGTCACACTTCTTAGTTGTTCAAAGACTTTCTCATGTTCAGATCTAGAGTCTACTCTAAGAATGTTGAAAATTTGTCCCCAAACGAATATAGCTTATTCATTTACTAAACTTTTCTCAGAAAATACTTCACCACCTCCTATTTTTCCAAATAAAGATATGCATTGGGCATTACAAAAATGAATAAAGCAACTTGAAGATCTTACATTCTAGTAGGGAAGTTGGCTAGAAATAAGATGTAAGTAATTATAATGATATGATATGCTCTACTCTGTAGGTTTAAGTCCAGTGTTTTGAAGCAAAGACTCTGAAGGAGCTGTGGAAGTCTTTCCTGCCTCATTTTTAGCACTTCATACAAGGCCTCACAGAAGAAGATGAAAGAGATTCATTGCAACTGCAGTTCTGTGAGGAGAGGCATCTGAATGCTGGTCTTGGGGAGAATTTTCTGGTAAGTTCTGAGGAATGGCTTCTATCTGCTCAGAATCTATGGAATATAAAAGGTAAGGCGATTTATTCATTCAACAAACATCTATTGTGTGCCTATTGTGAGCTTGGCATCATTCCTATTCTTGAGATAGCTCAATGAACAAAATAAATCTCTTCCTTCACAGAACTTGTGAAGGAGACAGACAGTGAGCCATGAATGTAATAAGTAAATGAGAAAGTATGTTAGAAGGTATTCCTCAAGAAGTTACTCCTTCTACACCTCTTGGGGATTAGGTACTCAGGAGATTTCATAGTAATTGGAGTTCCTTTCAATTGCCTTGTTCTGTTACACTGCACTTTCTTTGAATCAGCAGGTCACAGAGAGCAGACAGTGGGGTGCTCCAGTTATATTTGGTTTATGCATTTTGTAATACTTGCTTGCTTATGTGTGTTTTCCTCCTAACCATGTTTCAAGCTCCTTGATGAAAGAAACTATTTTTGTTTTTATATTTCTGGAATCTTTTACAATGAATGCTAAGTATAAACTTGGTGACAGTCTACAATGAGTTTTGTAGGATGAGTGGGCATATAGGTATAGTTAGTAAGGGTAGATAAACTAGGATGTAAAATGGTAGGGAGGAAAGAGTGTATGGAGAACTTGAGGGACAACAAGTAATGGAATGAAGATTGAACTCTAACTCAAAAACTTCTTGATGTTCCTGTGTTGTATTGGGTTGGCCCAAAAGTTTGTTCATAATGTCTTAGGGGAAAACCCAACCAAACATTTGGGCCAACCGAATAGAAAGGAGAACCACTGAAGTAACTTTCCTTTTAAATGGGAGAAATTAAGAATGAAACAGGAAGCTATCCACTTAATAGCACAGTGACCCCATGACTCACAGTTCATCATTCTCTCCACGAAGAGCCAGCCTTGTCAATTTATCTATCATTGTACAGAATTAATCATGTTCAATTTGTGCACAGATTTTGGAGTTTTCTTAGAAGTTGTGTCTTATAGGACAGGTTTTACATGAAGGAATCTGTACCTTTGAAACCCTTGAAAGAAAACCTTAGGCTTTGCTTGCAATCTGCATCACTCATGTGTGGGTTCGATAAAGTCCGTCTTGTGGGGAAATGCTCTTAGCGTCATGGTGGTCTCCTGAGGCTTTGATCAAATACATGCTTCTGACTCCTGCCTCTTTATTTGTTTAACTTTGAAAGGGGTTATTTAGCATCAGGAATGTTTAACTAATTTCAGGGGAGGATAGGGAACAATTCTTGTTTTCCTTGAGCATCTTGGGATCCTGCAGAATGGAAGTGCTGCAGAAAGGGACATTATTATTATAACAAGTCAGGATGTGGAGGGATACAAGTGGAACTGCCTATTGCTATGATGAAAAGATAGTTAGTGAAACATCTGGAGCCTGGGCAATTCATCTAGCGATGATTACAGAGGCTGCAAGGCAACGCGGTGTATTATCCAGAGTCCTGGAGGACCACTAAATGAAAACAGCAGCACTTCCATGTGAGAAGGAGGAGGAAGTGAGAGAACTTGTTATGAAGACAAATAGTGAAAGGAACCCAAGCAAATGGCACAACAAAAACATCGTTCTCCTCTTGAATGAAGTATTAAAAATGCAAAAGGCTGGGAGTGCCTATTTTCTTTCACCGCAGCTTCAGTTTGAATACATTTAGGACTTTTCCCCAAGCACCTGCTCCTTCCTGCCTTCCCCACTGCCCTCCCCTCTAGGGGAAGAAAAGGCCCAAACAAACCATGGGGCACTTTGACTGGAAACAATTCCAACAATCAGATAGGAATAAATGAGATAGCAGAGTGAAGTCCTCTGTGAACATGTAAGAGAGCTAACGTGGTAATTTGGAGACAGCAGGAATCATGGAATTTGTGGGTAGAATAAAGAGAAAGTGGAGTTTAAAAGGAGAGTACACAGAGCTTGTGTCAATGTGAATGTTTTCTTGGTGAGATGATTTTGGGAGATCAGTTAGAGATGACCCAGACATTCTGAAGGTCTCCTGTCTCTGTGAGCTAGGGGTGGAGGTGGAGTGGAGGATCAAACTGTGTTTGCCTTGTTGTTGTTCAGTTTTAGTCATGTGTGACTCTTTGCGACCCCACAGGCTGTAGCATGCCAGGCTTTCCTGGGTTTGCCTTAAGTACCAGCTATTACTGACTGACCGCATATCCTGCATAATCACAAGAGGCCTGGTTATGCTTTGAAAATTACTGAAAATTGCCAGGGAGCAATGGTCCACGAATCTATACTGGATGTTGTTGACTCTCTTTTCAGGTGCCTGCTTGTCCATGGATTTCTTCTAGCCTTGTTATCTGTTGCTTTCACCTTGTTTTAATGCTTTACTGAAGAAATGAGGGCAACATAAGTGCCACAACGCTAGGTGTCACTTTTCTTAGTCCATTCGCTGTCCTCCTCCATAGGCGAGCTCCTGTTGGCAGGCAGATTTCTCAGGCAGGAGCCTGACACCATCCTGCCTCCTGACTTTCCCTGGTCCCACTCCTCTGAATCCAAACTGGTTTCCCCTCTCCAACGCCTCTGGAGAGAGCCAAACTTAATTAATATCATAATCTCCCTTGAGCAAGGGACTCTGCCTGTAGTGAAGCCAGATATTTTCTAGGTTAAACAGAATATTTAACATCTCATTAGGAACCTTCTACATTTGGAATAAGTCTACTAGCTCAGGCAGTCCTCCCAATTATAGGTAAGTTGTCTTTCAGATGGCTCAGATAGTAAAGAATCCACCTGCAATGCGGGAGACCTGGGTTTGATCCCTGGGTTGGGAAGACCCCTGGAGAAGGGAAAGCCTACCCACTCCATAATTCTGGCCTGGAGAACGCCATGGACTGTATAGTCTGTGGGGTCACAAAGAGTCAGACACGACTGTTTCGCTCGTTGACCATAAAGGCTCATCCGTATTTGTCAAGCTTTCCAGAGTAATACATATTTCAGTATCCATTCTAGATTGCCAAAACCCTCTTTCTCTCACTCCAGCTCTGACAATGCTGAGTTGCAGTTACTGTTTCCTGAGATTGGAAGGAGTGATTTCATTTTAAGAGCCAGTTTATTCAGTTTGTGATTCTAATAGTTCTGTTGTCTAGGACTGTGGTTGTGTGGTGATGGTTACTAGGACTTAGAATACTGCCACACAGGCAGTTCTTGCTTGCATTACATTCCTTTGCAGCAGACTGTAAAGCCATGAAACTCAAGGCATCTGTTTATGGAATTCAGAAGCTGGACTCTGCTGGACAATGAAAAGCTCACTGAATATTTCTTGTGTGACTGTGCTGTGACAACTTCGTGACTATGTGACTTTCAATGTTAAGTTTCCTTAAGACTTTTCTAATGTCTATACTTTATGACTGTATTGTTAAGCAATATTTCATTTGTCCCAATCTCTTGACATGTTCTGCCAAGATGACCACAAATTATGTACAATGAGATTCTTGGGTTCTGCACTCTTACATTTTATAGTAAGAGAATCTTGTGAAACTTGTAAAAAAAAAAAAAAAAAAAACCACTTCAGAAGTTGATGAATAGGTCATTAATTTCTGGCTTCCCAGTGAAGTTAAAAGTGTTCTGATGTCATCAATAAATGGTTGTGTGAGAAATTGTAATTGTAGATGTCCTTTTAGATACATGTGATCATGTTGGGTATTATAGAAAGAATTTTGATTATTATTTGAAAAACATTGGATTAACTCACGGTAGTGCATATTATTGCATAACATTTATTTAACACTTGTTAGGGCCCCCTTGTGGCTCAGCTGGTAAAGAATTTGCCTGCAATGTGGGAGACCTGGGTTCGATCCCTGAGTTGGGAAGATACCTGGGAAAGAGAACATTTGTTATAAGATGAACCATGTGACAAAGGAGATAATTCCTTGCTTGATAAGATGTAAAGTTTCTCAGGAGAGTTGTTTTTCTTAAATAAAATAGGTAAATAGGGAATAGCTACATGGAAACCATAAGCGTTGGTTTAGTTTTATCTGCTAAGATTGACAAAAGTAATATGTATAGCATTAAGAACAACAATTTCATTTCTGAATGTGAGATCCAACCAGTCCATTCTGAAGATCAGCCCTGGGATTTCTTTGGAAGGAATGATGCTGAGGCTAAAACTCCAGTACTTTGGCCACCTCATGCGAAGAGTTGACTCATTGGAAAACACTCTGATGCTGGGAGGGATTGGGGGCAAGAGGAGAAGGGGACGACAGAGGATGAGATGGCTGGATGGCATCACTGATTCGATGGACGTGAGTCTCAGTGAACTCTGGGAGCTGGTGATGGACAGGGAGGCCTGGAGTGCTGCGATTCATGGGGTCACAAAGAGTCGGACACGACTGAGTGACTGATCTGATCTGATCTGATCTGAGTGGGTACCTTGCAGATTTGCCAAGCAATTTGCCTGTAGTTTCTTATTTAATCCTAATAATGAATTTTAGAGATATGCGAGCAGGGACTATAGTAAACTCCTGCTTCATGGGGATCACTGCCTACCTTTTTCTGGTAGCCTTTTCATGCTTTCAGAATCCGTTGCTATAGTCAACAGTTACAATTTAATGAATGTTTAGCATTTATTGGATAAATAAGTAATCAGAGAAATGGATTCTGATTGTTCAAGTGTAAATGGAGGGGGTAGTGTTTTTGAGACAAATTTTATTTGAAATTTGTATTTGAATTAAGCTTTGGTCCTCCTGGCAATCAAAACTAAGAGAAGGATAGTGAATGGTAAAAGTCTATTACTGCTTCTTTTTTTTGAACAATTAGTGTATGCTAAACTGCATATTAATAAATTTAAACCCTAGTGTAATATTATAATATGTTGATCACTCAGTATGTGCTAACATTTTCCTCAGTGTATTATATGTAAAGCATACAGATAAAATATGGGATGTCCTGTTAAATTTGAATTTCACATGGAAAATGAACAATTTTAGTATAAGTATGTAATTTTTTCTCCCTTGGAATTCAAATTAAATTGGGCATCCTGTCATTTTCTAAATCTGGCAACCCTAGTCATATGCATTGTCTTATTTCTGTTCAGGCTGCTCTAACGAAATACCATAGACATAGACTTCTGTCTATGATACTATAAATGGTGGCTTATAAATAACAGAAATTTATTTCTCGTAGTTCTGGAGACTGAGGAATTCAAGATCAAGGTGCCAACAGATTCAGTGTATGGTGAGGGCCTGCTTCCTGGTTTGTTCTGTGTTCTCACACAGTGGAAGTCTCCTTTGTAAGGATACTAATCCTATCCATGAACACTCCACTCTCATGACCTAATTACTTCCCCAAATCACCACCTCCTAATACTCTCACATTAAGGGTTATGCTTTCAACATTTTGGGAGAAGGACACAAACATTCAGCCCATAGCAATTATCTTAATAATACAACAATCCTGTGAAAGTGAAAGTGGTTCAATCGTGTCCGACTCTCTGCAACACCGGGTAGCCATTCCCTTCTCCAAGGGAATCTTCCTGGCCCAGGAATTGAACTGGGGTCTCCTGCATTGCAGGTGAATTCTTTTACCCAAGAGACACATTTTATAAATGGCAGCATTGAGGCTTGAAAGTGTGTGTAGCTTGCCCAAGGCTCCACAACGAGTCAGTATGAACCAGGCTTTACATCCAGGCAGATGGGTCTCAGGGAACGTCTTTAACTACAGTGCTATCTCCCATATCTACCCCTATGGTGTAGGTATAATTATCCCCATTTTATACATCAGAAGTTTGAGTTAGTGAAATAAAGGAAATGGTGCCATGTTTCAAAGCCTGTAAGAGAGGCAGAGCTGTGACACAAACCCAGGCATGCCTGTGTCCAGATTCAATGATTTAAAAAAAAAATTATTTATTTGGCCATGTTGGGTCTTCACTGCTGCACATAGGCTTTCTCTAGTTGTGGTGAGCAGGGCTACTCTCTAGCTGTAGTGTGCAGGCTTTTCATTGCAGTGGTTTCTCTTGTTGCAGAGCAACAAGCTCTGGGGCATGCAGGCTTTAGTAGTTGCAGTACGTGGGCTCAGTCATTGTGGCTTGTGAGCTGTAGTACATGGGCTTAGTCCTTGGTGGCACATGGACTTAGTTGCTCTCAAAGTCATGGCATGTAGGATCTTCCTGGATCAGGATCAAACCCATGGCTCCTGCATTGGCAGGTGGATTCTTTACCACTGAGCCACCAGGGAAGTCCCCAGAGTCAGTGATTTTAATCTCTGTTTTTAAGGATAAAATAATGTAACTGGAATTTTGAAGTTTAGGGACTAATGAGGTTTTTGAGATACTAATATTTTCTTCCAGAATGATGTGAGACGTAGGATAATGAAAATAAAAAAGCCTAAGAAGGCCTAATGCTGTTTAGCATCAATAAATTATATATGGTGTTACTAAGATTCCTTTTATAGCAGAGATTTATTTCACTATTTATAATAGCATAAGTGTTGGCATTCAGAGAAGGCAATGGCACCCCACTCCAGTACTCTTGCCTGGAAAATCCCATGGATGGAGGAGCCTGGTAGGCTGCAGTCCATGGGGTTGCTAAGAGTCAGACACGACTGAGTGACTTCACTTTCACTTTTCACTTTCATGCATTGGAGAAGGAAATGGCAACCCACTCCAGTGTTCTTGCCTGGAGAATCCCAGGAACAGGGGAGCCTGGTGGGCTGCCATCTCTGGGGTCGCACAGAGTCGGACACGACTGACATGACTTAGCAGTAGCAGCAAGTGTTGGCATTAGAATATTTCTATAGCTAGAGGGTCTGAACTGTAGAGAAGTTGATTCATCTTTCAGCATCTTACCTTATGCCAATGTCAACTCACAGGCTTTATTCAACACTCACAGTATAGAGTGGAGAAGGCAATGGCACCCTACTCCAGCTCTCTTGTCTGGAAAATCCCATGGACAGAGGATCCTGGTGGGCTCCAGTCCATGGGGTTGCAAAGAGTTGGACATGACTGAATGATTTCACTTTCACTTCCCTTTCATGCATTGGAGAAGGAAATGGCAACCCACTCCAGTATTCTTGTCTGGAGAATCCTAGAGTCTGGTGGGCTGCCGTCTATGGGGTCGCACAGAGTCGGACATGACTGAAGTGACTTAGCAGCAGTAGCAGCAGCACAGTATAGAGATTTTCAACATGATAGCAGTGAAAATGTTTCCTGAATGTTGCCCTGTGTCCTTTATTTGATCCTTAAAATTAGCAATGACATGTTTCAGTTGGAGAGAAATGTATGCAAGAGAGTCCTTTAATCTACTTATTTTCATTGTATCTAGTCTAATTCTATTCCAACATGGTAACTCAGAAGAAATCTAAGAAACAATATGAACATAGGCTTGTCAATAAAGAGAATTTCTTAAATAAGCAAATCAGGCTATTTAAACTTTTAAAAATGTATTCATTTGAATCAAACAAATCAAATGGATACATTTCCAATGACAGGCATAGAAACTGTTCTCTCACAGTTCAATTTGCCTCATCTCCCTGTTGTTTGAGGGAGTTGACCATTTGTGTGAAAATCAAGTAATTATATGCTCCAATGCTTTTTGAAAGAAAGGATGCAGAGAGGGAGAAAAAACAAGTGTGGGCCACCTATAGATAACAACATAGCTAGACTCTGATGGTTTGGAATGAACTGAAAATGTTACCATCTCACATTTCGAGGGTGACTTGGTGACCTTTGCATCTACTTTGAGTTCTGTATTTTAAGCTTGAGGATTATTCACTTCTATGGTATGGAAAATGTCTGTTTAAATACTTTTGAAGGGAATTATGTAATACCTTTCTTTGGGGACTCACAATGATCTTAAGTTATACAGAATGTAAATGGATGTTTACTGCTAGCTGTACCATGGCTCATTTGACAACTGTAGTCCTTTACATGTTTTCACATGTTACATGCAAATAAGATGTTTACATTTGTCGACTCATTTCATTCTAATAAATGAGATACATAGAGAAGCTTGTTTGTTTATAGTTGTTGATGCTGGAGGACAGTTTCCAAGATCACACAGAGTAATTTGGAACCAGGGCTGAGATTCAGTTTTTTGGTGTTTTCTTCATTATGTAAAGTTATTGCTATATGATTTTGCCAAGTGTGATTTGTTACAGGATTAGCCCAATTTGTTCTTAGGGTTTTCAGAAGTAAGTGTGAAATATGATGATTTTCTGAAAATTCCTGTTTGCTGTAGAATTGACTTGAAGCCAAAATATGAGGTGGATAATGTATTATCATTTACCTTGTTTTTCTTTGCCCTTTGGGTACCCCTTCTCCTTACATAGTGTCATTCTGCTCTCATTCTGCTTATTCTGCTCTCATTCTGCTCCTTCTTTTATATCCAAAGACCCTTTCTACAAAATTTATCAAAACCTATTTTTCTGAGTGAATGTTCACATTGTGAAATGATCTTCCTTCCAAGAAAACTCAGAGCTTTCCCATGCAAGTTTCCTAGGCAGAAACAAGCCAACAAATTAATTCCCACTTATCTATAAATAACTATTTTCCTGGTCAGTGGTATAGACATTTAAAAAGAGAATATTTCTACTTTGACTTTTACGTTGGTTGAGGACCTGCTATGTGACCAATATTGGGATAAAGATAGAATACATGGGGCCTCTGTTCAGCTCAGTGGTGCTGGGCAGAGTCGGTTACAGGAAATGAGGCTGAAAGATGGGCCACGGGTACAGTGGGGACCATTCCTGCCTCCTCACAGGCTGCAGTGCAGGTTTGGGTCTCAGAAATGCAATTTTGAAATCTCATTCAGAAATGTCTTTGGCTTCTCTTCCTAGATTAAGGACACTGCGTGACTCCTTGTTTACACTGTTTATCTCTGCAAATCACTCCAGCTTTCTAACTCCAGAAATTACTTTCAGAAAGAAATGGAGCTTTCCCATTTTGTTGGTGAGAGACGTCAAAACTGGAGATGCTGCTTGAAAGGGCAGATTTGAAATGCTATTTCTTTAAAGGGCCTGGTATATTTTAAAACAATACTCAAACTATTTGGAAATTATCTTAAGGCACTTCTAAAAGCATAAAAATGCCTTTTGCTGAAAAAAAGAAATCAACTTACAATTTGCATGTCACAAAATTCAGGATCCAGGCATAAAAGGCACACTGTTCAGGTGGGATCTGTTGGTCTGTAGTGCCTTCTCCTGGATTTGATTTTCAACTTTTTTTAATGGAAAAATTCAAACACACATAAAAGTGGAAAGAATAATCTACTGATCCCCAGATTAACAATTATTAATTCATTTATAAGTCTTGTTTCATCTCCCCCCTACGCACTCCCAGATCATGAAGCCAATGCCAGACTTCATATCATTTCATCTGTAAATATATTAAAAGTCCTCATTTGTTTCTCACAAAACCAACTATCATATCATTTAAAATTGACAGTAACTCCTGAATATCATCACCTGGTCACTTCAAATTTCTGATTGTCTCATTAAAAATTTCTTGACAGTATTGTTGTTGGAATCTGGACCCAGGCCAGCTCCCCACACTATCACTGGTGACTAAGATGTCTTATCTTTCTGTACCTAGAGATCTCCCCCAGCTCTTTTTCTGTGTCATCTTTCTGTAGAAAACCCAGGTTACTAGTCCTGGAGGGTGTCCCCAGTCTGGGTTTTGCTGGTTACATCCACATGTTGTCCTTTACTGAGTTTCCCTTTCTTCCCTGTTTCCAGCCTGGGGTCAGAATCTGCTGCTGTTGTTTGTTGGCCAGTTTTGTTTGGTGGGAGCATTTCATCTGTGGTGGTGGCTAGTCCACCTGCGGGCCACAGGTCTGGTTGTTTCCTTCTGTGACAATGACCATCGATAATAATGACCATCTGGCCCCATGACTTGATAAAGGTTGCACAGACAGATCTCAGATGTAACAGGTTAGCTTCCAGACCATCTCGATAAAGCAGGTCACATGAACTTTCTGGTTTCCCAGTGCATATAAGAGTTATGTTTACACACACTGTAGTCTATTGAGTGTGCAATAGCATTATGAACTTAGGAGCTTATAAGAAAATTCCACCTTTATTTTTACTGCCTTCACTTGTTTAAATATCATGAATAAATCTTTATGGGATTTGTAACCCTCAAAAAGTCTACTGGGAAAGAGTAAAAGCCTACATCCCCTAAAAAAAAGAGAATACTTAAAAGTAAGGTACAGTAAAAGGAAATTCAACATTTTGTCTTTTGTTTTCATTGTAGTTTGTTCTGGGATGAGTTCATTTTCATTTAATCTTCTTGGATTTGTAGGTTTTTCCTGTATTTGAGAGTCCATGTCTTTCAATAATTATAGGAAGTTCTGAGTTATTATCTCTTTGAATATTATATTCCCCATTTTTTTCTATTCTATTCTTCCCCATTTGTTGGATCATCTCAAAATATTAGCACATATTTTGTACACAGTAAGTGCTAGATTGTTGGTAACAATCATAATGATAATGATGATGATTAGTTTAGAAATGTCTATATATTAGAGGTAAAAGATCAAGAACTTTGAAGTTACATTGACCTTGATTTAAATATAATAGCTTTGTGATTCTGGCTGTGTTATTTAGTCTCTTTTAACTGCAGTTTCCTTGAAGTAAAGTAAGTCAGAAAGAAAAACACCAATACAGTATATCAACGCATATATATGGAATTTAGATGGAGAAGGCAATGGCAACCCACTCCAGTACTCTTGCCTGGAGAATCCCAGGGACAGCAGAGCCTGGTGGGCTGCCATCTATGGGGTTACACAGAGTCTGACATGACTGAAGCGACTTAGCAGCATGGAATTTAGAAAGATGGTAATGATGACCCTATATGTGAGACAGCAAAAGAGACACAGATGTACAGAACAGACTTTTGGATTCTGTGGGAGAAGATGAGGGTGGGATGATTTGAGAGAATAGCATTGAAACATGTATATTATATGTGAAATAGATAGCCAGTCCAGGTGCGATGCATGAGACAAGGGTGCTCAGGGCCAGTGCATGGCGGTGACCCTGAGGGATGGGATGGGAAGGGAGATGGGAGACACATGTACACCCATGGCTGATTCATGTGAATGTATGGCAAAAACCACTACAATATTGTAAAAGTAATTAGCTTCCAATTAAAATGAATACATTAATTTACAAAAAAATAACAATAATAAAATAACACTTAACTCCCAGAGCTTTAAATGATCTGATAATTAGTGGGTTCTCAGTAAACATTCATTTCCATTTCTTTACCAGATTTGTTTTTAAAACATCAAGCCACACTAATTCTTTGTTGTTTTTTAGTCGATAAGTTGTGCCTGACTCTGCGACCCAATGGACTGCAGCATGCCAGGCTCCCTTGTTCTTCACTGTCTCCCAGAGTTTACTAGGATTCAGGTCCAATGAGTTGGTCATGCTATCTAATCATCTCATTCTCTACCATCCCCTTCTCCTTTTGCCTTCAATCTTTCCCAGCAGCATGGTCTTTTCCAATGAATCAGCTCTTCACATCAGTTGGCCAAAGTACTGGGGCTTCAGCATCAGTCCTTCCAATGACCCCGATTCTTGGGAGGAAGAAATAACCATGTTTTGGTCTTAGAAGGCTGTTTGGTCTTAGAGGCTGTTTAAGAATATGCAGGATTCAGTTTTGGGGAATTTTAAGTATGGGCTATGGTAGGAACAAAGGTTTTGAGTAGGGAAATATAATGAATGAGCAGAACCATTTGACTAAAGGGAAGGGGTCATGTAGATGCACTATGGGAGTTACAATTAGAAAAGAAAGATGGGGCCAGATGAAGGATCACTAGCCTGTTATGGCAGGAGGGTAGGCTTATCCTGTAAGTGCATTGAAGATTTTTTTTTTTTAATGTTTATTTATTTTTTTTTAATTTTATTTTACTTTTAAACTTTACATAATTGTATTAGTTTTGCCAAACATCAAAATGAATCCGCCATAGGCATACATGTGCTCCCCATCCTGAACCCTCCTCCCTCCCCCCTCCCCACACCATCCCTCTGGGTCGTCCCAGTGAAGATTTTTGAGAAGGGAGCAGTAGGATTATGTTCGAGAAAGTCAATGTAATGGCCGTTTATACAGGGGATAACAGAAAAATAAGGCAGTTATTTCCATGACTTAGGAATAAGATACAAAGGATTTGAATTAGCATATTGGCAATGGTACTAAAATGGAGGAGATTAAGGCCAAATACACAGGTAGAAGAGAGAGAATTTGGTGACTGAATGGGAGGGTGAAGCAAAAGGAAAAAACTAAAAGAGAATCCAAGATATTGAGTCAGGATGTAAATCAAGCAGAATGGAAGATTTGAGTTTAGGAGTGGGCAACAGATTTAAAGTATGTGAACTATGTGATGGACAGCTGATTGGGTCTAGGTAGCTTTGTCAGTTTTCTGGACATATTTGTAGATTCTCAAACCATATATTCTGTCTGCCCTCCCTCATATCCTTTCCTCTACTCTTTGCTAGCTGGTTTGTGCTTATTTCTCAAAAGTCAATTTAGAAGCCATGATAAAATCTTTTATGCACCTATTTCCCAGCCAGTGCTAGATGTGCCTCTTGTGTTATTCAGTGAAGTCCTAATTAAAGCTCCACCAGAATACTCATCACCTATATTAGAATTATTTGTTGCCTTTTTCCCTCAGCAGAATGGGAATGCCCTAGTACCAAGCAGAGTGCATATATGGCCCATGCTGCCGCTTATGCTGAGTTGCTTCAGTTGTGTCCAACTCTGTGCGACGCCATAGACGGCAGCCCACCAGGCTCCCCCGTCCCTGGGATTCTCCAGGCAAGAACACTGGAGTGGGTTGCCATTTCCTTCTCCAATGCATGAAGGTGAAAAGTGAAAGTGAAGTCGCTCAGTCGTGTCCGACTCTTCGCGACCCCATGGACTGGAGCCTACCAGGCTCCTCTGTCCATGGGATTTTCCAGACAAGAGTACTGGAGTGGGATATATGGCCCATAGAAGGCAGTTAATAAATTGCTTATTGAATGATGAATTATTAAGTAGAAATATCCAGCAAACTGTCAAAAATATGAGCAGTCAGGAACTTATTTTTCCTCTTCCTTCTGAATTCATAGTGGGTATAAACATAGGGCTCTATATTTGAATATTTGTCCTGAAGTGTCGATTTTTCTGATTGCTTCTTTGACTTAAAACTAGGCCTACAATTTTGGCAGCCCTTCTGAAAAAGATTCTGTGCTTAATCAAAACTTGTTTGAACAATTGTCTGGATGGAGGGCATTTTAATTCTTTTCCATTGCTTTCTACCTCCAGGAATCAATGGAGCAGCAAGAGAGCAGCTTTTCTTGCATTCTCACTGCTCCTTGAGGTACAAACCAATTTTCAGACTTCAACATATCCCAGCAAATAATTGTTTGGTGTGGAAATAAAGCTCTTTATTGCAGCAATAGTGATGGGATACCAGTAGGACAATAAAAAATGAAGTCTTAATGCATCTGATGTGAGTGCATCAAGCTGGCAGGATTCCTGGAGGTAGTGAACGGAGCCTGGGCAGAACTGCCTGTAGGTCCAAGTGCAATCATAAATGATTTCCATAAATAGTGCGTCTTTGCTGTCCTGTGTGCTGTGCTGAAAGAAAAAGGGAAGAGGCTGCTATTCCTAGAGGGAAATGGACTTCTTATGTTGCTAACAAAGAAAAGCCCAGTGGCAGTGCACACTGTGGCATTTGCTTTGGGTTTTAAAGACATGTAGCTCTACCTCATTGGAAAAATTGAAAATCTATATGGCAATTGCTTGTGGTACACGTGAGGCAAGTTATCCTAGCTCATTAATGATGTGACCAAGAAAAAAGAAAACCTCCTCGCCGCCATCTAGGCAAAACATATATATGGCAAAATATATTTATGGGCCAAAGGGCAACGTCGCAAAACAAATGGATTGGGAGCCAGGAGCCTGAGATAAAACAGAATATGGGCTTTAGAAATAGACTTGAATGGTGACATTCTGTGTTCTGGTTTTCTTACTTAACAGTGATGAACAATACAGCTCTTTCCATGGGATCGTGAGGGTTAAGCCAGAAATTATGTTCAACAGAGAATATATTTTTGGCAAAAATGGCATATTTCTCAATACCTACTGAAGTTTAGGGCTTCCCAGGTGGCACTGGTGGTAAAGAACCTGCCTGCCAATGCAGGAAACATAAGAGATGTGGGTTTTATCCCTAGATCAGGAAGATCTCCTGGAGGTGGGCATGGCAACCCACTCCAATTTTCTTGCCTGAAGAATCCCTTGGACGGAGGAGCCTGACAGGCTACAGTCCAGAGGTCTCAAAGAATCAGACATGACTGAAGTGACTTAGCACACTGAAGTTTAAGTAGGATACTTGGAGGAATACTGAGTGAAGGTGTCAAAAACAGTAAAAGGTGTAAGTCTCTTTGTTTTAACAGAAATGACTAGTGTGACCCAAGTGTGTGTGTTCTTTGCAAGAAGGAAAACAAATTTGAAAACTGCAGTTATAGCAGCCTGAATCTTTTATTCTCGGCCTATCCCCAGCCTAGACTCTGCGTGTGTGTGTGTGCACATGCACACACGCGTGTGAGTACATGCTCCATCTCTATCCCGTAGTATTTCATTGAAAGAGACTGGGGAATGATGATTTGAAAGTTTGTAGAACCTGCCAACCTACGAATGCTAGGAAATCAGCAACTTGCTGTACTTTTTGTGTCTGTGCCCCCTTTTCCCTATACTTTAGGGGAATTTTTGAAAGAGATGGAACACCACCAAATCTGACAGGTGGAACACAACCAAATCTGACAATCACAAAGAATACTTTAGCGACTGCTTGATGGTTTTAAGGAGAGCTGTGGTTTTTAGCTAGCCAGATTAGCTGAGTTTGTAAGTTCAAACTTAGTGTTAAAAAGTGAGATCAATAGGATATCTCTGGAAACTATATGGGGACCAGGTATCCATGAGTGTCTTATAGAAATGACTGGTGCATGGCTGGGAGGTCCAGGCAGCAGGTAGTATTAAAATACTATACAAAGAATTAGGGGTTTCGAGCGACTTCACTTTCACTTTTCACTTTCATGCATTGGAGAAGGCAATAGCAACCCACTCCAGTGTTCTTGCCTGGAGAATCCCAGGGACGGGGGAGCCTGGTGGGCTGCTGTCTCTGGGGTCACACAGAGTCGGAAATGACTGAAGTGACTTAGCAGCAGCAGCAGCTGGCTCAGTGGTAAAAAAATCTGCCAAACCGATGCAGAAG